>NW_027331933.1:6453654-7066700 GCF_048418815.1 Hemitrygon akajei | reverse complement strand
CACCCACAGAGTGGTGATTGTTTGGAAGCTATCACCACAGGGAGAGAGATAAATGAACAACAGGGGAGGATTTTAAAGGAATGTCATGGAACAGAACCACTAACAGGGGTCCTGCCGGCCTGAGTTGACTCTTTACTGTACACTAGGTGTGTTATAAATTCACAAAGTACCGAAGACAGAGTTAAAACAGAACTGAGTTATTTATCTCAGATCCAGAATATTAAGCTCCAGTCCCATTAAAGGTGAATGTACAGCAGAATAAACTCCTCCCATGCCCAATGACCAGGGTGCAGAACTGGGTGTGGTTAGCGGCAGCAATAATTGCAGAGTTCAGCACCGACCGTCAGTCTCGAAATTGCATTCAGCAACGGTGATGTACAAATATCCAGCATGTGGCTCATTGAAACTTTCTCCCAGTGTGAACCGGTACTGTGTCACAAGGTTAGATTACTGATTGAATCCCTTCCCACATTCACAACAGGTGAACGGCCTCTCCGCAGTGTGAACTCAGTGATGCACATTTGGTAGAGATGTCTGACAGAAACTCTTCCCAATGTTGAGCAGGTGATCGGCCTATCCCCAGTGTGAACTGACTGGTGTTTCAGTAGATGAGATGACCATGTGAATCCTTCCCACATTCGAAGCAGGTGAACGGCTTTTCTCCCGTGTGAACTGACTGGTGAGCCATTAGGTTGGATTAGACAACCGGGTGACTGTTTGGGCACCCTTTGAGAGAAAGGTAGTGCAGTCTGTTGTGACCAGAATGAACATTAAATTTCCCTGACTGCTATTGCTATCGCTTTGCTTTGGAATTCAAAGAAGAAAAACTCAGTTTACTGAAGAAGAAAGACGTGTAGCAAGAGAAATATAGCTCTGCCTCGTTTACCGAAGGACAGTTTTTATGACAACATGTCTGGTTGATCTTCCACCCTTCAAGAATACTCTAATGTTTTCGTTTATTTTTCCCGAACACTCTCGCAATTAGATCCGGCCGATCGTTTGGTTGCTGATGCAAAAAAAAAGATGCTGTCGGATTTCGGGCCAGTTTGGATTGCAAGTCATTGTAATGAACAATGAAGCATTACCATACTTCCGTATGTACATCATGGCGTCCTGACATCGTTCCATGTATCTCGGTCCACTGACAAATGTTGAGGAGAGGATGATGCGCCTTCCAATATTTCGGAAATCATCGTCATCATTCAATGCATCACTCAGGCCGCTGTATGTTGTTCATCTCAAGGTTGCGTGATTCATTCGGATATAGCTCAGCCTCTCGCTTTCAATCTTATCGACAACGTGTTGTTGGAATAGACGTCCTCCTCTGAGAAGGTTATTAATCTCATTCTCATGGTTCACTATTCGATACGCATAATGTCGCAATGCCGTCAGTTTCTTGTTCATCATTTGGAATTGACGATGCCAGCCATCGTCTCCAAGTGGAAAGATAAACACGTATTGGAAGCTGTCACATGTGCGATGGGACTCTGAAATTATTTGCGAATCACCTCCTCGTTCTTTCAACACAATGTACCGTGATCGTGCTTCAGATTCGGTGCTGTTCGGTATAATGACAGCGACTTCGTTGGCAATTTGTGCATGAAATCATCTCTCATGTTCAAATGCCGGTCTGCGGTCAGGATCAATGACAATGCACGCCTCTGGCATGCCTTCAATTTGTTCTTTAGCAAGTCGAAGGGACGCAATGTACGGGTTTCGTTGCCGTAGCAGGTTTTCCAATCATTCAACAATCTCACGTTGAATTCCATTATTCTGTAGTGTCCCCATTCTCAACACTACGCTGTCTTGTGGATCCATAAAGTAAATTTGAAGGAATTGGGCTTGCTGGTCTGGCATTAATTGTCCGATGTAATGATAGATTTGGTCTTGAATAATCACAGAAGGATTCCATCCATTCCTCTTTGGGAGGACTTCTTTGGCACCAAAGGATGTCATTTGGAAGAGGCAATTGTATTGTCTGTTCTCTCTGAACTCGTTTGCAATAGGTTCACCATTGCTGTATAAATTGAGGAGTTCATTGGGTAGAGGCTGCAAATTGCCTATCCTGACCTTTCCCTTCATACAGCAGGAATTTCCGGTTTTTCCAGTGAATTTTAAGGCACGGCAGTAAGGGCATACTCTGGTAATCCTATGAACATCAGCAGAAATGTTACGGCGTGCGAGTCGTGCAATTTGCCTTGCTCTTTCTCTGTCGAGGTATTATCGTTGAAAGCGGGCATTGTCTTCTTCAGTAACTCTCGCAATAATTAATCTTTTGCCGCATATTCTCGAGTCGATCTTTCCTTTTCTCCTCTGTCTCTTCCTCTCTCCTCCTTCTGTACCTGTTTCTGTCATTCTGGAGACGCGCAGCCCTTTCATCCTCCGTCTCTTCATCTCTTCTGCCATTTGTCCTTTGTTTTTGATCCTGGAGTCGTGCTGCCCTGGCCCGATCCGATTCTTGTTCTCTCCTCTTTCTATGTCTGTTGGTGTCATTTTGGAGATACGCAGCCCTTTCATCCCCCGTCTCTTCATCTCTTCTCCTCCTCTGTCTCTTCTTCTCTCATCTTTTTTTGCCCTGACCTCTTTGATCCTGGAGACGTGCGGCCTTGGCCTCACCCGATTATTTTTCTCTTCCTATCCTTGCCGCTTCCCGACGATGTTTGGCGTCATCTCTTGACCATAACTTCCCCCTTCTCTTTCCAAGCGGCATAATTAGGCTGACTGTGTATATATATATATAACCTTAATGCTGGATAGAAGATACGAAGCAGTAACGCTAAAGCCTCCAGGATGCTGATTTCCCTTGATATGGTTGGCGGTCTCCTAAATAGACGTGATATAGTCACCACTGTCCTTTGACTGCAGCAAAGGGTTTGATGGGTGTTTGGAAATACGTCATTACAATAAGGTTTAATTATCTCTTCTTGATGGGTCGTAGTTCAATCTGTTCCAATCCTGCACGTGCTGATGGTGATTAGCAGAATGTGACCGCTCCAAATAGAGCTGCCCTGCCCTTTTGCTCCCGTTGGTGTCGCTGCTGTGAGCATCGTGAGGCGCTGCTGAGGCTAGACAGGCAGAGAAACAGAATGAGCATTTTAGTAAGATACTTAGATAGATGATACTGGAAATTTACAAGGATGTTGCCGTCTGGAGTTCATGCTCTTCCATTGGTTAACAGTTTCTACTGTACTGATACTTCCTTCATTTATCATCCTTGTGTTTTCATTTAATTTTAGTTTCGTGTACTGCGTATCAGAATAGTATATGTTTGTTGGAGTGGCTAATCATGTTTCCATTAATGTAAAATATCTTAGAAGTTGTATCTGACTGTTTCCTGAAGTATTTATGTCTTATTCTGTTCATCCTTCTTTCCTAGATGGCGTTAATATAGATGAGTTCCAGTGTGCATGGTATTTTTCAAACTTCCTCATTCCCCTAACTTCCCCTATTTTCTTTTGTAAGATTTCCAGATCGGTTCCAGACCAAGATATTATGCGATATATGTGTGGTACACGTCAGTATGTATTATTTTGTTTTTCTCGGCTAAAGCTGATAAAACCAGAGGTACGGACACACACATTTTTCAATCGCTCAGAACTTCCCGACCATTCTAATAGTGGTTAGTATTGTGCTTTTCTGGAGATTTAATGAGGAAAGTCCATCTCCTAACCCCCATGCTCATCACATTCTACAGGGGTTGTATTGAGAGCATCCTGAGGAGCTGCATCACTGCCTGGTTCGGAAATTGCACCATCTCGGATCGCAAGACCTTGCAGCGGATAGTGAGGTTAGCTGAGAAGATCATCGAGGTCTCTCTTCCCGCCGTCACGGATATTTACACCACACGCTGCATCCGCAAAGCTAACAGCTTTGTGAAGGACCCCATGCACCCCTCATACAAACCCTTCCTGCCATCTGGCAAAAGGCACCGAAGCATTCTGGCTCTCATGACCAGACAGTATAACAGTTTCTGTCCCCAACCATCAGACTCCTCAATACCCAGAGTCTAGACTGACACCAACCTACTGCCCTCTACTGTGTCCATTGTCTTTATTGTACTGCCTATTATTTATTGTTCTGCTTGCACTGTTTTGTGCACTTTATCCTGTGTAGGTCTGCAGAGTTGTTTTTACGTAGTTCAGTGTAGTTTTGTATTGTTTCATTTAGCACCACTACCCTAAAAACGTGGTCTCGTTTTTACTGTGTACTGGACCAGCAGTTATGGTCGAAATGACAATAAAAAGTGAGACGACTTGACTTGACTTGACATACTGCTGTGTGGGGATGGTGACGGGTGAGGAGGATGGGGAGATGGAGGAGGTGAGGCGTGTGGACAGAGGAGAGAAGCTGGTGAGGGAGCTACACACACTTAGAAAGGGGATTGGGATGTTCCATTCTCTCTGACCCGAACACAGTAACCAAGGTAGCACAAGGGGAGGGTCTGAGGTTTCCCATTCTCGCTCCGTTCGCCAGTTCCTCCGGTTCCCGAGCTGCGGTGCGAGTTTCTGCTGCTCTGAATGGAGCCTTTCACGCGTCGCTGATCCGTCCACATCTCGTCTCCGATTGACACTCATCCTGACACTCACTGTCTCTCTCTGCATCTCTCCCTCTCTCTTTAACTATCACACTCCTTACTCTCACTGTCTGTCTGTCTGTCTGTCTGTCTCTCTCTCTCTCTCTCTCTCTCTCTCTCTCTCTCTCTCTCTCTCTCTCTCTCTCTCTCTCTCTCTCTCTCTCTCTCTCTCTCTCTCTCTCTCTCTCTCTCTCTCTCTCTCTCTCCCTCTCTCTCACTCTCTCGGTTTCACTGATTGCTCTCTCGGACTTACTCTCTCACTCTCTCCCTCGGGTTTGCTTTCTGTGTTTTTTCTGTCTCTCCCGTATTTGTCTGCCTGTCTGACTGTCACTCTTTTTTTTACTCACTGCCTCGAAATCCTTCTCTATAACAATCCTTCTCTCTCTCCTCGCACATCCTCCCGTGGGAGAGTCTGGGGTTTGGGATTGAGAGAAAGGGACTGCGGCATCGGGGAGAAAGGGGGCGGGGGGAGAGAGAGACAGACAGACAGACAGACAGAGAAAGAGAGAGAGAGAGTGATTTACCCCCACCACACTTCTCACACTCCACGTCACGGTCGATGGGATGAAAGAGAGGGAGACAGCAGGGAGAGAGAGAGACGGGAGAGAAAGAGCTCTAGGTTAGAGAGTCCGGAGAGGGACTGAGAGTCTGAAGCAGACAGACGGGGGTAAGGGGGGAGTTGAGAAGGACCCTGGCGGAAGAAAACCCTGCCTAATTACCATCAGAAGATATGTTTCATTTATTCTATTATCGTTATTATTTTATATTGCTTTTGGTGTATGCCTGCAAGGAAATGACATGCTCGGCACAGTTTTGTGGGCCGAAGGGCCTGTATTGTGCTCTAGTTGTTCTGTGTTCCTATGTTCTCTGTTTCTAAACTGAATTTCAGAGCTGTATATGGTGACGGTAGATGTACATTCATAATAGATTTACTTTTAACTTTGAAAGAGAATGTTGCAGAGAGGGAATCTGGGAGAGAGAGAATCTGGGAGGGCGGAGAGAGAGCGACTGGGGTGATTAGGGAGTGAGACGGAGAGAAAGGCCAGTGTGGGAGAAGGGGAGACCAAGACGGGAGACAGACCAGTAGGAGAGGGAGAGAAATCGTAGATGAGAGAACAGCCGGGATGAGGGAGAGCTTTGGGATGAGACCGGGGATATAGAGACGGGGCGAGGCAGCGTGGGGGAGGATAGAGAGAGAGATGGTGATGGGGGAGGACGGAAATAAAGGGGGGTGAGAGGGGCTGGAGGATAGGGTGGGGGAGAGAGAGGAGGGGGAATAGATGGAGAGGGAAAAGGGGACAGAGGGGGAAGAGAGGGGAGTGTGGGAGAGAGAGGCTGAGAGCGTGGGTAATGGACGACGCTCAGACGCTCCTCTCGTCTCCTCTCCTCAACTTTCTTTCTCCCCTCCCCTGCTCAATCTGATCACTCCCTCTCACCCCGCCCGCTCCTAACCAGCCGGCACCGATAGACCTAGCCTCCATCTTCGCCAGTAAGCCCGCGCCCACTCCTGCCTTTCACGGGCCTCAGTGACAACGCGTCCCTCAATCCACGGGACAGACTGAAGTATTCGGGGCAGGCGACCTGAGGAAGGGAGGGAAAAAAATCAAGGCGGTATTTAGGAGATGGGAGGGGTGGTAACGGTGCCAAACTATATATATTCCTCCCCATGGGTACCCCTCAGTGTTCCCGCTCCCTTGTTACGAGTCGCCCCCTCCCACCCTCACCCCATCCCGTCACTCCTGAAACACTCCGCTCTCTGTCCCCTCGCTCTCCCCTCTATCACCGCCCATCTCACCCTGGCTGGCGGCCATTTTGTGATGGTTACCATTGACAACCGCTCTCCCCGCATCATAGAATGGGGCAAACCCTTTTCCTCACCTTCCACTCACTTCCCTCCCTGTTTATTCAATCTCATCTCCTCATCCCTCCTCTCCATTCCCTCCCTCCTCGGTCTCCCAACTCTCCATTGAACCTTCTGCCGACAGACATTTTGTGACAGTGTGTAATCCTCCCTCTCATTTCCTCCACCACGAAGTGTGTCACTCCCTCACACTCTCCATCTTGACACCTTCCTTCCCATCGCATCAGTCGCAAACCCCCTTCCCTCCCTCCCCTCGCTTTCCTATCCCCACCACCTCGATGCTCTACATCTTATGCTGGTTGGCTGCCATTTCGCGATGCCAATTTTCACCTTTCCTCATCGCCTTCCCTCCCTCTGTTACCCAGTGAGTCAAACCCCTACACACCCCGTCACTCTTGACACCCTCCCCTTTCTGACCCCTTGCCCTTTCTCCCGCCATCCACCACATCCTGGGTGGCGAACATTTTCTGATGGGAAATTTCGCTCCCCCACGCATTCCCTTCCTTCAGTTGTTGAATGAGTCGCTCCCCTCTCCCTCCGTTGAGACACTCAACTCTCCGTCCTATCAGCCCTGACCGCGTCCCCGACCCCTCGCTCCCACTTTCCCCAGAACACGCCCCCTTTCTTGCAGCGCGTCTTATTTGCGAAGGAAATGTCATCACCCATTCATCCTCCACTATTGAAAAAGTCATTCCCCAATCGTTCATACTGTTCTCTCAGACCTGTCCTCTCAGATCATTCCCCCCCGTCCCATTACTTCCCCCTCTTCCATGTCCCATCACTTCCCTTCCCTCTACGTCCCATTACATCCCCTCCATCCCCGTCCCATCACCCCCGCTCCCTTCCTGTCTTTTCACTCCTCCTCACCCCGTCTCTATCTTCTCCATGTCGGGCACCAGTTTGTGACAGGAACTTTCGCCCCTCCCCTTTTCGTCCCTTATTGAGTCAGTGACTTCGCCACGCTCACCATCTCCTCAGTCCACTCCTCGTTCCATCACTCCTCTTCCTCCCAAACCCCTCAGCACTCCTCCCCAAAACCCACATGTATATGTGTATGTGTAAATATCTGAGATATATACATTAGTTTATTCAATGACAACATTATTAGAATTAAAACATATATACAATATGCAAGAATATATAAAACACAAATTAAAATACTGTTATTACAATCAATAACACACTCGATCCCGGGATTGTATCCATGGGCAGCGCATGTTCCTTCGCCATAGATTCTGAGTGTGACAGTGGCCATTGTAAGTCAGTGTCGCACTCCATCCCTGGCGGCCACATTAACCAAGGATTCGCCCATTTTAAATCAGCGCGTCCCTCCCTCTCTTGTGCTCACTTCTACCAAAGCCGTCTCTCTCTCCCCAGAGGCCATTTCAAGTGATGCGACGTCCGTTTGAAGTCAACGTGTCCTTCACTCCCACTCTGCCGATCACTTTAACCGAGCCGTCGCTCGCTCCTAGGTCCCGTTTCAACCCGGCCGAACGGGGTCTCCTTCAGTCACCACATCTCTCCCTCCTTGGTCCCGTTTCAACCCGGCCGAACGGGGTCTCCTTCAGTCACCACATCTCTCCCTATTTCTCAACAAAATTAACGATGGTGACAGCAGTTTTCAATCGGAGTCTCACAACATCCCTTCCCGGCGCTCACTTTAAACAATGTATCACTAACCCTAAATTGCCCCGTCAGACATCTTAAGCGAAGCAGCGACCATTTTTTGTCAGAGCGTCACTCTCTCCCAATAGATAGTTTTACATCGACCTATTACCCCCTCCCTCTTCTCAATGTGCTATTGTCTCCATTTAGGCCATTTTACCCTGTGCGTCTCTCCCTCCCTGTTGGCCATTTGAGTTCCGTCCATCATTCTCTCCTTGTCGGCCATTGTAACAAAGGAATCAGGGACTATTTCGGGTCGGGCCGCCATTTCCTCCGGGTTGTCAGTGTGTTACTCCCTTCCTGGCGTCCATTTTCTCTCAGTGCATCCCTCCCTCACCGATCATTTTCAATTCGCGCGTCACTCCCTCCCTGGTGACAATGTTATCTCGGGGCGTCACTCTCTCCCTGGTGATAATTTTATATCCTGGCTTTAATCCAGAATCTTATTTTAAATCAGCACATAACTTCCCCCCCCCCCCCACCCCGTGATAATTTTCAGTCAGTGCACAATACCAACCCTGACGGTCATTTTACTCCGCCTGTCACTCCCACTCTCTTGGCAGTGTATCACTCCCTCCCTGCCGGCCATGAGAAACAAGCTGACCACGGCCATCTTAATTCCGCCCATCGTCCCCTCCCTGGCGCCCATTGTCACTCAGCCCCTCATTCTCTCCCCGGAGTCCATTTTCAGTCAACCTTTCACTCCCTCCCTACTGACCATTCTAAATCCTTCTGTCGTTCCCTCCCTATTCACCATTTTCAATCAGGAGCCCCTCGCAGGACAGACACTCTCGACCACCCTCCACTCGATTGCGCAGACTGTTTATCACTAATAATAAATATATCGCAAACAATAGAGACCGATCCGACATCCTCCTCTCCGGATCCTGTGCGTCATCACTCCGAGTGTCGTGGAGAGAGGAGGATACAGACACCAGGAAACGTGTGCGGTAATATTCCCGGTGTCGATACAGAGAACCGACACCGTGCGCGGTAAAACTCTCGGTGTGGAGACAGAGATCGGGAACCGTGCCCTGTATAACTTCCTGTGTGCTATGTGGACACCGGGAACCGGGCGCAATGAATCTCCCGGCGTGGGGACACGGAAACCATAAACCTCTCTCACACGCACCCCACCCCCCACCATCTTCAGGAAGGCGTGCCGAATGTCCATCAGTCCGATCATCTACACCGTGTACACCAAAAGTTAGAACCTCGTCAGTTTTACAAAGTCGTCAACATCCACACGATCCTCGACTTTCCTTGTAACTAATAAACCATCGGCGTTCTCGTCAACTTTCCTAAACGCCACTCCGAGTTCTGTCAAACACAGAATTCGGGCCTCCCAGCCAATTTCCAGGTTCACAGACCCATTAGAAATGAACTGGAAGGAGTCCCATTGGGAGGCAGATGGTGGTAGTGAATAGGAAGGTTTGGGTCCCATTGGGAGTGAATGGGAATGTATGGATTGGGAGTTCGGACGATTGGCGTGAATGGGAAGCGGTGCAGAGGGTGGTAGTGAATGGGAAGGGTTGGGTCCCATTGGGAGTGAATGGGAATGTATGGATTGGAAGTTCGGACGATTGGAGTGAATGGGAAGCGATGCAGAGGGTGGGAGTAAATGGGAAGGGCCGTGTCCCCACTGGCAGGCAAAGAGTGGGAGTGAATGTGAAGGGGTAGGGTCAATTGGTAATGCGAATGGTGGGAATAAAATGGGAAAGAATGGCATTTAATTGGGATCGCGGTCCGTGTGAGTAGAAGGGAAGGGACAGCGTCCTGTGAGGAGTGCGGACCGTAGTAGAGAACGAAGGGGTGGAGTCCCGCTTTGCAAAACTATCCTCAACTTTGACTTCATCCTGGACGATCTCTCGACTCTAGTATTCAAATGTGATTGTTAGCTGCTTTGTTTATGAATTTCATCTGTACTCCCTTGCCCGTTTGTACTCCCTCCCACCCTCCCCTGGTCTGTGCAAATTGCATCCCTCCTAGTCTCTGTGAGCACTTCTACATATATTCAACGTGTGTGTTTGTGCGTTTGTGTGCGTGTGCGTGTGCGTGTGCGTGTGTGTGTGTGTGTGTGTGTGTGTGTGTGTGTGTGTGTGTGTGTGTGTGTGTGTGTGTGTGTGTGTGTGTGTGTGTGTTCCCTGCACAATGACAGTGTCCTCTGTAATCTGATTCAACTCAGTTGATATATCTCACACGAGAGACCTTTTTTCCCGAGTCTATCCCTCGGAGTGTGTGATGGGACAGTGTGGAGGGAGATTCACTCTGTGTCTGACCCCGGGAGTGTGTGATTCGGACGGTGTGGAGGGAGATTCACTCTGCGTCTGGTCCCGGGAGTGTGTGATGGGATGGTGTGGAGGGAGATTCACTCTGTGTCTGGTCCCGGGAGTGTGTGATGGGATGGTGTGGAGGGAGATTCACTCTGTGTCTGGTCCCGGGAGTGTGTGATGGGATGGTGTGGAGGGAGATTCACTCTGTGTCTGACCCCGTGAGTGTGTGATGGGACAGTGTGGAGGGAGATTCACTCTGTGTCTGACCCCGGGAGTGTGTGATGGGACGGTGTGGAGGGAGATTCACTCTGTGTCTGACCCCGGGAGTGTGTGATCGGACGGTGAGGAGGGAGATTCAGTCTGTGTCTGACCCCGTGAGTGTGTGATGGGACGGTGAGGAGGGAGATTCACTCTGTGTCTGACCCCGGGAGTGTGTGATGGGACGGTGTGGAGGGAGATTCACTCTGTGTCTGACCCCGGGAATGTGTGATTCGGATGGTGTGGTGGGAGATTCACTCTCTGTCTGACACCGGGAGTGTGTGACGGGACGATTTGGTGGGCCCTCTCGTACTCTGGACCTCAGAGTACTCATGTCTGTTATTGCAGTCGATTTTAACTATCTGCGGAGGACAGGAGGGGATCATTTAGCCAGAATGGATGATGGGTGGAGATGAGATCCTGGGCACCCAGACTCTGACGGTCCACCCTCCCTCAGCCTGGAGCTGAGACGCTACTGTGTCAGTGTGAGGAGCTCCGACCCACTGTTGCAGTGCACAGGGTGCGGGGGGCAGCAGAAACCTCAAATAAAACTCGAGTCCGGCACCAGGATAGGAAGTTACAGCAGTTTATTGATTTCATCATGACAAATGTAAATCAAACAATGTGTGAGCTGCTGACGTGCGGGAATAAATAAGCTGCTCCCGACTCACTCACAGTCACACACAATTAACTGACCGGCAAGAACCAGTGCCAGTTTGAATATTCCGTCCCGTTTCTCACCGTCACTCTGCATCGAGGAACCGATGATTATAAAATCACACTTCAGGGCCGTGTCCGGGATCGCTGCAGATCCAGGGTCACTGCCGAGGGATTTGTCAATTTAACATCATTATATCGGCCAGACTGCCGCATGCACCTTCCTCAGCAAAGGGAGTAAAAAGATTATTATCCCGGGATAATCCCACACCGGGACACCAGTGTCCCAGCCCGCCATCCCGGGCTCTTCCTGACTGTCTGATTGCCAGGGGGAGTCTAGAACTAGCACATCCAGCGGAAGCTGGGCCGCTGGACAATTAGGCGGAAATAAGTCACTGCGGGATCACTTTCGATGTCGCGAGACTGGAGCCAGTTCCGTTGGAACGGTTGGGAATTAAACCTGATGCGCGGCCATTCAAGGTAAAGTGGGAGTTAAAGGGGAGGTCAGGGAATCAGCCAAATGCCACCATCCCGCGAACGGGGATGTTCACACATTCAGTTGTTTACACGGTCACTGGCAGTCCGGGTCTGGGTACCTGCAGATATCTCAGTTCCTTCTCCCCGGTCTCACTGAACCGACTCCCCCACAGCCTGAATCAGATGGAGGAATAAAGACGAAATAAACAGATTACCCAACAGTGTCAGTAACAGGGGACTGAGGTTAATGTTTCAACACTCACAGACAAATATCACCAGAAAACCCGCGGATCGGCTGATATTTTATCACATTGAACATTAACACAAACACTCACCGGATCCGCTCCAGACTCGGAAGGGTCAGTATGAGGCGGCGGAGAGCGGGGACAGATCGGTCTGTCAGCGAGTTTAATCCCAGGTTCAGCTCCGTCAGTGATGGGTTTGTACTGAGAGCGGAGGCGAGATCTTCGGCACCAGAATCTGTGAGGCCGACATTCAACAGCCTGGAGATGAGAGAGAGTGAGGGTGAAGGACACAGAGAGACAGGAGACGGTACAAATCCCCAGTGTTTATCAGTAACACAATTACTGATCACCTTAATGTTCAGTGTCAGACACACAGTGACTGTAAACACAATCTCTCACAGTCTGGTACTTACCCCAGTTTCTGTATTTTACACTCCGGGTTCCTCAGAGCCGCAGACACCAGTTTTACTCCGGAATCTCCCAGTTTATTACCATTCAGGTCCAGCTCCATCAGTGATGGGTTTGTACTGAGAGCGGAGCCGAGATCTTCGGCACCAGAATCTGTGAGACCGACATCCCCCAGCCTGGAGATGAGGGAGATTGAGGGTGAAGGACACAGAGAGACAGGAGACGGTACAAATCCCCAGTGTTTAGCAGCAGCATAATTACTCATCACATTACTGGTCAGTGTCAGACACCCAGTAACTGGAAACATAATCTGCCACAGTCTGCTACTTACCACAGTTTCTGTATTTTACACTCCGAGTTCTTCAGAGCCGCAGACACCAGTTTCACTCCTGAATCTCCCAATTCATTCACCCCGAGTCTGAACACAAACAGACAAATTGATGAACAAAGTGATTCAAACCGTGGGTCTGAGGGAATTTCTCTCACTTGGATATTTCAGGAAACATTAAACCCTTCAGTAAATCACTGATCGGAGTTCCCATCACTGCCAATGTCCCTCACTGACCAGCTCCAGCGTATTCACCGAATGTCAGGAATTTAGTCTGTCGGTGTGACCCTGTAAACTCCACATATTCTGTCTCATTCCCCAATGGTTAGAAAAGTGTACCTGTTGTGAGACAGTAGGAAGGAGCAGGGTTGGAGAACGTCTCACAGTGAGGAAAAGGACGGAACTTGAAGGAGGAAGTGTGATGGGGAATAGAGATCTCACATAAGGATACTGATGTGAAAACACAATCCCACAAGACAAATGGATACACGGAAGGGGTGGGTCTGAACTGAGTCCCACAATCGGGAGAGAAGATTCACCCATGGGGTATGTGTATCTGGTAGTGAGCACAGTCACACCGGTGGACTGATGGTGATAGTCACACGGGGAAGGGCAGGGGAGGACAATCTCACAATGGTATTTCTTTCCTTCTCACTGGGACAGTTTGCTGACGGTCTCTTGTCCCTCATCGGGAAGGGGGTGTGAATCTCTGACCCACCTGCTGCAGTCAGTGTCGGTCTGGGTGTCAGTAACAGCAAGAAGGAACATAGTCAATGGACGTGTCACAGGCAGCGAGAAACACGGCCACTCCTGTGATTTAGTACCATTAAACCAATGGCCGTTGTTCACTGATCTGATGAAGTCTCCAACATCCCTTCACAAGGAGCCACAGAACACTCCTGTCCTTGGGGAATTACTGACCGATCCCCTGGGCATTTGTCACACTGCTCAACAATCTGATTTATCGCAGTTAAACCTAAATTCATTTACTTTGAAACAACACAATGGAACAGTTTCACTGTTCAGAGTGAGAGATAAATCAAGTTACCTCAACTCCTGGCACTTGTGCAGCCCGGGTCCCAGCCGCTGGATTCCTTCAAACTGAATGTGGCAGTTCTCCAGGTCGAGGTGTTTTATTGTATCACAGAATCCGATGACATGAGACAGGACCGCGCAGTCAATCGGGGTCAGTGTCATTCCACTGAATGAAAGTGATTCCACAGATCCCAGTGCGGCCTGAGCCAGTCCACGATTCTGAGACTCAAAGAGGTAGTGCAATGTGTTCAGGAAGCTCCTTTTACCAGCTTCACTCCTCGTGTTTCTACTCTGGCGTTTAACCTCCTCCTTCACCCAGTCAATCACCCGGCAGGTTGTTTGATGAGGAAATGGACCCAGAATCTCCTCCAGGCCCCGAGCTGTCATTGGGAAGGAGAGACCAGCAACAAAACGGAGAAATACCTCAAATCGCCCATCTGTCGTGTTGTGGGCTTCAGAGAGGAATATCAGGATATCCCCAGGATGTGGATTCAGGAATTGTGCGACTGCAGCTACAAACTCTTGGATGATGAGGTGTGGGAATGTGTACACCACGCTCCGGGCAGAATCCTCTCTCTCCAAAAGCTCCATCAGGAAACCGGACAGGAACTGGGAAGGCTGCAGATTGTACTTCATCAAATCTCCATCTGTAAACACAATCTTCTTCCTGGACACTCCTCTGAAGGCCATCTGACCAACCCTGAGTAACACATCACGGGGGCTCTCAATCTCACGGCCGTGGTTTTTCAGCATGTTGTAAATATAGTAGGAGTACAGTTGGGTGATGGTCTTGGGAACTCGCTGCGGGTCCCTGACTCTTTGTGTGAAGAAGGGGCCCAGTGCCAGAGCGAGGATCCAGCAGTAGGAGGGGTTGTAGCTCATGGTGTACAGGATCTCGTTCTCCTTCACGTGTTTGAAAACAGCTTCCGCCACCGTCTGATCTACAAAATGTCTGGTGAAATATTCCTTCCTTTCCTCACCAACAAATCCCAGGATTTCGGCCCGGACACTGATCTCTGCCTTTTCCAATAAATGTAACGCATTGGGGCGGGTGGTCACCAGCACTGAACACCCTGGGAGCAGCTTGCCCTGGATTAAACTGTACACAATGTCAGACACTTCACACCACCACTCGGGATCTGGGCACTGGTGCTTGGGTTCTGTATCTCTCCGACTGTCAGCAAAATCGATTATATGTTTGAATTCATACAAACCATCGAATATAAACAACAATCCCTCTGGGTTTTTCCAGACCTCTCTCAGTAAATTCCCAAAGTAAGGATACTGATCCAGAATCAGTTCTCTCAGGTTTATTCTGCAGTTAATGGAGTTTAACTCTCGGAATTTGAAACTGAAGACAAACTGGAATCGTTGGAATATTTTCCCCGTCGCCCAGTCATAAACAATCTTTTGTACCATGGTTGTTTTCCCGATCCCCGGGACTCCGGCCACTGCTGCGGACATCCCAAATTTGTTTCCAGAGAGAGACCTTTTCAATTTTTGAACAAAACTCCTCCTGAATAACTGATCAGTCCGTATTTTTTCCAGCTTCTCCCGGAGATGTTTCTCTCTCCACTCCTCGTGGTCTCTGCCTCTTGCCAGCAGCTCATGTTCCACCAGTCTCCGATCTCGAACAGTAGAAATGACCGTGAGCTCAGCGTATCGATCAACCAGCTGGAAAACCTTCACCTTCTCCCTCATCAGGATCGTGTTCACTCTCAGTGTTTCAGTCTGTGTCCGCAGAGTCTCCATGTGTTTCCTTCGAACATCTTAGGACGGACAGAAATAGATTGTCAGTGCTTGAACTGATGAACATGGAGCACACAACATATTTTCCTGAGTAAAAATACTTGTTAAAGACAGTGTTTGGGTGAAATCGGGAGATCAGAGACAAGAGTGTCTGAAAATGAACGATGGTCCAGAAACATTTCTGATCTGTTTGAGATTCGCTGTTACAGGTTCCACATGTGGAGAGAGGCAAAATTCAAAAGGGTGCAGATGCAGGACTGAAGGTGTTGAAGGTGTTGTATTTAAATGTGCTCAGAATTTGGAATAAGGTCCATAAACTCTGGGCACAGTTAGAGATTGGTCGGTATAACATTGTGGGCATCACAGAGTCATGGATGAAAGAAGGCCATAGTTGGGAGCTCAACAAAGGATACACTTTGTCCCGAATAGACCGGCAGGTCGACATAGTCAGTGGTGTAGCGCTGTTGGCTAGAGATGGAATTACATCTCTAGAAAGAGGTGAGATGGGGTCAGAGAATGTTGAATCCTTGTGGGTGGAGCTAAGAAATTGCAAGGGTAATAAAGCCATTATTGGAATCATATATGGGCTTCAAAATAGTAGCAAAGAAGAAGGGTTGAGATGGTAAAGTGAGGTGGAAAAGGTATGTAATAAAGGTAATGAAACATTTGAAATGGGGGACTTCAATATACAAGAGGAATAGGACAATCAAGCATACTTTGGAGTATCTCATCGCAATAGAGGGAAGTTATTGAATGTCTACTCGGGGAAAGGCTATCTTAGACTGGGTGTTAAGTAATAAAGCAGATGTTATCAGGGAGCTTAAAGTAAAGAAACCTTTAGGAGGCAGTAATCATAATATGATGGCATTAATGCTGAACTTTGAGAGAGAGAGAAGCACAAGTCACGTATATCGTATTGCAGAGCGAATTTCAGAGGCATGAGAAAGGAGCTTGCCCAGATGGATTAGAGAAGGATACCATTGGGGATTACGGCAAAGCAGAGATGGCTGAAGTTTTTTGGGAACAGTTCACAAGGCGCAGGATAGATATGGTCCACAGGGTAAGAAGACTCCAAATGGCATGTGCAGGCAACGGTGGCTGACAAAGGACGTTAAGGACTGGATAGAAGCCAAAGAAAGGTCAAAAGTGAGTGGGAAGCTGAAACCTTTTAAAACAACAAAAGGCAACGAGAAAAGCTATAAAAATGGAAAAGGTGAATTATGAGGCCAGGCAAGCTAGTAATATACAGCACGATAACTAACCTGTTTTTCAGTTACAAAGAGTAAAAGGAGATGAAAATTGACATTGGATCATTGGAAAATCCAATAGTAATGCTGTGAAATAGTAATGTGGATAAAATAAATGGCAGAAGATCCTAATGGGTATTCTGCATATGTCTTCACTGTGGAACACGCTAGCAGTGTGCAGTGACAGGCAGGAGGAGTAAGTGTCATTGCTGCTATAAATGAAAAAGTGCTCGGCATACTAAAAGGTCTTAAGGGGGATAAGTCACCTGGGCCAGATGGACTACATCCCGCAGTCCTAACAGAGGTTCCTGAAGAGATAACAGATGCATTGGCTGTGATCTTTCAAGAATTGCTCGATTCTGGCATGGTCCCGTAGGAGTGGAGGACTGCACATGTCACTTTACTCTTTAAGAAGGGAGAAGGGAGAAATAAAGTAAATTATAAGCCAGTTAGCCAAACCTCAGTGGTTGGAAAATTGTTCGAGTCTATTATTAATTTTGATGATTCGAGGTGTTTGGAGACTAATGACAAAATAAGACAAAGTCATTGAGGTCCCTGTTACGTGAAGTCTTGCCTGACAAATCTGTTAAAGTTCGTCGAGGTAGTAACAAGCAGAGTGGACAAAGGACAGGTAGTGGATGTCAGTTACATGGATTTTCAGAAGGTATTTCTGAATACCTTTATGATACTCCTTTAAAAGTTACAATCGTATGGTATTGCAGTAAAGGTACTGGCAAGGGTAATGGAATCGCTGACAGACCGGAGGCAGCGATTGGGAATAAAAGGGGCCTTTTCTGGTTGGCTACCCGTGACTAGTAGTATTCCTCAGGGTTAGTATTGGGACCACTACTTTTCAAATTGTTTGTCAATAATTTAATGGAATTGATGGTTTTGCGGATGATACAAAGGTAGATGGAGGTTTAGGTAGTGCTGAGGAAGCAAGGCGTTTGCAGCAGGACTTAGACCAATTGGAAGAATAGGCAGAAATGTCACAGATGGAATGCAGTGTTGGGAGATGTATGAAAATACCTTCTGGTAAAAGGAACAATACAGCGGATCATTATCTGAATGGGAAGAAGGTCCAGACATCAGACTTCGGAGTCCTCGTGCAAGACTTTCAGAATTTTAATTTATGGGTCGAGTCTGTGGTAATGAAGGCAAATGCAATGTTGGTATTTTTTTCAAGGGGAATCAAAAGAGTGATGCTGAGCCTTTATTAGACACTCGTCAGGCCGCACCTGGAGAATTGTCAACAGTTTTGGATCCCATATTTCAGAAAGGAGGTGTCATTGGAGAGAGTACAGAGGAGTTTTACGAAGATGATTGCGGGAATGAAGGGGTTACCATATGAGGAGAGCTTTGGCAACTTTGGGCAAATGTGGAATTTAAAAGAATGCGGGGGTATTTCTTTGAAACCTACCGAATGTTGAAAGGACAAGATTGGATGGATGAGGGGAGGATGTTTTCTCTGGTGGGAGTATCCAGAACTAGGGGCACAGCCTCAAAATTGAGGGGGCGACCCTTTAGAACAGAGGTAAGGAGTTTGTTTGTTTTTTTTTTAGCGAGTAGTGATTCTGTACAATACTCTGCCATAGTCTGCGTTGGAGACCCAGTCCGTGCATATATTTAAGACGGAAGCTGATCAATCAGGACATCAAAGGATATGGTGACCAGTTTGCTTGAGTGGGATCCAGATTCAGCTATGATGGAATGGCGGAACAGACTCGGTGGGCTGAATGGCCGAATGTTGCTTCTATGTCTTGTGGTCACAGCAAAGCTCCGCTCCACTTCGGATCTGAGGTGTGAGAATTCCTTTGCTGGAGTTGAATGCTCCAATTGGTAAGGTCTGGCTTCAGTTTTGTCAAATCTCCAAATATTAGGCGACAAGAATGTCTGTTTATCTAACTCATGGAGGTCTCTGCATGCACAGCCCGAGACCTGGAAGGTGCAGGGGGCTGTGACGAATGCATTTGGTTTCCTGTCCTCAGCCACAGCAACAAAAACCTGCTTCCCAGATTCTGACAGTGCAGAAACATGCCTCGAAAGACAAGGATTCAGACTCTCAGAATTCAAGAAAGACTTCGAGATTTCCGTTCCATCGCTTACCTTTCAGATGTCTGGGCACTTCAGATAAACCCCGCTCAGTGTCCATGCAGGCGAACTGGCCGACACCTGTTCAAGCAGATTAACCTGCATGAAGTCTGTTCTGTGTAATACTGTAAATTCATCTGCATTTACATCTGTAACACACAGTGTATTGTTCACCGTACCTCGTTCGCGTATTTCATTCAATATTCTGCTCAGCTTCGGTAAATGGTGATGTAGTTTCACAAAGGATTCCCACATCACCCTCTGGGCCCCGGAGCCCCTCTCCATCACCAGATCCAGGAGGAGTTTGGAAGCGTCCGCTCGGTTTCCCTTCTCCGCGAGCTCAGTCACCCTCTGTAATGAACAATGGGGACATATTGAGGAGCGAAGGGATAGGTACAAATCTACCCTGAACATGGACTGATCCAGCACATTTTGCACACCGCAGATCACTGAGAGCCATTGAACTGTTCATAATGGGGGAAAGATTTTTAAAGAAGCGAGCGTGGTCAGTCGTTTTTTTGTTCAACGCCACAGATTGCGGGGCAGTATCCGCTTGGCAAGGTTTAAGTGGAACGGACATCGTGTATGTGAGCTCAGAGATAGAATGTGGTGTTGATGCTTTGTGTCGGGAATGATTCAGTGAGGAGAGGCGGAGGCTTTAGGTAGATTTTGGATAGTATTTTCCATTCTATTTTTCACGGGTAGAACAGTGGGAATGCCAGGCAGCATAGTGGAATGCTCTTCCTACAGGGTGTGGTAAGACCGGAAGACCTCCAGTACATTCCTGCACCTTCAGCAGTTTCATCCAGCTGCAGCTTGTTACAGACTGCGCTAAGGAACTTGAGCTGGGGCTGTTGAACCCAGGATCATTCAGGAGGCTGAGAGGTTGACTGACAGGATATAAATGGAGGGAGCTATACCCAAGGCACAGGACACAGGGAACTTGGTGACGGTCAGGAGGGGGAAAACGGAATGCCTCGATGCAAGAAACCCCTCTATAACAGGTATGAGTCTTACTGTTCTGGGGTATGAGCTAGCTGAGTAGATACCCAGAGATTATACCTCTGGCACTCAGTTTGGCTTTGTGACTCGGAAAGGGTGAGAAGAGCTGAGCTGCACTGACTGTGAGAATTCAATGGTTAGGAGAACAGACTGGAGATTCTGTTGACGAGAACAAGATTTCTGAATGGTGTGTTGCCAAGGTAAGGGATATCGCGGATCGAGTCTGAAATATTTTTAAGGGCAGGGCGAGCAGCCAGAGGTCCTGGTCCACGTCGGTTCCAATGACAACAGTAGGAAGGTTCATGTAGTTACATGCTAAGCTGAAGGTCAGGAGTTCCAGGATTGTGTTCTCAGGATTGCTACACGTGCTACGTGCTAGTGAGGCCTGAAATAGGACGATAATATAGTCTGACGCGTGGCTGATGAGATGGTATATGATTGAAAGTTTCAGTTGTTTGGATGATTGGGCTCTTTTCCAAAGAATATGGGACCTGGACAGACGTGATCGTTTTGCATCCGAACTGGAGGGGGACTGATCGACTTGCGGGAAGGGTTGTTAGCGCTGCGTGGGGAGTGGGGAGGTGTTAAACTTGAGTTGCAGGGGTTGAAGAACCAGAGTGGATAATGGAGCGGTTGTGTGGAAAAGATTCTGTTAAGCCGACATGCAAAGTCAGGAAACTAATGCTTCGAAATGCGTATTATTTCACTGCAAGAAGTATTGTAGGGAAAGGTAGATGAGCTTTGAGCATGGATTAGAACATTGAATTACAACATTGTGACCATTAATGTGATTTGGATGGAGGAGGTGCAGGACTGGCATCTGGGAAGTTTCCGTAATCAATATATTGAGGTCACAACTACAGACAGTGCATACTGGAATTCTATTAGAGTACAAGACAGGGCAAGTAACAGAGGAGTGTGCAGGAGAACACTTTGGATCTGGTGATCATAATGCCATTAGGTTAAAGATCATTATGAAAAAAATAGGTCTGGCTATCGAGTTAAGTATTTAAGTTGGAGAAAGGCCAATTTTTATGGTATCAGAAGGTATCTGAAGAAAGTGGATTGGGAGTTACCAGGAAATTGGATGAAGTGAAGGCAGTGGATGTTGTATACATGGACTTCAGTAAGGCCTTTGACAAGGTCCCGCATGGGAGGTTAGTTAGGAAGATTCAGTCGCTAGGTATACATGGAGAGGTAGTAAATTGGATTAGGCATTGGCTCAACGGGAGAAGCCAGAGAGTGGTAGTGGAGGATTGGTACTCTGAGTGGAGGCCTGTGACTAGTGGTATGCTACAGGTATCAGTGTTGGGTCCATTGTTATTTGCCATCTATATCAATGAACTGGATGATAATGTGGCAAAATGTATTAGCAAATTTGTTAATGATACAAAGATTGAATGTAGAGTGGACAGTGAGGAAAGTGTTCAAAGCTTGCAGAGGGATCTGAACCAGTTGGAAAAATGGGCTGAAAATGGAAGATGGAGTTTAATACAAACAAGTGTGAGGTATTGCACTTCGGAAGGAAAAGCCAAGGTAGAACATACAAGGTAAGTGGTAGGGCACTGAGGAGTGCACTAGAACAGAGGGATCTAGGAATACTGATACAAAATTCGCTAAAAGTGGCATCACATGTAAATAGGGCAGTAAAGAGAGCTTTTGGTTCATTGGCCTTTATAAATCAAAGTATTGAGTATAGGAATTGGAATGTAATGGTGAGGTTGTATAAGACATTGGTGAGACCGAATTTGGAGTATTGTGTGAAGTTTTGGTCACCTAATTACAGGAAGGATATTAATAAGATTGGAAGAGTGCAAATAAAGTTTACAAGGATGTTGCCGGGACTTGAGAAATTGAGTGATAGAGAAATGTTGAATAGTTTAGGACTTTATTCCCTGGAGCGCAGGAGAATGAGAGGTGATTTGATAGAGGTGTATAAAATTATGGTATAGACAGAGTGAATGCAAGCAGGCTTTTTCCACTGAGGCTAAGGGTGAAGAAAATAGAGGTCATGGGTTAAGATTGAAGGGGGAATAGTTTAAAGGGAACATGGGGGAACATGAGAGTGTTGGGAGTGTGAAATGAGCTGCCAGATGAAGTGGTGAAAGCGGGCTCACTTTTGACATTTAAGAAAAAACTTGGATAGATATATGGATGAGAGGGGTTTGTAGGGATATGGTCCAGGTGCAGGTCAGTGGGACTAGGCAGAAAAATGGTTCGGCACAGCCAGGAATGGCGAAAAGGCCTATTTCTGTGCTGTAATGTTCTATGGTTCTATGGTTCTATGATTCTATGGGACAGGTTGTTTTCAGGTGACAGATGTGCTTATAAGTGCAAGGCTTTCAAAACTGATATTTTGAGAGTACAATGTACAAATGACCGCAAGTACACTATTTGAATATTCATGACAAAATAAAAGGCAAGAGTAACATGTTTAGGAAATCTTGGTTTTTGAGACATATTGAGGCCCTGGTGAAGAAGAAGTAGCGCATAGCAAGTACAGGCTCGAACGATCAAATGAGATACTTGGTGAGTAAAATAACTGTAAAAGTTACTAAAAGAGGAAATCAGGAGGGCTGAAGTATGGCATGAGTTTGCAGACAAGGGAGAAGAGAACCGCAAAATCTTCATCAAATATTCTTAGAGCAAAAGCAGACCAACGGGCAAAATTGGTCCTCCTGAAGGTCCGAGTGGGCCTTTATGCATGAAGCTGAAAAAGGCGGGGGAGATTTAAAATGGATGTTTATGCATTTATATTTACTCAGCAGACTTACAGAGTATTTTGAGTGAGGCGAAACAGCAGTGAAATCATGGGCTCTATACAGATTACAGAAGCGGAAGTGTTTGCTGCACAGTGAGAGAATAGGGTTGATTTATACCCAGGTTGCTCTTCCTAACTTGCTTGAAGTGGTTCAGAGACTGCAGGTGCTCCAGCAAAAATATTCAAAGCGTCAAATGCGGAAATATTGAAGGGTAGCTAATGTTATTCTGCTGTTTCAAAAGGCTGTAAGAATAAGCCAGGAAATTACAGGTTGGTGAGGCTAACACAAGTGGTGGTAAAGTTATTGGTAGGTATTCTAAGGGACTGGGCAAGGTTTGATTAGGGATAGTCAACACTGATTTGTGCCTGGTAGATCCTGTATAACCAGTCTTATAGTTTCTCACGGAAGTTACGAAGCAAGTTCCCAAGCAAGTAATGAAAGCATTAATGAAAACAAGTCAGTGAATGTTGTCTTCATGGACTTCAGCAAGGCCTTTGACACGATCCCTCATGGCAGCCTGGTCAATAAGATTAAATCGCTTGGGATTCATGACATTGCAATAAGTTCGATCAGATATTGCATTCGTGAGAGAAGCTAAGAATGGCAGTAAGAGGTTTACTTCTCTGACTGGAGGTCAATGACGAGCGGTGTGCGGCAGGGATATATCATGTGGCAAACTAGGTATGCAAATCTGTGGATGACACCAACATAGGGATAGCGAGGAAGGTTATCAGAGTTTGCAGTGGGAATTGGAACCGCTGGAAAAAGGTGGGATGGAGATCGGCAGATAGAATTTAATGAACACAAGAGTGAGGTGTTGCACTATTTGAGGACGAACCACGATAGCACTGAGACATTGAGAGGTTGGGCATTGAGTGGTATGGTAAAACCAATATATCAGTGAATACATATCCAAAATTTCTTCAAAGTGTTGCCGAAGGTAGATTGCGTTGTAAAGCTTTTTGGACATAGGCCTTCATAAATCAAAATATTGAATACAGAAGTTGGGATATTATGTTGAAATTGATGTTGCAGAGGCAAATTGGGAACAAAGTGTGCATCTGCCTCTCGGAAGGATATCAATAAGATTGAGCGAGTGCAGGAAAAAATTACAAGGTGTTGTCAGGACTTGAGGGCCTGAGATATAGGGAAAGTTTGAATAGGTCAAAACTGCCATAGAGTGCAGGATGTACCAGGAGAGATGTGATAGAGGTATACAAATTTATAAAAGGTATAATGAGGGTAGATGCAAACAGGCATCTATTACTGAGGTTGGGTGAGACGGGAATTAGAGGTTATGAATTAAGGATGAAAGAGGAAAGAAAATTTGAGGGAGAACTTCTTCACTGAGAGGCTGGTGAGAGTATGGAATGAGCTGCCACCGGAAGTGGTACATGTGCATTTGATTTGAACATTTAAAAGCAATTCGGATAAGTACATGAATGGGAGAGGTATGGATTTCTCTAGTCGGTGTGCAGATCAATGCCACTAGACATATAATAGGTCAGTGTGGACATGATGGGCCGAACAGCCTGTTGCTGTAGTGTAGAGTTTGATGGCTACGGCTAAATCAAATTATTACCGGGTCACTGTTGATTTTCCCTGGGGCAATCCCTGGTGAACCGAAGCATGTTCACACTTCAATGCCAGGCTCCATGAGGGTCCAGTGTCAGCCTACAGCCAGGAATTGACAGTGAGGAGCTGCACTATTTCAGGGCGTTTATGCATGTGTGAAAGACCAAAGCCAAACGGCAGTAATTCAGCGAAGGAAGTTTGGATTGAAATTGTCAGCTGTCTCCTGTGGAATGTTAGGGTTGGGGATAATGTTTGGCTCTTCACTAAAATTCAGTCTGGTGAGCAACAGGTAAATGTGTCCCAGTAACACGAGGATCATTATAAAGGTGTTTCTTGGTAATTCTGTGTTAGCTGCAGACGCTTGGAATATTTCTAATTGTATTATTTTGCAGTTCTCTGTGTTGTGGTAATTACAAACTCCAAATGGAACAGTCACAAGGAACAGAAGGTAACTGAACCATGAGGCATGTTGGGATACTTGATCAAATGCAAGAGGGTCAGCAATTGAAAAGAGAGACGATATTCAGTATTGCCTGTTCAATTGACGATGGGATTGAAGGTAGACTCGAGAAATGAGCTGAGAATTAAGTCACTATATATTTGACTTTTCGGAAACCCCAGGGTAATCAAGAGAGTCTGGTGATGGCCATTAAGGTCGAGCATGGGGAACATGATGTGATGTCAGACTGAGTGGTGTAAAGTGGTTCTCTGCCCACTTGCAATGTCCGTCAAGTGTCATTTCACTAAATTCACCTCTTAATCATTGTCTGTAATTTAGTCTGTCTAAAAGAGAATATGTTCAGAAATATGGACAGAGACTTGTATTGGTTAACAAAAGTTCAGGGTTTCTGCAAACGAAAATTCTTTTCTTGATGTTAACCACAAACGTTACAGGATTTTTATGGCCCAGAGATGCCGTTACACCGATTCCATCGGTCTGTGATTGATTCAGTAGAATCTACACTCAGTCTGTGTTCCTCCCACTTACGTGATACTGTGGCCCAGTGAAGTGATCCTCGCCCATTAACATGAAGCTGACTCCCTCCACACCCTCCTCAATCGCCTGCTCCAGTCTCTCCATGTAGAATCTCGTCAACTGGAACAGTTGGTGATCCTCACAATTTGACAGGAAGGCGGAGATAGCGGAGGTAAGATCTGTAGTCAGTCATAGAACATAAAACAGTAGAGTGTACCATGCGTATGCGGACACGATGCCAATTGAAACCAATCCCAGCTTCAGGAACATGGTCAATATCCCTCCGTTCCCGGCCTACTCATGAGTTCAAACGCCTCTCAGATGCTGCTGAGTATCTATTTCCAGTCTCTCCCTCGGCAGCTCGTTCCAGACACCGATCACTCTCTGTGGAAAACCTTCATCCGAAATCCCCTTTAAACTTTACCCTCTAACCTTAAACCTATTCACACCAGTACTTGATATTTGCACCGAGTCACAGATTATCGATCATAAATGTATGAATTCTCTGAGATTGAGGCCTCAGTCTCCGACGCTCCAGATGAAGCAATCCAAGCTTGATCGACCTCTCCCGGCAGCAAGTATTCTGTAATCGTGGTGAAACTCATTTGCACCCTTGCCAGAGCTTCCACATCATCTTTCCACACCAGATTTGTGCACAATGCTGAGATTGACTCTGAAGCAACGTTCATCCAGTTACAGCATAACTTTGAAAAATACATATTCGCACATCAACTCATCGTTAGCATGCTACCAATTGTGTTGCCACTTTCAGGGAGCTATGCACATCCATCACAGGACCCGTCTGTACATCAGCCATCCTAATGGTCCCAGCATTCACTGCGTACATTGCTCGCAAACTTGACCTCCCAAGTTGGAACTCCTCACATTTGCCCAAATTCACTGTACTTGGTGATTTTCGGTTTCAATTTCTAATTTTGACTACAGTCCCAAATTTACACGACCCCGCCGAGACTGTCAATGGACCAATCAGTCCACCTATATGATTTGATATACATATATATAATTAGTTTGAGGAATACATAGTTTATTATTGAACTATTTACATCACACACGATGCATAACGAGACAGTGATCCTTGTAGAGACTACTGGTCACAAGTCTTCACCCAGAAGAATGATCCTCCAGTCCTCACAGACCTGACTCTATTTTATGTGCCCAAGACAACACTGAAATCAATGTACAAAGTCTCCGTTGAAGATTCCTCAACCGCAACGGCGATTGTTCGTTTCCCACTGTAGGTGCTACCTGACCTGCTGAGTTCCTCCACCATTGTGTGCATTGCCTTCTCTACTTACTCTTTTGTTTTACTTTAATCTTATTCGCAAACGACATTCATTGCCCCGATAGCCCACTCAGATTCTCTGTTTAAAATTTCTCCTGTTCACAGTTTCCCACACCCAGCCCGTTCTCCCACAATATAACGTTCCTTAACTGGGCCACAGAAAACAGATACCGGGAAACTCCCCTCACCTCCATTGAGCAACAACCCGAAAATCCGGGGAGAATTCACCATTGCCCTTCAAAACAGAAAACACCATCTATTTCTCTCACTGGCTGTCGGAGGCATTTCCCACATCAGGGCGTACCAAATACTGACGGAAATTCTGTCTGTTCCCTGGACTGTTACATTGCCCGCTCTTGTATTTCTATCTGAGTTTCACCCACATCCACTGTTTTTTTTCCAGCAGCTCCTTTTCCTTTCACTCAGGTGAAGATCTGCATAGTGAGCGGAGTGATTCGACCATTCCCTTTCTTAGGTCCCTGCGCTGGACCTAGTGAATTGTTCCAGTGTTCAATGTCGCATTACCAGTACGATCAATGAAGGAAGTGTTGCTATGTGTCCTTTTAGCGCCTAAATTTATTCCTCTGAACTAATGACGATTTGGCTACACGTGTACCAGGATGACAGAGTTTTAATGAGAACGAGGCCAGTGAGCATACCTGTTTCCATTCTGACTCTGACTGTCGTTGGTTGAATGTCGTTGTTTGTCTGCCGTCCGGGTAGAAGAAAACACCACCTGCTGGCGATTATTTGAATTACACAATTAAAAAATAACTATGAGTCAGTTACTCTGTCCTTCAAATTTAAAATACTTCTGTAAGGTCGCTGCTCAGTCTCCCACATTCCAGGTGGGAAATACGTAGAGTGACCATTCTCTTCCCAGAATTGAGGCCTTCTGGCCTTGACAACAGACTCGAAAATCTCTGCACTCTTTCCACTTTAACCAAGCCTTTTCAAACATATAGCGGCTAGAACTATACTTTGTACTGCAAACACGGTCTCACCAACGACTTACACAACGGCGCCATACAGGCTAACACAACGTTTTACAGGTCGAACAACCCGATTGCAATTCCCGCCGCTCCCAGAAACAGAAGACATCAGAAAGAGATGGCGTGAATACATAAAAGAATTGTACAGGAAATATTTCAACAGTGAAGCCACCTGCAGTGACTCTCTCGTCGATCTAGAGCCGGGCATTCTGGAAGTGAAGTCGAATGCGCGATAGAAAAAAAATACTAAAAATAAGGCTGCAGGATGTGACAGGAGTCCAGTTGAATTGCTTAAAACTTTAAAAGGTGATGATGGAAAAGTGTTGTATGTAGTTTGTCAGCTGATCTGGTAAATGGTAAATGGCCTTTAGACTGGGGAAAAAAAAAACCCAGTTTATATCCCAATTTCCAAGGGCCAACAGGCTCCGGGACAGCTTCTTTCACCAGTCCATCAGACTAATTAACTCATGTTGATTTGAGTACTGTATACTCTATTATATGGACTGTTCAATTTATTACAAATTATTATAAATTACTTTGTTTGCACATTGCACATTTAGACCTAGACGTAGCATAAAGATTTTTAACTCCTCATGTATGTGAAGAATGTAAGAAATCAATTCAATTCAAAATTGCTAATTTTGTACATTATTTTACAAATCAATGGCATTAATAATGAATTTGAGAGATCTCGACACTGTCACACATATCCCTCTTGTCACAGGCTTCCATTCTCTAAAACCATCTTCTGTCATCTCCCTCTGCTTCTTGTTCTCGAGTCCGGTGTGAATCCACCTCGCCAGCTCCCCATTAATCCCACGTGACCGAACCTTCCCGATCAGCTGCCATGCGGGATCTTGTTACAGACTTTACCAAAGTTCAAATGAACAGCATCACTGCCCAACTTCACCTAACTCTCTTAAATAATCTCCAAAATACTTGACAGATATGATGTCCTATTGGGTAGCGTAGATGGTTATTTCCCCACAACCAATGCCCAACCCCCCGGGATTTCAGCTTCACTGCAGACTGAGAAAATTCTGATCCCAGCAGTCGAATTACCAACCTGGACTGAAGCCCTTATACTGCCAGTTCCATATTCTCAGAGTCACCGGCCCAATATCATCACCCATACAAAGACGCTTTGGTGCCAGCGATTTGCCGTGGTGTTCCTGCCATTTCCGATTCACAAACTAAGGTGGAATTAGAACCTGATGACCCTCTGCCGGGGCCGGTGCTCAGGCTGGTTTCCCGGTCTGTATAGAGGATGCGGATACACTTCAGCCTGACCCCAGCAGCTAAACCGAGCACATTTGATCACAATCTTCCTGCTGTGTGGGGTCTTGCCCAGCACAGCTGGCTGCCATGTTTCCAGCAGTGTAGCAGGAACAAAATGTAAAATTATAAAGTAGAAAGTGCCGGGAACTCAGTACATCAGACTACTTCTCTGAAAGGAGGAATGATGGAAGGCCCAGTTCCAGAACTGAGACAGTCCAAGATGCTGCGGATCTGCTGAGCGTTTCCAGTATTTTCTCCTACTTACTTTAAATTTCCTGCAACTGTAGTATTTTCTCCCTCTTCATTTATTGCACAGATAGTTAACTGATTGTAAAATATCAGCAGCACCCTAAACTGTAAATGCCAACCCACCCAACCAATTTCTTAGTTCTGAGGTAATTCTGACCCTGGTATAACACACCCCACAGTGTTCACAGCATCCTTTCCTCCCACTATCATTCTGTTACATTTGCCCCGAGGCCACTGTCTCTACCCTGAGGGGCGGTTACAACAGGGCGATAAATAATTGCAACACTTGCTACAGCTCTGACGAGCTGTTACCCTGGAAACGGAGGAAGTGGCTCACTGAAAATAACCGAAAAAGGAAATAACAAACTCAACATCAAATGCTATGAGTTCCATTATGATAAAGATTAACACTGCAGCCATTTTGTAACAGTGAAACTAAAATTGAAATGGCTGCTTTTACCCTGCCCCGTGTTGTGTTCAACCAATCCTATAAAAGATGAAAAACAAAACTTCGCAATGTAGACAAAGTTTTAAAGAGAGATTGCTGAAATATATCATTGTAGCAATAGGATACAGGCTGGGCAAAGGTTGAACAAGATGGTTGATATACATCACTGAGATGATGGGATACAGGCTGGACAGAGGTTGAACAAGATGGTTGATATATATCATTGCTGCAATAGGATACAGACTGGACAGAGGTTGAACAAGATGGTTGATATATATCATTGCTGCAATGGGGTACAGACTGGACAGAGGTTGAACAAGATGGTTGATATATATCACTGAGGTGGTGGGATACAGGCTGGACTGAGGTTGAACAATATGGTTGATATATATGATTGAGGTGATGGGATACAGGCTGGACTGAGGTTGAAAAAGATGGTTGATATATATCATTGCTGCAATAGGATACAGACTGGACAGATGTTGAACAGGATGCGCAGTGGATGAGCAGATGGATCCAGATGGCGATGGGGATGAAACCCAGATAAATGAAAAAGAAAAACTTAATGTTCGCATTAACAGGGCCGGATATCGGGAAACACTGTAAGCATTTCGGCAAGTCGTAGTCATGGAAAGAAGATGTAAATAAACTTCCCAGTCCCCCCAGAGGACGTGAGAGATCTGAATCTCACTGTCCCGTCTGAACGGGGGAAAGATGAAACTACTGATACACGTGGAGGTGTCTCCCGAGGGAGCAATTACTCTGTTTAACCCTCTGTCTGCAACAACACAACGGGCCGAACGGCCGCTTCCAGTGTGCTGGAAATATGTAAAACAATTCTCGACCCCAGGCGTCGATCCAGGTGAAGTTTGGATCCGATACCGGGCCGGGTGATCGAGGTAAAGTTCAGCAGGTACATCCTAATGGATGGGTTCAGTCTCGGCATCACCACCCCATCCCGCTCCTGGGACCAGAACACCAGGGGCTGAGTGGCGGCTCACCTCAGGCGATTCGGTGAGAAGGTCCCATAACCCGGAACCGACCAAGACAGTTTGTATCCAGGGAGCCAGACGAGGCCGCCAGTTCGGGAAAGTTGACGTGAGTCTCTGCCCAACGTGAGGTTCCCCCCTGCCCCGGGATCGGATTCAGTACTCACCGATGGCAAATTATCGGTCACGTCCACCCCTAATGACCGGCCTCAATACTCACCGATAAGAACTTGATCAATTTGTCCCGGAGACAGCGATCGGACCACCCGCTCCCAGCAGACGACCCGCTTCAACAGAGAACGGAAAGAAAACCCCCGCCCACCCGGAGACTGTGAGAGCGGGGGCGGGGCCTCGGAAGCGAAAACCTGAGATACTGCAGATCTGTATTTGAAATGGGAGCTGGAAACGGGATCAGTTGACGGGTGGAAGGTCTCCCATCTGAACCGGTGACTCTGCTCCTCGCCCCTCACACGCTGCCCGACCTACTTGCCGCATTTTATACGTTATTTCATATTTACATCAGCTACATTTTTTATTTTTCCCTCTGTATCTTCCCCCTCGCCATCGCTCCACCTCCCGGTTCTCAGAGTACGGGTTCGATTCCCAACCCGGTACGATACACAATTCCTACCCGAAAAGGCCGTATATGGGGATAAGTATCTGGAGGAAGATTAGTGAAGAGGGATGAATGAATAAGGGAATTGTGGAGGGAGTGACCCCTGTTTGTGACATCCTAAACAAATTTGCATAAATGCAATCCCTACATTCATTAGTTATCTTTTTATTACAACATAAACATCATATATTCCATACAGTGGATGCGCAAGGCATCCGGGTCTCCACACCGGCTCCTGAGGTCACTGAGGGGCAGTGACCAGAGAGTGATAAAAATGTTCAACACTCTGCAGCTCTGGTGGGCTGTTACCCTGGTGATGGAGGAAGTTGCTCAGCAGAACTAACTGAAAATTGGAAATAAGGAACAACCTCACATGCTCTGCGTTTAATTGTGACAAAGATGAAAACTGAGCTCTCAGCCATTTTGCAATGGGGAAGATAAAATTATATTGGGAATTTTAACCCTGTCTCGAGGTGCATCCAGTAAATCTGTTAGTAGTTCCACGTCTACAGAAATTCCAGCAGTGCAGAAGCTGTTCCAAAATCAAAACACGTTGTTGTTAGCGGCCGGTCTGTTCCAGATGTCAACTATAGGATATTTACAAAGGACATCATACAGTACATTGTGGTGGTAACCATTAAGAGTCCTTCTTTGTTCAGTTAAGTGGTCAAAAATTCCATTATATTCTATTGTCTACAAATAACCTATAACTACGATCAACCCCAGGCATTGTTACCGCTGATATTCATATCCTGCTACTGGACAGACTGATGGAAGAGAAGGACCCCAGATACAACTGAATAAATTGAAATTGCGATCTCAGACTCCCCTACTGTTGAAAACATCTTGCCCCTATCACTCTATCCAGTCCTCAGGATTTCATTGACATTTCTGTTGCCAGAGTTACCACTCCTCCATTGAGAACATTCTCAGATACACCATCTTTCAATGCATTGTGGTGATAACCATTCAGGGTCCTTATTTATTCAATTAAGTAGTTAAAATACCATTATATTCTTGTGCCTGCAATTAACATATAACTACGATCAACATTAGGCATTGATACAGGTGATATTCAGATCCTGTTACTGGACAGAAGTATGGAAGATAATGTCCCCATATACAACTGAATACATTGAGATTGTGATCTCAGATTCTAGACTCCTCTCCTGTTTAAAACATTATGTCCCTGTCACTTTATCCAGTCTTCAGGATTTCATTGACATGTCTGTTCCCAGAGTCACCACCCCTCCATTGAGAACAGGCCCAGAGACACAAAATGCCCCTCATACATAAAACTTTTCATTCCAGACTGATTCTTGTGATGTTTGTAAACAACAATTGAAATGAGCACACTTCCACGAATAACGGACAAGTTGGTGGCAGGATAATTTATTGAAAGAAACGGAGCTTTCCTTACTGCTCTGTTAACAGTCACAAAATATCTCCCGATGTTCAGTGTGCCTATCTATGCATGGAGCCGAAAGAGATGGGAGAGATTTTCAACAAATTCTCTGTGCCTGTGTTTCCTTGGGATACAGGAAATGACTGTAGAAATGACGAAAGCCAGTCAAGTCATGGATTGTGTGCGGATTACACAAGCGGTGCTTGCTGTACCGGGATAAATTAAGATGGATAAATTCCCAAGAATAGGATGGAAACTGCAGGAGCCCTGCTGGACATGGATGATGCTGGTATTTAAGGAGTAGAGTTACAGGGGTAGGTTGAACAGGTACGAAATTGTTTCCCTGAAGCTCAGGAGAATGAGGGGAGATGCCAGGTGCTGTTCCCGAACTTTTTAATACCGTGGATCCCTACCATTAACGGGAGAGTCTGCGGATCCCAGGTTGGGAACCCCTGCTACAGGTAAATAAACCTATGATGGTAGAAATAGAGTGAATGCAGGAAGGGCATTGCCCCTCATGTTGTGTGTGGTCATAGGTTTAGGGAAAAAAGTGAAATATTTAAGGGGAATTGGAGTAGGAACTATTTCACTCAGAGAGTGGCACGGAAGCAGTTGCAGGTTGCCAATGCAGCATATAGGAGAAGTTTGTATGGGTACATGGATATCGTAATGTTCGAAAACGCTGCAAATACAAGAAACACTCTGGAAATAAAGAATATCTGTGGAGAGGAACAAAGTTAATGCTTCAGTTCCAACCCCCTGTGTCGGAATGGTTTCAACATTTTCTGATTTGATTTCAGGTCCCCAGCATCTTGAATGTTTCTTTAATTTCCAGCTGCTCACGGACAGACGACAGTGAGTGGAAATTTTCAAACACGGTGAGAATACGGAATCCGAGGTAGATAACCAACGATGCAAACACTGAACAGCTCGTCCCAGATACTCACTAACTCTGTGTGTTGAGATTAGCTCCATGTCTATTTGATCTCTCCGCTCAATTGTATCTGTGCCTTTTGGTTTTGGACTTTCCAACCCTGAGGAACAATCCTTGGTACATTTGACTGGGCATCAACGGCTTTGCAGACTACGTCAGGAAAAATAGCTCTGACTGTAACAGTGATCAGGCACCCCCCCCCCCCCCTCGTGCTCTAATCAATGCTTCAAGGCACCCAACACAAACCAGCCCCAAAAACTACCCCTTCCTACGTTTGAACAGATTTCAATAGGTACATTTAATGTCAGGAAAATGTATACGATATACATCCTGAAATTATTTTTTTCTTCGCAAACATCCATGAAAACAAAGGAGTGCCCCAAAGAATAAATGACAGTTAAATGTTAGAACCCCAAAGCCACCCAAGCTCCCCCTTCCATGCATAAGCAGCAGAAAAGCAACAACACCTCACCACCAGCAAAAAACAAGCATCGGCAACCCCCACCGAACAAAAAGCATCAATAAAAACACAGACTTGCAGTACCCCAAAGACTACTCGTTCACCCGGTAATAATTCGACATACCACAGGCTCTCTGTCTCTCTCTCTGTCTCTCTCTCTGTCTCTCTCTCTCTCTCTCTCTCTCTCTCTCTCTCTCTCTCTCTCTCTCTCTCTCTCTCTCTCTCTCTCTCTCTCTCTCTCTCTCTCTCTCTCTCTCTCTCTCTCTCTCTCTCTCTCTCTCTCTCTCACACACACACCCTCTCATTCTCCCTTTCTCTCCCTCCCTCCCCCTCTCTCTCTCCCTCCCTCCCCTCCCCAATAGGGGAAAAATAAGTTGTCGCCATTTCAGAGGTGAGCAGCCACTCTCTGTGACAACAATGAAAAGACTCAGCCAAGATTCAACCCCTGTCAGGCTACCGAGCCAGAAATCATCCCAGGCCGAGTGCTCCGGCAGTGTGGACACCAGCTCACTGATGACTTCACAACCATCGTCAACACTTCACTCATCCAGGCTTCACATCGGCCAGCATCATCCCTGCAACAAATAATTCTACACCGTCAGAATGAAACGACTACCGCCGGGTGGAACTGCCACCAATCATGACAAAGAGTGTGAAACGGCTGGTAATGACACATATCGACAACTCCAATCCTGCGCACAGGTCACTCACCAATATTCCTAGTGAAAGAACCGCTCTGTAACAAACTCCAACTCACCCATCTAAATACAGTCCTGTGCAACTGGGTGTTGGACTACTGAACCAACCGTCTTCAGATAGTCAGGATGTACAACCGCTCCTCACTCCCAATCATCCTCAACACAGGCTGTGTGCTGAGCCCATTGCTGTACACTCTGTTCACACATGATCACACGGCCAAACACCCGGGGAATCACATTGTCAAGTTCGCCAAAGACACGACAGTTGTTGAGTCTATCACATATCAATGAGATGACATACAAAAGAGAAGGGCTCAAGGCCTGGTACACATTCACCCACAAACTCACCCCACCACACCCCCATTACCACGAGTTTAACATATCCTGTCACTAACAATATGTACATGACACTGCTTTGCCTTACGTCACTTTATGGATATACCACAAATGTTTAAGCCATGATATGTGTTTTTATATAATTGTTATATTTATCTCTTTGTGATTTTTGTTTCTGCATGAGATCCACAGTAACAATTATTTCGTTCTCCTTTTCAACAATTTACTGGAATGACATTAAAGAAATCCTGAATCTTGAACCCTGGGGAGAATACCATGACCAACCACATTATCTACACACCCTCCTGATTTTATAAACTGCGACAATGTTACCCCCATTCTCCTGTGAAATAAAGATACAGCTCGGCCAACCACTCTCTATAACTCGGCCCTCTAGTCCAGACAGCATCTTGACCAATCTCTTCTGCGCCCTCTCCAGCTTGATGATGGCTTTCCTACAATAGCATGAAAAAAAAACACAGTACCTCATTCATTGGTCTTACCAACAATTTATATAATTACAATAAACTGTGCACAATAGAGAACTCAATGCCCTAAATGATGCAGGCCGGCATGACTAAAACCTTCTTTTCCACCTTCTGTACTTGCACCTCGACTTTAGTGTTAGTGTTGAACTCTGAATGGCCGAGACACTGCAGCATTTTACTGGCATCAAGGACTCCTGGGCGAGTTGCTGCTTGAGCTGTAACCCTGGGAAACACTGGGCATTTAGACCTGTCAGTATCTGGGATTTGGCCCAGGTCAGTACTTCCACAGATGGGGGCTGGATGTTCCTCCTTTCACAGTGAATCAAAAGGCTTGGGGTGCTGGGCATTGGTTGTGGGGAAATTTCTGATCACACCACTCACTGTGAGATGTGTGGACGATGTATGAAGATTCGGGGGTCGGTGAGTGGCAGATTCAGCTCTGTGACCCTGTGAGGTTGGGTCCTGAGATATCACAGTTTTAGATCCAAGTACAATGGACCCGGGGTTCAAGCTTCCCATGTTTATGAGGTGTTGAGCCAGTATTTCTGTTCTGGGTTCAGATGTTTGTTTCTGGAGTTTCTTTGGAAGTAATGACTGCTATACTGAGGGGAGGATGTGTTACCATTCTATTTCTTACAAGGAGAGGCTGCGAGTAAATGGGCTGCACTGTGTTTACAACAGTAGAAATAGACCCGTGAGTTCGGTGTTCAAACTGTGTTTGGAAATTCCGCCCCCCTTCCCCGACTGTCACCTGTCTGCCGGTCGGTGGAAATCAGGCAGAATCTCAAGATGCTGGTAATCTGCACTAAAAACGGGAAATAGTTGAAGCTATTCTGACTTACGGTTGAGAACCCAAATCACTGACTTTGTTCCTGTGGAAATGGACCTGTGCACAGGCGCTTGTTTAGTGATTCTTAGTGGAACAGTAAAGGAACCACAGTTTTCCCGTGAATTATCCTGGTACCACTTTCCCTGTTTTTCCTGGAAATGTGTTCAGTACAACTGCTGCTCACATGGTTCACAAGAGTCATCTCAGGAATGAGGGGGTTTCTGTCTGACAAGCATTTGATGACTCTGGGCCTGTACTCTATGGATTTCAGAAGTATAGAGGTGGACGGGATCCTAATTAAACCCACATAATGCTGGACAGCCTGGATACAGTGGATATGGAGAGGACGTTTCCATCGGACGGAGAGTCTGCGATCTGAGAGGACAGCCTCAAAATAAAGAAGTTTCCCTTTAAACCTGATATAAGAGAAACTTCCTCAGCCAAAGAGTGTTCGACCTGTGGAGTTTGTTGCAACAGATGGTGGTTGAGGCTGTGATTTGGTATATTTATGGCAATATATTATTGATCACTAGAGTAGAAATCATGTTTTATTAGCCAGAACTACTATACGATTAATTCAATACAGCACGAGGCATGGTTAAAAGCAGCCTTTCAGATTTTAGATTCATCATTTCAAAATGACAGCCCTGTTAATCTTTGTCACAATGTAACTCACAGAGCGTGATTTGTTATTTCCTTTTTAAGTTACTTTTGTTAGGCCACTTCCTCCGTTTCCATGGTAACAAACCACTAACACTGCAAGAAATGTTACATAATTTCCTTGCTCTGTGTTCACCTCCACTCAGCGTAGAGGCAGTAACCTCGGGAGCAAATGCAACAGAATGATAGTGGGAGTAAAGGGTGCTGTGAGCATTGGCTATATGGAATGAACTGAGAATATAGAAATATAGAAAATCTGCAGCATAATACATAGGCCCTTCGGCCAACTGTGCTGTGCGAAAACTGTACTTACTTCAGAAATTTCCTAGGGATACGCATAGTACCCCACTTTTCTAAGATCCATGTACATATCCAAGATGCTCTTAAAAGACCCTACTCTATCTGGTCGAACTGTGGAGTTTGTTACAACAGATAGTGATTGGGGCTGTCACTGGGTATATTTACGGCAGAGGTTCATATATTATTGATCATTTTTGTTAGCCAGAACTATTAGAGGAGCAATTGAATACAGCACGTTAAAAGCAGTCTTTACAATTTTAGATTCTTCGATTCAAAATGGCTGCAGTTTTAACCTTTGTCATAATGAAACTCACAGCACACGATGCTGAGTTTGTTATTTCCCTTTTCGGTTATTTTTGGTGAGCCACTTTCTCCGTTTCCAGGGTAACAGCCCACCAGAGCTGCAAGAAGAGTTGCACATTTTTTTTATCGCTCTGTGTTCACCGCCTCTCAGGGTAGAGAGTGGCCTCAGGAGCAAATGAAACAGCATGATAGTGAGAGGAAAGGATGCTGTGAGCATTGACTGTATGGAATGAACTAAGAATATAGAAATTTAGAAAATCTGTAGCATAATACACAAGCCCTTCGGCCAACAGTGTTTTCCGAAACACGTACTTACTTCAGAAATTTTCTGGGGTTACCCATCGTCCCCTACTTGTCTAAGATCCATGTACATATCCAAGATCCTCTAAAAAGACCCTAACCTATCGGCCTCTACCACCATCGCCGGCAGAGCTATCCACGTACACACCACTGTCTGGGTAAAAGAAAAATACATACCCCTGACATCGCCTAGGTACCTACTTTCAAGGCCCTGAAAACTGTGCCCTTTCGTGTTAGCCATTTCAGCCCTGAGAAAAAGCCTCACACGATCGGTGTTCTCATCATCTTATACACCTCTATCAGTTCACCTCACATCCCCTATCTCTCCACGGAGAAAAGGCCAAGTTAACTCAACTTTTTCTCAGAATGCATGCTCCACAATCCAGGAAACATTCATGTAAATCTCTTCTGCGCACTTTCTATGGTTGCCACATCCTTCGGGTAGTGAGGCAACCAGAACTGAGCACAGTACTCCAGTTGTGTCTGACCAGCATCCGATATAGCCTTAAAATCACCCCTTGGCTCTTGAACACATTCCTACGGTAATGAAGGCCAATGCAACGTATGCTTTGAGTGTCCTGTAGACTCGGACCGCAAGATCCCTCTAATCCTCCACACTGCCAAGAGTCTTGCCATTAATACTATATTCTGCCATCATATTTGACTTACCAAATTGAACCATCTCACACTAAGCTGGGTTGAACTCCATCTGCTACTTCTGAGCCCAGTTTTGCATCAAACCGAGGTCCCGCTGTGACCTCGACAGCCCTCCACAATATCCACAACACCTGTAAACTTTGTGTCATCAGCAAATGTACTAACCTATGCCGACATTTCCTCATTCAGGTCCTTTATAAAAATTACGAAGAGAACGGGCGCCATAACAGACCCTTGAGGCACTGGGCACTGCACCGATCACTGCCCTCCATGAAGAATATGACCTGTCTACAACTACTCTTTGCCTTCTGTAGACAAACCAGTTCTTGATCCACAAAGCAAGGTATCCTTGGACCCCGTGCCTCCTTACTTTTTCAGGGAAATCACTGACTACGCCACACAGTGGGACATCGTACCTCTCAAATATTATCGGTGAAGCAGGGCAGTGATTTTTGTCTAAATGGACCTTGGTAAAGCATCGAACAAGATCCTGGAAGGTTCGGTCACGTGGGCTTCACGGGGAGCTTGCGAGGTGGATTCACACCGGGCTCGATGACAGGCAGCAGAGGGCGATGACTGAAGTTGGATTTTGCGAATGGAGGCCTGTGACGAGTGGGATGTGTGTGTCAGAATTTGGACCTCTATAATTCATTATTCGTGCCATTGAGTTGGCATGAATGTTAGTAAGTCTGATACTAAGTTTGCAAGTCTGTTTCATATCGCAACAGGTTACAATGACTTTCAAGAGGACCTTGTGTCAGTGCTAGGCAAGATCCCACAGTGCAAGAAGACAGTGATCAAAGATAGTTTAGATGCTGGAGACAAGCTGAAGTGTATCCGTATCCTCTCACAATCTACAGCCCGGTAAACCAGCCTGAACAACGGCGCAGGCAGAAGGTCCTTAGGATCCCCTCTCACCTTCGTTTGTGAATCGAAAATGGCAGGAACACAACGGCAAATCGCCGGCAACAAAGCATCTGTGACTGGGTTATAATGTAGGGATGGAGTCTCTAAGAACATGCAACTCACAGTATATGGACTTCGATCCAGGCTGGTAATTCTACAGCTCGGGTTGGAATTTCCTCAATCTGCAGTGAAGCTGATGTCTCGGGTGGTTAGACAGTGGTTATGGGGAAATCACCGACCACAATTCCCATTGGGACCTCATACCTCTCAAATATTTTGGGACATCATACCTCTCAAATATTCTGGAGATGTCCGAAAAGGTAACGATGGAGATAGATGACGTAGGGCAGAGATTTTGTCTAAATGGACTTCGGTAAAGCCCTTAATAGGATCCTGCGTGGCAGCTCATCTGCAAGGTTGGGTCACGTGGGATTCGCGGAGACCTTGCGAGGTGGATTCACAGCGGGTTCAATGACAGGAAGCAGAGGGAGATGACTGAAATTGGATTTAGCGAATGGAGGCCTGTGACGAGTGGGATATGCGTGTCAGTATTGAGACCTCTGTAATTCATTATTCATGCCATTGATTTGACATGAATGTATCTGGCACCGTTAGCAAGTTTGATAGTAAATTTGAGAGTCTTTTTTCATATTCCGACAGGTTACAAATAATTTCAAGGGGCCCTTGAGTCAGTTATAGAGATAGGCTGAGAAATGGCAAATGGTTTCGACTTGGATAAGTGAGAGATGGTGACTTTTGGCAGTCAAACCAGGGTGGGACTGGTATAGTGAATGGGAGGGCATGGAGTGTTGTGGATCAGAGAGATCTGGGAGTACAGGAGTACCGTTCACTGAAAGTGGACGGGCAAGTATAGAGGGTGGAAAAGAAGGATTTAATCATGCTGGCCTTCATCAGTTAGGCATTGAATTCTCGATTATGGACATTATAGTGTAGTTATATAAATTGTTGGTAAGACTACACCGAAAATTAAATACGTGTTTTCTTTTCATACTATCGTAGGAAAGCCATTATCAGGGCGCAGAAGAGTTTGTTTAAGATGCTGCCTGGATTAGAGGGCCGAGTTATATGGAGTGGTTGGCCGAGCTGGATCTTTATTCCACAGGAGAATGGGGGTAACATTATCGGAGTTTATAAAATCAGGAGGGTGTACAGATAATGTGGGTGGTCGTGGTATTCTCCCCAGGGTTCAATACACAGGATTGTTTAATGTCAATCCAGTGAACTGTTGTAAAGGGGAAAATAAATCATTGTTGCTGTGGATCTCATGCAGGAACAAAAATCGCAGAGATAAATATCAGAATTATATAAAAACATGTCATAGCTTAAAACATTGGTAGTATGTCCATAAAGTGACGTTAGGCACAGGAGTATCTGTACATATGGTGGGTGCCAGGAAATGTTAAACTCGGGGTAATGAGGGTGTGGTGGGGTGAGTTTGTGGGTTGAGGTGTACCCGGCCTTGAGCCCTTCTCTCTCTATGTCATCTCATTGATAAGTGATGGACCCCACACTGTCTTGTCGTTGGCGATCTTGACAATGTGATTCCCCGGGTGTTTGGCCGTGCGGTCACGTGTGAACAGAGTGTAGAGCAATGGGCTCAGCACACAGCCCGTGTTGAGGATGACTGGGAGTGAGGAGCAGTTCTACATCCTGACTTTCTGAAACCGGATGGTTCAGTAGTCCAACACCCAGTTGCACAGGGCTGTATTTAGATGGTAGAGTTGGAATTTGTTACAGAGCGGTTCTGTCAGTAAGAATATTGGTGAGTAACCAGTGCGGCAGGATTGGAGTTATTGATTTGTGTCACTACCAGCCGTTTCACGCTCTTTGTGATGATTGGTGGCAGTTTCACCCGGCGGTAGTCGTTTCATTCTGAATCTGTAGAGTTCTTTGGTGCAGGGATGATGCTGGCCGATGTGAAGCCTGCTTAAGTGAAGTGTTGACGATGGCCGTGATGTCATCAGTGAGCTGGTGCCCACACTGCCGGAGCACTCGGCCTGGGATGTTTCTGCCCTGGCAGCCTCTCAGAGGTTGGATCTCGGCAGAGTCTGTTCATTGTTGTTACAGAGAGTGGCTGCTCACCTGTGAAATTATGACACCTTTTTCCCTTATTTGGAGGGGAGAGAGGTGGGAGAGAGAGGGGGAGAAAGAGAGGGGGAGGGAGAGAGGGGAAGGGAGAGAGAGAGAGTGTCAGAGTGAGACAGAGGTGAGAGAGAGGGAGAGAGACAGGGTGCAAGAGAGAGAGAGGGAGAGAGAGAAAGAGAGAGAGGCGGAGAGAGGGAAAGAGAGGAGAAGAGAGTGTGAGAGCGAGGGTGAGAGAGAGAGGGTGAGAGAGAGTGACACACACACTGTGGTATTTCGAATTATCAGGTGAACGAGTAGTCTTTGGGGTTCTGCAGGTCTGTGTCTTTATTGATGCTTTGCTGCGCGCTTGATTGTTCCAGGGGGTTGCCGATGCTTTTTTTTGCTCGGGGGGGGGGGAGTGGTTGTTGCTTTGCTGCTGCTTATGCATCGGAGGGGGAGCTTGGGGGGTGGGATTTGGGGTTCTAACATTTAACTGTCATTCATTCTTCAGGGCACTCCTCTGTTTTCATGGATGTTTGCGAAGAAAGATAATCTCAGGATGTATATTGTGTACACTTCTTTGATATTAAGTGTACCTATTGCAATCTATTCAAACGTAGGAGCGGGTAGCTTTCGTGGCTGGTTTGTGTTGGGTGCCTCGAAGCACGGGGGGGCGGGGAGGTGGTATCACTGGTACAGTCAAAGCTTTTTTTTCTAACGTAGTCTGTATTGCCTTTGATGTCCAGTCAATATATATCAAGGATTGTTTCTCGGGGTTGGGGAGTCCAAACCCAAAGAGCACAGATACAATGGAGCGGAGAGACCAGAGAGACCTGAGGGGTAATCTCAAGACACAGAACGAGTGAGTGTCTGGAACGAACTGTTCAGTGTTTGCATTGTTGTTTATCTACCCTGGGTTCAGTATTCTCTCCGTGTTTGGAAATCCCCACTCACTGTCGTCTGTCTGTGAGCATCTGGAAATTAAAGAAACATTCAAGTTGATTTGATTTGAAATCAAATCAGAAAATGTTTGAAACCATTCCGACATAGGGGGTTGGAGCATTAACTTTGTTCCTCTCCACTGATATTCTTTATCTGTAGAGTGTTCCTTGAGCTTGCAGGATTCTCGAACATTAAGTTTGAATGATTTAGTCTCCTGGTATAAAACTTGTGTAGGACATTCAATTTAAATTCGCCATCTCACAGTACCGAAACAGTGCTTTCGGCCCATCTAGACTGTGCCTTCCTCTGCCTGAACCCATCCACATGCACCCAGACCATATCCCTGAACACCTCCCTCATCCATGCACCCATACAAACTTCTCCTATTTGCATTTGAAACCTGCATCCGCATTCATGTCACCCTCTGAGTGAGATTGTTCCTACTCCGATTCCCGTTTAATATTTCACTTTTTGCCCCAAACCCATGACCACACTGAACATGAGGGGCAAAACCCCACCTGCATTCACCCTATTTCTACCATCATAGTTGTCTTTAACTCTAGCCGGGGTTCCCAACCTGGGGCCCACAAACCCTCCAGTTAATGGTAGGGATCCATGACAAACAAAAAATTTGGGAACCCCTGCTAGTATCTCCCCTCATTCTCCTGTGTTTCAGGGAATCAATTTCTAACCTGTTCAACCGACCCCTGTAACTCTACTCCTTAAACACCAGCAACATCCGTGTCCGGCAGGGCTCCTGCAGCCTCTACCCTATTCATGGGGATTTATCCATCCTAATTTACCTCAAGACAGCAAGCACCTGTTGTGTAATCCGTACACAATCCATGATCTGGCCGGCTTTCGTCATTTCCACTGTCTCTTCCTGTCTCCCAAGGAAACACAGGCACACAGAATTTGTTGAAAATCTCTCCCATCTCTTTCGGCTCCATGCATAGATTGGCACACTGAAAATCGGGAGATATCTTGTGACCGTTAACAGGGCAGTAAGGAAAGCACAGTTTCTCTCAATAAATTATCCTGCACCAATTCGTGGAAATGTGCTCATTACAGTTGTTGTTTACAAATTTCACAAGGGTGATTATAGAATGAAAAGTTTTATGTATGACGGGCATTTTGTGTCTCTGGACCTGTTCTCAATGGAGGGGTGGTGACTCTGGGAACAGAAATGTCAATGAAATCCTGAGTGCTGGATAGAGTGATAGGACATGATGTTTTAAACAGGAGGGGAGTCTAGGATCTGAGATCACACTCTCAATGTATTCAGTTGTATATAGGGACATTATCTTCCATACTTCTGTCCAGTAACAGGATCTGAATATCACCTGTATGAATACCTAGTGTTGATGGTAGTTATATGTTAATTGCAGGCACAAGAATATAATGGCATTTTAACTACTTAATTGAATGAATAAGGACCCTTAATGGTTATCACCACAATGCATTGTGTGATGCCCTTTGTAAATATCCTATATTTCACATTTGGAACAGACATTTCGCATCCAACAATGTGTTTTGAGTTTGGAACAGCTTCGGCACTGCTGTAAGTTCTGTAGAGATGAAACTAGTAACAGATTTAATGGAGGCACCTCGAGACAGGGTTAAAACAGCCATTAGAATTGTAGTTTCCCAATTACAAAATGGCTGAGAGCTCAGCTTTCATCTTTGTCACAATGAAACTCAAAGTATGTGAGGTTGTTCCTTATTTCCTATTTTCAGTTAATTCTGCTGAGCCACTTCCCCCATCACCAGGGTAACAGCCCAGCAGAGCTACAGAGTGTTGAACATTTTTATCGCTCTCTGGTCACCGCCCCTCAGTGGCCTCAGGAGCCGGAGTGGAGGCCCGGATGCCTTGAGCATTTACTGTATGGAAATATATGATATTTAAGTTGCAATAGAGAGATAACTAATGAATGTAGGGATTGCATTGATACACATCTGTTCAGGATGTCACAAACAGGGGTCAACAGGGATCACTCCCTCCACAATCCCCTTGTTCATTCACCCATCCTCACTAATTTTCCTCCAGATACTTATCCCTGCATACGGCCTAAGTGCTACACCTACCCGTACCCCTCCTCCCTCAGCTCCATTCAGACACAAAACAGTCCTTCCAGGTGAGGCAACACTTCACTGCGAATCTACTGAGGTCATCTATTGTGTCCGGTGCTCCCGATGCGGCCTCCTTTACATTGGTGAGATCCGCCATCAATTGGGAGACCGTTATGTCGAGCATCTCTATATCATCTGCCACAAGGGGGACTTCGCAGTGGCCAAACATTTCAATTCTGATTCCCATTCCGACGTCTCGATCAATGGCCTCCTCGTGTGCCAAGATGAGACCACCCAGAGGGTGGAGGAGCAACACCTTATATTCCATCCGGGTACCCTCCAACTTGATTGAATGGATATTGAATTCTCCTTCCACTAATCAAATCCCCCCCACCCACTTCTCTATTCCCCACTCTGAACTTTCATTTCTGCTCACCAGTCTATTACTTCCCCCCGGGTCTCCTCTTTCCCTTTGTCCTATTGACAATGCTCCAATTCTGTCATCTCCTGCCCTTGACCCGCTCATGACTTGACTTCACCTATCACCTATCAGCTTCCAGTTCGCCATTTTCGCTTCCCCGACCTTTATATTCAGATCACTTCTCCACCCCCCATCCCTCAGTAATGAAAAAGGCTCGTGGTCCAAAATGTGGACTATTTACTCTTCTCCATAGATACTGCCTGTTGTGCTGAGTTCCTCCAGCATTCTCTGTGTGTTGCTTTGGACTTCCAGCCTTTGCAAGCTTTCTACTGTTTAAGTATGATAATTACCGTAACAATTATTTGGGTTTTGTTAAGATTGTACCTGGAATATGGTGTAAAATCCCGCTCGCCATACTAACACGGGTTATACAGACTAAAGGACAAACTGCCGGAGGAAATCAGTGGGTCGGGCAGCATCTGTGGAGGGAAATGGACCGTCAACACTTCAGGCCGAGACCCTCCCTCTGGACTGAGTGTGGACGGGAAATAGTCAGGGAAAAGAGGTGAGGGTGGGGATGGGGCAAGAACTGGGGAGTGAGAGGTGGATCCAGGTGAGAGGGGAGGTGGGAAGGTGGAAACAGTGACAGGGGTGGGAGGTGAGTGGTTGGGGCAACAAGGGGCTGCAGAAATGGAATTTAATTCAATGAAGGATTAACAAAAAGGTTATAGAGTATATGGTTTAGAGATTTACCACACTGATTCCTGGAGGACGACGAAGTCTCACTGATCGTCTTCACATAAAACAGCCCGGCAGATGTGTGGGGACCGAGGGGATCGAGGAAATGAGGACCGGGCAGAAACATGTGGCTGAGATGGGAGAGCAGCCGCCATCTTGTTGATGGTTAGAGGGGCTGAATGGCCTTCTCCTGCTGTTTCTCACTTGATGTTTCAGTGATCCTGTCCAGTGAGGCTGGAGGAATGTGAATAATATTATTACTTATAAAGATAGAAGTGATTTGAATGAAACCTTTTCGCGTCTGACTTGTGTATCGGATCGGGATGGGAATCGAATCCGTAACTCCGAGATCGGAGAGGTGGAGCAATGGGGACGCCAAAGGTACCGAGGGCAAAATAAAAAATGTAGCTGGTGTAAATATGAAATAACGTGTAAAATGCGTTATCGGTATAGTTAAAATGCGGTGGGTCGGGCAGTGTGTGAGGGGCGAGGAGCAGAGTCATCGGTTCAGACGGGAGACCCTCCACCCGACAAGTTTCTCGCTCCCATTTCAAACGCAGATCAGCAGCATCCGCTGTTTACGCTTCCGAGGCCCCGCCCCCGCTCTCACAGTGTCCGGATGGGCGGGGTTTTATTTCCGTTCTCTGTTGAAGCGGATCGTCGGCGTGGAGCCGGTGGACCGATCGCTGTCTGCGGGGCAAATTGATCAAGTTCCCATCGGTCAATATTGTGGCGGGTCACTCGGGGTGAACGCGACCGAGGATTTCCCATCGGTGAGTACTGAAGCCGATCCCAGGGGAGGGAAACCTGATGTTGTGCAGAGAGTCCCGTTAACTTCCTCGAAATGGCGGCCTCGTCCCGCTTCCTGAACACAACCTGCCGGGGTCGGTCCGGGTTATGGGACCTTCACACCGAACCGCCTGAGATGAGCCGCCGCTCAACCCCTGGTGTTCTGGTCCCAGGAGCGGGATGAGGTGGTGATGCCGAGACTGAACCCATCCATTAAGATGTACCTGGTGAACTTTACCTCCATCACCCGGCCCGGTATCGGATCCAAACTTCACCTGGATCGACGCCTGGGGTCGATAATTGTTTTACATATTTCCAGCACACTGGAAGCGGCCGTTCAGCCCGTTGTGTTCTTGCAGACTCGAGGGTTAAGCAGAGTAATCGCACCCTCGGGAGACTCCTCCACGTGTATGAGTAGTTTCATCTTTCCCCGTTCAGACAGGACAGTGAGATCCAGATCTCTCACGTCCTCTCGGGGGACTGGGAAGTTAAATTCCTTCTTCTTTCCATTGCTACGACTTGCCGAAATGCTGACAGGGTTTCCCGATGTCTGGCCCTATTAATGCGAGAGTTAAGTCTTGTTCATGTTTGCCCAGCCTGTATCCCAATGCCGCAATGATATATTTCAGCAATCTCTCTTCTAAACTTTGTCTTCCTTGTGAAGTTTTGTATTGCACCTTTCTATTTATTTATTTGTTTGTTTGTTTGTTTGCTTATTAATTTATTTAATTAGTTAGTTAGTTAGCTAGTTAGTTAATTAGTTAGTTATTGTTCGCTAGGAATACCAAAGGTTTAGTTGGACACAGCACGTGGCAGGGTAAAAGCAACCATTTCAATTTTTGATTCACCGTTACAAAATGGCTGCAGTGTTAATCTTTGTCATAATGGGACTCATAGCATCTGATGTTCAGTTTGTTATTTCCTTTTTCGGTTATTTTCAGTGAGCCACTTCCTCCGTTTCCAGGGTAACGGCCCGTCAGAGCTGCAGCAAGTGTTGCAGTTTTTATCGCTCTGTGGTCACCGCCTCTCGGCGTGGAGACAGTGGCCTCGGGAGCAAATGTAACAGAGTGATAGTGGGAGGAAAGGATGCTGTGAGCATTGACTGTGTGGGATGTATTACACCAGGGTCAGAATGAACTCAGAACTAACAAATTGTTTGGGGTGGGGTGGCATTTACAGTCTAGGGTGGCAATCAGTTACTATCTGTGCGTTAAAATGAAGATGGCGACAATACTACAGTTGCAGGAAATTTAAAGTAAGGAGGTGAAAATACTGGAGACGTTCAGCAGATCGGCAGCATCTTGAACGGTCTCCGTTCTGGAACTGGGTCTTCCACCATTTGTCCTTTCAGAGATGTAGTCTGATGTACTGAGCTCCCAGCATTTTCTACTTTATAATTTTACATTTTGTTCCTGCTACACTGCAGGAAACATGGCAGCCAGCTGTGCTGGGCAAGATCCCACACAGCAGGAAGATTGTGATCAAATGTGCTCGGTTTAGCTGCTGGGGTCAGGCTGAATTGTATCCTCTTTTCAGACCGGGGAAACGGCCTGAGCACCAGCTTCGGCAGAGGGTCATTAGCTTCCAATTCCACTTTAGTTTGTGAATCGGAACTGGCAGGAACTCCACGGCAAATTGCCGGCACCAAGGCGTCTTTGTATGGGTGATAATATTGGGCTGGTGACTCTGATGATATGGAACTGGCAGTATACGGGCTACAGTCCAGGTTGGTAATTCTGCAGCTGTGATCGGAATTTTCTCAGTCTGCAGTGAAGCTGAAATCCCGAGTGGTCGGACATTGGTTATGGGGAAATCACCGTCTACACTGTCCAATAGGATATCATATCTGTCAAGTATTTTGGAGATTAGATAAGAATGAACTAGGGCGTATTGCATCTTTTTTTGAGAAAGGTAGACCGGCATGGATTAGAATAGAACTAGATAAAATAGGAGAAAATACACCAGAAGATTTTATATATAAATGGGAATCTAAATGGATACGGGAAAAGAAAGAATCTCCTATATTAAAACATTTGATTGACTTATGGAATAAGATAAATGTTGATGATGAGACAAAGAAATCTTTATTAGCAAAGAGATCTTTAATTCAAAATAGACTTATTCCTTTTACAATGGATAATCAACTTTTATATAATTGGTTTCAAAAAGGTATTAGATATATAGGAGATTGTTTTGAAGGAGGTATATTAATGTCATTTGATCAATTAAAGAATAAATATAAAGTATCAAACAACACACTTTTTTGTTACTTCCAATTAAGGGTTTATCTAAGAGAAAAATTAGGTCAAACAATGTTATTGCCGAAATCTAATGAAATAGAAACTTTAATTCAAAAAGGAAAAACTAAAAAAATTATTTCTTGAATGTATAGCTTGATTCAAAAACAGGCATTTAAACAAGGAGTCCATAAGTCAAGACAAAAATGGGAAAGTGACTTGAATATTAAAATTGAAGAAACAAATTGGTCAAGACTATGTCTTGATAGTGTGACAAATACAATAAATGTCCGGTTAAGATTAGTGCAATATAATTTTTACATCAATTATATATTACACCACAAAAAATAAATAAATTAAACCCAAATTTATCTAATCAGTGTTTCCGATGTAACCAAGAAATCGGTACTTTTTTACATTCTACTTGGTTTTGTTTTAAAATTCAACCTTTTTGGACAAATTTAAGAGTTTTATTGGAACAAATTATTGGAACACAGCTTCCACATAATCCAATATTATTTTTATTAGGCGATATTGAAGGGATAAAATCGAAACCCAAATTGAATAAATATCAGAAAGAAATCATAAAAATTGCACTGGCTGTAGCCAAAAAGGCTATTGCAGTTACTTGGAAATCGGATTCATACTTAAGTATAGATCGTTGGAAGAATGAAATTTCCAGCTGTATTCCACTTGAAAAAATTACTTATAATTTAAGAGATAAATATGAAACATTTTTGAAAATTTGGCGCCCTTATTTACAAAAGACAGGATTAAATATATAGGTGCTCCGAAGATAAAATAATTGGTTATTTGGGGAAATAAATAAATATATATACTAAAGTTATTACGAACTCCATGGAGCATATGGGGATCTTCCGATATCCAGGCGCTCTTTCTTTCTTTCTTTTTTTTCCTTTTTTTTCTATAGGGATGTTAGGGGGAGGGGCTAAGGGGAGGGGGGAAGGGTATATATGTTTTTCTTTCTGTAATCATTTGAAAACTCAATAAAAAAAGTTTTTTAAAAAAAGAATGAACTAGGACGTTAGGTGAAGTTGGGCAGTGATGTTGTTCATCTGAACTTTGGTAAAGTCTGTAACAAGTTCCCGCATGGCAGCTGATCGGGGAGGTTCGGTCGCGTGGGATTCACAGGGACCTGGCGAGGTGGATTCACACCGGACTCGAGAACAAGAAGGAGAGGGGGATGAATGTAGATGGTTCTAGCGAATGGAGGCCTGTGACGAGTAGGATGTGAGTGTCAGTGTTGAGACCTCTGTAATTTATTATTCATGCCATTGATTTGTATGTGAATGTACATGGCTACACAGAGTATTATGTCCCGTTGTGTTCACCCTACTGTAGTAAATATATTATCAAGCTGGAGAGGGTGCAGAAGAGATTGCTGAAGATGTTGCCTGAACTAGAGGGCCGAGTCATAGGAAGCTTTTGGCCGAGCTGGGTCTTCATTGCAGAGGAGAATGAGGGTGACATTATAAGAGTTCATGAAATCAAAAGGGAACATAGATAATGTGGTTGGTCGTGGTATTTTACCCAGGTTTCAAGATTCAAAATTGTTTAATGTCAATCCAGTAACAAGTGTAAAGGAGAACAAAATAATTGTTACTCAGGACAGAAGAAAAAACCAAAATGATGGAGACCACAATAATAAACAAAACACTATACCTGAAGTATGATAGTTTAAAAAGATTGATTGTCTGTCCATAAAGTGACGTTAATCACAGGAGTGTCTGGACATATGAGACTGACATTGATACTTCTTCTGTATGTGCCTTGCGCGTTACACGCTTGGGCGATCATGGCTCTCCACATCCAATGATCCCTCACAGCGTCAATGATATCTCGCACATTTAGATCTGTTAGTTCTTTCACGCTGTCTATATATGTTCTTCTTTGCCTTCCTCTTCCGCGTTTCCCAGGCATACGGCCTTGCAATGTAAGACATCCTATTTCTCCCTTTCTGATGACATGCCCCGGGAATTGAAGTTCCCTCTCATTTAATGTTCTCATTAAAGATCTTTTGGTGTGGGTACGTTGGAGTACTGTCTCGTTAGCTACCCTGTCTCTATGTGATATTTTCAACATTCTTCTAGAAAACACATTTCTGTTGCTTCTATGTTTCTTTGGAGTTCTGATGTTATAGTCCACGTTTCGGAAGCATACAGCAAGATTGACCAGATGTAACATTTTAGTAGCCTGAGCCTTGTTGTCATAGAAATGTGTCTGTTGGTAAAAATGGGTTTCATTTTTTGGAAGTTGATTTTGGCAATGGCAACTCTTTTTATTTCTACTTTACTTCTAGCATCTTGTGATATAAAGCTACCAAGGTAATTAACGCTGGTCTTTTGTTCAATCTCTTTTGTTACTGACGGGCAACTTGCAGTTGGGAGTATCCTGCTCTTTTGATATTACCACATACTTATTTTTTTACAGTTAATGGTTAGACCAAAATCTGCACTTGTTTGTATTACTTTGTCCAGGAGAATTGGTAGGTGTTCTGCAGCACTTGCTATTAGAGTGGTATCGTCTGCATATCTTATATTGTTGATGGAAACATCTCCCATTTTTATCCCATCTAGGTCTTCTGTTTCTCTGAGAATCATTTCAGTATAGATATTAAATAATTTCTGTGCGGCAACGCATCTCTGTCTAACTTCCCTTTGAATTTTAGTCCAACTGCTTATATTATCATCATCTTTTACCGCCACCGATTGATTACAATATGAATTTTGAAGCGGTTATTTGTCCCTTCCGTCAATGTTTAGTTAAATGAGAAGTTGAAATAATTTTTCATGTTGCACTTTGTCGAATGCTTTAGTGAAATCAATAAAACATAAAAATACATCATTTTGATATTCAATTGCCCTTTCTGAAAGCATTATTAGTATGAAAATTGCATTCCTAGTTCCTCTATCCTCAATAAATCCATATTACAGTTCAGAATTTTCTGGACTTAAATTGTTTTTAATTTGACTCAGAACAATTCTCAACAAAATCTTTGTTATGTGACTCATAAGACTGATTTTTCTATAATTTTCGCAGTCAATAGTTCCAGGAATTTTAGGCAGAGTTATAAATACTGATTTCAAGAGATCGTCAGGCAATACACCAGACTCATAAATGCCATTATACTCTTCAAAAAGAATATCTACTCCCAGATCTTCTAGGGCTTGTATCATTTCCACTGAAATTCCATCAGGTCCAGTGGCTTTACCTTGTTTCATGCTTTTCATTGCTTTAGTTATTTCTTCTTCGGTAATGAGGGCCAGAATTAGGGTGTTTTATATATGGGGGTTCCCTCTATTATCTCAAAAAGCTGCTCTACATACTGAATCCACCTCTCACATACTTTATCCGTTAGGATGGGTCCATCTGCTGATTCTAGGCATCCTGTAGAGGAGGTTTTCTTAATGCCAGTAATTTCCTTAAATTTTCTGGTGCATTTCTTTGCTGTTGTTAATACGGCCTTCTACTTCATTGCATTTTTTGATTCAGCCATTTTTCCTTTGCAATATTGCATAATTCTCTGGTCTGTGAGATTGATCGTATGTCCATAAAGTGATGTTAGGCACAGGATTGTCTGGACATATGAGACTGACATTGATTGTATGTCTGTAAAGTGACATTAGGTACAGGAAAGCCTGGACCTACGGAGAATGATATTGATTGTCTGTCCATAAAGTCACTTCAGGCACAGGAGTGCCTAGAACTGTCAGGAAATGTTAAACCAGTAGTGGGTGGGGTGCGGAGTGTGGGTTAGTGAGTAGAGCTGTTAATCAGGCTGACTGTTTGGTGAAAATAACTGTTTTGAGCCCGATTGTCCTGCCGTGGGTGTTACAGATCCACAATTCCTTTAAAGTAACACCAGAGTTGTAAAGAGAGTTTAGGACATATTGACCATTATAACGCAGGCTGTTATGAAGAGGGGCCTGGATATTAATGCTAAAGTTGTAAAAGACGCCGGGAATCCAAAACAAAAAAACAGAATTGAGTGCAGTTCTGGCCAGCTACTTGGGGGAAAGATGTCGATAAGCGTGAAAGAGTGCAGGGAAAATTACACGGACATTGCTGGTATTTCAGGAAATAATTATAGCGATAGGTTGAACAGGTTAGAACTCGATTACCTGGAATACAGGGGAATGATGGGGTATCCTAGCAGGATTCCAACTTTTCTATGCCATTTGCCCCTACAATTAGAGGAAGGGTCCAGGACCCTAGGTGGGGAAGCCCTGCTAGAGATATAGAAACCTATGATGGTATAAATAGGGTGAATGCAGTTAGTCATTTCCCCCTCAGGTTGGGTAAAATCATGGATTTAGGGCAAAAAAGTGACACATTTAAGGGTAATCTGAGGGAGAACTACTTCACTCAGTGGGTGGTGCGAATGCGGAACAAGTTCCCAGCAGATGTAAGAGATGAAGATTCGATTGTGGTATTTGAGAGATGTTTGGGTAGGTACATGGATGAGGGAGGTATAGAGGGCTGTGGTCTGGGTGCAGGGGGATGGAACCAAACCGAACACGGCACGGACTGGATGGACTTTAACAACCCTGTGTCTGTGCTGTAAGGGCTCTGTGAATCTCAATTGAAACTTCTACACATAATCGACATTTATTGCAGACTGGTCATAGAAAACATAGAAAATAGGTGCAGGAGTATGTCATTCGGCCCTTCGAGCCTGCACCGCCATTCAGTATGATCATGGCTGATCATCCAACTCAGAACCCTGTATTTGCTTTCTCTCCATCCCTTCAGCCACTAGGGCCATATCTAATTTACATTATACCTAACTTATAGGTCGTATCCAACACTGCGATTTATTTTGGACCAGCGGCTGCACTGCTGAGAGTTCTGTAGAGCTGGAACCACATTGAGATTTACTGAATGCACCTCCAAGGGGTAAAAACAACCGCTGGAATTTCAGTATCACCATTACAAAATGGCTGAATGTTCAGTTCATCTTTGTCACAATGAAACCGAGAACGTGTCACACTGAGTTTGTTATTTCCCTGCTCGGTTGTCTTTGCGAGCCACTTCCTCCGTCACCAGGGCAACAGCTCACCAGAGCTGCAGAGACTGTTGAACATGTTTATCGCTCTCTGGTTGCTGACTCTCAGCGGAGAGAGAGTGGCCTCAGATACGAGGATGCTTTGAGCATTTCCTGTCCGGGATGGAATGAAGAAGATTGTAGGGATTGTATTTATGCGATTCTGTTCTGGGGGTCAAACATCTTGCAGTTAGTCATCGTTTCTGCATCAAAAGAAACAAAATGAAATCTCCTGCACTGAGTTTCCAGTGCTATATTTTTAATTTTATATTTAAAACATTTTGTTCCTGTTACCCGACGGGGAAAGTGGCTGTTAATTGACCTGGGCTATACCGCACTCAATAAAATAATGAACTATGTTCAATGTAACTGTGGGAACAAGCTAAAATGTATCAGCACCCTCTTTGTGATCCAAGGCCCATGTTTTACAGCTGATCCCCGTCCAGACAAAGGATCATCAGGCTCCAGTTCTGTCACGGGTTGGTGTGGGAGTGTAAGTTTTTGAACTGGGATTGGCTGAGACACTGCCGCATATTACCGGCAGCAAAGAGCCCAGGGAGAGCTGGTGCTTGAGATACAATCTTGGGATGGGGGTTCCAGGAATATGGAACTGTCAGAGTTTGGGCTTCGTTCTACGTTGGTGCTTTTACAGAAGCGGCTGGATGTTCCTCCTTCCGCAATGAAGCAGACGTCTCCGGGGGCTGGATATTGCTAGTGTGAATCTCTCAGTGTGAGATGTGGAAAAGATGTGCGAGGCTCTCGATGTGGGCTGTGACCCTCTGAGGTTGGATCCTGGGTTACCACACATGTCTTGACCCAGATAAAATGATTCAGGGAATCAAGTTGTCCGGGTTTATGCGTTGTTGAGCGAGTATTTCTGTTCTGTGCTCAGATGTTTGGTTCTGATGTCTCTTTGGAAGCAAAGCAGAGAATGTTCCTATTCCATCCCTCTCAGGGAGAGGCTGTGATTAAATACGCTGTTTTGTGTTTGCGCCAGTAGACATAGACCGGGGTTTCAGAAATCAATTCACATTTGGAAATTCCCCCTCACTGTCACATGTCTATCTGCCAGTGGGAGTCAAAGAGAAACTCAAGATGCTGAAGATAGAACAGAACATGGAACAGTACATCACAGGGACAGGCCCTTCAGCCACAATGGTGTGCCAAACCAGCTGAAAAGTAAATCAACCCCCGCCCTCAAACTCTAGGGTTGGTGGGGGGGGGTGTTAAAGTTAGGACGGGGGTGATTATTTACCAACTCAGTAACAACAAGTCTGGATGCAGTGGGAGTGGAGAGGGTGTCTGGATTAGACGGAGAGTGTGGGATCTGAGAGTGCTGCCTCAGAATAAAGAAACATCACTTTAAAACTGAGATGAGAGACATTACTTCAGCTAAAGGTTGTTTGATCTGTGGAATTTGTCACCACAAACAGTGGTGGAGGCTATCGTTGGGTATATTCATGTTCTGGATTGCTAAGTAGGTTGAGAATTATAGCAGGAAGCAAGAATATAAAAACAGAGAACCACAACTCTTGACAATTCATACAAAAAAAGACTGGAAATGTTCTATTTATAGAAGAGAAAAAAAACACTAAACTAACCTAAAACAAACAAAAAAGGACTGGGCAGTCCATTTGAGGACAAGATTACAAAAAAAGAAGAAAACGTCCTTCTGGTCAAATCTGAACCTTCACGGAGGGAGAAAGAAAAGAAAAGAAATTGGATCGTATGAAAATATTGAATAAAAGGTGGCCAGGTTTGTTCAAATTTGAAAGATGTATCGAACGTCCGACTTCTAATTTTCTCCAAGTTTAAACAAAACATAATGGAGGAGAGGCAGAAAAAAGCAGTAGGTGGATTAGGATCCTTCCAATGCAACAAAATAGCTCTCCTACCCAATAAATTTGAAAAGGCCATCACATTTACCATCTATAGAAATCTTTGAACCAGGGAAGAAAAAATCCGTCTCTGCTTCCATTTCCTTTCCATTTATTACCACAGTGTTAACAGGACTGGCTGGTTTTCTTAATATTGAGCAAGAAGCCAGCTTTCCACTTTCTTCTTTCACTTTCATTAGAAGCTTCTTCAGATCATCCTCACTTTCAGCCATTAGAATAGTATCACATGCATATCTGAATTTATTAATATTCTGTCTGGTAATTTTCACTGCAACATTTTGAGTCTTCTCGACCAGCATTCCTCATATGTTCAGCATATAGATTAAATCAGCTGGGTGAGGGGGCGTCACGTGATGACGTAGGGTCGAGACGTTGGGAATCCAGCTCTTCCGTAAAAATTAATGAAATAGGGTTTAAAAGAAGAAGAGTTAATAAATACCTATATAAGCAACTCAAGATTATTTTTGGATATGGCTCCTAAACCGAAACAGAAGAAAGTTACTACTTCGAAGACTGCGCAAATCGGCGGGGAAAAAGGCCTAACCGTCTCGGCGAAGCCTCGGACTCAAGTTGGATCTTCTCCCGGTGAAGTGCATGGCAGTTCTGATGATGCGGGACAGGAAGTTGCAGCAATGTCGGCGGTCTCTGAGAAGAAACGGCAAGAACAACGCATGCGCGAAGAAACAAGCATGAATGAACAGATATTAACACAACTACAAATCCCAGCTACGGCTGGAAGTGGAATCAGACTCTTTGGGAAATACAGAGGATGAAGAACAGGAAAAGAAGGAGGAGATTAAAGGAGACATAAGAGATATCCTGATATATATGATGAATGAATTAAAAGCTATAAGAACAGATATAAGAAGGATGCAGACTACACTCGATAATGTGGTGGAAAAACAAAAGAAGATGGATAATAAAGTTAAAGAAATGGAAGAAAACACTGAAAGAATAGATAAGATAGAAGACAATAATCTTGCCTGGACAATAGAAAGAAAACGGATGTTGGAAAAAATAGATGCGCTTGAAAACTCTAGTAGACGAAATAATATTAAAATTGTTGGTCTTATGGAAGGTACAGAGGGTGAAAATCCAATAAAATTCTTTCAAGAATGGATTCCGAAAATTTTGGAAATGAAAGAAGGAAGCCAAGTAATTGAAATTGAAAGAGCACACAGAGCTTTAAGACCAAAACCTCAACAAGATCAAAATCCAAGATCAATTTTGATAAAATGCTTAAGGTACCAAGATAAAGAAATGATCTTGAAGGCAGCTACTCAAGGTGCTAAAAAGAGAAATGGGCCATTGATAATAGAAGGGAAAAGAGTTTTTAAAAATCCAGACATAAGTTACGATCTTCTGAAGAGGCGGAAGGAATTTAATCCAGTGAAAAAATCTTTAAGGGAAAAGGGCTATAAATTTTTATTGAGCTACCCAGCAAAATTGATAATTTTCCTGGATTACGAAGAAAGAAGATTTTTCGTTGACTACCAGAAAGCGGAGAAATTTGTACAAGAATTACCTGATGTCCAGGAAGAGGACTAAAGAATTATAGAAATGAAGTGGACTAATGATGAAGACTGAAATAAGGTTGGACTTGACGGACATTTATAAGGAAAACAAAAATAGTTGAGTATTAATTGGGAGTAGAGACATTAATTATTTTCTTTTTTTTTCTTCACTAATATATTTTTTTTGCGGGGGAGTTGGAGGAGCTCCTGATCGATGGCTGCGAGTTTCACGTGTACAATCATGGCGATTGCCATGACCCGTAAAATGGGGGGGGGGTAATGTGTTCTTTTTATTCGCAACATTAATGGGGGGTATTTTGTTTTTTTTCCCTTATATATTAGTTACCTTTTTTCTATTTTTCTTTTTTGTCTGGATGGTTGGGGAGAGACTCATAGCAACATGGAGAATTTCAAAGAGTTCCCAAGGTATTATGAATGATTAATTTACTTAGTTTTTTTAAGTTTTAATGTTAATGGACTTAATAGACCTGTGAAAAGAAAAAGAGTTTTAACATATATTAAGAAAATGAAAGGAGATACAGCTTTTTTACAAGAAACACACTTAACAGAAACAGAACATAAGAAATTAAAGAGAGATTGGGTTGGAAATGTCATTGCAGCTTCATTTAATTCAAAATCGAGAGGAGTTGCAATTTTGGTTAATAAAACTTTACCAATTAAAATACAAAATGTAGTAATTGATTCTGTGGGGAGATATGTGATTATACATTGTCAATTTTTTTCAGAATTATGGACTTTTATGAACATTTATGCACCAAATGAAAATGATGCAAAATTCATACAAGAATGTTTTTTGAACTTGACTGATGCACATGATAAAATATTAATAGGTGGAGAGTTTAATTTTTGTTTAGATCCAGTTTTGGATAGGTCAAATAAAGTTGCTACAAAATCAAAAGTAATAAAACTAACTTTATCATTAATGAAAGATTTAAACCTGATTGATATATGGAGAAAAATTATCCATGAGAAAGTGATTATTCATTTTATTCAAATAGACATAAAACTTACTCAAGGATTGATTTTTTTATTATCAAAACATATTCAGGATAGAGTGAAAAGTGTGGAATATAAAGCAAGAATACTGTCAGATCATTCCCCCTTGATAATGACAATGATAATGATGGATAAGGAGGAATCGATCTATAGATGGAGATTTAATTCAATTTTATTAAAACAAAGATTTTTGTGATTTTATGAAAAAACAGATTCAATTTTTTTTGGATACAAATTTACATTCAGTTGAGGATAAAATTATTATGGGAAGCGATGAAAGCATATTTAAGGGGTTAGATTATAAGTTATACATCTAAAATTAAGAAGGAATACATGGCAGAAATAGATCAATTGGAGAAAGATATCATAAAGTTAGAAAAAGAATCTCAAAGATATATGACAGAAGAAAAACGAAGACAACTTGTTAATAAAAAACTACAATATAATACACTCCAGACATATCGTACAGAAAAAGTAATTATGAGAACTAAACAGAAATATTATGAATTAGGTGAAAGATCACATAAGATTCTTGCTTGGCAGTTGAAAACAGAACAGGCTTTTAAAACAATAAATGCAATTAGAACAGGTGTAAATAAGGTTACTTATAAGCCTTTAGAAATTAATGAAACTTTAAAAAAATTTTATACTGAACTATATCAATCAGAATCACAAAATAAGATTGCTGAGATAGATAAATTTTTATCACAAATAACCCTTCCAAAATTAAATTTGGAAGAACGAAGGATTAGATATGCCCTTTACATTAAAAGAGGTTGAAGAAGCTTTATGATCACTTCAGAGTAATAAATCCCCAAGAGAAAATGGTTTTCCTCCTGAATTTTATAAAACATTTAAAGATTTATTAATTCCTCCTTTTATGGAATTAATATATCAAGTGGAAAAATGCATAAACTCACACAATCTTTTTTAACAGCGATCATAAGTGTATTGCCAAAAAAAAGATCCTTTAAAACCAACATCATATAGGCCTATTTCTTTGTTGAATACAGATTATAAAATAATAGCAAACATTTAATCTAATAGAATATCTAAATATTTACCAAAATTAATACATATGGATCAAACAGGTTTTATTAAAAACAGACAATCAATGGATAATATAAGCCGGTTACTTAGTATAATTCATTTGGCACAAAAAAAGAGAGGAAATGAGTGTGGCAGTTGCTTTGGATGCAGAAAAAGCATTTGATAGATTGGAATGGGATTTTTTATTTAAAGTATTGGAAAAATATGAGTTAGGAAAATCTTTTACACAATGGATTAAAACCTTAAATACTAATCATCAAGCTAAAGTAGTTACAAATGGTCAGATTTCAACACCATTTTACTTAACGAGGTCAACTAGACCAGGCTGCCCATTATCACCTGCTTTATTTGTATTGGCAAAAGAACCATTAGCTGAATTAATCAGAACAGATTCAGACATTGGGGGCTTTAGCGTTAATCAAGAAGAATATAAGATTAATTTATTTGCTGATGATGTTTTGATTTATTTAACAAACCCATTGCAATCTTTGCAAAGATTATCTTTTAGATTGGAAGAATATGGGAAAGTATCAGGGTATAAAGTAAATTGGGATAAAAGTGAAATTTTACCCCTTACCAAAGGAAATTATAATCAATGTTGATTAGTAACTCAATTTCGATGGTCAATGAATGGGATAAAATATTTAGGTATTAGAGTTGATAATGATGTAAAAAATTTATATAAACAAAATTATTTGCCATTATTAAAAAAAAGAGGATCTTGATAAATGGATGATGTTACCAATAACATTAATAGGTAGAGTTAATGCTGTAAAAATGAATATATTTCCTAGATTGCAATATTTATTCCAAACTTTACCAATACAATTACCTCAGAAGTTTTTTCAAGAACTGAATAAATATGTAAGGAAATTTCTTTGGAAAGGAAAGATGTCAAGAATATCATTGGAAAAATTGACCTGTAAATTTGATTTAGGAGGGTTACAACTTCCAAATTTTAAGAATTATTATAAAGCAAATCAACTTAGATTTATTGCGTCTTTTTTTGATGAAAAAAAAACCCGGCATGGATTAGAATAGAATTAGATAAGATAGGAGAAAACATACCAGATTTTATATATAAATGGGAATCCAAATGGATACGGGAAAAAACAGAATCTCCTATATTAAGACACTTGATTGATTTATGGAATAAGGTAAATATGGATGATGAGATAAAGAAATCTTTATTAGCAAAAAGAACTTTAATTCAAAATAGGCTTATTCCTTTTACAATGGATAATAAACATTTATATAATTGGTTCCAAAAGGCGATTAAATATATAGCTGAACGTTTTGAAGGAGGTATATTGATGTCGTTCGATCAATTAAAAAATAAATATAAAATATTAAACAACACTCTTTTCTGTTATTTTCAATTAAAGGCTTATTTACGAGAAAAGCTGGGTCAAACAATGTTGATGCCAAAACCTAGTGAAATAGAAATATTAATTCAAAAAGGAAAAATTAAAAAAATTACATCTTGTATGTACAATTTGATTTAAAAACGGACAATTAAATCAGGAATTCATAAATCAAGACATAAATGGGAATCTGATTTGAATGTTAAAATAGATGGAAAAAGTTGGTCAAGATTATGTTCTGATAGTATGATAAATACAATAAATGTTTGACTTAGATAAATACAATATAATTTTTTACATCAATTATATATAACACCACAGAGAATAAGTAGATTAAATTCAAATATGTCTGACCAATGTTTTCGATGTAATCAAGAAATTGGTACTTTTTTACATTCTACTTGGTCTTGTTTTAAAATTCAACCATTTTGGATAAATCTGAGACTTTTATTGGAACAAATTACTGGAGTACAACTCCCACATAGACCAATATTATTTTTATTAGGAGATATTGAAGGGACAATACCGAAACTTAAATTGAATAAGTATCAGAAAAAATTTATAAACATTGCATTGGCAGTAGCCAAAAAAGTTATTGCAGTTACTTGGAAATCTGATTTATATTTAACTATGGATCATTGGCATAATGAAATATATAGTTGTATTCCACTTGAAAAAATTACATATAATCTAAGAAATTAATATGATATATTTTTGAAAATTTGGCTCCCATACCTACGAAAGATAGGATTAAATACATAGGTCCTTTGAAGATAAAATTATAAAGTAATTGGGGAAAGTAAAAATAAATATTAAAATTATTTTGAACTCCATGGAGCATGTGGGGATCCTCCGATATCCAGGCAATCTTTCTCTTCTTTCTTTTTTTTCTTTCTTTAGATAAGGGTTAAGGGGGGGAGGGTTAATATTATTTTTCTTTTTCTTACTATTTTATCATCACATTTATTCTTTGTAATTTTCTAAACATTTAATAAATAAATAAATTGGAAAAACAAACAAACAAGGTGACAGTATGCAGCCTGGTCATACTCCTTGCCAAATCTTGAACCAGTTTGTTGTTCTGTGTTGTTCTAACTGTTGCTTCTTGATCTTTGTACAAGTTTCTCATAAGGCAGAACAGATGTCCAGGTATTCCCATTTCTTTAAGGATTTGCCATAGTTTATTATGGACCACACTGCTGAAGACTTTAGAGTAGTCAATAAAACATAGATAAATACTTTTCTGAAATTCTCGCGATTTCTCCATTATCCAGCGTAGGTTAGCAATTTGGTCTCTGGTGCTTCTGCCTCTTCTAAAAGCAGCTTCTATCTGGCAGTTCGTGTTCCATATATTGCTCGGGTCTTGCTTGCACAATCATTAGCATTACCTTTCTAGCACGTGAAAACTTTCGGTAATTTGAACAATACTTTACATTTCCGTTCTTCGGTATTGGGATAAAAACGGATCTTAATCCAGCCTAAAAGTCATTGTTGTTTATATTTTCCCAGATCTGCTGGAAAATTGCATGCAACATTTTTACAGCATCACCTTTTAGAATTTTTAACAATTTTACTGAAATCCTGTCACATCCTGCAGCCTTATTATTGGCAATGCTTTCTATCACCCATTCGACTTCACTTTCCAGAATGCTTGGCTCTAGATCGATGAGGGAGTCATTGCAGGTGTCTTCGCTGTCGGAACTTTCTGCAATTCTTCTGTGTGTTCCTGCCGTTTCCCTTTGATGTCCTTTGCTTCTGTAAGGTCCTTCCCTTCTTTGTCTCTACCTATGCTCATTTTACATGAAATGTTCCTTTGATTTCTCTAATCTCCTGCAACAGATCTCTTCTTTTTTTCCAATTCTTTTGGCTTCTTCAGCTTCACTGCATCGCTCCTTTAAGTAAGTTTCCTTATATTTCCTTGCTATCTTCTTGAAATTTGTGTTCAGTTGGAGGTCTTTGTACCAATCTCCATTTACTCCCTGGAATGTCGGAGAGTGAGCAGTGACCTTACAAAAGTGTTTTAAATTTGAAGGACAGTGCAACTGAATCATACTTTTTTATTTGTGTAATTCAGGTCATTGCCAGCAGGTGGGGCTTGCTTCCACCCAGACGTCAGACAAGCAGACGGTAATCAACCAACAACAGAGTCAGAATGGACACAGGTATGCTCACTGGCCTCTTTCTCATTAAAACTCTGTCATCATGGTACACGTGTAGTCAAATCGTCAATAATTCAGAGGGATAAACTTGGGCGATAAAGGGGCAGAGATAAAGTACCATCAAACGGGGTCATTGTTCCAACTGGTAAAGCGTCCATGAGCATTGGAACAATTCACCAGGTCCAGCGCGGGGACCTAACAAGGGGAATGGTCGAATCACTCCCCTCACCACACAAATCTTCACCTGAGTGAAAGGAGAAGGAGCCCCTGAATAAGGTGGCTGTGGGTAAAACTCAGACAGGAATACAACAACAGGCAATGTAACAGTCGAGGGAACAGATAGAATTTCCGTCAGCATTTGGTATGCCCTGATGTGGGAAATGCCTCCGACAGCCATTGAGAGAAACAGATGTTGTTTTATGTTTGGAAGGGCAATGTTGAATTCTCCCCAGATTAACGGTTTGTTGCACAATGGAGATGAGGGGAGTTCCCGGTGTCTGTTTTCTGTGGCCGAGTTAAAGAACGTTATATTGAGGGAGGACGGGCTGGGTGCAGGAGACAGTTAACAAGAGAAATTGTACACAGGGAATCTGGGGGGGGGGGGGGGCGCTACTGAAGCAATGAAATGTGCTTGGCGAATAGGATTAAAGTAAAACAAAATAATAAGTGGAGAGGACACCGTACAAAATGCTGGAGGAACTCAGCTGGTCAGGAAGCACCTACAGAGAAAAAATAACCTTCAACGTTTTGGGCTGAGAATCTGTAAATTGATTTCAAAGTCATCTTGGGTACATAAAATGGAGTCAGCACTAGAGGAGCGTTGTTCTAGCTGAAGGTCTGCGACCAGTCGTGTTAGCAAGGATCACTGTTTCGCCATGTGTCGTGTGTGTGAATCAAATAGGTTAATCATATGATATACTGGGTGGACTTATTTGTTGATTTACAGAGTTGGAGGAGTTGAATAAATTTGGGACTGTTGTCAACATGTTCAGCATCCAGTTAGAAATAGGAACAGAGAGTCACCAAGTACAGATAATTCAGGTAAATGTGAGAAGCTGCATTTTGAGAAATCAAATTCGCGAGCAATGTGCACAGTGAATGTTGGGAGCCCTGGATCACTAGTCACATCAAAGGCCTCCTAAACCAGAAGAAGAGGGCCTTTAAAGATGGTGATCGGTTGGAGCTTAAAAGAGTTCAGAAGGAACTCAGAGTACAGATAAGGGGGGCAAAGGAGCAATATAGGAGGAAGTTAGAACAAAAGCTGCAGAAAAAAAGCATGAAGGAGGTGTGGGATGGGATGAAGATCATCACCGGATGCGGTGCAAAGCGGGGGGCAAACATAAGTGGAGATGTGGAGAAAGCGAACCAGCTGAACAACTTCTTCAATAGGTTCGACAGCACAATCCCACCCTCACCGCAGAACTCCACACCAGGCTTACTTCCCTCACAGGAAAATAGCCACTCACAGGAGACCTTGCCCACGCCCAGGATTACGGCTGCACAGGTGGAAGGTCAACTGAGGAAGATCTGTACCAGCAAGGCGGCTGGACCGGATGGAGTTTCCCCACGATTACTGAGGGCCTGTGCGACTGAGCTGGGAGAACCACTACAGCACATCTTCAACATGAGCCTGGAGCAGAGAAGAGTACCCAGACAGTGGAAAACATCCTGTATTGTCCCGGTACCGAAGAAACCACAACCAAAGGAGTTGAATGACTTCAGACCTGTTGCCTTGACGTCGCACGTGATGAAGACCATGGAGCGGCTGATAATACAGAATCTGAGGCCACAAACCAGGCACGCCCGGGATCCTCTTCAGTTTGCGTATAAGGAGAAGGTGGGAGTGGAGGATGCTATCACGTATTTGCTGCACAAATCCCTCTCTCACCTAGATGGGGTCAGTGGTGCTGTGAGGATTACATTCCTGGACTTCTGTAGTGCCTTTAACACCATCCAGCCCAAGATCTTAAGGCACAAACTAACGGAGATGGGAGTAGACTCTCACATGGTGGATTGGATAGTGGACTACTTGACAGATAGACCTCAGTATGTGCGGTTGGGAGACTGTAGGTCTGACACGGTGGTAAGCAGCACAGGAGCGCTGCAGGGGACCGTGCTCTCTCCGGTCCTGTTCACCCTGTACACATCAGACTTCCAATATAACTCGGAGTCCTGCCATGTGCAGAAGTTCGCTGATGACACGGCCATAGTGGGGTGTGTCAGGAATGGACAGGAGGAGGAGTATAGGAAACTGATACAGGACTTTGTGATATGGTGCAACTCAAACTCCCTGCGTCTCAATATCACCAAGACCAAGGAGATGGTGGTGGACTTTAGGAGATCTAGGCCTCATATGGAGCCAGTGATCATTAATGGAGAATGTGTGGAGCAGGTTAAGACCTACAAGTATCTGGGAGTACAGTTAGACGAGAAGCTAGACTGGACTGCCAACACAGATGCCTTGTGCAGGAAGGCACAGAGTCGACTGTACTTCCTTAGAAGGTTGGCGTCATTCAATGTCTGTAGTGAGATGCTGAAGATGTTCTATAGGTCAGTTGTGGAGAGCGCCCTCTTCTTTGTGGTGGCGTGTTGGGGAGGCAGCATTAAGAAGAGGGACACCTCACGTCTTAATAAGCTGGTAAGGAAGGCGGGCTCTGTCGTGGGCAAAGTACTGGAGAGTATAACATCGGTAGCTGAGCGAAGGGCGCTGAGTAGGCTACTGTCAATTATGGAAAACCCTGAACATCCTCTACATAGCACCATCCAGAGACAGAGAAGCAGTTTCAGTGACAGGTTGCTATCGATGCAATGCTCCTCAGACAGGATGAAGAGGTCAATACACCCCAATGCCATTAGGCTTTACAATTCAACCGCCAGGAGTAAGATATGTTAAAGTGCCGGGGGTTGATTGTATTTAAGTAAACTACGTAAGAACTTTTTTAAAGCTATTATTGCTTTTTGAGAGAGTGATTTAGATGCATATCATATTTTTACTGAGTTAAGTATTGTATGTAATTAGTTTTGCTACAACAAGTGTATGGGACATTGGGAAAAAATGTTGAAGTTCCCCATGGGGATGAATAAAGTATCTATCTATCTATCTATCTATCTGATAATAAGATCGATGTACTGTCGGGTCTTGTGATGGGTATGCATAGCTCCCTGAAGGTGGCAACACAATTGGTAGTGTGCTAACGATGAGTTGAGGTATTTTTTAACGTTAGACTGTAACTGGATACACGTTGGTTAAGAGACCATTTCAGTATTGTGCACAAATCGAGAATGATGTGGAGGGTCTGTAGAGGGTGCAGACGAGTTTCACCACAAAAACCTGAGGTAACAGGTTTAAGTTTAGATGGTAAAGTTTAAAGGGGATTTAGGATGCATGTTTTCCACAGAGAGTGATCGGTGTCTGGAATGAGCTGCCGAGGGAGAGACTGGAAACAGATACTCAGCAGCGTCTGGGAGGCGTTTGAACTCATGAGTAGGCCGGGAACGGAGGGATATTGACTGTGTTCCTGAAGATGGGATTGGTTTAAATTGGCATCGTGTCTGCATCCGCATGGTACATCTACTATTTTATGTTCTATGACAGATCTGAACTCCGCCATCTCTGCCTGCCTGACAAATTGTGACGAACACCAGCTGTTCCAGTTGACGAGATTCTACATGGAGCGACTGGAGCAGGCGATTGAGGAGGGTGTGGAGGGAGTCAGCTTCATGTTAACACATGGTCGTCATTTTAATGACCGGGAGTATCACGTAAGTGGAATGGACATACACTGAGTGTAGATTCTACTGAATCAATCACAGACCAACAGAACCGGTGTAACGGCACCTCTGGGCTATGAAAATCCTGTAATGCTTGTGGTGAACATCAAGAAAAGAGTTTTCATCTGCGGAAACCCTGAACTTTTATTAACCAATACAAGCCTCTCTCCAGTTTTCTGATCACATTCATTTATAGACAGATTAGGATACAGGCAATGATTGAGAGGTGAATTTAGTGATGTGACACTTGACGGACATTGCAAGTGGACAGAGAACCACTCTACACCACTCAGTCTGACATCACATCATGTTCCCAATGTTCGACATTAATGGCCATTCACCAATCTGTGTTCTCCTGATGACCGACGGGTTTCCCACAAATCAAATATATAGTGACATATTTCTCAGCTCATTCTCAGTCTACCTTCAACCCTATTTTCAACTCAGGCAACACTGACTATCGTCTCTCATTTGAACTGCTGACCCTTTCTTTATCAATATCCCAACATGCCTCATGTTTCTGTTACCATCTGTTCCTTGTGACTTCCAATTTGAGTTTGTAATTACCACAGCATATACTGTTAACATGGGAAGTGCAACGTTAGTGCCACTGAAAATATTCTAAACATCTACAGCTAACATAGAATTACAAAGAAACAGCTTTCCAATGGTCCTCGTGCTACTGGAGTGCATTCACCTACTGCCACCCAGAATGAATATTAGTGAAGAGCCAGACACCATACCAAACACTATATTCCACGTGAGGCAGCTTACAATTTCAGTCCAAACTTCTTACTCAACATTCCCACCAGTCGGCTTTGGTCTGTCACACGTGCACAATAGTCCTGCGTTTGCTGGCTGCTCCTCACTGCCAGTTCCCAGCTGTTGGCTTTGGTCTGTCACACACGCACAATAGTCCTGAGTTTGCTGGCTGCTCCTCACTGCCAGTTTCCAGCTGTTGACTGGCACTGGACCCCTCATGGAGCCTGGCAGTGAAGTGTGAAGCTGCTGCGGTTCACCAGGGATTACCCTGGCGAAAATCAACAGTGACCCGGCCATAGTTTCACCTAGTCATAGTCATCAAACCCTACAGTACAGCAACAGGCCCTCCTGCCCATCTAGTCCGCACTGACCTATTATCTGCTTAGTCCCATTGAACTGAACCCGGATTGGTGACGTCCATAACTCCCCCATTAAATGAACTAATCCAAACTGATCTTAAATAATCAACTCGAATGTACATCGACTAATTAAGATGGCAGCACGTTCCGCGCTCTTCAGCAACCTCTGAGTGAACAAGTTCCCCCTCATATTGCCTTTCACCTGTCATCATTACCCTATGATCTCTAATTCCAGTCCCACCCAACCTCAGTAATAAATGCATTTTCGCAATAACTCTCTGTATACCTTTTATAAACGTGTATATCTCTGTCACATCTCTCATGGTCCTCCTACACTCTATGGAATAATGTCCTAACCTATTCACACTTCCTCTATATCTCAGATCCTCAACTCCTGGTAACAATCTGTATTTTATTCTGCATTCGTTCAATCTTATTGATATCCTTCCGGGAGGTAGGTGTACACATTGCTTCAAATTAGCCTCTGCAACATCAACTTCGACGTAATATCCCAACTTCTGTATTCAATATTTTGATTTATGAAGCCCCATGTCCGAAAAGCTTTACAACGTCATCTACCTTCGACAACACTTTCAAGAAATTTTGGATCTGTATCACTTTGCAGGATCTCATCACACTTCCTACTCTTGTCATTGGTACCAACGTGGACCAAGACCTGCTCATCCTGCCCTTAAGAAACTTTCAGAGTCGATACGAGATATTACTGACCTTGGCAACACACCATCCAAAAATCCTGTTCTCGTAAATAGAATCTCCAGTCTGTTCTCCTGACATTGAACTCCCCCTGTCAGTGCAGATCAGCAATTCTCATCCCTTCTGAGTCACAAAGCCAAACTCAGAGCCAGAGGCATAATCACCGTGGCTTTCCTCTGCGAGACCATACCCCGAAACAGAAATCCGTACACCAGTTACAAGGAGTTTCCTGTAGTGGCTACCTGTTCCCTTCCCCCTCCTGACAGTCACCCAGTTTCCTGTGTTCTGCGCCTTGGGTATAGCTCCCTCCCTGTAAAGTCTGTCAGTCAACCTCTCAGTCTCCCGAGTGATCCCGGGCTTATCCAGCTCCAGCTCCAATTCCTCAGCACAGTCTGTAAGAAGCTGCAGCTGGATGAAATTCCTGAAGGTGCAGTTGTCAGGGACACTGGAGGTCTCCCTGACTTGCCGCACCCTGTAGGAAGAGCATCCCACTATGCTGCCTGGCATTCCCACTGTTCTAACAGTGAAACAGAGAAGGGAAATATTACCCAAGATCTACCTAAATCCTCCGCCTCTCCTCACTGAACCCTCTCTGACACAAAGCCTCAATAACCTACTCTATCTCTGGCTCACTCACACTATGTCTGCTCCTTTTAAACCTTGCCAAGTGGATAAGTACCCCGTAATCTGTGGCGTTCAGAAAGTCATCACTGGCCACGCTAACTTCTTTTAAATTCTTTTTCCTGCTACGAACAATTGCTGTCAGTGATCTGTGATGAGCAGAATGTGCTGGGTCAGTCCATGTTCAGGGTAGATTTGTACCCATCCCTCCGCTCCTCAATATATTCCCCATTGTTCATTACAGAGCGTGACTGACCTCGCGGAGAAGGGAAAACGAGCGGGCGCTTCCAAACTCCTCCTGGATCTGGTGATGGAGAAGGGCTCCGGGGCCCGGAGGGAGATGTGGGAATCCTTTGTGAAACTACATCACCATTTACCGAAGCTGAGCAGAATATTGAAGGAAATACGGGAACGAGGTACGGTGAACAGTACACTGTGTGTTACAGATGTAAATGCTGATTAATTTACAGTATTACACAGAACAGACTTAATGCAGGTTAATCTGTTTGAACAGGTGACGGCCAGTTCGCCTACATGGAGACTGAGCGGGGTTTATCTGAAGTGCCCGAGCATCTGAAAGGTAACTGATGGACTGGAAAGCTCAAAGCCTTTATTTCACTCTGAGAGTCTGAATACGTCTCTTTAGAGGCCTGTTTCGAGACTGTCAGAGTCTGGGAGACAGGTTTTTGTTGTTATTTTACACTGAGAGTCTGAATACGTCTCTTTAGAGGCCTGTTTAGAGATGGTCAGAGTCTGGGAGACTGGTTTTTGTTGTTATTTCACTCTGAGAGTCTGAATACGTCTCTTTAGAGGCCTGTTTAGAGACTGTCAGAGTCTGGGAGACAGGTTTTTGTTGTTATTTCACTCTGAGAGTCTGAATACGTCTCTTTAGAGGCCTGTTTAGAGACTGTCAGAGTCTGGGAGACAGGTTTTTGTTGTTATTTCACTCTGAGAGTCTGAATACGTCTCTTTAGAGGCCTGTTTAGAGACTGTCAGAGTCTGGGAGACTGGTTTTTGTTGTTATTTCACTCTGAGAGTCTGAATACGTCTCTTTAGAGGCCTGTTTAGAGACTGTCAGAGTCTTGGAGACAGGTTTTTGTTGTTATTTCACTCTGAGAGTCTGAATACGTCTCTTTAGAGGCCTTTTTAGAGACTGACAGAGTCTGGGGGACTGGTTTTTGTTGTTATTTCACTCTGAGAATCTGAATATGTCTCTTTAGAGGCCTGTTTAGAGACGGTCAGGGTCTGGGAGACAGGTTTTTGTTGTTATTTCACTCTGAGAGTCTGAATACGTCTCTTTAGAGGCCTGTTTAGAGACTGTCAGAGTCTGGGAGACAGGTTTTTGCTGTTATTTCACTCTGAGAGTCTGAATACGTCTCTTTAGAGGCCTGTTTAGAGACTGTCAGAGTCTGGGAGACAGGTTTTTGCTGTTATTTCACTCTGAGAGTCTGAATACGTCTCTTTAGAGGCCTGTTTAGAGACTGTCAGAGTCTGGGAGACAGGGTTTTGTTGTTATTTCACACTGAGAGTCTGAATACGTCTCTTTAGAGGCCTGTTTCGAGACGGTCAGAGTCTGGGAGACAGGTTTTTGTTGTTATTTCACTCTGAGAGTCTGAATACGTCTCTTTAGAGGCCTGTTTAGAGACTGTCAGAGTCTGGGAGACAGGTTTTTGCTGTTATTTCACTCTGAGAGTCTGAATACGTCTCTTTAGAGGCCTGTTTAGAGACTGTCAGAGTCTGGGAGAGAGGTTTTTGTTGTTATTTCACTCTGAGAGTCTGAATACGTCTCTTTAGAGGCCTGTTTAGAGACGGTCAGAGTCTGGGAGACAGGTTTTTGTTGTTATTTCACTCTGAGAGTCTGAATACGTCTCTTTAGAGGCCTGTTTAGAGACTGTCAGAGTCTGGGAGACAGGTTTTTGTTGTTATTTCACTCTGAGAGTCTGAATATGTCTCTTTAGAGGCCTGTTTAGAGACGGTCAGAGTCTGGGAGACAGGTTTTTGTTGTTATTTCACTCTGAGAGTCTGAATACGTCTCTTTAGAGGCCTGTTTAGAGACGGTCAGAGTCTGGGAGACAGGTTTTTGTTGTTATTTCACTCTGAGAGTCTGAATACATCTCTTTAGAGGCCTGTTTAGAGACTGTCAGAGTCTGGGAGACAGGTTTTTGTTGTTATTTCACACTGAGAGTCTGAATACGTCTCTTTAGAGGCCTGTTTCGAGATGGTCAGAGTCTGGGAGACAGGTATTTGTTGTTATTTCACTCTGAGAGTCTGAATACGTCTCTTTAGAGGCCTGTTTAGAGACTGTCAGAGTCTGGGAGACAGGTTTGTGCTGTTATTTCACTCTGAGAGTCTGAATACGTCTCTTTAGAGGCCTGTTTAGAGACTGTCAGAGTCTGGGAGACAGGTTTTTGTTGTTATTTCACTCTGAGAGTCTGAATACGTCTCTTTAGAGGCCTGTTTAGAGACTGTCAGAGTCTGGGAGACAGGTTTTTGCTGTTATTTCACTCTGAGAGTCTGAATACGTCTCTTTAGAGGCCTGTTTAGAGACTGTCAGAGTCTGGGAGACAGGTTTTTGCTGTTATTTCACTCAGAGAGTCTGAATACGTCTCTTTAGAGGCCTGTTTAGAGACTGTCAGAGTCTGGGAGACAGGGTTTTGCTGTTATTTCACTCTGAGAGTCTGAATACGTCTCTTTAGAGGCCTGTTTAGAGACTGTCAGAGTCTGGGAGACAGGCTTTTGTTGTTATTTCACTTGAGAGTCTGAATACGTCTCTTTAGAGGCCTGTTTAGAGACTGTCAGAGTCTGGGAGACAGGTTTTTGTTGTTATTTCACTCTGAGAGTCTGAATACGTCTCTTTAGAGACCTGTTTAGAGACTGTCAGAGTCTGGGAGACAGGTTTTTGTTGTTATTTCACTCTGAGAGTCTGAATACGTCTCTTTAGAGGCCTGTTTCGAGACTGTCAGAGTATGGGAGACAGGTTTTTGCTGTTATTTCACTCTGAGAGTCTGAATACGTCTCTTTAGAGGCCTGTTTAGAGACTGTCAGAGTCTGGGAGACAGGGTTTTGTTGTTATTTCACACTGAGAGTCTGAATACGTCTCTTTAGAGGCCTGTTTCGAGACGGTCAGAGTCTGGGAGACAGGTTTTTGTTGTTATTTCACTCTGAGAGTCTGAATACGTCTCTTTAGAGGCCTGTTTAGAGACTGTCAGAGTCTGGGAGACAGGTTTTTGCTGTTATTTCACTCTGAGAGACTGAATACGTCTCTTTAGAGGCCTGTTTAGAGACTGTCAGAGTCTGGGAGACAGGTTTTTGTTGTTATTTCACTCTGAGAGTCTGAATACGTCTCTTTAGAGGCCTGTTTAGAGACGGTCAGAGTCTGGGAGACAGGTTTTTGTTGTTATTTCACTCTGAGAGTCTGAATACGTCTCTTTAGAGGCCTGTTTAGAGACTGTCAGAGTCTGGGAGACAGGTTTTTGTTGTTATTTCACTCTGAGAGTCTGAATACGTCTCTTTAGAGGCCTGTTTAGAGACGGTCAGAGTCTGGGAGACAGGTTTTTGTTGTTATTTCACTCTGAGAGTCTGAATACGTCTCTTTAGAGGCCTGTTTAGAGACGGTCAGAGTCTGGGAGACAGGTTTTTGTTGTTATTTCACTCTGAGAGTCTGAATACGTCTCTTTAGAGGCCTGTTTAGAGACTGTCAGAGTCTGGGAGACAGGTTTTTGTTGTTATTTCACACTGAGAGTCTGAATACGTCTCTTTAGAGGCCTGTTTCGAGATGGTCAGAGTCTGGGAGACAGGTTTTTGTTGTTATTTCACTCTGAGAGTCTGAATACGTCTCTTTAGAGGCCTGTTTAGAGACTGTCAGAGTCTGGGAGACAGGTTTGTGCTGTTATTTCACTCTGAGTGTCTGAATACGTCTCTTTAGAGGCCTGTTTAGAGACTGTCAGAGTCTGGGAGACAGGTTTTTGTTGTTATTTCACTCTGAGAGTCTGAATACGTCTCTTTAGAGGCCTGTTTAGAGACTGTCAGAGTCTGGGAGACAGGTTTTTGCTGTTATTTCACTCTGAGAGTCTGAATACGTCTCTTTAGAGGCCTGTTTAGAGACTGTCAGAGTCTGGGAGAAAGGTTTTTGCTGTTATTTCACTCTGAGAGTCTGAAAACGTCTCTTTAGAGGCCTGTTTAGAGACTGTCAGAGTCTGGGAGACAGGTTTTTGTTGTTATTTCACGCTGAGAGTCTGAATACGTCTCTTTAGAGGCCTGTTTAGAGACTGTCAGAGTCTGGGAGACAGGTGTTTGCTGTTATTTCACTCAGAGAGTCTGAATACGTCTCTTTAGAGGCCTGTTTAGAGACTGTCAGAGTCTGGGAGACAGGTTTTTGTTGTTATTTCACTCTGAGAGTCTGAATACGTCTCTTTAGAGACCTGTTTAGAGACTGTCAGAGTCTGGGAGACAGGTTTTTGTTGTTATTTCACACTGAGAGTCTGAATACGTCTCTTTAGAGGCCTGTTTAGAGACTGTCAGACTCTGGGAGACAGGTTTTTGTTGTTATTTCACTCTGAGAGTCTGAATACGTCTCTTTAGAGACCTGTTTAGAGACTGTCAGAGTCTGGGAGACAGGTTTTTGTTGTTATTTCACTCTGAGAGTCTGAATACGTCTCTTTAGAGGCCTGTTTAGAGACTGTCAGAGTCTGGGAGACAGGTTTTTGTTGTTATTTCACTCTGAGAGTCTGAATACGTCTCTTTAGAGACCTGTTTAGAGACTGTCAGAGTCTGGGAGACAGGTTTTTGTTGTTATTTCACTCTGAGAGTCTGAATACGTCTCTTTAGAGGCCTGTTTCGAGACTGTCAGAGTATGGGAGACAGGTTTTTGCTGTTATTTCACTCTGAGAGTCTGAATACGTCTCTTTAGAGGCCTGTTTAGAGACTGTCAGAGTCTGGGAGACAGGGTTTTGTTGTTATTTCACACTGAGAGTCTGAATACGTCTCTTTAGAGGCCTGTTTCGAGACGGTCAGAGTCTGGGAGACAGGTTTTTGTTGTTATTTCACTCTGAGAGTCTGAATACGTCTCTTTAGAGGCCTGTTTAGAGACTGTCAGAGTCTGGGAGACAGGTTTTTGCTGTTATTTCACTCTGAGAGACTGAATACGTCTCTTTAGAGGCCTGTTTAGAGACTGTCAGAGTCTGGGAGACAGGTTTTTGTTGTTATTTCACTCTGAGAGTCTGAATACGTCTCTTTAGAGGCCTGTTTAGAGACGGTCAGAGTCTGGGAGACAGGTTTTTGTTGTTATTTCACTCTGAGAGTCTGAATACGTCTCTTTAGAGGCCTGTTTAGAGACTGTCAGAGTCTGGGAGACAGGTTTTTGTTGTTATTTCACTCTGAGAGTCTGAATACGTCTCTTTAGAGGCCTGTTTAGAGACGGTCAGAGTCTGGGAGACAGGTTTTTGTTGTTATTTCACTCTGAGAGTCTGAATACGTCTCTTTAGAGGCCTGTTTAGAGACGGTCAGAGTCTGGGAGACAGGTTTTTGTTGTTATTTCACTCTGAGAGTCTGAATACGTCTCTTTAGAGGCCTGTTTAGAGACTGTCAGAGTCTGGGAGACAGGTTTTTGTTGTTATTTCACACTGAGAGTCTGAATACGTCTCTTTAGAGGCCTGTTTAGAGACTGTCAGACTCTGGGAGACAGGTTTTTGTTGTTATTTCACTCTGAGAGTCTGAATACGTCTCTTTAGAGGCCTGTTTCGAGATGGTCAGAGTCTGGGAGACAGGTTTTTGTTGTTATTTCACTCTGAGAGTCTGAATACGTCTCTTTAGAGGCCTGTTTAGAGACTGTCAGAGTCTGGGAGACAGGTTTTTGTTGTTATTTCACTCTGAGAGTCTGAATACGTCTCTTTAGAGGCCTGTTTCGAGATGGTCAGAGTCTGGGAGACAGGTTTTTGCTGTTATTTCACTCTGAGAGTCTGAATACGTCTCTTTAGAGGCCTGTTTAGAGACTGTCAGAGTCTGGGAGACAGGTTTTTGTTGTTATTTCACTCTGAGAGTCTGAATACGTCTCTTTAGAGGCCTGTTTAGAGACTGTCAGAGTCTGCGAGCCAGGCTTTTGTTGTTATTTCACTCTGAGAGTCTGAATACGTCTCTTTAGAGGCCTGTTTCGAGATGGTCAGAGTCTGGGAGACAGGTTTTTGCTGTTATTTCACTCTGAGAGTCTGAATACGTCTCTTTAGAGGCCTGTTTAGAGACTGTCAGAGTATGGGAGACAGGTTTTTGCTGTTATTTCACTCTGAGAGTCTGAATACGTCTCTTTAGAGGCCTGTTTAGAGACTGTCAGAGTCTGGGAGACAGGTTTTTGTTGTTATTTCACTCTGAGAGTCTGAATACGTCTCTTTAGAGGCCTGTTTCGAGACTGTCAGAGTATGGGAGACAGGTTTTTGCTGTTATTTCACTCTGAGAGTCTGAAGACGTCTCTTTAGAGGCCTGTTTAGTGACTGTCAGAGTCTGGGAGACAGGTTTTTGTTGTTATTTCACTCTGAGAGTCTGAATACGTCTCTTTAGAGGCCTGTTTAGAGACTGTCAGAGTCTGGGAGACAGGTTTTTGTTGTTATTTCACTCTGAGAGTCTGAATACGTCTCTTTAGAGGCCTGTTTAGAGACTGTCAGAGTCTGGGAGACAGGTTTTTGTTGTTATTTCACTCTGAGAGTCTGAATACGTCTCTTTAGAGGCCTGTTTAGAGACTATCAGAGTCTGGGAGACAGGTTTTTGCTGTTATTTCACTCAGAGAGTCTGAATACGTCTCTTTAGAGGCCTGTTTAGAGACTGTCAGAGTCTGGGAGACAGGTTTTTGCTGTTATTTCACTCTGAGAGTCTGAATACGTCTCTTTAGAGGCCTGTTTCGAGACGGTCAGAGTCTGGGAGACAGGTTTTTGTTGTTATTTCACTCTGAGAGTCTGAATACGTCTCTTTAGAGGCCTGTTTAGAGACTGTCAGAGTCTGGGAGACAGGTTTTTGTTGTTATTTCACACTGAGAGTCTGAATACGTGACTTTAGAGGCCTGTTTAGAGACTGTCAGACTCTGGGAGACAGGTTTTTGTTGTTATTTCACTCTGAGAGTCTGAATACGTCTCTTTAGAGGCCTGTTTAGAGACGGTCAGACTCTGGGAGACAGGTTTTTGTTGTTATATCACTCTGAGAGTCTGAATACGTCTCTTTAGAGGCCTGTTTAGAGACTGTCAGAGTCTGGGAGCCAGGCTTTTGTTGTTATTTCACTCTGAGAGTCTGAATACGTCTCTTTAGAGGCCTGTTTCGAGACGGTCAGAGTCTGGGAGACAGGTTTTTGTTGTTATTTCACTCTGAGAGTCTGAATACGTCTCTTTAGAGGCCTGTTTAGAGACTGTCAGAGTCTGGGAGACTGGTTTTTGTTGTTATTTCACTCTGAGAGTCTGAATACGTCTCTTTAGAGGCCTGTTTAGAGACTGTCAGAGTCTGGGAGACAGGCTTTTGTTGTTATTTCACTCTGAGAGTCTGAATACGTCTCTTTAGAGGCCTGTTTAGAGACGGTCAGAGTCTGGGAGACAGGTTTTTGTTGTTATTTCACTCTGAGAGTCTGAATACGTCTCTTTAGAGGCCTGTTTAGAGACTGTCAGAGTCTGGGAGACAGGTTTTTGCTGTTATTTCACTCTGAGAGTCTGAATACGTCTCTTTAGAGGCCTGTTTAGAGACTGTCAGAGTCTGGGAGACAGGTTTTTGTTGTTATTTCACTCTGAGAGTCTGAATACGTCTCTTTAGAGGCCTGTTTAGAGACTGTCAGAGTCTGGGAGACAGGTTTTTGCTGTTATTTCACTCTGAGAGTCTGAATACGTCTCTTTAGAGGCCTGTTTAGAGACTGTCAGAGTCTGGGAGCCAGGCTTTTGTTGTTATTTCACTCTGAGAGTCTGAATACGTCTCTTTAGAGGCCTGTTTAGAGACGGTCAGAGTCTGGGAGACAGGTTTTTGTTGTTATTTCACTCTGAGAGTCTGAATACGTCTCTTTAGAGGCCTGTTTAGAGACTGTCAGAGTCTGCGAGCCAGGCTTTTGTTGTTATTTCACTCTGAGAGTCTGAATACGTCTCTTTAGAGGCCTGTTTCGAGATGGTCAGAGTCTGGGAGACAGGTTTTTGTTGTTATTTCACTCTGAGAGTCTGAATACGTCTCTTTAGAGGCCTGTTTCGAGACGGTCAGAGTCTGCGAGACAGGTTTTTGTTGTTATTTCACTCTGAGAGTCTGAATACGTCTCTTTAGAGGCCTGTTTCGAGACGGTCAGAGTCTGGGAGACAGGCTTTTGTTGTTATTTCACTCTGAGAGTCTGAATACATCTCTTTAGAGGCCTGTTTAGAGACTGTCAGAGTCTGGGAGACAGGTTTTTGTTGTTATTTCACGCTGAGAGTCTGAATACGTCTCTTTAGAGGCCTGTTTAGAGACTGTCAGAGTCTGGGAGACAGGTTTTTGCTGTTATTTCACTCAGAGAGTCTGAATACGTCTCTTTAGAGGCCTGTTTAGAGACTGTCAGAGTCTGGGAGACAGGTTTTTGTTGTTATTTCACTCTGAGAGTCTGAATACGTCTCTTTAGAGGCCTGTTTCGAGACTGTCAGAGTATGGGAGACAGGTTTTTGCTGTTATTTCACTCTGAGAGTCTGAAGACGTCTCTTTAGAGGCCTGTTTAGAGACTGTCAGAGTCTGGGAGACAGGTTTTTGTTGTTATTTCACTCTGAGAGTCTGAATACGTCTCTTTAGAGGCCTGTTTAGAGACTGTCAGAGTCTGGGAGACAGGTTTTTGTTGTTATTTCACTCTGAGAGTCTGAATACGTCTCTTTAGAGGCCTGTTTAGAGACTGTCAGAGTCTGGGAGACAGGTTTTTGTTGTTATTTCACTCTGAGAGTCTGAATACGTCTCTTTAGAGGCCTGTTTAGAGACTATCAGAGTCTGGGAGACAGGTTTTTGCTGTTATTTCACTCAGAGAGTCTGAATACGTCTCTTTAGAGGCCTGTTTAGAGACTGTCAGAGTCTGGGAGACAGGTTTTTGCTGTTATTTCACTCTGAGAGTCTGAATACGTCTCTTTAGAGGCCTGTTTAGAGACTGTCAGAGTCTGGGAGACAGGTTTTTGCTGTTATTTCACTCTGAGAGTCTGAATACGTCTGTTTAGAGGCCTGTTTAGAGACTGTCAGAGTCTGGGAGACAGGGTTTTTGTTGTTATTTCACTCTGAGAGTCTGAATACGTCTCTTTAGAGGCCTGTTTAGAGACTGTCAGAGTCTGGGAGACAGGTTTTTGTTGTTATTTCACTCTGAGAGTCTGAATACGTCTCTTTAGAGGCCTGTTTCGAGACTGTCGGAGTATGGGAGACAGGTTTTTGTTGTTATTTCACTCTGAGAGTCTGAATACGTCTCTTTAGAGGCCTGTTTAGAGACTGTCGGAGTCTGGGAGACAGGTTTTTGCTGTTATTTCACTCTGAGAGTCTGAATACGTCTCTTTAGAGGCCTGTTTCGAGACGGTCAGAGTCTGGGAGACAGGTTTTTGTTGTTATTTCACTCTGAGAGTCTGAATACGTCTCTTTAGAGGCCTGTTTAGTGACGGTCAGAGTCTGGGAGACAGGTTTTTGTTGTTATTTCACTCTGAGAGTCTGAATACGTCTCTTTAGAGGCCTGTTTAGAGACTGTCAGAGTCTGGGAGCCAGGCTTTTGTTGTTATTTCACTCTGAGAGTCTGAATACGTCTCTTTAGAGGCCTGTTTAGAGACTGTCAGAGTCTGGGAGACAGGTTTTTGTTGCTGTGGCTGGAGGACAGGAAGCAATTTGCATTTGCCACAACACCCGGCACCTTCCCGGTCTCGGGATCTGTACCCGGAGACCTCTGTGAGTTTGATTAACAGACATTCCTGTCGGCCTCTGTCCTGTTGCAATCGCTGTACCTACCTCTCCACCTATCTTTGTATCATCCACAAACTTTGCCACAAATACATTTATTCCATCATCTAAATCATTGACAAACAATCTGAAAAGCCGCGGTCCCATTACTGATCCCTGCGGAGCACACCAGTCATTGGCAGCCAATCAGAAAAAGGCCCCTTTTATTCCCACTCGCTGCCTGCTGCCTGTCAGCAATTCCGCTCCACGGGCCAGTATCTTTCCTGTGACGTCATAGATTTTTATCTGGTTAAGCAGGTTCGTGTGCGGCACCTTATCAAATGCTTTCTGAAAATCCAAGTAAATGGCATCCAATGACTCTCCTTTGTCCAGCCTGCTTCTTACTTCCACCATGAAATCTAAAAGAACCATTGCTAACTTATTTTGTCATTAGTCTCAAGTACCTCGAAACCTCAACCTTAATTAAAGACTCCAACTCTTTTCAATCACCGAGTTTTAGCTATCTGGACTATAATTTTCCTTCTTTTGCCTTTCCCCCTTTTAAAGACTAGAGCGACAATAGCAATTTTCCAGTCCTCCGGGACCATGCCTGAATCAAGTGATTCTTCAAAGATCATGACCAATCCAACCGTCATCACTTCAGCAACCTCTCTCGGATCTCTGGGATGCAGTCCATCTGGCCCAGGTGACGGTGCACCTTAAGGGCTTTCAGTATACCAAGAACTTTTTTCTTTTGTAATAGCAATGGCACTCTCTCCTACTGCCTGTCACTCGCAGACCACTGCATGCTGCTAGCATCTTCCATAGTGAAGATATATGCAAAGTACACATTAAGTTATTCTGACATTTGTTTGTCCACTATTACTATCACACCAACATCATTTTCCAGTGTTCCAGTATCAACTCTCACCTCCCTTTTACTCTTCATATAACTGAAAAAAGTGTTTATTATCCTGTTTTATATTATTGGCTTTTCTGCCCTCACATTTCATCTTTTCCCTTCTTATCGCTTTTTTAGTTGCCTTTTGTTGGATTTTAAAAGTTTTCTATTCATCCAACTTTCCCTCACTTTTGTTATCTTGCATGGCCTTTCCTCGGCTTTTATGCAATCCTTAACTTCCTTTGTCAACCATGTTTGCCGACACGTGACACTTGAGAACTTCTTCCTCCGTGGGCCGTATCTATTCTGCAACTTGTGACCTATTCCCCGAAGCTTCAACCATTTCTGCTCTGCCGTCATCTCCACTGGTATCCTTCACCAATCTACCTGGGAAAGCTTCCCTCCCATGCCTCTGTAATTCACTTTATTCCAAAGCGATACTGATACCATAAGTTATGCTTCTCCAATCTACCTGGGAAAGCTTCCCTCTCGTGCCTCTGTAATTCACTTTATTCCATAGTGATACTGATACCATAAGTTATGCTTCTCCCTCTCAAACTGCAGAATGAATTCACTCATATTATGATCACTACCAGTTGAGGGCTCTTTTACATTAAGCTCCCTTATAAGATCCGAGCTATTACATAACACCCAATCAAAGACAGAATTTTCCTGAGTAGTTTCAAAAAAACTAGTTTGTTTGATTTTCGAATTCCCCGTGCAAATTGAATTATGTCATCACCTTGATGACACGCCTTTCCCAGCTCCCTTTGCAATCTCAACCCCACACCTTCGCTGCTATTTGCAGGCCAATATAAGATTCCCATAAAGCTTTTTTTAACCCCTGTAGCTTCTTATCTCCACCCACAAAGATTCAACATTCTCTAACCCGATGTAACCTCTTTAACAAGATGTGATTCCATCTTGAACCAACACAGCCACACCACCACCGCCTATGCCTTCCTGCCAGTCCTTTCGATAAGACGTAAATCTTTTAACGTTAAGCTCCAAGCTATGGTCTTCTTTCAACCACGACATGGTGATGCCCACAACACCATACCGACCAATCTCTAATTGCGCCAAAAGTTCGTCCACCTTATTCTGAATGTTGCATACATTTACATGCAATGTGTTCAGTTCTCCATCTCCCCCCTTTTGAATGTTGTGGATGTGGTACAATTGAACAGTTTGCTCTGTCTGTATGTGAACCCAGTCATTGGCTTGTCCTTCCTCACATTCATGTTAAACCCATCATCTACTTGTAAAACTGCTGTTTCATCCACAGCTCTATCGTCCTAGTTCCAGTCCCCCGGCCAAAACACTCCCAACAGCTCCAGTAAATCTGCCCGCAAGAATATTGGTCCTCATCGTCCTAGTTCCAGTCCCCCGGCCAAAACACTCCCAACAGCTCCAGTAAATCTGCCCGCAAGAATATTGGTCCTCATCGTCCTAGTTCCAGTCCCCTGGCCAAAACACTCCCAACAGCTCCAGTAAATCTGCCCGCAAGAATATTGGTCCTCATCGTCCTAGTTCCAGTCCCCCGGCCAAAACACTCCCAACAGCTCCAGTAAATCTGCCCGCAAGAATATTGGTCCTCATCGTCCTAGTTCCAGTCCCCCGGCCAAAACACTCCCAACAGCTCCAGTAAATCTGCCCGGAAGAATATTGGTCCTCATCGTCCTAGTTCCAGTCCCCCGGCCAAAACACTCCCAACAGCTCCAGTAAATCTGCCCGGAAGAATATTGGTCCTCATCGTCCTAGTTCCAGTCCCCCGGCCAAAACACTCCCAACAGCTCCAGTAAATCTGCCCGCAAGAATATTGGTCCTCATCGTCCTAGTTCCAGTCCCCCGGCCAAAACACTCCCAACAGCTCCAGTAAATCTGCCCGCAAGAATATTGGTCCTCATCGTCCTAGTTCCAGTCCCCCGGCCAAAACACTCCCAACAGCTCCAGTAAATCTGCCCGGAAGAATATTGGTCCTCATCGTCCTAGTTCCAGTCCCCCGGCCAAAACACTCCCAACAGCTCCAGTAAATCTGCCTGGAAGAATATTGGTCCTCATCGTCCTAGTTCCAGTCCCCCGGCCAAAACACTCCCAACAGCTCCAGTAAATCTGCCCGGAAGAATATTGGTCCTCATCGTCCTAGTTCCAGTCCCCCGGCCAAAACACTCCCAACAGCTCCAGTAAATCTGCCCGGAAGAATATTGGTCCTCATCGTCCTAGTTCCAGTCCCCCGGCCAAAACACTCCCAACAGCTCCAGTAAATCTGCCCGCAAGAATATTGGTCCTCATCGGATTCACGTTCAACCCGTGCCTTTTGTACAGGTCCTACCTGCCCCGGAAGTGGTCCCAATTATCCAGAAATCTGAATCCCTGCCCCCTGCTCCAAATGCTCTGCCACACATTTCTCTGCCACCTCATTCTATTCCTATTGCCACTGTCGGGTGGCACAGGCAGCAATCCTGAGGTCACTACTTTTGAGGTCCTGTTCCTCAGCTTCTTTCCTAACCCCCTGTGTTCGGTTTTCCAGACCTCCTCCCTTTGCTTTTCCTATGTCGTTGTTACCAATGTTTGTCACGACTTCTGGCTGTTCAACCGCCCTTCTCAGGATATTGTGAACGCATCCAGAAACATTTCGGACAATGACACCCGAGAGGCAAAGTACCATCGGTGTCCACAGAATCGCCTACCTGTCCTCCTGACTTTAGAGTTTCCTATTCCCGCTGCCATCCTCTTCGGCTTCCTGCTCTTCCACACATCATCGGGGAATTGCCTGGGTTCATGGACCAGCTCCTCGGAGAATAAGAGACTGTAGACCAGTGTAGGGTGTGTCACATTGTGACTGGCTCAGCCTGGAAAAGGAAACAAGTTTTGTTCCTTTTCTGTGGCTCAGTACTGACAGCTTCATCCTAAAGGAGTGTCAAGAACATGGGGTCCATTGTGAGAGAAGTAAAAGTCAGTAGAGTAAGTAAATGCCCCCCTCAGCCCCCACTGTTACCCTCTGCAGGGTTGAACAGTTCAGCAGAAGCTGAGCACTGAAAGCAGTGAAACCACCCGCTCCACACAACACTCTCCTCTCCAGAATCACGTGTGCACTTGGTGCTCGCTGGAACACCGGGGAATCTGCAAACTACCAACAGAGGGGAGAGTGGAGACTTTAACAGCGAATCTGAATCAGATCAGAACTGTTTCTGGGCCATCGTTCACTTTTAGACACTCTAATCTCTGATCTCCCAATTTCACCCAAACAGTGTCTTTAACGAGTAGTTTTTTTATTAAATAAAATATGTTGTGAGCTCCATGTTCATCAGATCAGGCACTGACAACCTATTTCTGTCCGTCATAAGATGTTCGAAGGAAACACAAGGAGACTCTGCGGGCAGAAACTGAAAAACTGAGAGTGAACACGATCCTGATGAGGGAAAAGGTGAAGGTTTTCCAGCTGGTTGATCGATACGCTGAGCTCACGGTCATTTCTACTGTTCGAGATCGGAGACTGGTGGAACATGAGCTGCTGGCAAGAGGCAGAGACCACGAGGAGTGGAGACAGAAACATCTCCACGGAGAGCTGGAAAAACTCCGGACTGATCAGTTATTCAAGAAGAGCTTTCTTCAAAAATTGGAAAGATATTTCTTTGGAAACAAATCCGGGATGTCCGCAGCAGTGGCCGGAGTCCCGGGGATCGGGAAAACAACAATGGTACAAAAGATTGTTTACGACTGGGCCACGGGGAAGATATACCAACAATTCCAGTTTGTCTTCAGTTTCAAATTCCGGGATTTAAACACCATTAACTGCAGAATAAACCTGAAAGAACTGATTCTGCATCATTACCCCTACTTTGGGAATATCCTGGGAGAGATCTGGAAACAGACAGAGGGACTGCTGTTCGTATTCGATGGTTTGGATGAATTCAAGCACAAAATCGATTTTGCTGACAGTCGGAGAGATACAGAACCCAAGCACCAGTGCCCAGATCCCGAGTGGTGGTGTGAGGTTTCTGACATTGTGTACAGTTTAATCCAGGGCAAGCTGCTCCCAGGGTGTTCAGTGCTGGTGACCACCCGTCCCACTGCGTTACATTTATTGGAAAAGGCGGGTATCAGTGTCTGGGCTGAAATCCTGGGATTTGTTGGTGAGGAACGGAAGGAATATTTCATCAGGTATTTTGAAGATCAGACAGTGGCGGAAGCTGTTTTCAAACACGTGAAGGAGAACGAGATCCTGTACACCATGAGCTACAACCCCTCCTACTGCTGGATCCTCGCTCTGGCACTGGGCCCCTTCTTCACACAAAGAGTCAGGGACCCACAGCGAGTTCCCAAGACCATCACCCAACTGTACTCCTACTATATTTACAACATCCTGAAAAACCACGGCCGTGAGATTGAGAGCCCCCGTGATGTGTTACTCAGGGTTGGTCAGATGGCCTTCAGAGGGGTGTTTGATAGGAAGATTGTGTTTACAGATGGAGATTTGATCAATTACACTCTGCAGCCTTCCCAGTTCCTGTCCGGGTTCCTGATGGAACTTTTGGAGAGAGAGGATTCAGCCCGGTGTGTGGTGTATACATTCCCACACCTCACCATCCAAGAGTTTGTAGCTGCAGTCGCACAATTCCTGAATCCACATCCCGGGGATATCTTGAAATTCCTCACTGAAGCCCACAACATGACAGATGGGCGATTTGAGGTATTTCTCCGTTTCTTTGCTGGTCTCTCCAACCCAATGACAGCTCGGCACCTGGAGGAGTTTCTGGGTCCATTTCCTCATGAAACAACCTGCCGGGTGATTGACTGGGTGAAGGAGGAGGTTAAACGCTGGAGTGGAAACACGGGGAGTGAAGCTGGTAAAAGGAGCCGCCTGAACACATTGCACTACCTGTTTGAGTCTCAGAATCGTGGACTGGCTCAGGCCGCACTGGGATCAGTGGAAACACTTTCATTCAGTGGAATGACACTGACCCCAATTGACTGCGCGGTCCTGTCTCATGTCATCGGACTCTGTGATACAATAAAACACCTCGACCTGGAGAACTGCGACATTCAGTGTGAAGGAATCCAGCGGCTGGGACCCGGGCTGCCCAAGTGCCAGGAGTTGAGGTAACTTGATTTATCTCTCACTCTGAACTGTGAAACTGTCTCATTGTGTTGTTTCAAAGCAAAGGAATTTCGGTAAATTTGTAGTAAATCAGATTGTGAAGAATTGTGACAAATGCCCACGGGGATCAGTCAGTAATTCCCCCAGGACGGGAGGGTTCTGTGGTTCCTTGTGAAGGGATGTTGGAGACTTCATCAGATCAGTGAACAATGGCCATTGGTTCAATGGTAGTAAATCACAGGAATGGCCGTGCTTCTCACTGCCTGTGACACGTCCATTGACAATGTTCCTTCTCACTTTTACTGACACCCAGACCAACACAGACTGCAGCAGGTGGGTCAGAGATTCACACCTCCTTCCCGGTGAGGGACAAGAGACTGTCAGCAGACTGTCCCAGTGAGAAGGAAAGAAATACCATTGTGAGATTGTCCTCCCACTGCCATTCCCCGTGTGTGACTTCGCTCACTTTCAAAGAGCATTTCCTCTGGGTCTCTGTTCAGACCCAACACACACACACACAAAAAATTTCTGCATCCTCTCGTCTTGTAGGATTATCGGTTACCCTTGGAATCCTCCTGTGGGACATCTCATCCCAATTCCTCTTCCATTCTTTGGAATCTCGCCCCCATCCCCATTCCTCCTGTGGGATCTCTATTACTCTTTCCTCATCCTCCTGTGGGATGTCTTTTCCACACAACCCCCCCCCCCCCTTCCTGTGAGATCTCTCTTCCCCATCCCCCTTCCCCGTGTGGGATCTCTCCTCCCCATCCCTCTTCCTCCTGTGGGATCTCTCTTCCCCATCTCCCTTTCACCTATGAGATCGCTCTTCCAAATCCCCCTTCCTTCTATGGATTTCTCTTCCCCATCCCTTCCTGCTGTTGAAACTCGCTTCCCCATACCCCTTCCTCCTGTGGGATCTCTCTCCCCCATGGACTTCTTCCTGTCGGATCTCTCTTTGGCATGCCCCATTGTCCTGTGGAATTTCTCTTCCACCTTCCCCCTTCCTCCTGTGAGATTTCTCTTCCCAATCCCACATCCTCCTGTGGGAACTCTCTTCCACATCCCTCCTCCTCCTGGCCGATCTCTCAATCCATTCCCCCTTCATCCTGTTTAATCTCTCTCTATATCCCCTTCCTCCTGTGGGCTCTCTTCCCCATCCCCCTTCCTCCTGTGGGATTTCTCTTCCCCATCCCCCTTCCTCCTTTGGGATCTCTCTTCCCCATCCCACCTTCGCCTGTGGGAACTCTCTTCCCCATAGAATCATAAAATCATAGAACACTACAGCACAGAAAACAAGCCATTCGGTCCTTCTAGTCTGTACCAAAACCTTATTCCGCTAGTCCCATTGAGCTGGACCCAGTCCATAACCCTCCAGTCCTCTCCCATCCATGTATCTATCCAACTTATTCTTAAAGCTTAAGAGTGAGTCCACATTTTCCATATCAGATGGCAGCTCGTTCCACACTCTCACCACCCTCTGAGTGAAGAAGTTCCTCCTAATGCTCCCCCTAAACCTTTCCCCTTTCACACTGAAGACATGTCTTCTCATTTTTATCTCTCCTAATCTATGCCTATTCGCATTTACCCTGTCTATACCCTCATAATTTTGTAAACCTCTATCAAATCTCCCCTCATTCTTCTACGCTCCAAGGAATAAAGTCCTAACCTGTTCAATTTTTCCTTGTAACTCAACTCCTGAAGACCAAGCAACATCCTAGTAAATCTTCTCTGCACTTTTTCAAACTTACTGATATCCTTCCTATAGTTAGGTGATCAGAACTGCACACAATACTCCAAATTTGGCCTCACCAATGTCTTATACAACCTCACCATAATATTCCAACTCCTATACTCAATACTTTGATTTATGAATGACAGGATGCCAAAAGCCTTCTTTACAACACTGTCTACCTGTGACGCCACTTTCAGGGACTTGCGTATCTAAAACCCAGATCCCTCTGTTCCTCCACACTCTTCAGTGCCCTACCGTTATTGTGTATGTTGTACCTTGATTTGTCCTTCCAAAATGGAACACCTCACACTTGTCTGCATTAAATTCCATCTGCCATTTTCTGGCCCATTTTTCCAGTTTGTCCAGATCCCTCTGCAAGCTTTGAAAGCCTTCCCTGCTGTCCACAACACCTCCATCTTAGTGCCATCCACAAACCTGCTGATCCAATTTATCAAATTATCATCTACATCATTGATATAGACAACAAACAACAATGGTCCCAGCACAGATCCCTGAGACACACCACTAGTCACAGGTCTCCGTCTGAGAAGCAATCATCCACTACCACTCTCTGTCTTCTCCCACCCAGCCAATTCAAATCCAGTTTACAATATCTCCATGGATACCTAGTGTCTGGACCTTTAGAACTAACCTCTTATGTGGGACCTTCTCAAAGGCCTTACAAAAGTTCATGCAGACAACATCCACAGCCTTTCCTTCATATGCATTCTTGGTAACCTCCTCGAAAAACACTACAAGATTCATTAAACATGATCTACCACATACAAAGCCATGCTCACTATCTTTAATCAGCCCTTGGCTGTCAAAATCCTTGTATATCCGATCTCTCAGAACACCTTCCAATAATTTACCTACTACTGATGTCAGGCTCACTGGCCTGTAATTACCTGGTGTACTTTTGGAGCCTTTTTCAAACAACGGAACAACATGAGCTACCCTCCAATCCTCCGGCACTGTACCCGTGGCTGAGGACATTTTAAATATTTCTGCCAGGGCCCCTGCAATTTCTACACTAGTCTCTCTCGAGGTCAGAGAAAATATCATGTCAGGCCCAGAGATTTATCTACCTTTATAAGGCAGCAAGCAACTCCTCTTTAATCTCTATATGTTCCATAACACTACTGTTTGTTTGCCTTAATTCCATATCCGCTATGTCAGTTTCCTGAGTAAACACTGACGCAAAAAACTGTTTAAGATCTCTCCCATCTCGTGAGGCTCCACACATAGACGACCACTCTGATCTTCTAGGGGACCAATTTTGTCCTTTACTATCCTTTTACTCTTAATATACTTGTAGAAACCCTTTGGGTTTACCTTCACATTATCTGCCAAAGCAACCTCATGTCTTCTTTTTGCCTTCCTGATTTCCTTCCTTAGTATTCCCTTACATTTTCTATACTCTTCAAGTACCTCATTTGTCCCTTGTTGCCTGTACCTGCTAAACACCTACTTAACCAGATCACCAATATCACTTGTAAACCAAGGTTCCCTATCCATGTTAACTTTGCCTTTAATGCTGGCAGGAACATGCAAACTCTGCACTCTCAAAATTTCACCCTTGAAGGCGTTCCACTTACTAAACACATCCTTGCCAGAAAAAAACTTAACCCAATCCACTCTTCCCATATCCTCTCTCTTTTCCACAAAATTGGTCCTTCTCCAATTCAGTACCTTAACTGGTGGATGAGTCCTATCCTTATCCATAACTATCTTGAAATTAATGACATTATGGTCACTGGACCCAAAATGTTCGCTTACACATACTTCTGTCACCTGACCTGTCTGATTCCCTAATAGGGGATCAGGTACTGCACACTCTCTCTCATTGGTACCTCAATATATTGATTTAGAAAACTTTCCTGAACACATTTGACAAACTCCACGCCATCTAACCCTTTCTCAGAGTGGGCGTCCCCGTCAATATGTGGAAAGTTAAAATCCCCTACGATTACAACTTTCTGTTTCTTACATTGGTCTGCTATCTCTCTACAGATTTGCTCCTCCAATTCTCGCTGCCTATTGGGTGGTCTATAATACAACCCTATTTGTGTGGTCACACCTTTCCCGTTCCTCAGCTCCACCCATATGGCCTCTATAGACGAGCCCTCTGGGCAGTCCCGTCTACGCACAGCTGTGATATTCTCCCTGACTGGTAATGCCACTTCTCCCCCTTTCATCCCTCCGCCCCATCACCTCTGAAACAACGGAAACTCAGAACATGAAGCTGCCAGTCCTGCCCCTCTTGCAAACCAAGTCTTACTAATAGCAATAATGTTGATATCATTATCGTGCCAATCCACGCACTAAACTCATCTGCCTTACCTACAATACTCCTTGCATCAAAATAGATGTACCTGAGAACATTTCTATCACATACAAACCATTGATATCTGTCTATACAAGCAGTCCTCGCATGACCCTTATCCTCCTCCACTTCACTATCTGCTCTAACACTCTGCTTCCCCTGCCCCTGCCAACTAGTTTAAAACCCCCGGAGCAGAACTTACTAACCTACCGGCAAGGATGTTAGTCCCCTCCAGTTCAGGTGCAAACTGTCCAATTCGAACTGGTCACACTTCCCCTGGAAGAAAGCCCAATTGTCCAGAAACATGAACCCCACCCTCATGCACCATCCCCTCAGCCACGTATTTAGCTGCATTATCTTCCTATTTCTAGTCTCACTAGCACGTGGTACGGGGAGCAATCCACCTGTGGGATCTCATTTTCCCATCCCCCTTTCATCCTCTGGGCTCTCTGTTCCCACTCAACCTTCCTTCCAACTGTTGGATCTCTCCTCAGCATCCACCTTCCTTCTGTGGGATCTCTCATCCCCATCCCCTTTCCTTCTGTGGGATCTCCCTTCCTTCTGTGGGATCTCCCTTCCCCATCCACCTTCCTCCTGTGGGATCCCTCTTCCCCATCCCCCTTCCTTCTGTGGGATCTACCTTCCCCATTCCGTCCTGCTGTGGGATCTCTCATCCCCATCCCCCTTCCTGCCGTGGGATCTCTCTTCCCCATACAGCTACCTCCTGTGGGATCTCTCTCCCCCATCGACTTCTTCCTGTCGGATCTCTCTTTGGCATGCCCCATTGTCCTGTGGAATTTCACTTCCCCAACCCCCTTCCTCCTGTGAGATTTCTCTTCCCAATCCCACATCCTCCTGTGGGAACTCTCTTCCACATCCCTCCACCTCCTGGCCAATCTCTCAACCCCTTCCCGCTTCATCCTGTTTAATCTCTCTCTATATCCCCTTCCTCCTGTGGGATCTCTCTTCCCCATCCCCCTTCCTCCTGTGGGATCTCTTCCCCATCCCCCTTCCTCCTGTGGGATCTCTCTTCCCCATCCCCCTTCCTCCTGTGGGATCTCTCTTCCCCATCCCCCTTCCTCCTGTGGGATCTGTCTTCCCCATGCCTCATCCTGCTTGTGGGATCTCTCTTCCACACTCCCATGCCGCCTGTGGGATCTCCCTTCCCCATCCCTCTTCCTGCTGTGAGATCTCTCTACCCATCTCCCTTCCTGCTGTGGGCTCTCTGTTCCCTATACACCTTCCTCCTGTGGGATCTCTCATCACCAGCTCCCTTCCTCCTGATGAATCTCTCTTCCCCATCCCCATTCCTACAGTGGAATCTCTCTTCTCCACCCCCCATGCTCCTGTGGGATCTCTCTTCCGCATCCCCTTTCACCCTCTGGGGCCTCTGTTCCCATCCCACTTCCATCTGTTGGATCTGTCTTCCCCAACTCCCTTCCTCCTGTGGGATTTAAACTCCCCACCCCTTTCTTCCTGTGGGATCTCTCTTCAATATCCCATTTCCTACAGTGGGATCTCTCTTCCCCATCCACCTGACCCCCGTGGGGGCTCTGTTTCCATCCCTCCACATCTTACGGGATCTTTCTTCGCCATTTCCCTTCCTCTTGTGGGATCCATCTTCCCCATCCCCCTTCGTTCTGTGGGATCTCTCTTCCCAATCCCCTACATCGGATGGGATCTCTCTTCCCTGTCCCCCTTCCTCCCGTGGCATTTATTTTCCCCATCACTCTTCCTCCTATGGGATCTCTCCTACTCATCCCCCAATCTCGCTTCCCCACCCACTTCCTCCTGTCCCATCTCTCGTCCCCATGCCTGATCATCCTATGGGATCTGTATTCCCCATTCCCATTCCTTCTGTGGGATCTATTGTCACCACCTCCCTTCCTTCCGAGGGATTGCTCTTCCCCATCCCACTTCCTCCTGTGGGTCATCATAATGCCCCCTCTTCCTGTGGGATCTGTCTTGTCCCTCCACATGTATCTCTCTTCCCCATCCCACATCCTCCTGTCAGATCTCTCTTCCCCATTCTCCTTCCAACTGTGGGATATCTCCTCCCCACCATCTTTCTTCCTAGGGATATACCTTCCCCAATCCCCTTACTTCTGTGGGATCTCTATTCCCCATCCCCTTCCACCTGTGCACTCTCTGCTCCCCATCAACATCCTGCTGTGGGATCTCTCTTCCCCACGCCCCATCCACCTGTGGGATCTTCCTTCCTCATCCCCCTTCCTGCAGTGGGATCTCTTTTCCACATCCCCCTTCATCCTCTGGGATCTCTTTTCCCCATCCCCTTTCCTCCTGTGGGATCTCTCTTCCCCGTCCTGCTTCCTCCTGTGGGATCTCTCTTCCCCAACCCCCTTCCTCCTGAGGGATGTCTCTTCCCCATCCCCCATCCACCTGTGGGATCTTCCTTCCTCATCCCCCTTCCTCCTGTGAGATCTCTTTTCCCCATCCCCCTTCCTCCTGTGGGATCTCTCTGCCCCATCCCCCTTCCTCCTGTGGGATCTCTTTTCCCCATTCCCTTACTCCTGTAGGGCCTTGTTTCGAATACCTGCCACTTCCTGTCGGATCTCTCTTTGGCATGCCCCATTGTCATGTGGAATTTCTCTTCCCCAACCTCCTTCCTATTGTGAGATTTCTCTTCCCAATCCCACATCCTCCTGTGGGAACTGTCTTCCACATCCCTCCTCCTCCTGTGGGATCTCTCAACCCCATCCCCCTTCATCCTGGTTAATCCCTCTCTCTCCTTCCCCCTTCCTCCCATGGGATCTCTCTTCCCCATCCCCCTTCCTCCTGTGGGATCTCTCTTCCCCATCCCCCTTCATCCTGGTTAATCCCTCTCTCTCCTTCCCCCTTCCTCCCATGGGATCTCTCTTCCCCTTTCCCCTTCCTCCTGTGGGATCTCTCTTCCCCATCCCCCTTCCTCCTGTGGTTTCCCTAATCCCCATCCCCCTTCATCCTGTGGGATCTCTCTTTCACACCCCCCTCCTCCTGCGGGACATCTCTTCCACATCCCTCCTCCTGGCCGTTCTCTCAACCCCTTCCCCCTTCATCCTGTTTAATCCCTCTCTCTTCTCTCCCCTTCCTCCCATGGGACCTCCCTTCCCCATCCCCTTCTTCCTGTGGTACCCCTTCCCATCCCCCTTCCTACTGTGGGATCTCTCTTCCCTTCCCACATCCTCCTGTGGGATCTCTCTACCCCATCCCCCTTCCCCCTGCGAGTTCTCCCTACCCCATCCCCCTTCACCCTGCAAGTTCTCTCTTCCCCTTCCACATCCTCCTGTGGGATCTCTCTACCCCATCCCCCTTCCCCCTGCGAGTTCTCTCTACCCCATCCCCCTTCACCCTGCGAGTTCTCTCTTCCCCTTCCCACATCCTCCTGTGGGACATCCCTTCCCCATCTCCCTCCTGTGGGATCTCTCTCCCCCATCCCCCTTCCTCCTGTGGGATATCTCTTCCCCATCCCCCTTCCTCCAGTGGGATCTCTCTTCCCCATCCCCCTTCCTCCTGTGGGATCTCTCTTCCCCATCCCCCTTCCTCCTGTGGGATCTCTCTTCCCCATCCCCCTTCCTCCTGTGGGGTCTCTCTTCACCATCCCCCTACCTCCGGTGGGATCTCTCTTCCCCATCCCCCTTCCTCCGGTGGGATCTCTCTTCCCCATCCCCCTTCCTCCTGTGGGATCTCTCTTCCCCATCCCCCTTCCTCCTGTGAGATCTCTCATCCCCATCCCCCTTCCTGCCGTGGGATCTCTCTTCCCCATACAGCTTCCTCCTGTGGGATCTCTCTCCCCCATCGACTTCTTCCTGTCGGATCTCTCTTTGGCATGCCCCATTGTCCTGTGGAATTTCACTTCCCCAACCCCCTTCCTCCTGTGAGATTTCTCTTCCCAATCCCACATCCTCCTGTGGGAACTCTCTTCCACATCCCTCCACCTCCTGGCCAATCTCTCAACCCCTTCCCGCTTCATCCTGTTTAATCTCTCTCTATATCCCCTTCCTCCTGTGGGATCTCTCTTCCCCATCCCCCTTCCTCCTGTGGGGTCTCTCTTCCCCATCCCCCTTCCTCCGGTGGGATCTCTCTTCCCCATCCCCCTTCCTCCTGTGGGGTCTCTCTTCCCCATCCCCCTTCCTCCGGTGGGATCTCTCTTCCCCATCCCCCTTCCTCCGGTGGGATCTCTTCCCCATCCCCCTTCCTCCTATGGGATCTCTCTTCCCCATCCCCCTTCCTGCCGTGGGATCTCTCTTCCCCATACAGCTTCCTCCTGTGGGATCTCTCTCCCCCATCGACTTCTTCCTGTCGGATCTCTCTTTGGCATGCCCCATTGTCCTGCGGAATTTCACTTCCCCAACCCCCTTCCTCCTGTGAGATCTCTCTTCCCAATCCCACATCCTCCTGTGGGATCTCTCTTCCCCATCCCCCTTCCTCCTGTGGGATCTCTCTTCCCCATCCCCCTTCCTCCTGTGGGATCTCTCTTCCCCATCCACCTTCTTCCTGTGGGATCTCTCTTCCCCATCCCCCTTCCTCCTGTGGGATCTCCCTTCCCCATCCCTCTTCCTGCTGTGAGATCTCTCTACCCATCTCCCTTCCTCCTGTGGGCTCTCTGTTCCCTATACAGCTTCCTCCTGTGGGATCTCTCATCACCAGCTCCCTTCCTCCTGATGAATCTCCCTTCCCCATCCCCATTCCTACAGTGGAATCTCCCTTCCCCACCCCCCATGCTCCTGTGGGATCTCTCTTCCGCATCCCCTTTCACCCTCTGGGGCCTCTGTTCCCATCCCACTTCCATCTGTTGGATCTGTCTTCCCCAACTCCCTTCCTCCTGTGGGATTTAAACTCCCCACCCCTTTCTTCCTGTGGGATCTCTCTTCAATATCCCATTTCCTACAGTGGGATCTCTCTTCCCCATCCACCTGACCCCCGTGGGGGCTCTGTTTCCATCCCTCCACTTCTTACGGGATCTTACTTCGCCATTTCCCTTCCTCCTATACATCTCTCTTCCCCATTCCCCATCCTCTTGTGGGATCTCTCTTCCCCATCCCCCTTCGTTCTGTGGGATCTCTCTTCCCAATCCCCTACATCGGATGGGATCTCTCTTCCCTGTCCCCCTTCCTCCCATGGCATTTATTTTCCCCATCACTCTTCCTCCTATGGGATCTCTCCTACTCATCCCCCAACCTCCTGTATGATCTCGCTTCCCCACCCACTTCCTCCTGTCCCATCTCTCGTCCCCATGCCTGATCATCCTATGGGATCTGTATTCCCCATTCCCATTCCTTCTGTGGGATCTATTGTCACCACCCCCCCTTCCTTCCGAGGGATTGCTCTTCCCCATCCCATTTCCTCCTGTGGGTCATCATAATGCCCCCTCTTCCTGTGGGATCTGTCTTGTCCCTCCACATGTATCTCTCTTCCCCATCCCACATCCTCCTGTCAGATCTCTCTTCCCCATTCTCCTTCCAACTGTGGGATATCTCCTCCCCACCATCTTTCTTCCTAGGGATATACCTTCCCCAATCCCCTTACTTCTGTGGGATCTCTATTCCCCATCCCCTTCCACCTGTGCACTCTCTGCTCCCCATCAACATCCTGCTGTGGGATCTCTCTTCCCCACGCCCCATCCACCTGTGGGATCTTCCTTCCTCATCCCCCTTCCTCCTGTGGGATCTCTTTTCCGCATCCCCCTTCATCCTCTGGGATCTCTTTTCCTCATCCCCCTTCCTCCTGTGGGATCTCTCATCACCAGCTCCCTTCCTCCTGATGAATCTCTCTTCCCCATCCCCATTCCTACAGTGGAATCTCTCTTCTCCACCCCTCATGCTCCTGTGGGATCTCTCTTCCTCATCCCCCTTCCTCCTCTGGGATCTCTTTTCCCCATCCCCCTTCCTCCTGTGGGATCTCTCTTCCCCGTCCTGCTTCCTCCTGTGGGATCTCTCTTCCCCAACCCCCTTCCTCCTGAGGGATGTCTCTTCCCCATCCCCCATCCACCTGTGGGATCTTCCTTCCTCATCCCCCTTCCTCCTGTGAGATCTCTTTTCCCCATCCCCCTTCCTCCTCTGGGAACTCTCTTCCCCATCGCCTTCCTCCTGTGGGATCGCTTTTCCCCATCCCCCTTCCTCCTGTGGGATCTCTCTGCCCCATCCCTCTTCCTCCTGTGGGATCTCTTTTCCCCATTCCCTTACTCCTGTAGGGCCTTGTTTCGAATACCTGCCACTTCCTGTCGGATCTCTCTTTGGCATGCCCCATTGTCATGTGGAATTTCTCTTCCCCAACCTCCTTCCTATTGTGAGATTTCTCTTCCCAATCCCACATCCTCCTGTGGGAACTGTCTTCCACATCCCTCCTCCTCCTGGCCAATCTCTCAACCCCATCCCCCTTCATCCTGGTTAATCCCTCTCTCTCCTTCCCCCTTCCTCCCATGGGATCTCTCTTCCCCATCCCCCTTCCTCCTGTGGGATCTCTCTTCCCCATCCCCCTTCATCCTGGTTAATCCCTCTCTCTCCTTCCCCCTTCCTCCCATGGGATCTCTCTTCCCCTTTCCCCTTCCTCCTGTGGGATCTCTCTTCCCCATCCCCCTTCCTCTTGTGGTTTCCCTAATCCCCATCCCCCTTCATCCTGTGGGATCTCTCTTTCACACACCCCTCCTCCTGCGGGACATCTCTTCCACATCCCTCCTCCTGGCCGTTCTCTCAACCCCTTCCCCCTTCATCCTGTTTAATCCCTCTCTCTTCTCTCCCCTTCCTCCCATGGGACCTCCCTTCCCCATCCCCTTCTTCCTGTGGTATCCCTTCCCATCCCCCTTCCTCCTGTGGGATCTCTCTTCCCTTCCCACATCCTCCTGTGGGATCTCTCTACCCCATCCCCCTTCCCCCTGCGAGTTCTCCCTACCCCATCCCCCTTCACCCTGCAAGTTCTCTCTTCCCCTTCCACATCCTCCTGTGGGATCTCTCTACCCCATCCCCCTTCCCCCTGCGAGTTCTCTCTACCCCATCCCCCTTCACCCTGCGAGTTCTCTCTTCCCCTTCCCACATCCTCCTGTGGGACATCCCTTCCCCATCTCCCTCCTGTGGGATCTCTCTCCCCCATCCCCCTTCCTCCTGTGGGATCTCTCTTCTCCATCCCCCTTCCTCCTCTGGGATCTCTCATCCCAATCCCCCTTCCTCCTGTGGGATCTCTCTTCCCCATCCCCCTTCCTCCTGTGGGATCTCTCTTCCCCATCCCCCTTCCTCCTGTGGGATCTCTCTTCCCCATCCCCCTTCCTCCGGTGGGATCGCTTTTCCCCATCCCCCTTCCTCCGTTGGGATCTCTCTTCCCCATCCCCCTTCTTCCGGTGGGATCACTTTTCCCCATCCCCCTTCTTCCAGTGGGATCTCTCTTCCCCATCCCCCTTCTCCTAGTGGGATCTCTCTTCCCCACTCCTCTTCCTCCTGTGGTTCCTCTGTTCCATGTCCCCACTTCCTGAGGTATCTCTCCTACTCATCCGCCATCCTCCTGTATGATCTCTCTTCCACGTCCCCCCCCTTCCTATCAGATCTCTCTTGCCCATGCTCCTTCCTCCTGTGGGATTTATCTTCCCCACTCCCTTTCTTCCTGTGGGATCTCTATTCACCATCCCTTTAGCTCGGTTGGGTCTATTTCACTGTGTCCCATTGACATTTCTGCATTTCTGTCAGGAACATTTTGTTTAGCCATCTGGAAATGAGAGAGAATATGTGGAGTTTACAGGGTCACACCGACAGACTAAATTACCGACATTTGGTGAATATGCTGGAGCTGGTCAGTGAGGGACATTGATAGTGATGGGAACTCCGATCAGTGATTTACTGAAGAGTTTAATGTTTCCTCAAATATCCAAGTGAGAGAAATTCCCCCAAACCCACAGTTTGAATCACTTTGTTCATCAATCTGTCTGTTTGTGTTTAGACTTGGGTGGAATGAACTGGGAGATTCAGGAGTGAAACTGGTGTCTGTGGCTCTGAGGAACCCGGAGTGTAAAATACAGAAACTGGGGTAAGTACCAGACTGAGGGAGATTGTGTTTACAGTCACTGGGTGTCTGACACTGAACATTAATGTGATCAGTAGAAACAAAGAAACATAGAAAACATACAGGACAATACAGGCCCTTCAGCCTACAAAGTTGTGCTGAACATGTTTCTACCTTAGAATTACCTCAGTTTTACCCATATCCCTCCATGTTTCTAAGCTCCATGTAGCCTTCCTGGAGTTTAAAGATCCGATCGTTTCCGCCTCCACCACCGCCGCCAGCAGCCCATTCCACGCACTCACCACTCTCTGTGTAAAAAAACTTACCCCTGACCTCTCCTCTGTACCTACTTCCAAGCACCTTAAAACTATGCCCTCTCATGCTAGCCAGTTCAGCCCTGGGGAAAAGCCTCTGACTATCTACATGATCAATGCCTCTCATTATCATGTACATCTCTACCAAATCACCTCTCATCCTCCGTCACTCCAAGAGAAAAGGCCAAGTTCACTCAACCTATTCTCATAAGGCATGCACCACAATCCAGGCAACATCCTTGTAAATCTCCTCTGCACCCTTTCTATGGTTTCCACGTCCTTCCTATAGTGAGGCGACCAGATTTGAGCACAGTATTCCAAGTAGGGTCTGACCAGGGTCCTGTATAGCTGCAACATATAACCATATAACAATTACAGCACGGAAACAGGCCATCTTGGCCCTTCTAGTCCGTGCCGAACGCTTACTCTCACCTAGTCCCACTGACCGGCACTCAGCCCATAACCCTCCATTCCTTTCCTGTCCATATACCTATCCAATTTTACTTTAAATGACAATACCCAACCTGCCTCTACCACTTCTACTGGAAGCTCGCTCCACACAGCTACCACTCTCTGAGTAAAGAAATTCCCCCTCATGTTACCCTTAAACTTTTGCCCCCTAACTCTCAAATCATGTCCTTTTGTTTGAATCTCCCCTACTCTCAATGGAAAAAGTCTATCCACGTCAACTCGATCTATCCCCCCTCATAATCTCTCAACTGTTAAACATTACCTCTCGATTCTTAAACTCAATCCCACGACTGATGAAGGCCAATACACTGTACGCCCTTTTAACTACAGAGTCAACCTGCATAGCATCTTTGAGTGTCCTATGTACTCGGACCCCAAGATCCCTCTGATCCTCCACACTGCTAAGAGTCTTACCATTAATACTATATTCTGCCATCATATTTGACCTACCAAAGTAAACTACTTCACACTTATTTGGGTTGAACTCCATCTGCCACTTCTCAGCCCAGTTTTGCATCCTATCAATGTCCCATTGTAAACTCTGACAGCCCTCCGCACTATTCACAACACCCCCAAGCTTTGTGTCATCATCATATTTACTAACCCATCCCTCCACTTCCTCATCCAGGTCATTTATAAAAGTCACAAAGACTTGGGGTCCCAGAACAGATCCCTGAGGCACACTACTGGTCACCGACCTCCATGCAGAATATGACCCATCTACAACCACTCTTTGTCTTCTGTGGGCAAGCCAGTTCTGGATCCACAAAGCAATGTCCCCTTGGATCCCATGCCTCCTTACTTTCTCAATAAGTCTTGCATGGTGTACCTTATCAAATGCCTTGCTGAAATCAATATACACTGCATCTTCTTCCTTCCTTCATCAATGTGTTTAGTCACATCCTCAACAAAAGCATTCAGACTCGTAAGGCACAACCTGCCTTTGACAAAGCCATGCTGACTATTCCTAATCATATTTTGCCTCTCCAGATGTTCATAAATCCTACCTCTCAGGATCTTCTCCATCAACTTACCAACCACTGAAGTAAGACTCACTGGTCTATAATTTCCTGGGCTAACCCTACTCCCTTTCTTGAATAAGTGAACGAGATTCGCAACCCTCCAATCCTCCGGAAACTCTCATATCCTCATTGATGATGCAAAGATCATCGCCAGAGGCTCAGCAATCTCTTCCCTTGCTTCCAACAGTCGCCTGGTGTACACCTTTTCCGGTCGCGGTGACTTATCCAACTTGATGCTTTCCAAAAGCTCCACCACATATTTCTTAATATCTACATTCTCAAGCTTTTCAGTCCACTGCAAGTCATCCCTACAATTGCCAAGATCCTTTCCCGTCATGAATACTGAAGCAAATGGTTCATTAAATATCTCCGCTATTTCCTCCGGTTCAATACGCTCTTTTCCATTGAAACACTTGATTCGTCCTATTCTGTCACGTCTTATCCTCTTGCTCTTCACATACTTGCAGAATGCTTTAGGGTTTTCCTTAATCCTGTCCGCCAAGGCCTTCTCATGGCCCCTTCCAGCTCTCCTGATTTCATTCTTAAGCTCCTTCCTGCTAGCCTTATAATCTTCCAGATTCATATCACTACCTTGTTTTTGAACCTTTTGTAAGCTCTTCTTTTCTTCTTGACTAGATTTACAACAGCCTTTGTACATCACAGATCTTGTCCCCTACCATCCTTTCCATGTCTCATTGGAACGCACCTTCTCAGAACCCCATGTAAATATCCCTTGAACATTTTCTACATTGCTTTGGTACTATTCTCTGACAACATCTGTTTCCAATTCATGCTTACAAGTTCCAACCTGATAGCCCCATAGTTCCCCTTTCTCCAATTAAAGGTTTCCCGAACTTAACTGACCCATACCTCTCTAAAGGTGTGGTAAAAGAGACAAAATTGTGATCACTATCTCCAAAATGCTCTCCCACTGAGAGACCTGACACCTGACCAGGTTCATTTCCCAATAGCAGATCAAGTACAACCTCTCCTCTTGTAGGCTTATCTACATATTGTGTCAGAAAACCTTCCTGAACACACCTAACAAACTCCGCTCCATCTATACCCCTCACTCTAGGGAGATACCAATCAATATTTGGGAAATTAAAATCTCACACCTCAACAACCCTGTTATTAAAACTCCTTTCCAGAATCTGTCTCCCTATCTGCTCCTCGATGTCCCTGTTACTGTTGGGTGGTCTATACAAAACACCCAGTAGTGTTATTGACCCCTTCCTGTTCCTAACTTCCACCCAGAGATGCCGTAGTGTCCTCCTTTTCTGTAGCCATGACACTATCTCTGATCAACAGTGCCACGTCCCCACCTCTTTTGCCTCCCTCCCTGTCCTTTCTGAAACAATTAAATCCTGGCACGTGAAGTAGCCATTCCTGCCCCTGCACCATCCTAGTCTCTGTAATGGCCACCACATCATATCTCCGAGAGCTGATCCACGCTCTAAGCTCATCCGTTTTATTCATCATACTCCTTGCATTAAAATAGACACATCTCAAACCATCGGACTGAGTGCCTCCTTCTCTATCACCTGCGTATCCTCCCTTTCACACTGTCTCCAAATTCTCTCTATTTGTGAGCCAACCTCCCTCTCCTCCATCACATCAATTTGGTTCCCTCCCCCCAGCAATTCTAGTTTAAACTCTCCCCAGTAGCCTTAGCAAACCTTCCTGCCAGGATATTGGTCCCCCTGGGATTCAAGTGCAACCCGTCCTTTTTGTACAGGTCACTCCTGCCCCAAAAGAGGTCCCAATAATCCAGCAATCTGAATCCCTGCCTCCTGCTCCAACCCCTCAGTCAATGCGTTTATCCTCCACCTCATCCTAATCTTATTCTCACTGTCACCTGGCACAGGCAGTAATTCCAAGATCACTACCTCTGAGGTCTTGCTTCTCAACTTCCTTCCTAACTCCCTGTAGTCTACTTTCAGGACCTCTTCCCTTTTCCTACCTATGTCACTGGTACCAATATGTACCACGACCTCTGGCTGTTCTCCCTCCCACTGCAGGATATCTTGGACGTGATCAGAAACATCCCATACCCTGGCACCTGGGAGACAAACTACCATCCAAGTTTCTTTCTTGCATCCACAGAATCATCTGTCTGACCCCCTGACTATAGAGTCCCCTATCTCTGCTGCCTTCCTCTTCCTTTCCCTGCCCTCCTGAGCCACAGGGCCAGACTCTGTGCCAGAGGCACTGACACTGATGCTCCCCAACCCATAGGCCACCCCCCTCCGGCAGTACTCGAACAGGAAAACTTATTGTCAAGGGGTACAGCCACAGGGGTATTCACTAGTTCCTGCTTCTTGCCCTTCCCTCTCCTGACTGTCACCCACTTCTTCAGTCTCCCGTGGCCCCGGTGTGACCACCTGCCTGTAACTCCTCTCTATCACCTCCTCGCTCTCCCTGACCAGACGAAGGTCATCGAGCTGCATCTCCAGTTCACTAACTCGGTCCCTAAGGAGCTGCAGCTCGACACACCGGGTGCAGATGTTGCCGTCCAGGAGGCTGGGAGTCTCCAGGATCTCCCACATCTGACACCGAGCACAGAAAACCAGCCTCACACACATACTCTCTGTCTGTATTGTAAACAGATAACCTACCTCTCCTCGACCCTTTATCGCCGAAGCCCCGTTGAGCCAAAGCCTTCCTACTCCGTCTCCCGCTCCTCTGTAAATCTGTCTTCCTTTTAAACTCTTCTCGCTGTTCTCACTGGCAGACTTGCACAGTCGTGCTGAAAAAAAACAAATCAGTAATGGTGTTACTGATAAACACTGGGGATTTGTACCGTCTCCTGTCTCTCTGTGTCCTTCACCCTCACTCTCTCTCTCATCTCCAGGCTGTGGGAAGTCGGTCTCACAGATTCTGGTGCCGAGTATCTCGTCTCCGCTCTCAGTACAAACCCATCAGTGACGGAGCTGAACCTGAGTGGTAATAAACTGGGGGATTCAGGAGTGAAACTGGTGTTTGCGGCTCTGAGAAACCCGGAGTGTAAAATACAGAAACTGTGGTAAGTACCAGACTGTGGGAGATTGTGTTTACAGTCACTGGGTGTCTGACACTGAACATTAATGTGATCAGTAATGGTGTTACTTATAAACACTGGGGATTTGTACCGTCTCCTGTCTCTCTGTGTCCTTCACCCTCACTGTCTCTCATCTCCAGGCTGAACAATGTCGGTCTCACAGATTCTGGTGCCGAGGATCTCGTCTCCGCTCTCAGTACAAACCCATCACTGACGGGGCTGAACCTGGGATCAAACTCTCTGACAGACGGATCTGTCCCCGCTCTCCGCCGCCTCATACCGACCCTCCCGAGTCTGGAGTGGATCCTGTGAGTGTTTGTGTTAATGTTCAATGTGATGAAATATCAGCGGATCCGCGGGTTTTCTGGTGATATTTGTCTGTGAGTGTTGTTGAAACATTAACCCCAGATCCCCTGTTACTGACACTGTTGTGTAATCTGTTTATTTCATCTTTATTCTCCCATCTGTTTCAGGCTGCGGGACAATCAGTTCAGTGAGACCGGGAGGAAGGAACTGGGATCTCTGCAGGAACCCAGACCCGGACTGAGAGTGAACATCTGAATGTGTGAACATCCCCGCCCGCGGGATGGGGACATTTGGCCGACTCCCCGCCCTCCCCTTTAACTCCCGCCCTTACCTTTAACGGCCGCGCGCCGGGGCTGATTCCCAACGGTTTTAACGGAACCGGCTCGCGCCCCACGCTGTGTGCGTCGCTGGGAGCGTTCCCGCCGTGACGTGTTTCCGCCTGTTGTCCGGCGGGGCAGCTTCCGCCGGATATGCGTGTGCGAGACTCCCACGTGACACCCCGGGGAATTACCCGGACAGGAAGAGCCTGGGGGTCCGGGGCTCAGTCTGGGTCACCGGTGTCCCGGGGTGGGGGGGATGATCCCGGGAGAGAATCATTTTGCTCCCTTTGCTGAGGACGGTGCATTCGGCAGCCTGGCCGATATAATGATGTTAAATTGACAGAGAGAGAGAGAGAGAGGCAGGGGAGGAGACAGAGGGGTGGAGGGAGAGTGGGAAGAAGAGAGAGAGAGAAGCCTGAAGGGGAGAGAGAGAAAGGCGAAGGAGAGAAAGAGAGGCTGGGACGGGGGGGGTGGGGGGGAGGGATACGGAGGAAGGGAACTGCAAACTCGCCGTGGATTTGTTTGGAGACTTGTGAACAGCCTTGATTAACATCCCGGCCACAGTGGACTGAAGTGTGATTTTATAATCATAGGTTCCCCGATGCAGAGTGACGGTGAGAAACGGGACTGATTATTCAACCTGTCACTTGTTGTCGCCGGTCAGTTAATTGTGTGTGACTGTGAGTGAGTCGGGAGCAGCTTATTGATTCCCGCACGTCAGCTGCTCACACGTTGTTTAATTTACATTTGTAAATTTACTCACACCCAGGACCTGACACAGAGTGAATTTCCCTCCACACCGTCCCGTCACACACTCCTGGGGTCAGACACAGAGTGAATCTCCCTCCACACCGTCCCGTCACACACTCCCGGGGTCAGACACAGAGTGAATCTCCCTCCACACCGTCCCATCACACACTCCCGGGGTCAGACACAGAGTGAATTTCCCTCCACACCGTCCCATCACACACACCCGGGGTCAGACACAGAGTGAATTTCACTCCACACCGTCCCATCCCACACTCCCGGGGTCAGACACAGAGTGAATCTCCGTCCACACCGTCCCATCACACACTCCCGGGGTCAGACACAGAGTGAATTTCCCTCCACACCGTCCCATCCCACACTCCCGGGGTCAGACACAGAGTGAATCTCCCTCCACACCGTCCCATCCCACACTCCCGGGGTCAGACACAGAGTGAATCTCCCTCCACACTGTCCCATTACACACTCCCGGGGTCAGACACAGAGTGAATCTCCCTCCACACCGTCCCATCACACACTCCCTTGGTCAGACACAGAGTGAATCTCCCTCCACACCGTCCCATCACACACTCCCGGGGTCAGACACAGAGTGAATCTCCATCCACACTGTCACATCACACACTTGCAATGCCAAACACACAGTGAAGCTCCGTCTGCACCATTCCATCACTCAATTAATCCCACCCTGCAAAATCTCATTTCAGGGAAGCAGGCACCATCAATTTGCGGGAGACTCCCGGAACTCCCGGGAGAGGTGGGATGTCTGCAATAGAGCAGCTCCTTAGCGGCCAGCCAGCTAGTTTAAATAGCGTTAGCTATGCTAATGAACGAATGACACCCGTTAAACTCACCTCAACAGTGATTTAACCCCCCCCCCCCATGGGCAATAGAAAACACAATGTTGCAGACAGTGCAGCGAGCAACACTGTCATTATTCCTGACCCCTATTAGGCAGGGGTAGACTTTAGTGTAGTCTGGGGTGAAGTATTTCTTGTATTTTCTTTTTTCTGTGCCATGGAGCTCCCTCTCCCCCTCCCCCTCCCCCTCATCGATTTGCGGGATATTGTATATAATTCGCGGGCGTCAGCGAGCCGCTATCAATATCCGGGAGAGGTGGGATATCCGACGCTTCACTTGAAATGGCCGCTGGGGAGGGAGTGACGGCTTTGGTAGAACTGAGCACAAGAGAGGGAGGGACGCGCTGATTTAAAATGGGCGAAGCCTTGGTTAATGTGTCCGCCAGGGATGGAGTGAGACCCTGACTTACAATGGCCACTGTCGCACTCAGAATCGATGGCGAAGGAACATGCGGTGCCCATGGATACAATCCCGGGATCGAGTGTGTTATTGATTGTAGTAACAGTATTTTGTGTTTTATATTGTCTTGGGTGTTGTATATATGTTTTAATTCTAATAATGTTGTCATTTATTAAACTAATGTATATATCTCAGATATTCGCACATACACATATACATGTGGGTTTTGGGGAGGAGGGGTGAGGGGTTTGGGAGGAAGAGGAGTGATGGGACGAGGAGTGGACTGATGAGACGGTGAGCGTGGCGAAGTCACTGACTCAACAGGGGAAGACACAGAGTGAATCTCCCTCCACACCGTCCCATCACACACTCCCGGTGTCAGACACAGAGTGAATCTCCCTCCACACCGTCCCATCACACACTCCCGGGGTCAGACACAGAGTGAATTTCCCTCCACACCGTCCCATCACACACTCCCTGGGTCAGGTACAGAGTGAATCTCCCTCCACACCCTCCCATCACACACTCCCGGGGTCAGACACAGAGAGAAGCTCCCTCCACACGGTCCCATCACACTCTCCCGGGGTCAGGTACAGAGTGAATCTCCCTCCACACCCTCCCATCACACACTCCCGGGTTCAGACACAGAGTGAATTTCTCTCCACACCATCCCATCACACTCTCCCGGGGTCAGACACAGAGACAATCTCCCTCCACACCGTCCCATCACACACTCCCGGGGTCAGACACAGAGGCAATCTCCCTCCACACCGTCCCATCACACATTTCCGGGGTCAGACACAGAGACAATCTCCCTCCGCACCGTCCCATCACACACTCCCGGGGTCAGACACAGAGTGAATCTCTCTCCACACCGTCCCATCACACACTCCCGGGTTCAGACACAGGGTGAATTTCCCTCCACACCGTCCCATCACACACTTGCAATGCCAAACACACAGTGAAGCTCCGTCTGCACCATTCCATCACTCAATTAATTCCACCCTGCAAAATCTCATTTCAGGGAAGCAGACACCATCAATTTGCGGGAGACTCCCGGAACTCCCGGGAGAGGTGGGATGTCTGCAATAGAGCAGCTCCTTAGCAGCTGGCCAGCTAGTTTAAATAGCGTTAGCTATGCTAATGAACGAATGACACCCGTTAAATTCACCTCAACAGTGATTTAACCCACCATGGGCAATAGAAAACACAATGTTGCAAACAGGGCAGCGAGCAACACTGTCATTATTCCTGACCCCTATTAGGCCGGGGAAAACTTCAGTGTAGTCTGGGGCGAAGTACGTTTTATGCCATGGCAGAGTATTCAGTTCTCTCTCTCTCGTTCTAAAAAAAAACGATTTGCGGGATATTGTATATAATTCGCGGGCGTCAGGGAGCCGCTATCAATATCCGGGAGAGGTGGGATGTCCGACGCTTCACTGGAAATGGCCGCTGGTGAGGGAGTGACGGCTTTGGTAGAAGTGAGCACGAGAGAGGGAGGGACGCGCTGATTTAAAATGGGCGAATCCATGGTTAATGTGGCCGCCAGGGATGGAGTGAGACACTGACTTACAATGGCCACTGTCACACTCAGAATCTATGGCGAAGGAACATGCGGTGCCCATGGATACAATCCCGGGATCGAGTGTGTTATTGATTGTAATAACAGTATTTTAATTTGTGTTTTATATCGTCTACCATATTGTATATATGATTTAATTCTAATAATGTTGTCATTGAATAAACTAATGTACCTCTCTCAGATATTCACACATACACATATACATGTGGGTTTTGGGGAGGGGGGGGGTGAGGGGTTTGGGAAGAAGAGGAGTGATGGGACGAGGAGTGGACTGATGAGACGGTGAGCGTGGCGAAGTCAGAGGACGGAAAGGGGAGGGGCGGAAGTTCCTGTCACAAACTGGTGGCCGACACGGAGAAGATAATGACGGGGTGAGGAGGAGTGAAACGATGTGAAGGGAGCGGGAGTGATGGGACGGGGAGGGAGGGGATGTAATGGGAAGGGAGAGGATGTAATGGGACGGGAGGGAGTGGTCTGATTGGACAGGGTGGGGAGTGTGGGAGAGTGACTTTTTCAATAGTGGAAGATGAATGGGTGGTGACATTTGCCTTCGCAAATAAGACGAGCTGCAAGAAAGGCGGCGTGCTCGGAGGCAAGGGGGAGCGGTGGGGAGTGGTTGGGGACACGGCCAGGGCTGATGAGACGGAGAGTTGAGTGTCCCAACAGAGGGAGAGAGGAGCGACTCACTCAACGACGGAGGGAAGGGATCGGGTGCGGGAGCAGAATTTCCCATCAGAAACCGTTCATCACCCAGGATGTGGTGCATGGCGGAAGAAAGGGGAAAGGGTGTCAGGAGTGATGGGGTGAGTAGGGGAGTGAATCACTGGGTAACAGCGAGAGAGAGACAGGGCGATGAGGAGAGGTGAAGATTGGCATCGCAAATTGGCAGCCAACTAGCATACGATGCAGAGCATCGAGGTGGTTGGGAGAGGAGAGCGAGGGGAGGGAGGGAAGGTGTTTGCAAGTGATGGGATGGGAAGGGGGGTGACAAGATGGTGAGTGTGAGGGAGTGACACACTTCATGGTGGAGGAAGTGGGAAGGAGGGTCTCACACTGTCACACAATGGCTGTCGGCAGAAGGTTAAATGGAGAGTCGGGAGATCGGGCACCGAGGGAAAGGAGAGGAGGGATGAGGATTTGAGATTGAATAAACAGGAAGGGAAGTGAGTGGAAGGTGAGGAAAAGGATGTGCCCCATTCTACCATGGTGGGAGAGCGGTTGTCAATGGTAACCATCACAAAATGGCCGCCAGCCAGGGTGAGATGGGCGGTGATAGAGGGGAGAGCGAGGGGACAAAGAGCGGAGTGTTTCAGGAGTGACGGGAGCCGAGGGTGGGAGAGGGCGACTCGTAACAAGGGAGCTGGAACTGGGGGTGTTCCCACGGGGAGGAATGTGGCCAGCACCGCTACCCTCCTTCCCCCTCCGTCTCCAAAATCCCGCCTTGATTTATCTTTCGGGCCGAGACTCAGGTAGCTCGGCCTGAATCCCTCAGGCTGTCCCGTGGAGTGGGGCCCGTCAAAGGCAGGAGTGGGCGCTGGCTTGCCGGAGAAGACGGAGGCGAGATCTGGCGGTACGGGCTGGTTGGCGTGAATCACCACCATTTTCTGCAGGGTGGGGGAAAGGGAAGGATCAGATTGAGGAAGGGAGGGGAGAATGTGGAGGGCAGGGGAGAAAGTGAAGATGAGGAGAGATGTCACACTACCCACTCCCTCAGCCTTTCTCTCCCTCCCTGTCCCCTCTTCATCTCATCCCCCACCTCTCTCTCCCCACCCTATCCTTCTCTCTCCACCCCTCTCCCTACCCTATCGTCTTCTCTCCACCCCTCTCCCCACCCTATCCTCTCCCCACCCCTCACACCACCCTATCCTCTCTCCACCCCTCTCCACACCCTATGCTCCTCTCACCACCCCTCTCCCCACTCTATCTTCCTCTCTCCACCCCTCACCCCACCCTATCCTCTCTCCACCCCTCTCCACACCCTATGCTCCTCTCTCCACCCCTCTCCCCACCCTAACCACCTCTCTACACCCATCCCCACCCTATCCTCCTCTCCCCACCCTATCGTCCTCTCTCCACCCCTCTCCGCACCCTATCCTCTCTCCACCCCTCTCCACACCCTATGCTCCTCTCTCCACCCCTCTCCCTACCCTTTTATTCCTTTTCTGCTCCATCTCTCTGAACTGTCTAGTCCATCAGCAATAACAGGAACGATTCTCTAATCCCCGATAAAGTATGAAATTATAAGTATTATCTCGGATAAATTCCCTCGCGTAAATGACAGTGATGTGCGAGTTTGAACAATCGTTGTCAGACGAAAAATACAGACATTGGCAAGAAATTATTCCGTTTTAGGGTAGCAGGCAATCATATGTGCGGTACGGAACAGAATGGAGCCCGTCTGTCACGATATAGACTGTATCGATTATGTCGATTAGATCGGGACCGGGCGTTTTATTCTTTTCTGGCGTTCCCGGTGAGGTGAAGTTGGGCGATGTGGAGAATTATGAGGATGGGTTTTACTGTTCCCGCGAGGTGAAATTGGTTGATGTGAGAATTATGCGGACGAGACATATTTATTTGGCGTCCCGGGCGACGTGAAATTGGGCGATGTGGAGAATTATGAGGACGCCGGGATGATCCAGTGCAATTTTGTGAATCTCGATGTGTGCGAAAATCCATGGCAATTAATAAATAACGCGGATAAATGTACTGTATGGGGAAAATTAAAAGCGAAGTGTTACCAAAATAGCGACTTGCATAATATATTGGAAACTTCTCGTGCGCCAATTCTCAGGTCACCTGGAACACTGTTCACTGTTCACGTGTAAATAGGACAACCCGTCAGATTCAGAGATGGTCAGTTGATATTCTCAGCAAGTAACTTTTATCCCCCTGTCAGAGTCATGTTTTCCTACTCCAACTTCGTCTCGACATTATGAGGCAAAATTTGGAGTGTCGCATGTAACTTGTGCTCCGTGCTTAAGAAAAACCGACTCGCAATAGAGGAATGTTCACCATCTTAGCTTCTGACGTGGCTGTACTGTGACGGCGATTGGATCACGTGGACTGGACCCTCCGTCACGAAGCTGCTTCATTCAAACAATGACCTGTGCATTCATTCACACTGAGCAAGATGAATGATTGGCAAATATTGCAGATAATCTCTATCTGAGTTTACATGGTCGGCACAACATTGTGGGCCGAAGGGCCTGTAATGCGCTGTAGATTTCTATGATTCTGTGATTGACAGACCGGGTGCAGGGAATATGTATCCTGCACCGTGCAGTCGAAGCCTAGGAGGCAAAATATCAGAAGAATGAATGCACTGCTCACGACGGATATCAGATAAAATTCCTTAACGCTCGTGAGTGGAGAATCATTGGAATCCGATAACAGTGAATCTGAGGTTAATAGTAACTCAACCTTACCCTTGATGGGTAGTGGAGGGCGATTAAGTTCGGGGTGCCTGATTGCGAATCATAATGTTTATGTCATTCCGTTTTCCTTCTTCAGTGAATTTAGTGGCGATTGTCATCCTGTCCCGGGGAAAGTGCGGCCTCTCCTTCTGCACCACGCGGTACCTGGTGACCATGGCAGCGGCGGATCTACTGGTCATTATCACTGAGGCAACACGAGTGTATCTGCAGATGCTGGAAATAAATAAAAACACAAAATGCTGGCAGAACTCAGCAGGCCACAGCATCTATGTGAGGAAGTATCCTGATGAAGGGTTTCGGCCCGAAACGTCGTCACTACCTCCTCCCATAGATGCTGTCTGGCCTGCTGAGTTCTGCCAGCATTTTGTGTTTTTAATTATCACTGAGGTCGTTTTATGTCAACTCAATTATCATTATTTTCCCGATTGTTTCCTGAACGTCCCCTCTGTGTGCACTGTTCTCCGTGTCCTGTCCCACATTGCCATGAACTGTTCCGTCTGGTTCACCGTCACTTTCACCTTCGATCGGTTTGTTGCCATTTGCTGTCAGAAACTCAAAACAAAGTACTGCCCGGGGAGAACGGCGGCCGTGGTTCTAGCGCCATCTAGCCGTCTGTTCTGTCTGAGAAACGGCCCACTCTACTTCACTTATAGAGAGATCATTAACAATGTCCCATGGTTCTGTTAACCGAAGCCAAGTTACTTCACTGAACCGGCGTGGGTGGCGTATGACTGGTTTGACATGACTCCGTTCCTCCCATTCGGTGTAGTTCTGCTGCTCAAAGCTCTGACACTCAGGCACATTTTAGTGGCCAGTCGGGTCCTTAGGGGGCTGAGGGGAAAGAGCAAGGGGGGAAACAGCAGTGACCCGGAGATGGAGAGCCGGAAGAGGTCTGTGGATTTGCTCTTCACCATCTCCGGCAGCTTCATCCTCCTGTGGATGACGAATGATGCAGAATTTATCTACAACTATAACATCTCCGGGATAGGAGCACAGGGGAATGACTCGGAAATTATTTCCGTCTATGCCGGATATTTGCTGAGGAATTTCAGCTGCTACACGAATACATTCATTTACGCCGCCAATCAGTCCAGATTCCGAGAGCAGGTGAAAGCGCGGTAAAATATCCGTTCATTTCAGCACCCCGGTTCATTAACAGAGCAACCCCCTAACGAAGCACAAACCTGCTCACAGTCAGACTCGTGACGCTGTATATCCATCTCCCATCAGTGACGGAATTTTCATTCCCAGGTCAATGTGTCGGGTGAATGACATCATCCTGCAATCTCCGGGTATGAGCAGTATTGCCGCCCCTCCTCCCCTCCCCCCCCCTCTCTATCACCTTTAAAGCACTGAAATCCAGGAATATTGAGAATCCATTCCTGCCCTGGTGCCAGCCAAGTCTCCGTAATGGCCCCTACATCATGATTCCATGTATGTATCCGAGCTCTCAGTTCATCACCTTTGTTCCTGATACTTCTTGCATTGAAGTACACACACTTTAGCCCTTCTACCTTACTACCTTTATACCCTTTATTCTGCTTCTCTTTCCTCAAAGCCTCTCTATATGTTAGATCTGGCTTTACTCCATGCACTTCTTCCACTGCTCTATCGCTCCGGGTCCCATCCCCCTTACAAATTAGTTTAGAGATGTTTAATTTTTTCTGTAAGAATGCAGCATTATTTGAAGATATGTAAACTGCATCAATTGTCAGTTGTGAGAAGAAGTGACCAAGCTCCAGATTACCTTGACAGAAACAGATATTCGCAGTGGCGACAAAGGGGTGCACTCTGGTTTATTTCAGGCTGGAGAGGGGTGTGGAGTTTTGAAACCAATGCCTTTCAGCGCCACCATTGTTAATTGAGCACATCCGGAGTGGTGAATCACACACCGCTGGTCATACCTTTTCTGACCGTCCACTCACTGTCTAGACTCGTCCCATTTATCAGCATTCGGCAGTTTCAATGCTCATCCACTGCGTTAATGCTGTGAAGGAACCTGCCTCTACGAACACCTTGGGCAGAATGATCCAGAGTTTAACTACATTTGAGTGAAAAATCTCTTCTATGCACTACTTGATCTTTCATCGATCCCGTTATAGTTACTATTCTAAAGACCTGTTGAGTATATGCCCGCAGGACAATAAATCTCGGTATGTCATGTAAGTACTCTAATAATAAAATTTACTTTGACTATTGCTACTTGTCATGTAGATCAATATTTTGCTTGAGAATGTACAGGGTACAGTTAGCAAGTTTGCAGCAAGTGAGATCGGACATTTCTTTAAAGGCTGTAAATATAAACATTCCCCTTTGTTTCTCTTTCTGCATTCGGCCTCCCTTCCCCTTACTACCTTCCCTCTCCTCCCTCATTGTACTCATTGGTTAAGTTTGAAAGGTCATAGATTTTAGGGGAATTTGAAGGGGAACTTCACTCAGGGGTTGGTGGGGTGTGGAATGAGCTGCCCACGGTAGTGCTAGATGTCAGTCTGATATAGGCGCTGAAGAGCCGAGGCAGCAGAAACCAAATAAAAGTTCAGACGCGAGGAAATCTGCAGATGCTGGAAATTCAAGCAACACATACAAAATGCTGGTGGAACGCAGCAGGCCAGGCAGCATCTATAAGGAGAAGCACTGTCGACATTTCGGGCCGAGACCCTTCGTCAGGACTAACTGAAAGGAAAAATACTGAGATTTGAAAGTAGTGGGGGGAGAGGGAAATATGAAATGATAGGAGAAGACCGGAGGGGGTGGGATGAAGCTGAGAGCCGGAAAGGTGATTGGCAACAGTGATACAGAGCTAGAGAAGGGAAAGGATCATGGGACGGGAGGCCGAGGGAGAAAGAAAGAAAGAAAGAAAGAAAGAAAGAAAGAAAGGGGGAGGGGAGCACCAGAGGGAGATGGAGAGCAGGCAGAGTGATAGGCAGAGAGAGACAAAAAAACACAAACAACTAAATATGTCAGGGATGTGGTAAGAAGGGGAGGAGGGGCATTAACGGAAGTTAGACTAGATGGGCCGAAGGGCCTATTTCAGTGCCGGTGTGCTCTGTGTGCCTAATAATATTTTGATTTCCTGCCAGCAGTCACACACCCCTCCTGCTGCGCTCCACCCTCCCGATTCCCATCCTCCTTTGACCCCGACAGATGTACAAAGACTCAAGAGGTATTGCAGATGCTGGAAATCTAGAGCGATGCACACAATGGTTGTGCATTTCTACACACAGCAGACGTTTCGGGCCGAGATCCTTCATCGGGACTGGACACGCAGCGGGAAAGACTGGAGATGACGCGTTACAAACTCGCTTTCCTCTCAAAGTTGACAACTCCGTACGGTGTGAGGGTCTCTGACACTCTAGATACATAGATGTGGCTATGACGTTTGCATAGTACTGTATACCTGGGGTAAATAGAGAACTGATTTGTCTTCATGCTTGGCTGTAGGCTGTAGGTGCGGAATAGACAGCGTTAGCCTTAAGGAAGATCAATGTATAGAATCACAAAAAATGATCGAAGTGTTAAATTAACACATCTCTTCTACAGTTACTCCTGAGACGGACATAGTTTGTGAGTTCCCCAGAGGAAACTGCGCTGGCTGAGGCATATCAACGTTAGAATCGATGAAGTGCTGGAGTTCTTCATGAATGCCCCCAGATCCTCGCCATCCTTATCCCAGGATATTATGAGAAAGAAGAGCGCAGGATGTTGCCACCTTGGCAGAGATCTTTGCGCCTGCCTTATCAAGAAGCAATGACTTGAAATGCCAGCAGACAGCTAATGTTGTACCTTTATTTGGGAAACTGAGACCAGACAGGGACTGAGTGGTAGATGAGATTTACAACGGATGGGATTTAGATGGGCAGAATTTAGCTGCAGAGGCAAGTAGTGTCGCTGGTAGGGCGTCAGTTTGACCGAGTGGGCAAAGAAGGGGCAGGAGGAATGGAACGTATAGAGGTGTGGGGTATGCACTTTGGAACGATCGATTAAAGTTCAGAGAAGTTTCCAACTGGGAAGAAAGTTCGGAAATAAGAGATGTATGTGGACTTAAGAGTCTTTGACTGGATCCCTTGAAGGCTAACTTGTGAGTTAATTCGACAGTAACGAAGGCAAATGCAATGCTGGCATTCATTTCAAGGGGCGTCGAATTTGATGCCACAGAAATGGTGCAGCGTAAGCCATTGGATGTAGTGACGCAAAAGCTTGAAATGTTCCTGATTGGTGTGGGGGGTTAACGGCTTTCGGGATAAAGAAGGATATTGTGGTTGTGGAGCAGAACAAAGGACAAAGAAAGGCTGAGGAACTCGGTGGAATGAAGAGCCCAGTTCTGCTCGTGTGTCTTGTTGGTTTGATCGTCAGCTCATCCCAAATGACCACTTGAATTAACCGCCAGGCCTCCGCCTGAAGTTTACTGATGTGCCTATGAACGCTTCTACAGTTGGTGTTCGTCAAAATTCTATGTTAACCTCCGATACAATACCCAGTGAAATGAGGAATACAGGCAGCTACTTCACAATGTCGGGAAGCTACCTTGAGAAATAGACTGTCCGCTGCGGGTGCTGAAGGATCTGTTCCTGAGCTGTTTCTCTCTCGGGCTCTAACCAAGTTTATCCTCGCCTCTGCCACGTTCTCTGACGACTGCCCGTTCGGTGGTAATATGATGGAAAACAGTGCGACCGCCTCTGAGAAGAACTTAGATATTCTGTTTATTAATTATTTGAATAATTGATGTGAGCGGATATTTCGCTGCGCTGATGAACTGCTCTCTGAATTTGGACTGAGTTACCCCGTAAATAAACGTGTTTGTGCAGCAACTTAATATCATCAGCATGTCTCCGGTGTGTTGAAATATGTATTCCGAATCATTGTAATTATTCTGATCCAATCCGGAAATCGTGTAATAAAGGAATTCGGCAATATACACCGACCACAGGATGATGAAGCTTCCAGAGATGGAGAGAAGTAAGATTACAGACCTCTTCCTGCTCTCCATCTCCGGGTCACTGCGGTTCTCCGCCTTGTTCTGATCCCTCAGCCCCTTACGGACGCGACTAGTGACTGAAATGTGTCTGACTGCCAGAGCGTTGAACAGTAGTATTAACACGAACGGAGTAATGGCGTTAGAACGGTGGAAAACCAATCATATCCCACCCACTCGGGATCCGTATAGTAGCCTGGCTTCGTAATACAGTCCCAGGGTATATTCTCAATCACTTTCACAGGATGAAATGTAAAGAAGATGGGCACATTTTTAACACAGATCAGAACGCCGGTTGTTGTCAGAATCACAGCCGCAGTTTTCCCGGTGCAATACTTCGCTCTCCGCTTCTGACAACAGATGGCGACAAACCGATCAAATGTAAACATGACGGTGAACCAGACAGAACAGTCAGTGGCTGCCTCTGCCAGAACAGAGATCACACTGCACACGGGGGTGATGTCCAGGAAAGTCCCGGGGATGTAGTAACAACTGACCCGCCACAATATGACATTAAAGAAGATGGTTAGTAGATCCGCCGTTGCCATGGCCACCAGGTAGCGAGTGGTGCAGGTGGAGAGGCCGCACTTTCCCCGGGACAGGATCACAATCGCCACTAAATTCACTGGGGGAACAGCAAACAGAATGAGTGAATTACTGTCTCACCGATCAGTGGGTCTCAGGGCAGAGACAAGCTGGAAATTGAGAACAATCAAACTGTGCAGACAACTAATTTCTGAGGGTCTAAAAGGAGTAATGCGGGAATCTCAGATCCCTCTCACGAATGCATGCGGGGTGAACGGAGAAGGTACTCGATACTGGAAAAGGAACAGGGTTTGGGAAGGAGGCGTTATCAACGGATCGCCGAGAGCGCTTGAGAGAAATCAATATAAATCTCCTCCCGTCAGGTTTTGGACTGATGTGTAAAACCTGGGTACCTCGGCAAATTTCTCAGCGATGCTGATTGCCGCGTTCCTGTCACCTATGTCCTGGCACTCTCACTGTGCAGCGAAGTCCCGCTCCCTCCACCTCTGTCCATCTACAAAGTTCAAAGCAAATTCATTTCCACCCTTCCAATGCCTGCGTCTCCTTCTTGACTCCCCGTTTATCACCCGCACACACACCACCCCCCCCCCCCCCACCTCCGCTTGGATGGCTTCTTTTAAATTCCGCAACTACCCTTGGCCGGGGTTCCTTCACACGCTCTCAACAAATCCGATCAGAAAGTTTCAATATTCGTTTTTGAGTTTTATGCTTGACCCGCTGAACTTTAAAGTATTTAGCACGCTGGTGCTTATATCATCAAAGACAGTGTAGGTACTCCAAACGGTCTGCCTCTTTTGGGGCCGCTCCGAATTACTTCAGCATTATTCTAAATGTTTCAAAGCATATTGTACAAGAACGGAGTATCGCGTGCACCTTACCCCATCTGTCCCCTAACGGACACCGCTGGGCTTGTTCTTAACTCCTGCTTCACTTCACGGATAACAGGGCGTGGTAATAAACCCTGGTACAAAACACGCACACAGTTCCTTACTTGACTTATGTTCGGAGTCTGACTTACAAATATAATCGACCACTCTCCCCTGAATCTCAAAGTCCATTCGCTTCCCGCGTTCCCTTCAAATTTGCAGGTATTTCTCTAATCAGAGCACAATACCTTGAATTTTGAATTTAAAGCACGTTGTTCTAATGAAACGGTAGAAAACCAAATAGCCGTATAGGTGGCGAGCTCGCTGGATTATCGGGGTTTACCTGACAGCGAATTTGCATTGATAAATCACAATTGCCTGCTATGAATCTACAAAATGAATCCATCTTCCGGATCTTCATCTCTACGGCCGCTTCAGCTGCCGGTTTACTTCCAGCAGAAGCCATGAATTAAAAAGGAAGGGAACTTCTGATCGAACACAGAGATTGGTCGCAATGTGAACACCGCACTCTCTGACACTCCGACATCACAGCGCTGTCGGTCACTGAACGAGTCCACGGACCGCGCACACAAAACTTAAAATGTTAATTTGCTTGTGTTCTTACCAGAAACACCGATCACGGCAATGACCAAGTACCATATCTTCCTCACACGGTAAAAGGTTTCACTCATGCTGTCTGAGATTCACCCTGTCTTCTAGCTGTCCGCGATCTCGCTGGAGAAACTCTGAGCTGACGAATCTCCACGCTCATTCATTAATACTCGCTCCATCACACGAACTCTTTAATATCACACAAGGCTGACGTGTTCCCAACAGCTGGGGTTAAAATGAACATGATGTCATTTAAGTAAACTCCCAATTGTGATGAGGTATGGATAGCTTGACACGATATTGTAACATCTCAAAGATGAAGAAATGACGATTGGAGAAGTCAGTTAAAGTTGTTGTGAAACAATCTCAGGCTCATCTCTCGGTTTCATGATTGTTATTGTTGATCTTGTCCATTCCGAGGATCCATGGACTTTGTCACCATAGACCAATGTTATACTGTCAATGGGCTGTTCTGTTTCACTCTGGGAATTGTCTCGGTTATAGATCTTGCAATAGAAATATGAAATAAAGAATAAGATATTTGTACGTTTCTGTAACATAGTGAAGAACCTTAAACTAATATTATATTCAGGCTCACGGAGATGTTGAATGCAAGTAAATGTTTAATCAAATTAACTGCAACACGCACAAAATGCTGGAGGAACTCAACAGGTTTGGCAGCATCTTTGGAAATGGTTAATCTGTCCACCTTTCTGGCCAAGACCTTTCTTTAAATTAATTAACACTTCGTCGCACCTCACCACCATCAACAGAAGCGAGATTTCCCAGTGGCAAACCATTTTCTTTCCGATCCCCGTTCACGGTCCGATATGTCGACCCGTGACTTCCTCTCGTGCCACACTGTGGCTACTCTGAGGCCGGATGTGCTACACCTCAAATTCCGTCCAGGTAGCCTGCAATCTCATGGCAAGAACATCGTTTTCCGTTGAGTTCCGGTATTTTCCCCTCCTTCCTTTCCCCACTTCGGCCTCTTATCTCTCCGCCAGATCTGCCTATCGCCTTCCCATGACGCCCCTCTTCCTTCCCTTTTCCTTGGATCCACTCTCCTCTCCTATCAGCTTCCTTCTACTGCAGCTCTTTGCCTTGTTCACCTGTCATCACCCAGACTGTTATTTCGCCAACCTGGCAACACCCATTCCCTTCTAGCTTGCCCTTCCCTCTCCCCAAGAGGTTCATATTCTGCCATCTTCCGCCTTCATTTCTACACCCTAATGAACAGTCTTGGCCCGAAACGACGTCTGTTTGTTCATTTCCATAGATGCTGCCTGACCTGCGGAGATACTTCCAGCGTTTTATATGTGAATAAAATTGATATACATGCAGTCTTTCGTGTAGTAAACCAGCGGCCACCAATGCTCGCACCGGTATGAAGCAAAGTAATTCAACCGCCGTACACATGACCCTCGAATTGGGGCATATGTTTAAACCGAAATAGCATCTGCTTTCATTACATTTGTAACAACAATTGTTTGGCAGATGCGCTAAATTGCTAGCGTTGTTGATAGTGTTGTAGACAATGGCATTTGCCAATTTGACACTTCCATTGTAAACACAACACAACATTGTTTATTCTGTTTATATGTTCCTAATAAGCTACCTCGATTTACGTATGTATTGAATGGTCTGAACAGAATGGCTCATGAGAAGAGCCCTTCACTCTCTCTAGATACTCCTTGAAATAAATATCGAATGGGTCGTCGGTTGTGGCATTAAATTAGTCATTTTGACAGCTAGTCAGCGAAGGGCAGACAGGGGTCAATATTGATGTACGAGGTTACCTTCCATGGGTGAGTATGGCTGGGATATTCACAAAGAGTGACGGGGTTCTCGGGAGCGCTGATGTAGACACGAAGAAAGAAATGGAAGTCCAAACATCAATAAAGGTATGGAAGCAGATTTACAACGGGGCATCCAATACGTTCTGAACAGATGCCGTCACGGACGGGAAAAGTCATGATGCAATAATATGTAATAGTAGTCTGATTTTCTGCTCCCCGTGAGGGATGCAAGTGATTGCTGTGGAGCCGCTGCACAAGTGTTTCACCAGGAGATTGCCGAACATGGAACATTTCCGATAACAGCCGAGAATCTGTCATTCTCTCCTTGAAGCGGAGGACAAGGAGGTGCTTCACACAGAAGCTAAACAATTTTTAGCGACATACAGTGGCTTGCAAAAGCTTGGGGGAACCCCTGATAAAAATTTATGTTATTGTGAATAGTTAAGTGAAGAAAAGTTGAAATGATCTCCTGAAGTCATAAAGTTAATGATGATTTTTTTTCAACATTTTAAGCAAGGTTAGTATATTATTTTTGTTTGTACCCACCACAAAGAGTCAACGGATAGGAAAGGTAATACTGGGGGAAAGTAATCCACGCTGGCCGGGCGCTCCTCGTCATCCTGATATAACCTTCAAGATCCCAACTTTGGTTCATTCACTTCCGCGATAGATGGTCTCCACAGAGTTGTCACTGCCTGTACTCCTGAAAACCTCTATTCCTCTCTTTCACTTATCACATTAATCTAGTAGCTTTCAGTGTCGTTGACTCAAACTTTCTGGCCCTTTCCCCCGACATGTGATCGTGGTAACTGATTTTGTCCTTCCCAACTCAGACTGGTTCAGGCCAAACACTCGGCGCAGACCACCAGGTCACAGGCTGTCCCTTCTCATCTGAAAATGTTTTGTTTTCAATCATCAAAAACAAAACAACTCATTGTGTCCACCTGTAGTTGCTTTAATGAAACCATCCCTGAGAACGGACCTCCATTCCTGCGATCACATGGCAAGAACAAAAGCATCTTCTTTGTCTATTTCCATTGCCTTTGCCTCGTTTCCGTTCACTGATTTGCAGATTATGGTTTTCTGAACAACATATATGTCCGTCTGTCGATATGCGTGTCTGCACATCTACCTATCTATCCATCTATCTCTCTAACTATCTGGCCGTCTGCCGGTGTGCCTGTCCTCTGCCTGCCTGTTTCTCTGTCTCTTTGTCTGTGTAACTATATATCGTTCATCTACTTCTTCCCAGATATTCTGACTTTGATCAAGCGCAATCACAAGAGTGCGGACAATGAGAAGCCGTTTTGAATATTTATATACTTCTTTTCTCAATCTTACCGGATTGATATCCACAAGGTAGATACGCTGTGACATGGGAGTGATGTCAGTTCATCATTCAATTGTCACTTCAAGGGTATTTACAAAGGCCGACTGAATTCCATGATCCAGTAGACAGCGAGTCGGCAGAGTGTAATCCCTCACTTGCTGTCCCAGTTTTAACTGTATTGATGATATATGGATTGTTGGACATGGAGTACAACAATGAAGTGAAGGTTCACGTGAACTGGCTGCGAAAATGAATCACAGTGAGTGGACAATCAACTCAAATAAAAATACAAGTTCTCAGCCCTAATGTGGTGTCAGAACATACAACGTAATAATGTAAAAGAATGAATCCGTTCTCCCTTATCAGACTGCCTGTTATTGCTGTCATATTTATTCATGGAAAGTCCCTGCATGAAGTCCTCGTACTGAGCGCTCAGGGCTCAATCGGAAGAGTTGCATTTTTCGTATTACTGCTTGAGACTTCGCCAATGGATTGTGTTTATATCGTTTTGTTAATTTTGAGTCTGAGTCTGAGCTGATTCCAGACTTTACTCTGCATTTGTGTTCATCCTGATCCAAACCTCTCTCGTTACGTTCACAAGATCCTACGGCTGCTGTGTCATCTAATCTCAAGATCGCTGTGTCGTTCGTCCCACAACCGATATAAAATTTGACCAGAAATTGATAGGACTTTTAAGTGGAAGTTAATCAACAAACTCCTAGTGGCCGCGAACGAAGCAACCTTGAATGGCTCCCCGAAAGTCTTTTGAATTTTGGAGGAAAATAAAATGCCCGTGAGAAACACAGACTACTTCAAGTCCAATACGCTGCACAGTAAAATTCTGAGGTCAAGACTTAATGTGATAGATGAAACTGTATGGTCGTTATTTTGCAACGTTGCGACATCCCGTCTCCACGAGCAATGAGTATCCTTGTTAATACACAAACACACACACACACAGACACACACACACACGCACCCACACACACATCCACACACACACACACACACACACACACACACACACACACACACACACACACACACACACACACACACAGTAGTAGATATTTAATGCATTTTTAGTTTCTTTTAATTGTTGGACTTGAATTATTTTTACACATTCACCAACCATATGTTAATCTTGCGATCAAATGCACGTGTTTGTTTAATCGAATCCATAATCACGAAGACTTAACGCACAGTCAAGCTAAGATTCTGTTTTAATCGGATAAGATATACAAATTCTGTTGCTCTACCCCGATGCAGCTTCATGGGGAGTAAATAAATATCCCTGTCTAAAAATACGTCAGTCACCTTGTCAAACTGAAATGCAATATTTACATTATTAGCACCACGTTTCAATTATAAATGACTTTTTTAATGACGACGTGCTTTATGGTACAGTCTATTGGAAGATAAAGCAATGCTTTGCAAACGTCTTCCCTAAATATTATTTATGTTTATTTATATTCTATTACATTTATATAATATTTATATTTATTTTAATATTTTTATAATATTATATAATTATAGTATTTATAGTCCTTTAGCGGATTTATTTCAATTACTAACGCTATTTTCTTCATCTCTGAGACGAGTGAATCCCGTAAAATCTGCAGGTGGTTGTGAATGACAGTATGATGGACACTTGGTTATGGAAATGTGTTTGACGTATGAGTACGATTGGCATCTCAGGCTTACCGGGTCCGAATGCGCTGCTAAAGAGGAAATTAAGTGACAATAGTTGACAGGGAGGATTTCACTTTGAAGGCGACGAACAGCTGGTACTCTCGGATCAATTTAAAAAGGAATGATCATATTCAGAGTTCAAAGTAAATTTATTACGAAAGGAGCCACATGTCACCATACAGGTGGAAACGACTAGCTACATTTTTGCGGGCATACTCAAATAAATCCAGTAACCATAACTGAATCAATGAATGTCCGCACCAACAACGCTAAGCGAACGAGTGCAAAATACAACAAAATGTGCAAATACAAACATAGTAAATAATAAGAATAATTGAGACCATTAATAAGAAGTGTACGCTACTAAATTTAAGCGAGAGCACATCCTAGAAAAGACAAAAGTTTCAAAGGTTTCAAAAGCAGATTATACTTAGCGTCGGAGGAATGTGTACAATATACATCCTGAAATTGTTTTTCTTCATAAAAATCCTCGAAAACAGTAGAGTGTCCCAAAGAGTGAATGACAGTAAAATGTTACAACCACAGAGCACATTCCCCGCAGCTCCTCCCTCCCACGCGTAAGCAGCAGCAAAGCAAAGACCCCACCCTACACCACCAGCAAAAAAAAAGATCGCCCCCCCAGCTAGCATTCAAACGTGCAGCAAAACATCAATAAAGACACAGACTTGCAGTACCCCAAAGAGTATTTTTTTTTCACCCGCTGATTCGACATACCACAGGCTCTCTCTCTCCCTAATAAGGGAAAAAGAGTTGGCCCCGAGAATCAAACACTCGCTGATTTATGGTGTTAATAATCTGTTGCTTCACTTTTTCTGCCCAAAGAACTCGGGTTTCTAGGCACACAGCCAACAGCCAACTTGCTGCTTTCGATCGTCTGCCGATCAGGAGACACAGATTTCCTGTAGAAGCACCAAACTCGAGTCCGCCCTCTTCCAGGGCCGCGAAATCCGGAAGCTCCGAAGGCGCCCTAATCTTGTAGGCCGAGTGGAAGAACGGCCAGTCGTGAGACCACGATGGCGGGTCCATTCCCGCAAATAATCGAAGTCAGCGTGTAACGTGAGACCAGGATCTTCAAAAAAAAACCTAAAGGGGAACAACAGAGATATTAAACACAGAAACAGAGCTACTTCCGAAGGTGCAAACAAATGAGTCGCCGTTAGACGCCATTTTCTCCTCAGCTACCGCCCCGTAATTACCACTATTGAAGAAAAAGTGAACCAAAGGAAGAGCATAGTTCTTCATGGAAGACATCCCCACGATCTAAGCAAGCTCGATAATTTTTTTTAAAAATTCCAAGAAAAATAAACAGACAATCGAAAGCATTACAGGACCCTGTAACCGCTCAACACAATCTGAATAGTTACACAGCCACAATCAAATGCAAACATCGTTCATCTAAATCTGGCTTTAAAATGCAAAAAGCTGGAAATGAAGTCACACCGCACATGCATACCATGTGATCCATTTTTAGAGTCTAAATACCACAAATTATATTATGTCAGATCAACTTATTGCAGATTGGACAATCCATAATAACAGGTCGGTGCGGTAGTACAGGATAAATAAGCAAGGGCAACTTATTTAATAGATCTAGCCATTCCAAACACACATAAAGTACAGAAATCATGAAGTGACAAATCCCAAAGAAGAGACCTCGGGGACGCGGATCTCAGTCTAATTTCACAAACAGGCGAGATTTAACAGTCTCCGAATAACCAGCCTTACACGTGTTATATGTTCCTCACACCGGTTAGAAAAGATCAAACTGTCATCGAGATACCCTCACTATATAGCATTGTCATGCACCGATGGGGCCGTAGTGTGGTTGCCATCTATTTAGTAAACACCTCAAGGAAGTCGGAACACTCGGGGGTGGGGACATATTTGACATCATCAGACGTCACAGACTCGGTAAATTAATGGAAAGTATTCTTAGAGATGGTATATATAATTATCTGGATAGACAGGGTCTGATTAGGAACAGTCAACATAGATTTGAGCGTGGAAAGTCATGTTTGACTAATCTTATGAATTTTTGCCATATTTCTTCATAGGCTTTCTACATATTTTGTCAAGAATCTTTCCTCAACGCACCAAACGTGGAAGCATTTTAAAGCGTACAGAGGAGATTTACCAGAATGCTGCCTGGTTTAGAGAGTATGGATTATGATCAGAGATTAAGGAAGCTAGGGTTTTACGCTTTGGAGTGAAGGAGGATGAGAGGAGACATGATAGAGGTGTACAAGATATTAAGAGGAATAGAGCTTGAACAGCCAGCACCTCTTCCCCAGGGCACCACTGCACAGTACAAGAGGACATGGCTTTTAGGTAATGGGAGGGATGTTTAAGGGGGATATTAGAGGAAGGTTCTTCACTCAGAGAGTGGTTGGTGCGTGGAATGCACTGCCTGAGTCAGTGGTGGAGGCAGATACACTAGTGAAGTTTAGGAGACTGCAAGACAGGTATATGTAGGAATTTAAGGTGGGGGGTTATATGGGAGGCAGAGTTTGAGGGTCGGCACAACATTGTGGGCCGAAGGGCCTGTAATGTCCTGTACTATTCTATGTTTTGTGTTCTAACAAACTCCACTCCATCTAAACCCCTAGCTCTTAGGAGATGCAATTCGATATTTGGGATATTAAAATCTCCCATCACTACAACTCTGTTCTTCTTACAACTTTCCAGGATCGGTTTCCCTATCTGCGCCTCGATATCCCTGTTACTATTGGGTCGCCTATAACAAACACCCAGTAAAGTTATTGACCCGGTTCAGTATCTACAGAATGGAGTAACTAGCGGCGTCACGGGGAATGACGAGCTTCATGAAGATTTTGCACATTTCCTTGCACACGCAATCTGGACTGAGTCTGTCACTTTAACGTTTATACAGCCTGACGGTGTTGGCACGTTACGTCGTCAGATATTACTGATACCCGTCTCAGAGTCGGCGTATTATTAATGAACACATCCGTAGCCTTCAAATAGAACACAATCCAGAGGTGTTGCAGTTCATATTAGATGGTTTTGATGAATTCAATGACAAAATTGATTTTGCTGTCAGCCGGAGAGACAGAGAACCCCAATACACATGCACAGATCCTGAATTCCGTTGCAAGATGTCTGACGTTGTGTACAGTTTAATCCAGGGCATGCTGCTCCCAGGTATTCAGTGCTGGTGACTACCCGTCCCGCTGGGTTACTGACGACGCTGAACCTGAGTGAAAATAAAATGGTAGATTCAGGATTGAAACTGGTGTCTGCGTCCCTGAGGAACCCAGAGTGTAAAATACAGAATCTGTGGTAAGTACCAGACTTTGGGACATCGTGTTTACAGTCACTTGGTGTCTGACACTGAATATGTATGTGATCACTAATTGTCTTACCGATAACCACTGGGAATTTGTACCGTCTCCTGTCTTTCTGTATCCTTCACCCTCACTCCCTCTCATCTCAAGGTTGTTCAATGTCGGTCTTACTGATTCTGGTGCCGAGGGTCTCGGCTACGCTCTCAGTACAATAGGATCACTAACTGACCTGAACCTGAGTGATAATAACCTTGGAGATTCTGGAGTATAACTGGTGTCTGCGGCTCTGAGTAACCCAGTGTGTAAAATACAGAAACTGTGGTAAGTACCAGACTGTGGGAGATTGTGTTAACAGTCACTGGGTGTCTGACACCGGACATTAATGTGATCAGTAATAGTGTTACTGTTAAACACTGGGGATTTGTACCGTCTCCTGTCTCTCTGTGTCCTTCACTCTCACTCTCTCTCATCTCCAGGCTGAACGATGTCCGTCTCACAGATTCTGGTGCCGAGGATCTCGTCTCCGATCTCAGTACAAACCTATCACTGACGGTGCTGGAGCTGAATTCAAACTGGCTAACAGACCGAACTTTTCCCGCTCTCCACAGCCTCATACTGACCCTCCCGATCGGATGAGTATTTGTGTTAATAATGCGATAAAATTTCAACCGATCCGTGGGTTTTCTGGCAATATTTGTCAATGTGTTTTATTGAAACATTACCCACTGTCCGGTTACAGACACTGTTGTGTAATATGTTTATTTCATCTGTATCCTTCCATCTGTTTCAATCTGCAGTACAATCAGTTCAGTCAGAAATAGAAGAAGGAACTGAGATCTCTACAGGAACCCAGACCCGGACTGAGAGTGAGATTGTGAACATCTGAATGTATGAACCGTGGTTTGGGATTGGGACATTTTGGCCGCTTCCGCGCCGTCCCCTTTAAAGCCATCCTCCCCTTTAACGGCCGCGCTCCGGGTTTCATTCCCAACTGTTCCAACGGATCCGACTCCAGCCGAACGCTGTGACATTGAGGCAGCCCCGCAGTGAGGCTCATTCCTCATCCTCGCATCACTCACGGGGTCAAACGCACAGTATAGCTCATTCGACCTGGTCTCCTCAGACACTGAGTGAAACTCTCTGCACGTTCCATTAGCATTCCGGGGATCACAAACACAATGAAAGTCGGTCCGCATCATCCCATCAAACACGCCCGGGGCCTGACAGAGAGTGAAGCTCCCGCGGCACAATCCCATTCCACACTCCTTGTGTCCGAAACAGAGAGCAGCTCCATCCGCATCATCCATCACACATTCCTCCGGGTCAGACGCAGAGTGAAATTCCGTATACACCGTCCAATCACTCACACCCGGGGACAAACTCAAACTGACGCTGTTTCCTCATCCTCCCTTCAAATAATCCCGGGGTCAGACACAGGGTGAAGCTCCCTCACCACCCTCAGATCGCACACTCCCGTTGTCAGACACTAAGTGAAGCTCCCTCCACACCGTCCCATCACACACACCCGTGGTCAGACACAGAGTACACCTCACTCCACACTGTCCCATCACACTCTCCACATGTCAGAAAGAGTGAATCTACTTCTACAGCATCGCCATGGATGAAATGATTAACCAATGGATGAACATGACCTTCTATCGACATCTCCTCAATCGGAGCAGAGTAGATATCGACAGGAAGCGTCCAACGCCTGTTTCAGTGTTGGAGACCACCTTCCAGAAACGGAGTGGTTGCTTGTGGTAAAAGGGTGTCAGGTGGTTAGCACAAAAATATCAAAATTACACAATAAAAGTCCAACAAATTCAAGACGATAAAAGCAGAAAATGCCGAGGAAAATACAGAAGCTATCCAGCACATTACAGAATCCTGCAACAGTTTAATTCAGTCTGATGTCTTACACAGACAGAAAGCAGCAGTAAGAGTTATTCACCAAAACCCTGCTTTACAATACAAACGCATGATGCTCAAGGTACCGTACATTAGTATAAATACAGTTTCAGAGGCCGAGTCCTACAATTATATTACAACTGATCGTTCATTGCAGATAGCGTAGTACCCGATACCCGTCCGGATATAATATTGCAGGGTAAACCAGTAAAGTCAACCTATAAAGAGGCATGGCTATCCAAAACACGGAGAACACCACAGAAATCAGTAAGGGAAAGTCATCTGAACTATGCTGGCGTGAAAGAGGTAAATGAAAGATTCCGGTCCATGAGCATTGCAATACATGATGTCCTTCCGGTTATAATATTACAGGATAAAGAAGCAAGAACAACGTACTTAATAGATACAACCATTCCAGATAACACACCACTTAGTGAAAATCGAAAAGCGAATATACCCGAAATATGTTGACATGAAAGGGGAAATAGAAAGTCCATGGTTCACGAACAGGGTAAACATTGTCCCAATATAAGTTCGTGTGGACTGTTGACATTCTTTTTCGTTTTACTCTCGTGCAAAATTAACGAATGGCTTATATATCTGCCGATTTGGTTTTAAATATCCTCAGATCCTGAACAGTCCTATCATTGTCTAAAGGGGTGTGGCTGGAACGGGAGCGGGAGTGTGGTGAAGAAAATGCTGGAATGAGTTGAGTAATTGTTAGGAGGTGGAGGTCGCGGGCTGCGGATGCCAAAGAGTCTGTTCCCGTGCTGTGTATATCTCGGGCTATAAAACAGTTTATTTCTCACCTCTGCCTCGTTCTCCAGTGACCGTCAGTTCCATAGTAACAAGATGAAAACACTGCGACGGCCTCTGAGAAGATCTTAGATATTTTGTTCATTAATTAGTTGAATAATTGACGTGAAGGGATATTTCGCTGCGCTGAGGAACTGCTCTCTGAACTTGGACTGAGTTACTCCATAAATAAACGTGTTTGTGCAGCAACTTAATATCAACAGCATGTGTCCAGACTGTTGAAGTATGTATTCCGAATCGTTGTAATTATTTGAATCTAATCCGGCGATGATGTAATAAAGGAATTCGGCAACTTTTACCGACCACAGGATGATGAAGCTTCCGGAGATGGTGAGAAGTAAGATCACAGACCTCCTCCTGCTCTCCATCTCCGGGTCACTGCGGTTCTCCGCCTTGTTCTGTCCTCTCAGCCCCTTACGGACGCGACTGGTCACTAAAATGTGTCTGACTGTCAGAGCGTTGAAGAGTAATATTAACACGAACGAGAGTAATGGCGTTAGAGCTATGGTAAACCAGTCATATCCCACCCACCCTGGATCCGTATAGTAGCCCGGCTTTGTAAAACAGTCCCAGGGTATATTGTCAATCACTTTCACAGAGTGAAATGTAAAGAAGTAGGGCACATTTTTAAAACAGAACAGAACGCCGGTTGTTGTCAGAACCACAGCCGCAGTTTTCCCGGTGCAATACTTCGCTTTCCGCTTCTGACAACAGATGGCGACAAACCGATCAAACGTAAACAAGACGGTGAACCAGACAGAACACTCAGTGGCTGCCGCCCCCAGGACAGAGATCACACTGCACACGGGGGTGATGTCCAGGAAAGTCCCGGGGAAGTAATAATAACTGATCCGCCACAATATGACCTGAAAGATGATGGTTAGTAGATCCGCCGTTGCCATGGCCACCAGGTAGCGATTGGTGCAGGTGGAGAGGCCGCACTTTCCCCGGGACAGGATCGCAATCGCCACTAAATTCACTGGGGGAACAGCAAACAGAAGGAGTGAATTACTGTCTCACCGATCAGTGGGTCTCAGGGCAGAGACAAGCTGGAAATTGAGAACAATCAAACTGTGCAGACAACACATTTCTGGGGGTTTAAAAGGAGTAATGCGGGAATCTCAGACCACTCTCACGAACGCATGCGGGGTGAACGGAGAAGGTACTCGATACTGGAAAAGGAACAGGGTTTGGGAAGGAAACGTTATCAACGGATCGCCGAGACCGCTTGAGAGAAATCAATGTAAATCTCCCCCCGTCAGGTTTTGGACTGATGTGTAAAACCTGGGTACCTCGGCAACTTTCTCAGCGATGCTGATTACCGCGTTCCTGTCACCTATGTCCTGGCACTCTTACTGTGCAGCGAAGACCCGCTCCCTCCACCTCTGTCCATCTACAAAGTTCAAAGCAAATTCATTTCCACCGTTCCAATGCCTGCGTCTCCTTCTTGACTCCCCGTTTATCACCCGCACACAGCACCCCACCCCCCACCACCTCCGCTTGGATGGCTTCTTTTAAATTCCGCAACTACCCTTGGCTGGGGTTCCTTCACACGCTCTCAACGAATCCGGTCAGAAAGTTTCAATTTTCGTTTTTGAGGTTTATGCTTGACCCGCTGAACTTTAAAGTATTTTGTACGCTAGTGCTTATATCATCAAAGACAGTGTAGGTACTTCAAAAGATCGGTCCCTTTTGTGGCCGCTCCGAATTACTTCAGCATTATTCTAAATGTTTCAAAGCACATTGTACAAGAACGGAGTATCGCGTGCACCTTACCCCATCTGACCCTAACGGACACCGCTGGACTTGCTCTTAACTCCTGCTTTACTTCACGGATAACAGGACGTAGTAATAAACCCTGGTACAAAACACGCACACAGGCCCTTACTTGACTTATGTTCGGAGTCTGACTTACAAATATAATCGACCACTCTCCCCTGAATCTCAAAGTCCATTCGCTTCCCGCGTTCCCTTCAAATTTGCAGGTATTTCTCTAATCAGAGCACAATACCTTGAATTTTGAATTTAAAGCACGTTGTTCTAATGAAACGGTAGAAAACCAAATAGCCGTATAGGTGGCGAGCTCGCTGGATTATCGGGGTTTACTTGACAGCGAATTTGCATTGATAAATCACAATTGCCTGCTATGAATCTACAAAATGAATCCATCTTCCCGATCTTCCTCTCTACGGCCGCTTCAGCTGCCGGTTTACTTCCAGCAGAAGCCATGAATTAAAAAGGAAGGGAACTTCTGAATGAACGCAGAGATTGGTCGCAATGTGAACACCGCACTCTCTGACACTCTGACATCACAGCGCTGTCGGTCACTGAACGAGTCCACGGACCGCGCACACAAAACTTAAAATGTTAATTTGCTTGTGCTCTTACCAGGAACACCGATCACGGCAATGACCAAGTACCATATCTTCCTTACACGGTAAAAGGTTGCAAGCATGCTGTCTGAGATTCACCCTGTCTTCTAGCTGTCCGCGATCTCGCTGGAGAAACTCTGAGCTGACGAATCTCCACGCTCATTCATTAATACTCGCTCCATCACACGAACTCTTTAATATCACACAAGGTTGACGTGTTCCCAACAGCTGGGGTTAAAATGAACATGATGTCATTTAAGTAAACTCCCAATTGTGATGAGGTATGGATAGCTTGACACGATATTGTAACATCTCAAAGATGAAGAAATGACGATTGGAGAAGTCAGTTAATGTTGTTGTGAAACAATCTCAGGCACATCTCTCGGTTTCATGATTGTTATTGTTGATCTTGTCCATTCCGAGGATCCATGGACTTTGTCACCATAGACCAATGTTATACTGTCAAAGGGCTGTTCTGTTTCACTCTGGGAATTGTCTCGGTTATAGATCTTGCAATAGAAATATGAAATAAAGAATAAGATATTTGTACGTTTCTGTGACATAGTGAAGAACCTTAAACTAATATTATATTCAGGCTCACGGAGATGTTGAATGCAAGTAAATGTTTAATCAAATTAACTGCAACACGCACAAAATGCTGGAGGAACTCAACAGGTTAGGCAGCATCTTTGGAAATGATTAATCTGTCCACCTTTCAGGCCAAGACCTTTCTTTAAATTAATTAACACTTCGTCGCACCTCACCACCATCAACAGAAGCGAGATTTCCCAGTGGCAAACCATTTTCTTTCCGATCCCCGTTCCCGGTCCGATACGTCGACCCGTTGCTTCCTCTCGTGCCACAATGAGGCTACTCTCAGGCCGGATGTGCTACACCTCAAATTCCGTCCAGGTAGCCTGCAATCTCATGGCAAGAACTTCGATTTCCGTTGAGTTCCGGTATTTTCCCCTCCTTCCTTTCCCCACTTCGGCCTCTTATCTCTCCGCCAGATCTGCCTATCGCCTTCCCATGACGCCCCTCTTCCTTCCCTTTTCCTTGGATCCACTCTCCTCTCCTATCAGCTTCCTTCTTCTGCAGCCCTTTGCCTTGTTCACCTGTCATCACCCAGACTGTTATTTCGCCAACCTGGCAACACCCAATCCCTTCTAGCTTGCCCTTCCCTCTCCCCAAGAGGTTCATATTCTGCCATCTTCCGCCTTCATTTCTACCCCCTAATGAACAGTCTTGGCCCGAAACGACGTCTGTTTGTTCATTTCCATAGATGCTGCCTGACCTGCGGAGATACATCCAGCGTTTTATATGTGAATACAATTGATATACATGCAGTCTTTCGTGTAGTAAACCAGCGGCCACCAATGCTCGCACCGGTATGAAGCAAAGTAATTCAACCGCCGTACACATGACCCTCGAATTGGGGCATATGTTTAAACCGAAATAGCATCTGCTTTCATTACATTTGTAACAACAATTGTTTGGCAGATACGCTAAATTGCCAGCGTTGTTGATAGTGTTGTAGACAATGGCATTTGCCAATTTGACACTTCCATTGTAAACACAACACAACATTGTTTATTCTGTTTATATGTTCCTAATATGCTACCTCGATTTACTTATGTATTGAATGGTCTGAACAGAATGCCTCATGAGAAGAGCCCTTCACTCTCTCTAGATACTCGTTACAATAAATATCCAATGGGTCGTCGGTTGTGGCATTAAATTAGTCATTTTGACAGCTAGTCAGCGAAGGGCAGACAGGGGTCAATATTGATGTACGAGGTTACCTTCCATGGGTGAGTATGGCTGGGATATTCACAAAGAGTGACGGGGTTCTCGGGAGCGCTGATGTAGACACGAAGAAAGAAATGGAAGTCCAAACATCAATAAAGGTATGAAAGCAGATTTACAATGGGGCATCCAATACGTTCTGAACAGATGCCGTCACGGACGGGAAAAGTCATGATGCAATAATATGTAATAGTAGTCTGATTTTCTGCTCCCCGTGAGTGATGGACGTGATTGCTGTGGAGCCGCTGCACAAGTGTTTCACCAGGAAATTGCCGAACATGGAACATTTCCGATAACAGCCGAGAATCTGTCATTCTCTCCTTGAAGCGGAGGACAAGGAGGTGCTTCACACAGAAGCTAAACAATTTTTAGCGACATACAGTGGCTTGCAAAAGCTTGGGGGAACCCCTGATAAAAATTTATGTTATTGTGAATAGTTAAGTGAAGAAAAGTTGAAATGATCTCCTGAAGTCATAAAGTTAATGATGATTTTTTTTTCAACATTTTAAGCAAGGTTAGTATATTATTTTTGTTTGTACCCACCACAAAGAGTCAACGCATAGGAAAGGTAATACTGGGGGAAAGTAATCCACGCTGGCCGGGCGCTCCTCGTCATCCTGATATAACCTTCAAGATCCCAACTTTGGTTCATTCACTTCCGCGATAGATGGTCTCCACAGAGTTGTCACTGCCTGTACTCCTGAAAACCTCTATTCCTCTCTTTCACTTATCACATTAATCTAGTAGCTTTCAGTGTCGTTGACTCAAACTTTCTGGCCCTTTCCCCCGACATGTGATCGTGGTAACTGATTTTGTCCTTCCCAACTCAGACTGGTTCAGGCCAAACACTCGGCGCAGACCACCAGGTCACAGGCTGTCCCTTCTCATCTGAAAATGTTTTGTTTTCAATCATCAAAAACAAAACAACTCATTGTGTCCACCTGTAGTTGCTTTAATGAAACCATCCCTGAGAACGGACCTCCATTCCTGCGATCACATGGCAAGAACAAAAGCATCTTCTTTGTCTATTTCCATTGCCTTTGCCTCGTTTCCGTTCACTGATTTGCAGGTTATGGTTTTCTGAACAACATATATGTCCGTCTGTCGATATGCGTGTCTGCACATCTACCTATATATTCATCTATCTCTCTAACTATCTGGCCGTCTGCCGGTGTGCCTGTCCTCTGCCTGCCTGTTTCTCTGTCTCTTTGTCTGTGTAACTATATATCGTTCATCTACTTCTTCCCAGATATTCTGACTTTGATCAAGCGCAATCACAAGAGTGCGGACAATGAGAAGCCGTTTTGAATATTTATATACTTCTTTTCTCAATCTTACCGGATTGATATCCACAAGGTAGATACGCTGTGACATGGGAGTGATGTCAGTTCATCATTCAATTGTCACTTCAAAGGTATTTACAAAGGCCGACTGAATTCCATGATCCAGTAGACAGCGAGTCGGCAGAGTGTAATCCCTCACTTGCTGTCCCAGTTTTACCTGTATTGATGATATATGGATTGTTGGACATGGAGTACAACAATGAAGTGAAGGTTCACGTGAACTGGCTGCGAAAATGAATCACAGTGAGTGGACAATCAACTCAAATAAAAATACAAGTTCTCAGCCCTAATGTGGTGTCAGAACATACAACGTAATAATGTAAAAGAATGAATCCGTTCTCCCTTATCAGACTGCCTATTATTGCTGTCATGTTTATTCATGGAAAGTCCCTGCATGAAGTCCTCGTACTGAGCGCTCAGGGCTCAATCGGAAGAGTTGCATTTTTCGTATTACTGTTTGAGACTTCGCCAATGGATTGTGTTTATATCGTTTTGTTAATTTTGAGTCTGAGTCTGAGCTGATTCCAGACTTTACTCTGCATTTGTGTTCATCCTGATCCAAACCTCTCTCGTTACGTTCACAAGATCCTACGGCTCCTGTGTCATCTAATCTCAAGATCGCTGTGTCGTTCGTCCCACAACCGATATAAAATTTGACCAGAAATTGATAGGACTTTTAAGTGGAAGCTAATCAACAAACTCCTAGTGGCCGCGAACGAAGCAACCTTGAATGGCTCCCTGAAAGTCTTTTGAATTTTGGAGGAAAATAAAATGCCCGTGAGAAACACAGACTACTTCAAGTCCAATACGCTGCACAGTAAAATTCTGAGGTCAAGACTTAATGTGATAGATGAAACTGTATGGTCGTAATTTTGCAACGTTGCGACATCCCGTCTCCACGAGCAATGAGTATCCTTGTTAATACACAAACACACACACACACAGAAACACACACACACGCACCCACACACACATCCACACACACACACACACACACACACACACACACACACACACACACACAGAGTAGTAGATATTTAATGCATTTTTAGTTTCTTTTAATTGTTGGACTTGAATTATTTTTACACATTCACCAACCATATGTTAATCTTGCGATCAAATGCACGTGTTTGTTTAATCGAATCCATAATCACGAAGACTTAACGCACAGTCAAGCTAAGATTCTGTTTTAATCGGATAAGATATACAAATTCTGTTGCTCTACCCCGATGCAGCTTCATGGGGAGTAAATAAATATCCCCGAGTCTAAAAATACGTCAGTCACCTTGTCAAACTGAAATGCAGTATTTACATTATTAGCACCACGTTTCAATTATAAATGACTTTTTTAATGACGACGTGCTTTATGGTACAGTCTATTGGAAGATAAAGCAATGCTTTGCAAACGTCTTCCCTAAATATTATTTATGTTTATTTATATTCTATTACATTTATATAATATTTATATTTATTTTAATATTTTTATATTATTATATAATTATAGTATTTATAGTCCTTTAGCGGATTTATTTCAATTACTAACGCTATTTTCTTCATCTCTGAGACGAGTGAATCCCGTAAAATCTGCAGGTGGTTGTGAATGACAGTATGATGGACACTTGGTTATGGAAATGTGTTTGACGTATGAGTACGATTGGCATCTCAGGTTTACCGGGTCCGAATGCGCTGCTAAAGAGGAAATTAAGTGACAATAGTTGACAGGGAGGATTTCACTTTGAAGGCGACGAACAGCTGGTACTCTCGGATCAATTTAAACAGGAATGGTCATATTCAGAGTTCAAAGTAAATTTATTACGAAAGGAGCCACATGTCACCATACAGGTGGAAACGACTAGCTACATTTTTGCGGGCATACTCAAATAAATCCAGTAACCATAACCGAATCAATGAATGTCCGCACCAACAACGCTAAGCGAACGAGTGCAAAATACAACAAAATGTGCAAATACAAACATAATAAATAATAAGAATAATTGAGACCATTAATAAGAAGTGTACGCTACTAAATTTAAGCGAGAGCACATCCTAGAAAAGACAAAAGTTTCAAAGGTTTCAAAAGCAGATAATACTTAGCGTCGGAGGAATGTGTACAATATACATCCTGAAATTGTTTTTCTTCATAAAAATCCTCGAAAACAGTAGAGTGTCCCAAAGAGTGAATGACAGTTAAATGTTACAACCCCAGAGCACATTCCCCGCGGCTCCTCCCTCCCACGCGTAAGCAGCAGCAAAGCAAAGATCCCACCCTACACCACCAGCAAAAAAAAAGATCGCCCCCCCCCCAGCTAGCATTCAAACGTGCAGCAAAACATCAATAAAGACACAGACTTGCAGTACCCCAAAGAGTTTTTTTTTTTTCACCCGCTGATTCGACATACCACAGGCTCTCTCTCTCCCTAATAAGGGAAAAAGATTTGGCCCCGAGAATCAAACACTCGCTGATTTATGGTGTTAATAATCTGTTGCTTCACTTTTTCTGCCCAAAGAACTCAGGTCTCTAGGCACACAGCCAGCAGCCAACTTGCTGCTTTCGATCGTCTGCCGATCAGGAGACACAGATTTCCTGTAGAAGCACCAAACTCGAGTCCGCCCTCTTCCAGGGCCGCGAAATCCGGAAGCTCCGAAGGCGCCCTAATCTTGTAGGCCGAGTGGAAGAACGGCCAGTCGTGAGACCACGATGGCGGGTCCATTCCCGCAAATAATCGAAGTCAGCGTGTAACGTGAGACCAGGATCTTCAAAAAAAACCTAAAGGGGAACAACAGAGACATTAAACACAGAAACAGAGCTACTTCCGAAGGTGCAAACAAATGAGTCGCCGTTAGACGCCATTTTCTCCTCAGCTACCGCCCCGTAATTACCACTATTGAAGAAAAAGTGAACCAATGGAAGAGCATAGTTCTTCATGGAAGACATCCCCACGATCTAAGCAAGCTCGATGAATTTTTTAAAAATTCCAAGAAAAATAAACAGACAATCGAAAGCATTACAGGACCCTGTAACCGCTCAACACAATCTGAATAGTTATACAGCCACAATCAAATGCAAACATCGTTCATCTAAATCTGGCTTTAAAATGCAAAAGCTGGAAATGAAGTCACACCGCACATGCATACCATGTGATCCATTTTTAGAGTCTAAATACCACAAATTATATTATGTCAGATCAACTTATTGCAGATTGGACAATCCATAATAACAGGTCGGTGCGGTAGTACAGGATAAATAAGCAAGGGCAACTGATTTAATAGATCTAGCCATTCCAAACACACATAAAGTACAGAAATCATGAAGTGACAAATCCCAAAGAAGAGACCTCGGGGACGCGGATCTCAGTCTAATTTCACAAACAGGCGAGATTTAACAGTCTCCGAATAACCAGCCTTACACGTGTTATATGTTCCTCACACCGGTTAGAAAAGATCAAACTGTCATCGAGATACCCTCACTATATAGCATTGTCATGGCACCGATGGGGCCGTAGTGTGGTTGCCATCTATTTAGTAAACACCTCAAGGAAGTCGGAACACTCGGGGGTGGGGACATATTTGACATCATCAGACGTCACAGACTCGGTAAATTAATGGAAAGTATTCTTAGAGATGGTATATATAATTATCTGGATAGACAGGGTCTGATTAGGAACAGTCAACATAGATTTGAGCGTGGAAAGTCATGTTTGACTAATCTTATGAATTTTTGCCATATTTCTTCATAGGCTTTCTACATATTTTGTCAAGAATCTTTCCTGAACGCACCAAACGTGGAAGCATTTTAAAGGGTACAGAGGAGATTTACCAGAATGCTGCCTGGTTTAGAGTGTATGGATTATGATCAGAGATTAAGGAAGCTAGGGCTTTACGCTTTGGAGTGAAGTAGGATGAGAGGAGACATGATAGAGGTGTACAAGATATTAAGAGGAATAGAGCTTGAACAGCCAGCACCTCTTCCCCAGGGCACCACTGCACAGTACAAGAGGACATGGCTTTTAGGTAATGGGTGGGATGTTTAAGGGGGATATTAGAGGAAGGGTCTTCACTCAGAGAGTGGTTGGTTCGTGGAATGCACTGCCTGAGTCAGTGGTGGAGGCAGATACACTAGTGAAGTTTAGGAGACTGCAAGACAGGTATATGTAGGAATTTAAGGTGGGGGGTTATATGGGAGGCAGTGTTTGAGGGTCGGCACAACATTGTGGGCCGAAGGGCCTGTAATGTCCTGTACTATTCTATGTTCTATGTTCTAACAAACTCCACTCCATCTAAACCCCTAGCTCTAAGGAGATGCCAATCGATATTTGGGATATTAAAATCTCCCATCACGACAACTCTGTTCTTCTTACAACTTTCCAGGATCGGTTTCCCTATCTGCGCCTCGATATCCCTGTTACTATTGGGCCGCCTATAAAAAACACCCAGTAAAGTTATTGACCCGGTTCAGTATCTACAGAATGGAGTAACTAGCGACGTCACGGGGAATGACAAGCTTCATGAAGATTTTGCACATTTCCTTGCACACGCAATCTGGACTGAGTCTGTCACTTTAACGTTTATACAGCCTGACGGTGTTGGCACGTTATGTTGTCAGATATTACTGATACCCGTCTCAGTGTCGGCGTATTATTAATGAACACATCCGTAGCCTTCAAATAGAACACAATCCAGAGGTGTTGCAGTTCATATTGGATGGTTTTGATGAATTCAATGACAAAATTGATTTTGCTGTCAGCCGGAGAGACAGAGAACCCCAATACACATGCACAGATCCTGAATTCCGGTGCAAGATGTCTGACATTGTGAACTGTTTAATCCAGGGCAAGCTGCTCCCAGGGTGTTCAGTGCTGGTGACCACCCGTCCCACTGGGTTACTGATGACGCTGAACCTGAGTGAAAATAAAATGGTAGATTCAGGATTGAAACTGGTGTCTGCGTCCCTGAGGAACCCAGAGTGTAAAATACAGAATCTGTGGTAAGTACCAGACTTTGGGACATCGTGTTTACAGTCACTTGCTGTCTGACACTGAATATTTATGTGATCACTAATTGTCTTACCGATAACCACTGGGAATTTGTACCGTCTCCTGTCTTTCTGTATCCTTCACCCTCACTCCCTCTCATCTCAAGGTTGTTCAATGTCGGTCTTACTGATTCTGGTGCCGAGGGTCTCGGCTACGCTCTCAGTACAATAGGATCACTAACTGACCTGAACCTGAGTGATAATAACCTTGGAGATTCTGGAGTATAACTGGTGACTGCGGCTCTGAGTAACCCAGTGTGTAAAATACAGAAACTGTGGTAAGTACCAGACTGTGGGAGATTGTGTTAACAGTCACTGGGTGTCTGACACCGGACATTAATGTGATCAGTAATAGTGTTACTGATAAACACTGGGGATTTGTACCGTCTCCTGTCTCTCTGTGTCCTTCACTCTCACTCTCTCTCATCTCCAGGCTGAACGATGTCCGTCTCACAGATTCTGGTGCCGAGGATCTCGTCTCCGATCTCAGTACAAACCTATCACTGACAGTGCTGGATCTGGATTCAAACTGGCTAACAGACCGAACTTTCCCCGCTCTCCACCGCCTCATACTGACCCTCCCGATCGGATGAGTATTTGTGTTAATAATGCGATAAAATTTCAACCGATCCGTGGGTTTTCTGGCAATATTTGTCAATGTGTTTTATTGAAACATTACCCACTGTCCGGTTACAGACACTGTTGTGTAATATGTTTATTTCATCTGTATCCTTCCATCTGTTTCAATCTGCAGTACAATCAGTTCAGTCAGAAATAGAAGAAGGAACTGAGATCTCTAGAGGAACCCAGACCCGGACTGAGAGTGAGATTGTGAACATCTGAATGTATGAACCGTGGTTTGGGATTGGGACATTTTGGCCGCTTCCGCGCCGTCCCCTTTAAAGCCATCCTCCCCTTTAACGGCCGCGCTCCGGGTTTCATTCCCAACTGTTCCAACGGACCCGACTCCAGCCGAACGCTGTGACATTGAGGCAGCCCCGCAGTGAGGCTCATTCCTCATCCTCGCATCACTCACGGGGTCAAACGCACAGTATAGCTCATTCGACCTGGTCTCCTCAGACACTGAGTGAAACTCTCTGCACGTTCCATTAGCATTCCGGGGATCACAAACACAATGAAAGTCGGTCCGCATCATCCCATCAAACACGCCCGGGGCCTGACAGAGAGTGAAGCTCCCGCGGCACAATCTCATTCCACACTCCTTGTGTCCGAAACAGAGAGCAGCTCCATCCGCATCATCCATCACACATTCCTCCGGGTCAGACGCAGAGTGAAATTCCGTATACACCGTCCAATCACTCACACCCGGGGTCAAACTCAAACTGACGCTGTTTCCTCATCCTCCCTTCAAATAATCCCGGGGTCAGACACAGGGTGAAGCTCCCTCACCACCCTCAGATCGCACACTCCCGTTGTCAGACACTAAGTGAAGCTCCCTCCACACCGTCCCATCACACACACCCGTGGTCAGACACAGAGTACACCTCACTCCACACTGTCCCATCACACTCTCCACATGTCAGAAAGAGTGAATCTACTTCTACAGCATCGCCATGGATGAAATGATTAACCAATGGATGAACATGACCTTCTATCGACATCCCCTCAATCGGAGCAGAGTAGATGTCGACAGGAAGCGTCCAACGCCTGTTTCAGTGTTGGAGACCACCTTCCAGAAACGGAGTGGTTGCATGTGGTAAAAGGGTGTCAGGTGGTTAGCACAAAAATATCAAAATTACACAATAAAAGTCCAACAAATTCAAGACGATTAAAGCAGAAAATGCCGAGGAAAACACAGATGCCATCCAACACATTACAGAGTCCTGCAACAGTTTAATTCAGTCTGATGTCTTACACAGACAGAAAGCAGCGGTAAGAGTTATTCACCAAAACCCTGCTTTACAATACAAACGCATGATGCTCAAGGTACCGTACATTAGTATAAATACAGTTTCAGAGGCCGAGTCCTACAATTATATTACAACTGATCGTTCATTGCAGATAGCGTAGTACCCGATACCCGTCCGGATATAATATTGCAGGGTAAACCAGTAAAGTCAACCTATAAAGAGGCATGGCTATCCAAAACACGGAGAACACCACAGAAATCAGTAAGGGAAAGTCATCTGAAGTATGCTGGCGTGAAAGAGGGAAATGAAAGATTCTGGTCCATGACCATTGCAATACATGATATCCTTCCGGTTATAATATTACAGGATAAAGAAGCAAGAACAACGTACTTAATAGATACAACCATTCCAGATAACACACCACTTACAGAAAATCGAAAAGCGAATATACCCGAAATATGTTGACATGAAAGGGGAAATAGAAAGTCCATGGTTCACGAACAGGGTAAATATTGTCCCAATATAAGTTCGTGCGGACTGTTGACATTCTTTTTCGTTTTACTCTCGTGCAAAATTAACGAATGGCTTATATATCTGCCGATTTGGTCTTAAATGTCCTCAGATCCTGAACAGCCCTATCATTGTCTAAAGGGGTGTGGCTGTAACGGGAGCGGGAGTATGGTGAAGAAAATGCTGGAATGAGTTGAGTAATTGTTAGGGGGTGGAGGTCGCGGGCTGCGGATGCCAAAGAGTCTGTTCCCGTGCTGTGTATATCTCGGGCTATAAAACAGTTTATTTCTCACCTCTGCCTCATTCTCCGGTGACCGTCAGTTCCATAGTAACAAGATGAAAACACTGCGACGGCCTCTGAGAAGATCTTAGATATTTTGTTCATTAATTAGTTGAATAATTGACGTGAAGGGATATTTCGCTGCGCTGAGGAACTGCTCTCTGAACTTGGACTGAGTTACTCCATAAATAAACGTGTTTGTGCAGCAACTTAATATCAACAGCATGTGTCCAGACTGTTGAAGTATGTATTCCGAATCGTTGTAATTATTTGAATCTAATCCGGCGATGATGAAATAAAGGAATGTGGCAACTTTTACCGACCACAGGATGATGAAGCTTCCGGAGATGGTGAGAAGTAAGATCACAGACCTCCTCCTGCTCTCCATCTCCGGGTCACTGCGGTTCTCCGCCTTGTTCTGTCCTCTCAGCCCCTTACGGACGCGACTGGTCACTAAAATGTGTCTGACTGTCAGAGCGTTGAAGAGTAATATTAACACGAACGAGAGTAATGGCGTTAGAGCTATGGTAAACCAGTCATATCCCACCCACCCTGGATCCGTATAGTAGCCCGGCTTTGTAAAACAGTCCCAGGGTATATTGTCAATCACTTTCACAGAGTGAAATGTAAAGAAGTAGGGCACATTTTTAAAACAGAACAGAACGCCGGTTGTTGTCAGAACCACAGCCGCAGTTTTCCCGGTGCAATACTTCGCTTTCCGCTTCTGACAACAGATGGCGACAAACCGATCAAATGTAAACATGACGGTGAACCAGACAGAACAGTCAGTGGCTGCCTCTGCCAGAACAGAGATCACACTGCACACGGGGGTGATGTCCAGGAAAGTCCCGGGGAAGTAATAATAACTGACCCGCCACAATATGACATTAAAGATGATGGTTAGTAGATCCGCCGTTGCCATGGCCACCAGGTAGCGTGTGGTGCAGGTGGAGAGGCCGCACTTTCCCCGGGACAGAATCACAATCGCCACTAAATTCACTGGGGGAACAGCAAACAGAATGAGTGAATTACTGTCTCACCGATCAGCGGGTCTCAGGGCGGAGACAAGCTGGAAATTGAGAACAATAAAACTGTGCAGACAACTCATTTCTGGGGGTTTAAAAGGAGTAATGCGGGAATCTCAGATCCCTCTCACGAATGCATGCGGGGTGAACGGAGAAGGTGCTCGATACTGGAAAAGGAACAGGGTTTGGGAAGGAGGCGTTATCAACGGATCGCCGTGACCGCTTGAGAGAAATCAATATAAATCTCCCCCCGTCAGGTTTTGGACTGATGTGTAAAACCTGGGTACCTCGGCAACTTTCTCAGCGATGCTGATTACCGCGTTCCTGTCACCTATGTCCTGGCACTCTCACTGTGCAGCGAAGTCCCGCTCCCTTCACCTCTGTCCATCTACAAAGTTCAAAGCAAATTCATTTCCACCCTTCCAATGCCTGCGTCTCCTTCTTGACTCCCCGTTTATCACCCGCACACAGCACCACAACCCCCACCTCCGCTTGGATGGCTCCTTTTAAATTCCGCAACTACCCTTGGCCGGGGTTCCTTCACACGCTCTCAACGAATCCGATCAGAAAGTTTCAATTTTCGTTTTTGAGGTTTATGCTTGACCCGCTGAACTATAAAGTATTTAGCACGCTAGTGCTTATATCATCAAAGACAGTGTCGGTACTCCAAAAGATCTGTCTCCTTTGGGGTCGCTCCGAATTACTTCAGCATTATTCTAAATGTTCCGAAGCACATTGTACAAGAACGGAGTATCGCGTGCACCTTACCCCATCTGACCCGTAACGGACACCGCTGGGCTTGCTCTTAACTCCTGCTTCACTTCACGGATAACAGGGCGTGGTAATAAACCCTGGTACAAAACACGCACACAGGCCCTTACTTGACTTATATTCGGAGTCTGACTTACAAATGAATCGACCACTCTCCCCTGAATTTCAAAGTCCATTCGCTTCCCGCGTTCCCTTCAACTTTGCAGGTATTTCTTTAATCAGAGCGCAATACCTTGAACATGGAATTAAAAGCACGTTGCTCTAATGAAACGGAATAAAACCAAATAGCCGTACAGGTGGCGAGCGCGCTGGATTATCGGGGTTTACTTGACAGCGACTTTGCATTGATAAATCACAACTGCCTGCTATGAATCTACAACATGAATCCATCTACCCGATCTTCCTCTCTACGGCCGCTTCAGCTGCCGGTTTACTTCCAGCAGAAGCCATGAATTAAAAAGCAAGGGAACTACTGAACGAACGCAGAGATTGGTCGCAATGTGAACACCGCACTCTCTGACACTCCGACATCACAGCGCTGTCGGTCACTGAACGAGTCCACGGACCGCGCACACAAAACTTAAAATGTTAATTTGCTTGTGCTCTTACCAGGAACACCGATCACGGCAGTGACCAAGTACCATATCTTCCTCACACGGTAAAAGGTTGCAAGCATGCTGTCTGAGATTCACCCTGTCTTCTAGCTGTCTGCGATCTCGCTGGAGAAACTCTGAGCTGACGAATCTCCACGCTCATTCATTTATACTCGCTCCATCACACGGACTATTTAATATCACACAAGGCTGACGTGTTTTCGAACAGCTGGGGTTAAAATAAACATGATGTCATTCAAGTAAACTCCCAGTTGTGATGAGGTATGAATAGCTTGACACGAAATTGCAAAATCTCAAAGATGAAGAAATGTCGATTGGAGAAGTCAGTGAATGTTGTTGTGAGACAATCTCAGGCTCATCTCTCGGTTTCATGATTGTTATTGTTGATCTTGTCCATTCCGAGGATCCATGGACTTTGTCACCATAGACCAATGTTAAACTGTCAATGGGCTGTTCTGTTTCACTCTGGGAATTGTCTCGGTTATAGATCTTGCAATAGAAATATAAAATAAAGAATAACATGTTTGTACGTTCCTGTAACGTAGAGAAGAGCCTTAAACTAATATCATATTCAGGCTCACGGAGATATTGAATGCATGTAAACGTTTAATCAAATTAACTGCAACACGCACAAAATGCTGGAGGAACTCAACAGGTTAGGCAGCATCTTTGGAAATGATTAATCTGTCGGCCTTTCTGGCCAAGACCTTTCTTCAAATTAAATAACACTTCGTCGCACCTCACCTCCATCAACAGAAGCAGGATTTCCCAGTGGCAAACCATTTTCTTTCCGATCCCCGTTCACGGTCCGATATGTCGACCCGTGGCTTCCTCTCGTGCCACAATGAGGCTACTCTCAGGCCGGATGTTCTACACCTCAAATTCCGTCCAGGTAGCCTGCAATCCCATGACTAGAACATCGATTTCCGTTGAGTTCCGGTATTTTCCACTCCTTCCTTTCCCCACTTCGGCCTCGTATCTCTCCGCCTGATCTGCCTATCGCCTTCCGATGACGCCCCTCTTCCTTCCCTTTTCCTTGGATCCACTCTCCTCTCCTATCAGCTTCCTTCTTCTGCAGCCCTTTGCCTTGTTCACCTATCATCACCCAGACTGTTATTTCGCCAACCTGGCAACACCCATTCCCTTCCAGCTTGTCCTTCCCTCTCCCCAAGAGGTTCTTATTTTGCCATCCTCCTCCTTCCTTTCTACCCCCTAATGAACGGTCTTGGTCCGAAACGTCGTCTGTTTGTTCATTTCCATAGATGCTGCCTGACCTGCGGAGATACCCCCAGCGTTTTATATGTGAATACAATTGATATACATGCAGTCTTTCGTGTAGTAAACCAGCGGCCACCAATGCTCGCACCGGTATGAAGCAAAGTAATTCAAACGCCGTACACACGACCCTCGAATTTGTGTATATGTTTAAACCGACATAGCATCTGCATTCATTGCATTTGTAACAAGAATTGTTTGGCAGATGCGCTAAATTGGTAGCGTTGTTGATAGTGTTGTAGACAATGGTATTTGCCTATTTGACTCTTCCATTTTAAAAACAACATTGTATTTATGTTCCAAATATGCCACTTCGATTTACTTATGTATTGAATGGTCTGAACAGAATGGCTCATGAGAAGAGCCCTTCGCTCAATGGGGTGTCGGTTGTGGGATTAAATTGTTTATTTTGTCAGCTAGTCAGCGAAGGGCAGACAGGTGTCAATATTGAGGTACGAGTTTATCTTCCATGGGTGAGTATGGCTGGGATATTCACAAAGAGTGACGGGGTTCTCGGGAGTGCTGATGTGGACACGAAGAAAAAAATGGAAGTCCAAACATCAATAAAGGTATGGAAGCAGATTTACAATGGGGCATCCAATATGTTCTGAACAGATGCCGTCACGGACGGGAAAAGTCATGATGCAATAATATATAATAGTAGTCTGATTTTCTGCTCCCCGTGAGTGATGGACGTGATTCCTGTGGAGCCGCTGCACAAGTGTTTCACCAGGAAATTGCCGAATGTAGAACATTTCCGATATCAGCGGAGAATCTGTCATTCTCTCCTTGAAGCGGAGGACCAGGGGGTGTTACACACAGAAGCTAAAGCATTATTAGCGACATACAGTGGCTTGCAAAAGTCTGGAGCGCCACTGGTCAAAATTTATGTTACTGTGAATAGTTAAGTGAAGTAACTTTTTTTCATCATTTTAAGCAAGATTAGTATATTATTTTTGTTTTGTTCAATTTTACAGTGAAAAATAGGAAAGGAGCACCATTCAAAAGTTGGGCACCGCAAGAGATCTGAGCTCTGAGATAACTTTGACCAAGGTCTCAGACCTTAATTAGCTTGTTAGGGCTATGCCCTGCCGACCGAGCCTACTGCACTTTCAGGGTTCACAAAGATGTCTCCACTACATTGGAACATAAAACACAACCTGGATTTGCTCGGACTGCGAGCATGGTTGATCCTGAGCTCATCACAATTTAATGATTAATCCACCGATTTCAGTCTTCTTTCCTCTGTCTGGGGTCTTCTCCACTGCCATCGTAGGCATAACATAAATGAGGAGAACGGCATCTCATCTTCCAGCTAGACACCTCACAACGATAGGGAACACACTGCTGGTTTTTTTCTTATTCCGGCTGAATTATCTTTCGTTGTTACTCCGATGATGCCCAGGATCCCTTCCCGCCCCGGTACCATATAATCCTAAATAACGGTCAGTATTTCGCATAATGTTCCATGGTCTAATTGATCTTTCACCGCCCTGTCATCTCCATGTTGAAAATTGGCACACTTGCACCCTTGACTCAATCCCGTGGTTTAGAGTTAACGGGGATTCACTTTCTACAGACTCGGCTACTTTGGAGGTGTTCTAAAAATTTTTCTCTAATGTGGCCTACACTGTCAAATGCCTGAGGCCCAAACCAGTCCGATCTATGGAAGTGGATAATGTGGAGGCATTGGTTGACGTGCAAACACGAGGAAATCTGCAGATGCTGGAAATTCAAACAACCACACGCACAAAATGCAGGAGGAACACAGCAGGCCAGGCAGAATCTATAGTGAGAAGCGCTGTCGACGTTTCGGGCCGAGACCCTGGTTGACGTGGTGTAATGACAAGTGAATCACATCCAAAAATCGCGAGAGTTCCTCGAGGATGAAATGCACATTGTGCCAAGCGACTGTGTTATAAAAGAAGAGTAAATACCTGCGTGTGCGCCCAGTAAGTTTGTACCCACCACAAAGAGTCAACGCATGGGAAAGGTAATACTGGGAGAGAGTAATCCACGCTGGTCGGGCGTTCCTCGACATCCTGATATAACGGTCAAGATCCCAGCTTTGGGTCATTCACTTCCACGATGGCTGGTCTCCACCGAGTTGTCGCTGCGTGTACGCCTGAAAACATCTATTCCTCTCTTTCCCTTATCACATTAATCTATTAACATTCACTTTCGTTGACACAAGCTTTATGGCCCTATCCCCGGACATGTGATCTTGGTAACTGATTTTGTCCTTCCCAACTCAGACTGGTTCAAGCCACAAACTCGGCGGAGACCACCAGGTCACAGGCTGGTCCTTCTCATCTGAAAATGGTTTGCTTTCGATCATCAAAAACAAAGCAACTCATTGTGTCCACCTGTAGTTGCTTTGATGAAGCAGTCCCTGAGAACGGACCTCCATTCCTGCGATCACATGGCAAGAACAAAAGCATCTTCTTTGTCTATTTCCATTGCCTTTGCCTCGGTTCTGTTCACTGATTTGCAGATTATAGTTTTCTGGACAACATATATGTTCGTCTGTCGATATGCGTGTCTGCACATCTACCTATCTATCCATCTATCTCTCTAACTACCTGGCCGTCTGCCGGTGTGCCTGTCCTCTGCCTGCCTGTTTCTCTGTCTGTCTGTCTGTGTAACTATATATCGTTCATCTACTTCTTCCCAGATATTGTGACTTTGATCGAGCGCATTTCACAAGAGTGCGGACATTGAGAAGCCGTTTTGAATATTTAAATACTTCTTTTCTCAATCTTACCGGATTGATATCTACAAGGTAGATACGCTGTGATGTGGGAGTGATGTCAGTACATCATTCAATTGTCATTGCAAGGGTTTTTACAAAGGCCGACTGAATTTCATGATCCAGTAGACAGTGAGTCGGCAGAGTGTAATCCCTCACTTGCTGTCCCTGTTTTACCTGTATTGATGATATATGGTTTGTTGGACATGGAGTACAACAATGAAGTGAAGGTTCACGTGAACTGGATGAGAAAATGAAGCACAATGAGTGGACAATCAGATCGAATGAAAATACAAGTTCTCAGCCCTAATGTGGTGTCTGGACATGCAAAGTAACAATGTAAAAGAATGAATGCCGTTCTCCCTTATCAGACTGCCTATTATTGCTGTCATATTTATTCATGGAAAGTCCCTGCATGAAGTCCTCGTACTGAGCGCTCAGGGCTCAATCGGAAGAGTTGCATTTTCCGTATTACTGTTTGAGATTTCGCCAATGGATTGTGTTTATATCGTTTTGTTAATTTTGAGTCTGAGAATGAGCTGATTCCAGACTTTACTCTGCATTTGAGTTCATCCTGATCGAAACCTCTCTCGTTACGTTCACAAGATGAGACGGCTCCTGTGTCATCCAATCTCAAGATCGCTGTGTCGTTCGTCCCACAACCGATATAAAATTTGACCAGGAAGTGGAGGACATTTAAGTGGAACCTAATCAACAAACTACTAGTGTCCACGAACGAAGCAACCTTGAATGGCTCCCGGAAAGTCTTTTGAATTTTGGAGGAAAATAAAATGCCCGCGAGAAACACAGACTACTGCAATTCGAATACGCTGCACAGTAAAATTCTGAGCTCAAGATCTAATGTGATAGCTGAAACTATATGGTCGTAATTTTGCACGTTGCGACATCCCGTCTCCACGAGCAATGATTATTCTTGTTAATGCACAAACATACACACACACACACACACACACGCACGCACGCACGCACGCACACGCACACACACACACACACACACACACACACACACACACACACACACACACACACACACACACACACACACACACACACACACGCACACACACAGAGTAGTAGATATTTAATGCATTTTTAGTTTTTTTAATTGTTGGACTCGAATTATTTTTACACATTCACCAACCATATGCTAATCTTGCCATCAAAAGCACGTTTTTGTTTAATCGAATCCATAATTACGAAGACTTAACGCACAGACACGCTAAGATTCACTTTTAATCGGATAAGATATAAAAATTTTGTTGCTCTCTCCACCGATGCAGCTTCATGGGGTGTAAATAAATATCCCCGGGTCTAAAAATATTCAGTGTCAAACACCCAGTGACTCTGAACGCGATCTCCCAAAGTCAGGTACTTAACACCAGTGTCTGTATTTTACACTCCGGGTTCCTCAGAGACGCAGACACCAGTTTCAATCCTGAATCTCCCAGTTTATTTCACTTAGATTCAGCGTCGTCAATAACTCAGTGGGACGGGTGGTCACCAGCACTGAACACCCTGGGAGCAGCATGCCCTGGAGTAAACTGTACACAATGTCAGACATCTTGCACCGGAATTCAGGATCTGTGCATGTGTATTAGGGTTCTCTGTCTCTCCGGCTGTCAGCAAAATCAATGTTGTCATTGAATTCATCAAAACCATCCAATATAAACAGCAACACCTCTGGGTTATGTTCTATTTGAAGGCTACGGACGTGTTCATTAATTATACGCCGACTCTGAGACGGGTATCAGTAATATCTGTCAACGTAACGTCCCAACACCGTCAGGCTGTATGAACGTTAAAGTGACAGACTCAGTCCAGATTGCGTGTGCAAGGAAATGGCAAAATCTTCATGAAGCTTGTCATTCCCCGTGACACCGCTAGTTACTCCATTCTGTAGATACTGAACCGGGTCAAAAACTTTACCGGGTGTTTTTTATAGGCGGCCAAATAGTAACAGGGATATCGAGGAGCAGATAGGGAAACCGATCCTGGAAAGGTCTAAGAAGAACAGAGTTATTGTGATGGGAGATCTTAATGTCCCAAATATCGATTGGCATCTCCTTAGAGCTAGGGATTTAGATGGAGTGGAGTTTGTTAGAAGATAGAACATAGAATAGTACAGGACATTACAGGCCCTACGGCCCACAATTTTGGGCCGACCCTCAAACCCTGCCTCCCATATAGCTCCCCACCTTAAATTCCTCCATATACCTGTTTAGTAGTCTCTTAATCTTCACTAGTGTATCTGCCTCCACCACTGACTCAGGCAGTGCATTCCACGCACCAACCACTCTCTGAGTGAAAAATCTTCCTCTAATATCCCCCTTTAAACTTCCCTCCCATTACCTTAAAACCATGTCCTCTTGTACTGAGCAGTGGTGCCCTGGGCAAGAGGCGCTGGCTGTTCACTCTGTCTATTCCTCTTAATATCTTGTACAGCTCTATCATGTCTACTCTCATCCTCCTTCTCTCCAAAGAGTAAAGCCCTAGCTCCCTTAATCTCTGATCATAATCCATACTCTTTAAACCAGGCAGCATTCTGGTAAATCTCTTCTGTACCCTTTCCAATGCTTCCACGTTAGGTGTGTTCAGAAAGAATTCTTGACACAATATATAGAAAGCCTATGAAGAAATGTGGCAAAAATTCAATAAGATTTGTCGAACATGACCTTCCACGCACAAATCTATGTTGACTGTTCCTAATCAGACCCTGTCTATCTAAGAATACTTTCCATTAATTTACTAAGTCTGTGACGTCTGATGATGTCAAATACGTCCCCACCCCCGAGTGTTCCGACTTCCTTGAGGTGTTTAGTAAATAGATGGCAACCACACTACTGCTCCATCGGTGCCATAACATGCTATATAGTGAGGGTATCTCGATGACAGTTTGATCTTTTCTAACCGGTGTGAGGAACATATAACACGTGTAAGGTTGGTTATTCGGAGACTGTTAAAACTCGCCTGTTTGTGAAATTAGACTGAGATCCGCGTCCCCGAGGTCTCTTCTTTTGGATTTGTCAACTTTGAAACTTTTGACTTTTCTAGGATGTGCTCTCACTTACGTTTAGTAGCGTAATCTTCTTATCAGAATTGCAATGCTCTCAAGGCGGGCCTATATTATTCTTATTATTTACTATGTTTGTATTTGCACATTTTGTTGTATTTTGCACTCGTTCGCTTAGCGTAGTTGGTGCGGACATTCATTGATTCGGTTATGGTTACTGGGTTTATTTGTGTATGCCCGCAAAAAATGCGGCTAGTCGTTTCCACCCATATGGTGACATGTGGCTACTTTCGCAATAAATTTACTTTGAACTCTGAATATGGTCATCCCTGTTTATATTGATCCGAGAGGACCAGCTTTTCGTCGCCTTCAAAGTGAAATCCTCCCTGTCAACTACTGTCATGTTCGCCGCAGTCGGTGGTACAACTCTCGTCCTCACTTAATTTCCTCTTTAGCAGCGCATTCGGACCCGGTCAGCCTGAGATGCCAATCGTACTCATACGTCAAACACATTTCCATAACCAAGTGTCCATAATACTGTCATTCACAACCACCTGCAGATTTTACTGGATTCACTAGTCTCAGAGATGAAGAACATAGCGTTAGTAATATAAATAAATCCGCCAAAGGACTATAAATACTATAAAGACCATAAAGCACGTCGTCATTAAAAAAGAAATTTATAATTGAAAGGTGTTGCTAATAATGTAAATATTGCATTTCAGTTTGACAAGGTGACTGACGTATTTTTAGACTCGGGGATATTTATTTACTCCCCATGAAGCTGCATCGGGGCAGAGCAACAGAATTTGTATATCTTCTCCGATTAAAACTGAATCTTAGCAGCGTGTCTGTGCGTTAAGTCTTCGCGATTATGGACGCGATTAAACAAAAACGTGCATTTGATGGCAAGATTAACATATTATTGTTGGTGAATGTGTAAAAATAATTCAAGTCCAACAATTAAAAAGCTAAAAATGCATTAAATATCTACTACAGCGTGTGTGTGTGTGAGTGTGTGTGTGTGTGTGCGTGTGTGTGTGTGTGTGTGTGTGTGTGTGTGTGTGTGTGTGTGTGTGTGTGTGTGTGTGTGTGTGTGTGTGTGTTTGTGTGTGTGTGTGTTTGTGTATTAACAAGGATAATCATTGCTGGTGGAGACGGGATGTCGCAACGTGCAAAATTACGACCATATAGTTTCAGCTATCACATTAGATCTTGACCTCAGAATTTTACTGTGCCACGTATTCGACTTGCAGTAGTCTGTGTTTCTCACGGGCATTTTATTTTCCTCCAAAATTCAAAAGACTTTCGGGGAGCCATTCAAGGTTGCTTCGTTCGCAGCCACTATTAGTTTGTTGATTAGGTTCCACTTAAAAGTCCTCCACTTCCCTGTCAAATTTTATATCGGTTGTGGGATTAACGACACAGCGATTTTGAGATTGGATGACACAGGAGCCTTATGATCTTGTGAACGTAACGAGAGAGCTTTGGATCAGGATGAACTCAAAAGCAGAGTAAAGTCTAGATTTAGCTCAGACTCAGACTCAAAATTAACAAAACGACACAAACACAATCCATTGGCGAAATCCCAAACAGTAATACGGAAAATGCAACTCTTCCGATTGAGCCCTGAGCGCTCAGTACGAGGACTTCATGCAGGGACTTTCCATGAATAAACATGACAGCAATAATAGGCAGTCTGATAAGGGAGAACGGCATTCATTCTTTTACATTATTACTTTGCATGTCCAGACACCACATTAGGGCTGAGAAATTGTATTTTCATTTGAGTTGATTGTCCACTCACTGTGCTTCATTTTCTCAGCCAGTTCACGTGAACCTTCACTTCATTGTTGTACTCCATGTCCAACAAACCATATATCATCGATACAGTTAAAACTGGGACAGCAAGTGAGGGATTACACTCTGCCGACTCGCTGTCTACTGGATCATGAAATTCAGTCGGCCTTTGTAAATACCCTTGAAGTGACAATTGAATGATGAACTGACATCACTCCCATGTCACAGCGTATCTACCTTATGGATATCAATCCGGTAAGATTGAGAAAAGAAGTATATAAATATTCAAAACGGCTTCTCATTGTCCGCACTCTTGTGAAGTGCGCTTGATCAAAGTCACAATATCTGGGAAGAAGTAGATGAACGATATATAGTTACGCAGACAAACAGGCAGAGAAACTGTCAGGCGGAGGACAGGCACACCGGCAGACGGCCAGATAGTTAGAGAGATAGATGAATAGATAGGTAGATGTACAGACACGCATATCGACAGACGAACATATATGTTGTTCAGAAAACTATAATCTGCAAATCAGTGAGCAGAAACGAGGCAAAGGCAATGGAAATAGACAAAGAAGATGCTTTTATTCTTGCCATGTGATCGCAGTAATGGAGGTCCGTTCTCAGGGATGGTTTCATTAAAGCAACTCCAGGTGGACACAATGAGTTGTTTTGTTTTTGATGATCGAAAGCAAACCATTTTCAGATGAGAAGGAACAGCCTGTGACCTGTTGGTCTGCGCCGAGTGTCTGGCTTGAAACAGTCTGAGTTGGGAAGGACAAAATCAGTTACCAAGATCACATGTCGGGGGAAAGGGCCATAAAGATTGAGTCAACGAAATTGAAAGTTAATAGATTAATGTGATAAGGGAAAAATAGGAATAGAAGTTTTCAGGAGTACACGCAGCAACAACTCTGTGGAGACCAGCCATCGCGGAAGTGAATGACCCAAAGCTGAGATCATGAATGTTATATCAGGATGACGAGGAGCGCCCGGCCAGCGTGGATTACTTTCCTCCAGTATTACCTTCCCTATGTGTTGTCACTTTGTGGCGGGTACAAACTTATTGGGCGCACACGCAGGTATATACTCTTCTTTTCTAACACAGTCGCTTTCCACAATATGCCTTTCATCCTCGAGGAACTCTCGCGATTTTTTGAATGTTATTCACCTATCATTACACCACGTCAACCAATGCCTCCACTTTACTCCCTTCCATAGATCGGCCTGTTTTGGCCTCAGGCATTTGACAATGTAGGCCACATTATTTTTCCCAAAAGTGTGTATCGATACGATTTCATTCCAAGGTGTGAAAGAGAAAAATTATTAGAACACCTCCAAAGTAGCAGAGTCTGTAGAAAGTGAATCCCCGTTAACCCTAACCCACGGGATTGCGTCAAGGGTGCAAGTGTGCCAATTTTCAACATGGAGATGACAGGGCGGTGAACGATCAATTAGACTATGGAACTTTATGCGAAATACTGGCCGTTATTTAGGATTATATGGTACCGGGGCAGGAAGGGGTCATGGGCATCATCAGAGTAACAACGAAAGATAATTCAGCCGGAATAAGAAAAAAACCAGCAGTGTGTTCCCTATCGTTGTGAGGTGTCTAGCTGGAAGATGAGATGCCGTTCTCCTCATTTATGTTATGCATACGATGGCAGTGGAGAAGACCCCAGACAGAGGAAAGAAGTCCGAATATCAGTGGATTAAGCATTAAATTGTGATGAGCTCAGGATCAACAATGCTAGCAGTCCGAGCAAATCCAGGTTGTGTTTTATTTTCCAAAGTAGTGGAGACATCATTGTGAACCCTGAAAGTGCAGTAGGCTCGGTCGGCAGGGCACAGCCCTAACAAGCTAATTAAGGTCTGAGACCTTGGTCAAAGTTATCTCAGAGCTCAAATCTCTTGCGGTGCCCGAACTTTTGAATGGTGCTCCTTTCTTATTTTTCACTGTAAAATTGTTCAAAACAAAAATAATATACTAAACTTGCTTAAAATGATGAAAAAAATGTTTTTATGACCTCTGGAGATCATTTCAACTTCTCGTCACTTAACTATTCACAGTAACATAAATTTTGACCAGTGGTGCCTCAGACTTTTGCAAGCCACTGTATGTCGCTAATAATAGTTTAGCTCCTATGTGTAACACCCCCTGGTCCTCCGCTTCAAGGAGAGAATGACAGATTCTCCGCTGATATCGGAAATGTTCCATGTTCGGCAATTTCCTGGTGAAACACTTGTGCAGCGGCTCCACAGCAATCACGTCCATCACTCACGGGGAGCAGAAAATCAGACTACTATTATAGATTATTGCATCATGACTTTTCCCGTCCGTGACGGAATCTGTTGAGAACATATTGGATGCCGCATTGTAAATCTGCTTCCATACCTTCATTGATGTTTGGACTTCCATTTTTTTTTCTTCCTGTCCACATCAGCACTCCCGAGAACCCCGTCACTCTTTGTGAATATCCCAGCCATACTCACCCATGGAAGGTAACCTCGTACTTCAGTATTGACCCCTGTCTGCCCTTCGCTGACAGCTGACAAAATGACTAATTTAATCCCACAACCGACGACCCATTGAGTGAAGGGCTCTGCTCATGAGCCATTCTGTTCAGACCATTCAATACATAAGTAAATCGAAGTGGCATATTAGGAACATTAAAACAATGTTGTGTTTAAAATGGAAGTGTCAAATAGGCAAATACCATTGTCTACAACACTATCAACAACGCTAGCAATTTAGCGCATCTGCCAAACAATTCTTGTTACAAATGCAATAAATGCAGATGCTATGTCGGTTTAAACATATTCACTAATTCGAGGGTCATGTGTACGGCGGTTGAATTACTTTGCTTCATACCGGTGCGAGCATTGGTGGCCGCTGGTTTACTACACGAAAGACGGCATGTATATCAATTGTATTCACATACAAAACGCTGGGGGTATCTCCGCAGGTCTGGCAGCATCTATGGAAATGAACAAACAGACGATGATTCGGGCCAAGACCCTTCATCAGGGGGTAGAAAGGAAGGAGGAAGATGGCAGAATAAGAACCTCTTGGGGAGAGGGAAGGACAAGCTAGAAGGGAATGGGTGTTGCCAGGTTGGCGAAATAACAGTCTGGGTGATGACAGGTGAACAAGGCAAAGGGCGGCAGAAGAAGGAAGCTGATAGGAGAGGAGAGTGGATCCAAGGAAAAGGGAAGGAAGAGGGGCGTCATGGGAAGGCGATAGGCAGATCAGGTGGAGAGATACGACGCCGAAGTGGGGAAAGGAAGGAGGGGAAAATACCGGAACTCAACGGAAATCGATGTTCTTGCCATGAGATTGCAGGCTACCTGGACGGAATTTGAGGTGTAGCACATCCGGCCTGAGAGTAGCCTCACTGTGGCACGAGAGGAAGCCACGGGTCGACATATCGGACCGTGAACGGAGATCGGAAAGAAAATGGTTTGCCACTGGGAAATCTCTCTTCTGTTGATGGAGGTGAGGTGTGACCAAGTGTTAATTAATTTGAAGAAAGGTCTTGGCCAGAAAGGTCGACAGATTAATCATTTCCAAAGATGCTGCCTAACCTGTTGAGTTCCTCCAGCATTTTGTGCGTGTTGCAGTAAATCTAATTAAACGTTTACGTGCATTCAGTATCTCCGTGAGCCTGAATATGATATAAGTTTAAGGTTCTTCACTATGTTACAGGAATGTACAAATATCTTATTCTTTATTTTATATTTCTTTTGCAAGATCTATAACCGAGACAATACACAGAGTGAAACAGAACAGCCCATTGACAGTTTAACATTGGTCTATGGTGACAAAGTCCATGGATCCTCGGAATGGACAAGATCAACAATAACAATCATGAAACCGTGAGATGAGCCTGAGATTGTTTCACAACAACATTCACTGAATTCTGCAATCGTCATTTCTTCATCTTTGAGATTTTGTAATTTCGTGTCAACCTATCCACACCTCATTACAACTGGGATTTTAATTGAATGACATCATCTTTATTTTTACCCCAGCTGTCGGAAGACACGTCATCCTTGTGTAGAACTGAAGAGTCCGTGTGCCGGAGCGAGTATAAATGAATGACCGTGGAGATTCATCAGCTCAGAGTTTCTTGGGCGAGATCGCGGGCAGCTGGAAGACAGGCTGAATCTCACGCAGCATGCTTGAAGCGTTTTACCGTGTGAGAAAGATATATTACATGATCATCGCCGTTATTGGTGTTCCTGGTAAGAACATAGGTGAACAAATGTTTGCAGTTCTGTGTGCGCGGTCTTTGAAATCCTTCAGTTAGTGACCGAGTTCTGAGGCCGGTATATCAGTGAGTGCGGTGCAGACGTTGTGAAGAAACTCTGTGTTTGCTCAGAAATTCCCTTGCAGTTTAATATGTGCCCTCGGATAAAATCCAACTGGCCGTTGCAATGGACGTGGAGTGGAAGATCTGGGAGATGGAATCATTGAAAGGAAGTTTCATTTATCAGCGTAATGCCGCTGTCGAAGTTAACTCCGACAATCCTGCGCACTCGGCACCTTTACGGCCGACTTGCTGTTATCCGTATTAAAAGTGAAACTCGCTTTGTTCAAATTGAAACGTATTGCGCTGTTTTCTAAGGATTTGCTGAGAGTTGAAGGGGATGCGGGAAGCGGATCACCGGTGTGGTTCAGGGGAGAACGGGAGAAATCACTTGTGAGTTTGACTCCGTATCATCGAGAGGAGGTTCTAACATTAGAATAAGTGTCTGTCTGCATTTTAGTCAACCTGATTTGTTTTTCTCCACGCCTTATTATTCATGGAGTGAAGAGGGGTTTCCTTTAGAGGTCAGTCTGGTTCAGGATATGCGATACTCCGCTCTGGAACCATACGCGTCGAAGCATTTAGAATAATGCTGCAGTCATTCGGAGTAACCCCCGAAAGCGGCAAATATTTTGAGGTGTCTATATTGTCTTTCCTTTGGAAGTTGGATGGCTTAAGCAGGAACGTGCAAAATAGCTGAACACTCAGAGGGTCGGCAAAATCTTTCAAAGTGAAAATTGAAGTTTTCTGGTTGTGTGCCTTGCATTGCGTACAGGAAACAGTGGCCGAGAGTAGTTGCAGATTTTAGAAGAGAAAAGCCATGCTGGGCCCCTGTGGACGCTTGACCATCCAGAGTCGAGGAGGGGACAGACGGACAGACAGACAAACTTTATTGACCCCGAGGGAAATAAGACTAAGTCATGCGAACGGGTGAAAGATATTGGCTTTGATATTTGTAAATTGGCAGAGGAGGGGGGAGCGCGGCTTCGCGGTATGGGGAGACTGACATAACATAGGTGACGAGAACACAGCGATCTCCATCGTGACAAAGTTGGTGAGGCGTCCAGGCTTTGCACCTCATTCGAAACCGCGATGGTGGGAGATTCATATTGATTTCTCCAAACCGCCCTCGGTGATCAGCTATTAAACACTGTCAAACACTACTCCTCTCCCTGAACCGAATATCGGACCCTATCGAACAGAATGCACCCGACTGAGGTATTCGGGTCTCCCGCTCTACGACTCTGAATCCTCCAGAAATGAGTAACCTGCAAAGTTTCATTGTTCTCAGTTACCCGCTTATTTCTGTCCTGCGACATAGAGAGCGACGAAACAGCTATTAACTCTTTTTTTTGCTGCTCCCTCAGTGAATTTGGTGGCGATAGTGATCTTGTCCCGGGGCAAATGCGGCGTCTCCACCTGCACCACTCGCTACATGGTGGCCATGGCAACGGCGGACCTTCTTACCATCATCTTTGAACTCATATTGTGGCGGGTCAGATATTATTACTTCCCCGGGACTTTCCTGGACATCACCCCCGTGTGCAGTGTGATCTCTGCCCTGGGACAGGCAGCCACTGACTGTTCTGTCTGGTTCACCGTCTTGTTTACATTTGATCGGTTTGTCGCCATCTGTTGTCAGAAGCGGAAAGCGAAGTATTGCATCGGGAAAACTGCGGCTGTGGTTCTGACAACAACCGGCGTTCTGTTCTGTGTTAAAAATGTGCCCATCTTCTTCATATATCATCAGGTGAAAGTGATTGACAATATACCCTGGGACTGTATTATAAAGCCGGGCTACTATACCGATCCCAGCTGGGTGGGATATGACTGGCTTTCTACAGTTCTAACGCCATTACTCCCGTTCGTGTTAATACTCCTGCTCAACGCTCTGACAGTCAGACATATTTTAGTGACAAGTCGCGTCCGTAAGGGGCTGAGGGGTCAGAGCAAGGCGGAGAACCGCAGTGACCCGGAGATGGAGAGCAGGAGGAGGTCTGTGATTTACTTCTCTCCATCTCCGGAAGCTTCATCATCCTGTGGTCGGTGCATGTTGCCGATTTCCTTTATTACATTATTGCCGGACTGGATCCAAATAATTACAACGATTCGGAATACATATTTCAACACACCGGAGACATGCTGATGGTATTAAGTTGCTGCACAAACACGTTTATTTATGGGGTAACTCAGTCCAAGTTCAGAGAGCAGTTCATCAACGCAGCGAAATATCCGCTCGCATCAATTATTCAAATAATTAATAAACAGAATATCTAAGTTCTTCTCAGAGGCGGTCTCACTGTTTTCCATCATATTACCACCGAACGGGCAGTCGTCAGAGAACGTGGCAGAGGCGAGGATAAACTTGGTTAGAGCCCGGGAGTGAAACAGCTCAGGAACAGATCCTTCAGCACCCGCAGCGGACAGTCTATTTCTCAAGGTAGCTTCCCGACATTGTGAAGTAGCTGCCTGTATTCCTCATTTCCCTGGGTATTTTATCGGAGGTTAACATAGAATTTTGACGAACATAACTGCAGAAGCGTGCATAGGCACATCAGTAAACTTCAGGCGGAGGCCTGGTGGTTAATTCAAATGGTCATATGGGATGAGCAGACGATCAAACCAACAAGACACACGAGCAGAACTGGGCTCTTCATTCCACCGAGCTCCTCAGCCTTTCTTTGTCCTTTGTTCCGCTCCACAACCACAATATCCTTCTTTATCCAGAAAGCCGTTAACCCCCCACACCAATCAAGAACATTTCAAGCTTTTGCGTCACTACATCCAATGGCTTACGCTGCACCATTTCTGTGGCATCAAATTCGACTCCCCTTGAAATGAATGCCAGCATTGCATTTGCCTTCGTTACTGTCGAATTAACTCACAAGTTAGCTTTCAAGGGATCCAGTCAAAGACTCTTAAGTCCACGTACATCTCTTATTTCTGAATTTTCTTTTCAGTTGGAAACTTCTCTGAAATTTAATCGATCGTTCCAAAGTAAATACCTCACACCTCCATACTTTCCATTCCTCCTGTCTCTTCTTTACCCACTCGGTCAAACTGACGCCCTACCAGCGACACTACTTGCCTCTGCAGCTAAATTCTGCCCATCTGAATCCCATGCATTAACTGACTCTCCACCGTTGTAAATCTCATCTACCACTCAGTCCCTGTCTGGTCTCAGTTTCCCATATAAAGGTACAACATTAGCTGTCTGCTGGCATTTCACGTCATTGCTTCTTGATAAGGCAGGCGCAAAGATCTCTGCCAAGGTCGCAACATCCTGCGCTCTTCTTTCTCATAATATCCTGGGATAAGGATGGCGAGGATCTGGGGGCATTCATGAAGAACTCCAGCAATTCATCCATTCTAACGTTGATATGCCTCAGACAGCACAGTTTCCTCCGGGGAACTCGCAAACTATGTCCGTCTCAGGAGTAACTGTAGAAGAGATGTATTAATTTAACATTTCGATCATTTTTAGTGATTCTATACATTGATCTTCCTTAAGGCTAACGCTGTCTATTCCGCACCTACAGCCTACAGCCAAGCATTAAGACAAATCAGTTCTCTATTTACCCCAAGTATACAGTACTATGCAAACGTCATAGCCACATATATGTATCTAGACTGTCAGAGACCTTCTCACCGTGCGGAGTTGTCAATCTTGAGAGGAAAGCGAGTTTGTAACGCGCATCTCCAGTCTTTCCCGCTGCGTGTCCAGTCCCGATGAAGGATCTCGGCCCGAAACGTCTGCTGTGTGTAGAAATGCACATACGATTGTGTGCATCGCTCTAGATTTCCAGCATCTGCAATACCTCTTGAGACTTTGTACGTCTGTCGGGGTCAAAGGAGGATGGGAATCGGGAGGGTGGAGCGCAGCAGGAGGGGTGTAGGGCTGCTGGCAGGAAATCAGAATATTATTAGGCACACAGAGCACACCGGCACTGAAATAGGCCCTTCGGCCCATCTAGTCTAACTTCCGTAAATGCCCCTCCTCCACTTCTTACCACATCCCTGACATATTTAGTTGTTTGTTGTTGTTTTTTTTTGTCTCTCTCTGCCTATCACTCTACCTGTTCTCCATCTCCCTTTGGTGCTCCCCTCCCCCTTTCTTTCTTTCTTTCTTTCTTTCTTTCTTTCTTTCTTTCTTTCTTTCTTTCTTTCTTTCTTTCTTTCTTTCTCCCTAGGCCTCCGGTCCCATGATCCTTTCCCTTCTCTATCTCTGTATCACTTTTGCCAATCACCTTTCCGGTTCTCAGCTTCATCCCACCCCCTCCACTCTTCTCCTATCATTTCGTGTTTCCCCCCTCCCCCCACTACTTTCAAATCTCAGTATCTTTCCTTTCAGTTAGTCCTGACGAAGGGTCTCGGCCCGAAACGTCGACAGTGCTTCTCCCTATAGATTCTGCCTGGCCTGCTGTGTTCCACCAGCATTTTGTGTGTGTTGTTTGAATTTCCAGCATCTGCAGATTTCCTCGCGTCTGAACTTTTATTTGGTTTCTGCTGCCTCGGCTCTTTAGTGCCTAAATCAGACTGGCATCTAGCACTACCGTGGGCAGCTCATTCCACACCCCACCAACCCCTGAGTGAAGTTCCCCTTCAAATTCCCCTAAACTCTATGACCTTTCAAACTTAACCAATGAGTACAATGAGGGCGGAGAGGGAAGATAGTAAGGGAAGGGAGGCCCAATGCAGAAAGAGAAATAAAGGCGAATGTTAATACTTCCAGCCTTTAAAAAAAGTGTTCGATCTCACTTGCTGCAAACTTGCTAACTGTACCCTGTACATTCTCAAGCAAAATATTGATCTACATGACAAGTAGCAATAGTCAAAGTAAATTTTATTATTAGAGTTTACATACATGACACACCGAGATTTATTGTCCTGCGGGCATATACTCAACAAGTCTTTAGAATAGTAACAATAACGGGATCGATGAAAGATCAAGTAGTGCATAGAAGAGATTTTTCACTCAAATGTAGTTAAACTCTGGATCATTCTGCCCAAGGTGGTCGTAGAGGCAGGTCCCTTCACAGCATTAATGCAGTGGATGAGCATTGAAACTGCCGAATGCTGATAAATGGGACGAGTCTAGACAGTGAGTGGACGGTCAGAAAAGGTATGACCAGCGGTGTGTGATTCACCACTCCGGATGTGCTCAATTAACAATGGTGGGGCTGAAAGTCATTGGTTTCAAAACTCCACACCCCTCTCCAGCCTGAAATAAACCAGAGTGCACCCCTTAGTCGCCACTGCGAATATCTGTTTCTGTCAAGGTAACCTAGAGCTTGGTCACTTCTGCTCACAACTAACAATTGATGCAGTTTACATATCTTCAAATAATGCTGCATTCTTACAGAAAAATTAAGCATCTCTAAAATAATTTGTAAGGGGGATGGGAGCCAGAGCGATAGAGCAGTGAAAGAAGTGCATGGAGTAAAGCCAGATCTAACATATAGAGAGGCTTTGAGGAAAGAGAAACAGAATAAAGGGTGTAAAGGTGGTAAGGTAGAAGGGCTAAGGTGTGTGTACTTCAATGCAAGAAGCATCAGGAACAAACTGAGAGCTTGGATACATACATTGAATCATGATGTAGTGGGCCATTACAGACACTTGGCTGGCACCAGGGCAGGAATGGATTCTCAATATTCCTGGATTTCAGTGCTTTAAAGGGGATAGAGAGGGGGGGGGGGGGGGAGGGGAGGAGGGGTGGCATTACTGCTCATACCCGGAGATTGCAGGATGATGTCATTCACCCGACACATTGACCTGGGAATGAGAATTCCGTCATCGATGGGAGATGGATATACAGCGTCACGAGTCTGACTGTGAGCAGGTTTGTGCTTCGTTAGGGGGTTGCTCTGTTAATGAACCGGAGTACTGAAATGAACGGATATTTCACCGCGTTTTTCACCTGCTCTCGGAATCTGGACTGAGTGGCGGCGTAAATGAATGTGTTCGTCGAGCAGCTGAAATTCCTCAGCAAATTTCCGGCATAGGCGGAAATAATTTCCGAGTCATTCCCCTGTGTTCCTATCCCGGTGATGTGATAGTAGATAAATTCTGCAACTTTCGTCATCCACAGGAGCATGAAGCTGCCGGCGAGGGTGAGGAGCAAAACCACAGACCTCTTCTGGCTCTCCATCTCCGGCTCACTGCTGTTTCCCCCCCTTGCTCTTACCCCTCAGCCCCCCTACAGACCCGACTGGCCACTAAGATGTGCCTGACTGTCAGAGCGTTGAGCAGCAGATTTACGCCGAATGGGAGGAACGGAGTCCAAACGATGTCAAACCAGTCATACGACACCCACGCCGGTTCAGTGAAGTAACTTGGCTTCGGATAACAGAACCATGGTACATTGTTAATGATCTCTCTGGAAGTGAAGTAGAGTGGGCCGTTTTTCAGACAGAACAGACCGCTAGATGGCGCTAGAACCACGGCCGCCGTTCTCCCCGTGCAGTACTGAGTTTTCAGTTTCTGACAGCAAATGGCAACAAACCGATCGAAGGTGAAAGTGACGGTGAACCAGACGGAACAGTTCACGGCAATGCGGGGCAGGACACGGGGAACAGTGCACACAGAGGGGACGGTCAGGAAACAAACGGGAAAATAATGATGATTGAGTTGATATAAAGCGACCTCAGTGATAATGACCAGTAGATCCGCCGCTGCCATGGCCACCAGGTACCGCGTGGTGCAGAAGGAGAGGCCGCACTTTCCCCGGGACAGGATGATAATTGCCACTAAATTCACTGGAGAAAGAGAACGGAATGACATTTAAAAAACAAACACGAGGAAATCTGCAGATGCTGGTAATTCAAGGAACACACACAAAACGCTGCTGGAACACGGCAGGCCAGGCAGCACCTATAGGGAGAAGGACTGCCGACGTTTAGGGCCGAGACACTTCGTCAGGACTAAAGTGTAGCTAACATTGAAAAATATGATTCGCAATGAGGCACCCTCAACTTAATCGCCCTCCACTACCCATCAAGGCGTAGGTTGAGTTACTGTTAACCTCAGATTCACTGCTACCGGATTCCAATGATTCACCAATCACGAGCGGTAAAGAATTTCATCTGATAGCCGTCGTGAACAGTGTATTCATTCTTCTGAAATTTTGCCTCCTAGGCCTCGACAGCACGGGACAGGATACATATTCCCTGCACCCAGATTGTCAATCATAGAATCATAGAAATCTACAGCGCATTACAGGTCCTTCGGCCCACAATGTTCTGCCGACCATGTAAACTCAGATAGAGATTATCTGCAATATTTATAAATCATTCATCTTGCTCAGTGTGAATGAATGCACAGGTCATTGTTTGAATGAAGCAGCTTGGTGACTGAGCGTCCAGTCCACGTGATCAAATCCCCGTCACAGTACAGACACGTCAGAGGCCAAGATGGTGAATACTCCTCTATTGCGAGTCGGTATTTCTTAAGCAAGGAGCACAGGCTGCACGCGATACAACAATTTTTGCCTCATAATGTCGAGACGAAGATGAAGTAGGAAAACATGACTCTCACAGGAGGATAAACATTGCTTGCTGAGAATATCAACTGAACATCTCTGAATCTAACTGGTTGCCCTATTTACACGTGAACAGTGAACAGTGTTCCAGGTGACCTGAGAACTGGCACACGAGAAATCTCCAATATATTATTCAAATTGCTATTTAGCTAGCACTTCGCTTTCAAATTTCCCCATACATCACATTTATCCACGTTATTCTTTAATTGCCATGGATTTTCACACACATCGAGAACCAGTAAATTGCACTGGATCATCCCGGCGTCCTCGTAATTCTCCACATCGCCCAATTTCACCTCGCCAGGAACGCCAAATAAATATATCCCGTACTCATCATTCCCCACATCTCCTAAGTTCACCTCGCCGGGAGCGCCAGAAAGAAACAAAACCCGTCCTCATAATTCTCTCATCACCCAATTTCATCTCTCCGGGAACAATAAAACACGTCCTCATAATTTCCCACATCGCAGTTACAGTTCCCAGACTTCTTATCCCACACCGGGAGCTTTACCATAAGTGGTTCCCAGTCTCAGTACCAAACTCTGTCAATTCTCTCTCCCACTCTATCTCTCTCCTTCCCTCTCTTGGTCCCCAGTCGCTGTGTCCCTCACCCTGCCTCTATCCCACATTTTTCCCCTCTTCCCCGCTCTCTGCGACTGCTGACTGGTTCTGTTTTTTATTAAGTGCAATCGTGAAAAATAGCCAAATCAGAAATGCTGATCAAGTCAGCTACTTCCCGAAGAGAACTCTGATTGGCCAATCGGATGGTTCATTGCTGCTCAGCGATAGAACTCTAAAAAATACATACGTACAATTAAAAAACATTTTAAAAAATAGTAGAAATACTGGAGTCATGATGATGGTGATGATGAAGTCTGCTGGAGAGAGACATTTATACACATGCTGTCCTCCATAATTCAAAAAGATTGAACGAAAAGGTTGCAGGGTGACAAAGCGTGGCAGGAGCACTTGGAAATAAATACTAATCCCTGCCGGGAGAAAACAGCACCTGTTCTTTCCGCACTATTCTCCCGATGTTTAAGGACTAAGTCCAGCCGGATCATAAGTCACAAGTGCTTCCTTCCCCATCTCCATTTCTCTCTAAGTCCCCCCCCCCCCCGGCTCCCTCTCACTGTTCTCCTTTTCAACATTTCCCCTCCTCTCCCCCTCCCGGCACTCGTCCCTCTCCCTTTCCCACTCTGTCTCTCCGCCTTCTACCTTTTTGCCTTTCTCTCACACACCTCTTGATCTGTCTCTCCTTCTCACTGATTCCCCCTCTCTGTCTCCCTCCCTCCCTTTCCTTCCTCTCTCTGTCTGTCTCCCCCTCTCTCACGCCCCTCTCCCATTCCACTCTCTCTCTCTGCCTCTTATCCCCTCCCTTTCCACTCTCCCTCACTCTCTCTCCGCTCTCTGTCTATCCATCTCCCCCTTTCCTCCCTCATTTCCTCTCTCGTGTCTTCTCTCTCGCTCCTCTCTATCTCTCCTCCATCTCACTCTTCACTTTCACTCACCTCCCTCTCCATTTCCACCTTCCTTTTCCCCCTCCCATTCCAATTCCCCACCCCCAACACCTCTCCCTTTTAACTTTCTTCCTCTCTCCATCACTCTCTCTCGCCCTGTCTCTCCTCTCTCTCTCTCTCACATACATACCTTTCTTTCGCTCTCACATCCATCTCCACCCTCTAGTTCTCCCCCTCTCTCTATCCCTCCTCCCTCTATCTTTCTACTTTCTGCCTCCCTTCCCTTCCACTTTCTCTTTCTCGCTCTAAGCCCTTAGACCCTCTCCTTTCCGACAATCTCTCTCTCGCCGCTCCCCCCTTCCACTTTCTCTTTCTCTCCATCCCCCTCTGCCTCCAACACATCCCCATCACTGTATCTCCCCATCCCTCTCTCTCCTCTTTCTCTCTCTCTCCCTCACTCGCCTCCTCCCTTTCCACATTTCTCTCTCCACATCTCCCTTTCCACATTTCTCTCTCCACATTCTCCACATCACCCTTTCCACATTTCTCTAAAATGTGCATGACTGTCAGAGCGTTGAGCAGCAGAATTACGCCGAATGGGAGGACCGGAGTCAAAACGATGTCAAACCAGTCATACGCCACCCACGCCGGTTCAGTGAAGTAACTTGGCTTCGGATAACAGAACCATGGTACATTGTTAATGATCTCTCTGGAAGTGAAGTAGAGTGGACCGTTTTTCAGACAGAACGGACCGCTAGATGGCGCTAGACCCACGGCCGCCGTTCTCCCCGTGCAGTACTTTGTTTTCAGTTTCTGACAGCAAATGGCAACAAACCGATCGAAGGTGAAAGTGACGGTGAACCAGACGGAACAGGTCACGGCAATGCGGGACAGGACACGGAGAACAGTGCACACAGAGGTGACGTTCAGGGAACAAACGGGAAAGTAATTATAACTGAGTTGATATAAAGCGACCTCAGTGATAATGACCAGTAGTTCCGCCGCTGCCATGGCCACCAGGTACCGCGTGGTGCAGAAGGAGAGGCCGCACTTTCCCCGGGACAGGGTGACAATCGCCACTAAATTCACTGGAGAAAGAGAACGGAATGACGTTTGAAAAACAAACACGAGGAAATCTGCAGATGCTGGTAATTCAAGCAACACACACAAAACGCTGCTGGAACACAGCCGGCCAGGCAGCATCTATAGGGAGAAGCACTGCCGACGTTTAGGGCCGAGACCCTTCGTCAGGACTAGAGTGTTGCTAACATTGAAAAATATGATTCGCAATCAGGCACTCGCAACTTAATCGCTAATCATTGCTAAGGTTGAGTTACTGTTAACCTCAGATTCACTGCTATGGGATTCCAATGATTCACCAATCACGAGCGTTAAAGAATTTGGTCTGATATCCGTCGTGAACAGTGTATTCATTCTTCTGAAATTTTGCCTCCTAGGCCTCGACAGCACGGGATATTCCCTGCACCCAGATTGTCAATCACAGAATCATAGAAATCTACAGCGCATTACAGGTCCTTCGGCCCACAATGTTCTGCCGACCATGTAAACTCAGATAGAGATTATCTGCAATATTTATAAATCATTCATCTTGCTCAGTGTAAATGAATGCACAGGTCATTGTTTGAATGAAGCAGCTTCGTGATGGAGCGTCCAGTCCACGTGATCCAATCCCCGTCACAGTACAGACACGTCAGAAGCCAAGATGGTGAACACTCCTCTATTGCGAGTCGGTATTTCTTAAGGAAGGAGCACAGGCTGCACGCGACACTCCAATTTTTGCCTCATAATGTCGAGACGAAGTTGGAGTAGGAAAACATGACTCTGACAGGGGGATAAATGTTACTTGCTGAGAATATCAACTGATCATCTCTGAATCTAACTGGTTGCCCTATTTACACGTGAACAGTGAACAGTGTTCCAGGTGACCTGAGAACTGGCACACGAGAAATCTCCAATATATTATTCAAATTGCTATTTAGCCAGCACTTCGCTTTCAAATTTCCCCATACATCAAATTTATCCACGTTATTCTTTAATTGCCATGGATTTTCACACACATCGAGAACCAGAAAATTGCACTGGATCATCCCGGCGTCCTCGTAATTCTCCACATCGCCCAATTTCACCTCGCCAGGAACGCCAAATAAATATATCCCGTACTCATCATTCCCCACATCTCCTAAGTTCAGCTCGCCGGGAGCGCCAGAAAGAAACAAAACCCGTCCTCATAATTGTCACATCGCCCAATTTCACCTCGCCGGGAACATTAAAACCCGTCCTCATAATTCTCACATCACCCAATTTCATCTCTCCGGGAACAATAAAACACGTCCTCATAATTTCCCACATCGCAGTTACAGTTCCCAGTCTCCGTATCCCACACCAGGAGCTTTACCATAAATGGTTCCCAGTCTCTGTTCCTAACTCTGTCAATTCTCTCTCCCACTCTATCTCTCTCCTTCCCTCTCTTTGTCCCCAGTCGCTGAGTCCCTCACCCTGCCTCTATCCCACATTTGTTTCCCCTCTTCCCCGCTCTCTGCGACTGCTGAATGGTTCTGTTTTTTATTAAGTGCAATCGTGAAAAATAGCCAAATCAGAAATGCTGATCAAGTCAGCTAGTTCCCGAAGAGAACTCTGATTGGCCAATCGGATGGTTCATTGCTGCTCAGCGATAGAACTCTAAAAAATACATACGTACAATTAAAAAATATTTTAAAAAATAGTAGAAATACTGGAGTCATGACGATGGTGATGATGAAGTCTGCTGGAGAGAGACATTTATACACATGCTGTCCTCCATAATTCAAAAAGATTGAAGGATAAGGTTGCAGGGTGACAAAGCGTGGCAGGAGCACTTGGAAATAAATACTAATCCCTGCCGGTAGAAAACAGCACCTGTTCTTTCGGCCCTGTTCTCCCGATGTTTAAGGACTAAGTCCAGCCGGATCATAAGTCACAAGTGCTTCCTTCCACATCTCCATTTCTCTCTAAGTCGTCCCCCCCCCCCGGCTCCCTCTCACTGTTCTCCTTTTCAACATTTCCCCTCCTCTCCCCCTCCCGGCACTCGTCCCTCTCCCTTTCCCACTCTGTCTCTCCGCCTTCTACCTTTTTGCCTTTCTCTCACACACCTCTTGATCTGTCTCTCCTTCTCACTGATTCCCCCTCTCTGTCTCCCTCCCTCCCTTTCCTTCCTCTCTCTGTCTGTCTCCCCCTCTCTCACGCCCCTCTCCCATTCCACTCTCTCTCTCTGCCTCTTATCCCCTCCCTTTCCACTCTCCCTCACTCTCTCTCCGCTCTCTGTCTATCCATCTCCCCCTTTCCTCCCTCATTTCCTCTCTCGTGTCTTCTCTCTCGCTCCTCTCTATCTCTCCTCCATCTCACTCTTCACTTTCACTCACCTCCCTCTCCATTTCCACCTTCCTTTTCCCCCTCCCATTCCAATTCCCCACCCCCAACACCTCTCCCTTTTAACTTTCTTCCTCTCTCCATCACTCTCTCTCGCCCTGTCTCTCCTCTCTCTCTCTCTCACATACATACCTTTCTTTCGCTCTCACATCCATCTCCACCCTCTAGTTCTCCCCCTCTCTCTATCCCTCCTCCCTCTATCTTTCTACTTTCTGCCTCCCTTCCCTTCCACTTTCTCTTTCTCGCTCTAAGCCCTTAGACCCTCTCCTTTCCGACAATCTCTCTCTCGCCGCTCCCCCCTTCCACTTTCTCTTTCTCTCCATCCCCCTCTGCCTCCAACACATCCCCATCACTGTATCTCCCCATCCCTCTCTCTCCTCTTTCTCTCTCTCTCCCTCACTCGCCTCCTCCCTTTCCACATTTCTCTCTCCACATCTCCCTTTCCACATTTCTCTCTCCACATTCTCCACATCACCCTTTCCACATTTCTCTAAAATGTGCATGACTGTCAGAGCGTTGAGCAGCAGAATTACGCCGAATGGGAGGACCGGAGTCAAAACGATGTCAAACCAGTCATACGCCACCCACGCCGGTTCAGTGAAGTAACTTGGCTTCGGATAACAGAACCATGGTACATTGTTAATGATCTCTCTGGAAGTGAAGTAGAGTGGACCGTTTTTCAGACAGAACGGACCGCTAGATGGCGCTAGACCCACGGCCGCCGTTCTCCCCGTGCAGTACTTTGTTTTCAGTTTCTGACAGCAAATGGCAACAAACCGATCGAAGGTGAAAGTGACGGTGAACCAGACGGAACAGGTCACGGCAATGCGGGACAGGACACGGAGAACAGTGCACACAGAGGTGACGTTCAGGGAACAAACGGGAAAGTAATTATAACTGAGTTGATATAAAGCGACCTCAGTGATAATGACCAGTAGTTCCGCCGCTGCCATGGCCACCAGGTACCGCGTGGTGCAGAAGGAGAGGCCGCACTTTCCCCGGGACAGGGTGACAATCGCCACTAAATTCACTGGAGAAAGAGAACGGAATGACGTTTGAAAAACAAACACGAGGAAATCTGCAGATGCTGGTAATTCAAGCAACACACACAAAACGCTGCTGGAACACAGCCGGCCAGGCAGCATCTATAGGGAGAAGCACTGCCGACGTTTAGGGCCGAGACCCTTCGTCAGGACTAGAGTGTTGCTAACATTGAAAAATATGATTCGCAATCAGGCACTCGCAACTTAATCGCTAATCATTGCTAAGGTTGAGTTACTGTTAACCTCAGATTCACTGCTATGGGATTCCAATGATTCACCAATCACGAGCGTTAAAGAATTTGGTCTGATATCCGTCGTGAACAGTGTATTCATTCTTCTGAAATTTTGCCTCCTAGGCCTCGACAGCACGGGATATTCCCTGCACCCAGATTGTCAATCACAGAATCATAGAAATCTACAGCGCATTACAGGTCCTTCGGCCCACAATGTTCTGCCGACCATGTAAACTCAGATAGAGATTATCTGCAATATTTATAAATCATTCATCTTGCTCAGTGTAAATGAATGCACAGGTCATTGTTTGAATGAAGCAGCTTCGTGATGGAGCGTCCAGTCCACGTGATCCAATCCCCGTCACAGTACAGACACGTCAGAAGCCAAGATGGTGAACACTCCTCTATTGCGAGTCGGTATTTCTTAAGGAAGGAGCACAGGCTGCACGCGACACTCCAATTTTTGCCTCATAATGTCGAGACGAAGTTGGAGTAGGAAAACATGACTCTGACAGGGGGATAAATGTTACTTGCTGAGAATATCAACTGATCATCTCTGAATCTAACTGGTTGCCCTATTTACACGTGAACAGTGAACAGTGTTCCAGGTGACCTGAGAACTGGCACACGAGAAATCTCCAATATATTATTCAAATTGCTATTTAGCCAGCACTTCGCTTTCAAATTTCCCCATACATCAAATTTATCCACGTTATTCTTTAATTGCCATGGATTTTCACACACATCGAGAACCAGAAAATTGCACTGGATCATCCCGGCGTCCTCGTAATTCTCCACATCGCCCAATTTCACCTCGCCAGGAACGCCAAATAAATATATCCCGTACTCATCATTCCCCACATCTCCTAAGTTCAGCTCGCCGGGAGCGCCAGAAAGAAACAAAACCCGTCCTCATAATTGTCACATCGCCCAATTTCACCTCGCCGGGAACATTAAAACCCGTCCTCATAATTCTCACATCACCCAATTTCATCTCTCCGGGAACAATAAAACACGTCCTCATAATTTCCCACATCGCAGTTACAGTTCCCAGTCTCCGTATCCCACACCAGGAGCTTTACCATAAATGGTTCCCAGTCTCTGTTCCTAACTCTGTCAATTCTCTCTCCCACTCTATCTCTCTCCTTCCCTCTCTTTGTCCCCAGTCGCTGAGTCCCTCACCCTGCCTCTATCCCACATTTGTTTCCCCTCTTCCCCGCTCTCTGCGACTGCTGAATGGTTCTGTTTTTTATTAAGTGCAATCGTGAAAAATAGCCAAATCAGAAATGCTGATCAAGTCAGCTAGTTCCCGAAGAGAACTCTGATTGGCCAATCGGATGGTTCATTGCTGCTCAGCGATAGAACTCTAAAAAATACATACGTACAATTAAAAAATATTTTAAAAAATAGTAGAAATACTGGAGTCATGACGATGGTGATGATGAAGTCTGCTGGAGAGAGACATTTATACACATGCTGTCCTCCATAATTCAAAAAGATTGAAGGATAAGGTTGCAGGGTGACAAAGCGTGGCAGGAGCACTTGGAAATAAATACTAATCCCTGCCGGTAGAAAACAGCACCTGTTCTTTCGGCCCTGTTCTCCCGATGTTTAAGGACTAAGTCCAGCCGGATCATAAGTCACAAGTGCTTCCTTCCCCATCTCCATTTCTCTCTAAGTCCCCCCCCCCCCGCTCCCTCTCACTGCTCTCCTTTTCAACATTTCCCCTCCTCTCCCCCTCCCGGCACTCGTCCCTCTCCCTTTCCCACTCTGTCTCTCCGCCATCTACCTTTTTGCCACTCTCTTTCACACACCTCTTGATCTGTCTCTCCTCACTGTTTCCCCTCTCTGTCTCCCTCCCTCCCTTTCCTTCCTCTCTCTGTCTGTCTCCCCCTCTTTCACGCCCCTCTCCCATTCCACTCTCTCTCTGCCTCTCATCCCCTCCCTTTCCACTTTCCCTCACTCTCTCTCCGCTCTCTGTCTATCCTTCTCTCCCCTTCCTCCCACATTTCCCCTCTCTCCCTCATTTCCCCTCTCGTGTCTTCTCTCTCGCTCCTCTCTATCTCTCCTCCCTCTCACTCTCCACTTTCACTCACCTCCCTCTCCATTTCCACCTTCCTTTTCCCCCTCGCATTCCAATTCCCCACCCCAACCCCTCTCCCTTTTGACTTTCTCCCTCTCTCCATCACTCTCTCTCGCCCTCTCTCTCTCACATACATATCTTTCTTTCTCTCACACATCCATCTCCACCCTCTAGTTCTCCCCCTCTCTCTATCCCTCCTCCCTCTCTGATTCTACTTTCTGCCTCCCTTCCCTTCCACTTTCTCTTTGTCGCTCTAAGCCCTTAGACCCTCTCCTTTCCGACAATCTCTCTCTCGCCGCTCTCCCCTTCCACTTTCTCCTTCTCTCCATCGCCCTCTGCCTCCAACACATCCCCATCACTGTATCTCCCCATCCCTCTCTCTCCTCTTTCTCTCTCTCTCTCCCTCACTCGCCTCCTCCCTTTCCACATTTCTCTCTCCACATCTCCCTTTCCACATTTCTCTCTCCACATTCTCCACATCTCCCTTTCCACATTTCACTAAAATGTGCATGACTGTCAGAGCGTTGAGCAGCAGAGTTACGCCGAATGGGAGGAACGGAGTCAAAACGATGTCAAACCAGTCATACGCCACCCACGCCGGTTCAGTGAAGTAACTTGGCTTCGGATAACAGAACCATGGTACATTGTTAATGATCTCTCTGTAAGTGAAGCAGAGCGGGCCGTTTTTCAGACAGAGAAGACCGCTAGATGGCGCTAGAACCACGGCCGCCGTTCTCCCCGTGTGGTACTCTGTTTTCAGTTTCTGACAGCAAATGGCAACAAACCGATCGAAGGTGAAAGTGACGGTGAACCAGACGGAACAGTTCACGGCAATGCGGGACAGGACACGGAGAACAGTGCACACAAAGGGGACGTTCAGGAAACAAACGGGAAAATAATGATAATTGAGTTGATACAAAGCGACCTCAGTGATAATGACCAGTCGATCCGCCGCTGCCATGGCCACCAGGAACCACGTGGTGCAGAAGGAGAGGACACACTTTCCCCGGGACAGGATGATAATTGCCACTAAATTCACTGGAGAAAGAGAACGGAATGACATTTTAAAAACAAACACGAGGAAATCTGCAGATGCTGGTAATTCAAGCAACACACACAAAACGCTGCTGGAACACAGCAGGCCAGGCAGCATCTATAGGGAGAAGCACTGCCGACGTTTAGGGCCGAGACCCTTCGTCAGGACTAAAGTGTATCTAACATTGAAAAATATGTTTCGCAATTAATGTTAATTGCCTGAGAACTGGCACATGAGAAATCTCCAATATATTATCCAAATTGCTATTTAGCTAGCACTTCGCTTTCAAATTTCCCTACACATCACATTTATCCACGTTATTCTTTAATTAACCATATAACCATATAACAATCACAGCACGGAAACAGGCCATTCCGGCCCTCCTAGTCCGTGCCGAACTTTTAATCTCACCTAGTCCCACCTACCCGCACTCAGCCCATAACCCTCCACTCCTTTCCTGTCCATATACCTATCCAATTTTACCTTAAATGACACAACTGAACTGGCCTCTACTACTTCTACAGGAAGCTCATTCCACACAGCTATCACTCTCTGAGTAAAGAAATACCCCCTCGTGTTTCCCTTAAACTTTTGCCCCCTAACTCTCAAATCATGTCCTCTCGTTTGAATCTCCCCTACTCTCAATGGAAACAGCCTATTCACGTCAACTCTATCTATCCCTCTCAACATTTTAAATACCTCGATCAAATCCCCCCTCAACCTTCTACGCTCCAATGAATAGAGACCTAACTTGTTCAACCTTTCTCTGTAACTTAAGTGCTGAAACCCAGGTAACATCCTAGTAAATCGTCTCTGCACTCTCTCTAATTTATTGATATCTTTCCTATAATTCGGTGACCAGAACTGTACACAATATTCCAAATTTGGCCTTACCAATGCCTTGTACAATTTTAACATTACATCCCAACTTCTGTACTCAATGCTCTGATTTATAAAGGCCAGCGTTCCAAAAGCCTTCTTCACCACCCTATCTACATGAGACTCCACCTTCAGGGAACTATGCACTGTTATTCCTAGATCTCTCTGTTCCACTGCATTCCTCAATGCCCTACCATTTACCCTGTATGTTCTATTTGGATTATTCCTGCCAAAATGTAGAACCTCACACTTCTCAGCATTAAACTCCATCTGCCAACGTTCAGCCCATTCTTCTAACCGGCATAAATCTCCCTGCAAGCTTTGAAAACCCACCTCATTATCCACAACACCTCCTACCTTAGTATCATCAGCATACTTACTAATCCAATTTACCACCCCATCATCCAGATCATTTATGTATATTACAAACAACATTGGGCCCAAAACAGATCCCTGAGGCACCCCGCTAGTCACCGGCCTCCATTCCGATAAACAATTATCCACCACTACTCTCTGGCATCTCCCATCTAGCCACTGTTGAATCCATTTTATTACTCCAGCATTAATACCTAACGACTGAACCTTCTTAACTAACCTTCCATGTGGAACTTTGTCAAAGGCCTTGCTGAAGTCCATATAGACTACATCCACTGCCTTACCCTCGTCAACATTCCTCGTAACTACTTCAAAAAATTCAATAAGGTTTGTCAAACATGACCTTCCACGCACAAATCTATGCTGGCTACTCCTAATCAGATCCTGTCTATCTAGATAATTATAAATATTATCTCTAAGAATACTTTCCATTAATTTACCCACCACTGATGTCAAACTGACAGGTCTATAATTGCCAGGCTTACTTCTAGAACCCTTTTTAAAAAATTGAACCACATGAGCAATACGCCAATCCTCCGGCACAATCCCCGTTTCTAATGACATCTGAAAGATCTCCGTCAGAGCTCCTGCTATCTCTACACAAACTTCCCTCAAGGTCCTGGGGAATATCCGGTCAGGACCCGGAGATTTATTCACTTTTAAATTTCTTAAAAGCGCCAGTACTTCCACCTCTTTAATTGCCATGGATTTTCACACGCATGGAGAACCAGTAAATTGCACTGGATCATCCCGGCGTCCTCATAATTCTCCACATCGCCCAATTTTACCTCGCCAGGAACGCCAAATAAATATATCCCGTACTCATCATTCCCCACATCTCCTAAGTTCACCTCGCCGGGAGCGCCAGAAAGAAAGAAAACCCCATCCTCATAATTGTCACATCACCCAATTTCACCTCGCGGGAACATTAAAATCCGTCCTCATAATTCTCTCATCACCCAATTTCATCTCGCCGGGAACAATAAAACACGTCCTCATAATTTCCCACATCGCAGTTACAGTTCCCAGTCTCCGTATCCCACACCAGGAGCTTTACCATAAATGGTTCCCAGTCTCTGTTCCTAACTCTGTCAATTCTCTCTCCCACTCTATCTCTCTCTTTCCCTCTCTTTGCCTGCAGTCGCTGAGTCCCTCACCCTGCCTCTATCCCACATTTGTTTCGGCTCTTCCCCGCTCTCTGCCACTGCTGACTGGTTCTTTTTTTTTTATTAAGTGCAATCGTGAAAAATAGCCAAATCAGAAATGCTGATCAGGGCAGCTAGTTCCCGAAGAGAACGCTGATAGGCAGAAGTTCCTTGTGCAGGAAGGCACAGAGTCGACTGTACTTCCTAAGAAGGTTGGCGTCATTCTATGTCTGTAGTGAGATGCTGAAGATGTTCTATAGGTCAGTTGTGGAGAGCGCCCGCTTCTTTGTGGTGGCGTGTTGGGGAGGAAGCATTAAGAAGAGGGACGCCTCACGTCTTAATAAGCTGGTAAGGAAGGCGGGCTCTGTCGTGGGCAAAGTACTGGAGAGTTTAACATCGGTAGCTGAGCGAAGGGCGCTGAGTAGGCTACGGTCTATTGTGGATAACTCTGAACATCCTCTACATAGCACCATCCAGAGACAGAGAAGCAGTTTCAGCGACAGGTTACTATCGATGCAATGCTCCTCAGACAGGATGAAGAGGTCAATACTCCCCAATGCCATTAGGCTTTACAATTCTACCGCCAGGACTTAAGAACTTTTTAAAGCTATTATTAATGCTTTTTGAGATAGTGATTTAGATGCATATCATATTTTTTACTGAGTTAAGTATTGTATGTAATTAGTTTTGCTACAACAAGTGTATGGGACATTGGAAAAAATGTTGAATTTCCCCATGGGGATGAATAAAGTATCTATCTATCTATCTATCTATCTAGGCCAATCGGATGGTTCATTGCTGCTCAACGATAGAACTCTAAAAAATACATACGTACAATTAAAAAACATTTTAAAAAATAGTAGAAATACTGGAGTCATGATGATGGTGATGATGAAGTCTGCTGGAGAGAGATATTTATACACATGCTGTCCTCCATAATTCAAAAAGATTGAGCGATAAGGTTGCAGGGTGACAAAACGTGGCAGGAGCACTTGGAACTAAATACTAATCCCTGCCGGGAGAAAACAGCATCTGTTCTTTCCGCACTGTTCTCCCGATGTTTAAGGACTAAGTCCCGCCGGATCATAAGTCACAAGTGCTTCCTTCCCCATGTCCATTTCTCTCTAAGTCCCCCCCCCCCCGCTCCCTCTCACTGCTCTCCTTTTCAACATTTCCCCTCCTCTCCCCCTCCCGGCACTCGTCCCTCTCCCTTTCCCACTCTGTCTCTGCGCCTTCTACCTTTTTGCCACTCTCTTTCACACACCTCTTGATCTGTCTCTCCTTCTCACTGTTTCCCCCTCTCTGTCTCCCTCCCTCCCTTTCCTTTCTTCCTCTCTCTGTCTCCCCCTCTCTCACACCCCTCTCCCACACCACTCTCTTTCTGCCTCACATCCCCTCCTTTTCCACTCTCACTCTCTTTCCGCTCTCTGTCTATCCTTCTCTCCCTTTCCTCCCTCATTTCCTCTCTCGTGTCTTCTCTCTCGCTCCTCTCTATCTCTCCTCCCTCTCACTTTCCACTTTAACACCTCCCTCTCCATTTCCACCTTCCTTTCCCCCCTTCCCATTCCAACTCCCGACCCCCAACCCCTCTCCCTTTTGACTTTCTCCCTCTTTCCATCACTCTCTCTCTCCCTGTCTCTCATCTCTCTCTCTCACATACATACCTTTCTTTCTCTCTCAACCATCTCCACCCTCTAGTTCTCCCCTCTCTCTATCCCTCCTCCCTCTCTTTCTACTTTCTGCCTCCCTTCCCTTTCCCCTTCCGCTCTCTCTTTCTCGCTCTCTGCCCTTACACCCTCTCCCTTCCGACAATCTCTCTCTCGCCGCTCTCCCCTTCCACTTTCTTTCTCTCTCCATCCCCCTCTGACTCCAACACATCGCCCATCACTGTATCTCCCCTATCCTCCCTCTCTCCCCTCCTTCTCTCTCTCTCCTCCACTCTTTTCCATTTTCATATTCCCTCCCACCCCCTCTCTCCCAACCCCCTCTCTCTGCATCCTCCTGCAGTTTCCACTTCCCTCCTCTCTCCCCCATCTCTGGCTTTCCCCCTCTCTGCCCCTCCTCCCTCCCCACACTCTCACCCCTCTCCATTTTCACCTTTTCCCTTCTCTCCTTTCCAATTTCTGTCTGTTCCTCCCCCTTTCCACTTCCTCTCTCTCCTCCACGCCCCTCTCTCCGACTCAGCTCTCTCTCCCCTCTCACTTTCTATCCCCCATCCCTCTCTTTCTCCATCCTTGTCTGTCTCTTGCCCCCTCTCTTCTCTCTCGCTCTCTCTGTCTCTTCCCTTCTCCCTTTTCAGTTGCTCTCCCTCTCTATGTCTCACACACTCTCTCTCTCTTCGTCCGTCACCCATCCACACACACTCCCTCCCTTTCTCTCCCCCTCTCTCAGTGCTTTCCCTCTCCATTGTCACTCCTCTCTAACTTCCACCGCCCCTTTCAAACATCTCTCTTTCTTTCTCTCTCCCTCTCTCCTCGCCTCCCCTTTTCTACTGTCTCCCCCTCCCCTTCTCTGTCTCTTCTCAATTTATCTCTCAGTCCTCCCTTTCTCTAACACTCTCTCTCCCTCACTCTCACTCTACGGCAGACCATCGGCTGCCTGGTAGCGAATGTGATCTGCGCTCTGGTCTGTCCTCCCGCCGTCATTCTTTTCTTGCTGAACGTCCGTATCTTCCCCTGCATTGGGTACTGCTGCACCCGATGTCGAATGGTGCGTGCCCCCCCCCATAAAAAACGCTAGCGAGCCAGCCGTCATGCATCCACCCACGGAGATCTCCACTCTGCCTCCCCCCCCCCCCCCTCTCCCACGGCGTTATTTACCTCCCCTTGCGGTAGCGCTCCCTCTCTCCACGCCTCTATCTCTCCTGCTGAGCTCCCTCCGAACCCCCCCCCCCTCCCCTTTGTTGTAGCGTCCCCTCTCTCCTCAGCTCCCCCCTCCTTCTCCTCTCCCCACCTTCCCTTTCTCCCCTCCCCTGCTCAATCTGATCCCTCCCTCTACACCCTGCAGAGAATAGTGATGATCTACGCTAACCAGCCCGCATCGCCAGACCTCGCCTCCATGTTCTCCAGCAAGCCCCCTCCTGCCTTTGACCGGCCTCGGTGACGTCACACTGCCTACTCTACAGGACAGCCTGAAGGATTCGGCCCTAGCGGCTTGAGGAGGGTAGCAAAACAAAGTCAATGCGGAACTTTGGAGACAGGGGGTGGGGTGTGGTAAAGGTGCCAGCATCTTCTCGTAGCCATATTCCTCCCTCATGAGTTCCCCCCAGTTTCAGCTCGCTTGTTACCAGTGGCCCTCTCCCATCTTCGCGATCCTGTCAGTCCTGAAACACTCACTCCCAGTTCCCTCGCTCTCCCCTCGATCACCGCCCGTCTTACCTTGGCTGGCGGCCGTTTTGTGCTGGATATCACGGACAACCGCTCTTACAGCATCGCCGACCCTTTGGCTCACCGTACGCTTACTTCCCTCCCTGTTTATTCAATCTCAACTCCTCATCCCTCCTCTCCTTTCCCTCGGTGCCCGATCTCCCGACTCTCCATTTAACCTTCTGCCGACAGCCATTTTGTGACAGTGTGAAACCCTCCCTCAAACTTCCTCCACCACGAAGTGTGTCACTCCCTTACATTCACCATCTTGTCACCCTCCTTCCCATCCTACCAATCGCAAACCCCTTCTCTCCCTCTCCTCACCACCTCAATGCTCTGCACCTTATGCTGGTTGGCTGCCATTTTGCGATGCCAATTTTAGCCTCTTCATCGCCCTCTTTCTCTCTCTGTTACCCAGTGAATCACTCCCCTACTCATCCCCTCACTCATGACACCCTCCCCTCTCTGTCCTCTTGCCCTTTTACCCGCCATTTTCTGTTGGGAAATTTCGCTCCCCCACCCAATCCCTTCCCTCCGTCGTTGAGTGAGTCGCTCCCCTGTCCCTCCGTTGCGACACTCGACTCTCCGTCCCATCAGTCCTCACCGCGACCCCAACCCCCGCTCCCCCATTCCCCCTCAAGCCCCCTCACCTTTCTTGCCGTCTGTCTTATTTGCGAAGGAAATGTCACCACCCAGCCTTACTTCTCTATTGGATAAGTCACTCCCTCACACTTCCCACCCTGTTCCTCCCCACCTTTTCCCATCATTCCCCCTCCGTCCCCGTCCCATCACTTCCCCTCCCTTCCCATCACTTCCGTTCCCTTCCTGTCGTTTCACTCATCCTCACCCCGTCTTTATCTTCTCCATGTCGGCCACCAGTTTGTGACAGGAACTTTCGCCCCTCCCCTTTTCGTCCCCTACTGAGTCAGTGACTTCGCCACGCTCACCGTCTCATCAGTCCACTCCTCGTCCCATCACTCCTCTTCCTCCTAAACCCCTCACCCCTCCTCCCCAAAACTCACATGTATATGTGTATGTGTGTATATCTGAGATATATACATTAGTTTATTCAATGACAAAATTATTAGAATTAAAACATATATACAATACCCAAGACTATATAAAACACAAATTAAAATGTTGTTATTACAATCAATAACACTCTATCCCGGGATTCTATTCATGGACACCGCATGTCCCTTCGCCATAGATTCTGTGTGTGACAGTGACCATTGTAAGTCAGTGTCTCACTCCATCCCTGACGGCCACATTAACCAAGGATTCGCCCATTTTAAATCAGCGCGTCCCTCCCTCTCTTGTGCTCACTTCTACCAAAGCCGTCACTCCCTCCCCTGCGGCCATCTCGAGTGAAGCGTCGGCCATTTGAAGTCAACGTGTCCTTCACTCCTTCTCTGCCGCTCACTTTAACCGAGGCGTCGCTCCCTCCATGGTCCCGTTTCAACCCGGCCGAACGGGGTCTCCTTCAGTCACCACATCTCTCCCTCCTTGGTCCCGTTTCAACCCGGCCGAACGGGGTCTCCTTCAGTCACCACATCTCTCCCTCCTTGGTCCCGTTTCAACCCGGCCGAACGGGGTCTCCTTCAGTCACCACATCTCTCCCTCCTTGGTCCCGTTTCAACCCGGCCGAACGGGGTCTCCTTCAGTCACCACATCTCTCCCTCCTTGGTCCCGTTTCAACCCGGCCGAACGGGGTCTCCTTCAGTCACCACATCTCTCCCTCCTTGGTCCCGTTTCAACCCGGCCGAACGGGATCTCCTTCAGTCACCACATCTCTCCCTCCTTGGTCCCGTTTCAATCCGGCCGAACGGGGTCTCCTTCCGTCACCACATCTCTCCCTCCTTGGTCCCGTTTCAACCCGGCCGATCGGGGTCTACTTCAGTCACCACATCTCTCCCTCCTTGGTCCCGTTTCAACCCGGCCGATCGGGGTCTCCTTCAGTCACCACATCTCTCCCTCCTTGGTCCCGTTTCAACCCGGCCGAACGGGATCTCCTTCAGTCACCACATCTCTCCCTCCTTGGTCCCGTTTCAACCCGACCGAACGGGGTCTCCTTCAGTCACCACATCTCTCCCTCCTTTGTCCCGTTTCAACCCGGTCGAACGGGGTCTCCTTCAGTCACCACATCTCTCCCTCCTTGGTCCCGTTTCAACCCGGCCGAACGGGGTCTCCTTCAGTCACCACATCTCTCCCTCCTTGGTCCCGTTTCAACCCGGCCGAACAGGGTCTCCTTCAGTCACCACATCTCTCCCTCCTTGGTCCCGTTTCAACCCGGCCGAACGGGGTCTCTTTCAGTCACCACACCTCTCCCTCCTTGGTCCCGTTTCAACCCGGCCGAGCGGGGTCTCCTTCCGTCACCACACCTCTCCCTCCTTGGTCCCGTTTCAACCCGGCCGAACGGGGTCTCCTTCAGTCACCACATCTCTCCCTCCTTGGTCCCGTTTCAACCCGGCCGAGCGGGGTCTCCTTCCGTCACCACATCTCTCCCTTTTTTTTCCCAACAAAATTAACGATTTCAATCGTAGTCTCACCTCTTCCCTTTCCGGCACACACTTTAAACAAGGTATCACTACCCTAAACTGCCCCATCAGACATTTTAAGCGAATTTATGTCAGATCGTCACTCTCTCCAAATAGATCATTTTACATCGACCCATTACCCCGTCTCTCTTCTCATTTCGCCCATTTTACCTGGTGCGTCCTTTCCTCCCTGTTGGCCATTTGAAGTCTGTCCATCACTCTCTCCCTGTTGGCCATTGTAACAAAGAAATCAGGGACTATTTCAGGTCAGGCCACCACTCTCACTGTCACCTCCTGGCGTCCATTTTCTGACAGTGCATCCGTCCCTCCCTGGAAACCATTTTCAAAGTGCGTGTTACTCCTTCCCAATTGACAATGTTATACTAGCGCGTCACTCTCACCCTGGGATTAATTTTATATTTTGGTTTTAATCCAGAATCCTATATTTAATCAGCACGTTACTTCTCTCCCCCCCTCCCCCCCGTGATAATTTTCAGTCAGTGCACAATCCCCACCCTGCCGGCCATGAGAAACAAGGTGACCACGGCCATCTTAATTCCGCCCATCGCCCCCTCCCTGGCGCCCATTGTCACTCAGCCCATCACTTTCTCACCGGAGACCATTTTCAGTCAACCTTTCACTCCCTCCCTAGTGACCATTCTAAATCCTTCTGTCGTTCGCTCCCTGGTCACCATTTTCAATCAGGAGCCCCTCGCAGGACAGACACTCTCGACCACACTCCACTCGATTGCGCAGACTGTTTATCACAAATAATAAATATATCGCAAACAATAGAGACCGATCCGACATCCTCATCTCCGGATCCTGTGCGTCATCACTCCGAGTGTCGTGGAGAGAGGAGGATACAGACACCAGGAAACGTATGCGGTAATTTTCCAGGTGTCGATACAGAGACCCGACACCGTGCGCGGGTAAAACTCTCGGTGTGGAGACAGAGATCGGGAACCGTGTCTGGCAAAATTACCATTTTGGGATTTGGAGACTGGGAACCGTGCCCTGTATAACCTCCTGTGTGCAATGTGGACACCGGGAACTGGGCACAATGAATCACGAGGCATGGCGACATGGAAACCATAAACCGCTCTCACACGCACCACCCCATCCCCACCATCTCTAGGAAGGCCCTTCAGTCCGATCTTATCCACCGTCTCCACCAGGAGATGAGCATTGTCAGTGTTACAAAGCCGTCAACATCCACACCACCCTCAACTGTCCGTGTAACTAATAAACCCATCGGCGTTCTCGTCAAATTCGCTAAATGCAGCCCTGAATTCTGTCAAACACGGAATTCGGGCGTGTCCGCCAATCTCCAGATTCACAGACCCGTTGGAAATGAATTGGAAGGGGACTCATTGGGAGGCAGATACTGGGAGTCAATGGGAAGGTATAGGTCCTATTGGGAGTCAATGAGAAGGAATAGGTCCCATTGGGAGTTCGGACAATAGAAGTGAATCAGAAGCAGTGCAGACGGTGAGGGTAAATGGGAAGGGGCCGGTCCCCACTGGGAGTCAAACGGAGGTGTGATGGGAAGGCAGCTACTGGTATGCAAACAGTGGGAGTGAATGGGAAGGGGTGGGATCCATTGGAAGTTTGGATGATGCAAGCTAATGGGTAGGGATTTGTCCCATTAGGAATGTGGATGGGAGGAGTGAATGGGAAGGGGTGGGGTCTATTGGGAGTGCGGATGGTGGGAATAAATGGGAAAGATCGGCATTTGATTGGGATCGCGTCCGTGTGAGTGGACGGGAAGGGACAGCATCCTGTGAGGAGTGAGGACCGTGGCAGAGGACGGGAAGGGGTGGATTCCTTTTCTGCAAAATTATCCTCAACTTTGATTTCATCCTGGGCTACTTCTCGATCCTAGAAGACAAATGTGATTGTTAACTGGTTAACTGCTATGGTTATGATTCCCATCTGAACTCCCCTGCCCATTTCTGCCCGCTCCCACCCTCTCCTGGTCTGTGCACACTGTATCCGTCCATGTCTCTGTGACCACTTCTACATATATTGTGTGTGTGTGTCTGTATGGTTCCCTGTGCTACAGTTCTAAGGTGAACACAATGAGAGTCTCCTCTGTAATCTGATTCAACTCGACAACTCGGTTGATATGTTTCACACTACAGAGACATTTTCACCCAGATTTAACTCCCTCAGCCTGGAGCTGAGACGCTACTGTGTCAGTGTGAGGAGCTCCGACCCACTGTTGCAGTGCACAGGGTGCGGGGGGCAGCAGAAACCTCAAATAAAACTCGAGTCCGGCACCAGGACAGGAAGTTACAGTGGTTTATTGATTTCATCATGACAAATGTAAATTAAACAATGTGTGAGCTGCTGACGTGCGGGAATAAATAAGCTGCTCCCGACTCACTCACAGTCTCACACAATTAACTGACCGGCGACAACGAGTGACAGTTTGAATAATCAGTCCCGTTTCTCACCGTCACTCTGCATCGGGGAACTGATGATTATAAAATCACACTTCAGGGCCGTGTCCGAGATCGCTGCAGATCCAGGGTCACTGCCGAGGGATTTGTCCATTTAACATCATTATATTGGCCAGACTGCCGAATGCACCGTCCTCAGCAAAGGGAGCAAAAGGATTCTCTCCCAGGATAATCCCACCCCGGGACACCGGTGTCCCAGAGTGAGCCCTGGACCCCGGGCTCTTCCTGTCTGTGTTATTCCCCGGGGTGTCATGTGGGGAGTCTCGAACCCAGATACCCGGCGGAATCTGGCCGCTGGAGAGCAGGCAGAAATACGACATTGCGGGACCACTTCCGATGTCACTGAGCGCGAGACTGGAGCCAGTTCTGTTAAAACTGTTGGGAATTACCCCTGGCACGCGGTCATTAAATGTAAGGGAGGGAGTTAAAGGACAGGGCGGGGAATCGCCTAAAATGTCCCCATCCTGCGGGCCGTGATGTTCACACATTCAGATGTTCACAGTTCCACGCTCAGTCTGGGTCTGAGTTCCTGCAGAGATCTCAGTTCCTTCTCCTCGGTCTCACTGAACTGATTCCCCCACAGCCTGAAACAGATGGAAGAATAAAGATGAAATAAACAGATTACACAACAGAGTCAGTAACAGGGGACCGGGGTTAATGTTTCAACAACACTCACAGACAAATATCACCAGAAAACCCGCGGATCCGCTGATATTTTACCACATTGAACATTAACACAAACACTCACCAGATCCGCTCCAGCCTCGGAAGGGTCAATACGAGGCTGTGGAGAGCGGGAACGGATCGGTCTGTCAGCGAGTTTGATTCCAGGTTCAGCTCCGTCAGTGGTCGGATTGTCCTGAGAGCAGAGACGAGATCCTCGGCACCAGAATCTGTGAGACCGACACAGTACAGCCTGGAGATGAGAGAGAGAGTGAGGATGAAGGACACAGAGAGACAGGAGACAGTATAAATCCCCAGTGTTTATCAGTAACACAATTACTAATCACATTAATGTTCAGTGTCAGACACCCAGTGACTGTAAACACAATCTCCTACAGTCTGGTACTTACCACAGTTTACGTATTTTACACTCCGGGTTCCTCAGAGCCGCAGACACCAGTTTCACTCCTGAATCTCCCAGTTTGTTATCACTCAGGTCCAGCTCCGTCAGTGATGGGTTTGTACTGAGAGTGGAGGCGAAATCCTGGACACCAGAATCTGTGAGACTGACACCATGCAGGCTGGAGATGAGAGAGAGTGAGGGTGAAGGACACAGAGAGACAGGAGACAGTACAAATCCCCAGTGTTTATAAGTAATACAATTACTGATCTTTTCTCTTCAGCACAACTGTGCAAGTCGGCCAGTGGGAACAGCAAGACGAGTTTAAAAGGAAGAAAGATTTACAGAGCAAGCGTCAGAGGAGCGGGAGACAGAGTAGGAAGGCTTTGGCTCAACGGGGCTTCGGTGATAAAGGGTCGAGGCGAGGTAGGTTATCTGTTTACAATACAGACAGAAAGTATGTGTGTGAGGCTGGTTTTCTGTGCTCGGTGTCAGATGTGGGAAATCCTGGAGACTCCCAGCCTCCTGGACAGCAACATCTGCACCCAGTGTGTCGAGCTGCAGCTCCTTAGGGACCGAGTTAGGGAACTGGAGATGCAGCTTGATGACCTTCGTCTGGTCAGGGAGAGCGAGGAGGTGATAGAGAGGAGTTACAGGCAGGTGGTCATACTGGGGCCACGGGAGACTTAAGAAGTGGGTCACAGTCAGGAGAGAGAAGGGCAATAAGCAGGTATTAGAGCGTATTCCTGTAGCTCTACCCCTTGACAATAAGTACTCCTGTTCTGAGTAATGCTGGACGGGGGGACAGCCTACCTGGGGAAAGCAACAGTGGCTGTGCCTCTGGCACAGAGTCTGGCCCTGTGGCTCAGAAGGGCAGGGAAAGTAAGTGGAAGACAGTTGTGATAGGGGACTCTAGAGTTAGGGGGTCAAACAGACGATTCTGTGGACGCAGGAAAGAAACGCGGATGGCAGTTTGCCTCCCAGGTGCCAGGGTCAGGGATGTTTCAGATTGCATCCAAGATATCCTGCAGTGGGAGGGAGAACAGCCAGAGTTTGTGATACATATTGGTACCAATGACATAGGTAGGAAATGGGAAGAGGTCCTGAAAGCAAACTACAGGGAGTTAGGAAGTTGAGAAGCAGGACCGCAAAGAAAGTAATCCAGTGAGAATAGGAATAAGATGAGGTGGAGGATAAATGCGTGGATCAGGGATTGGAACAGGGATTCAGATTTGTGGATCATTTGGACCTCTTTTGGGGCAGGTGTGACCTGCACAAAAAGGATGGGTTGCACTTGAATCTCAGGGGGACCTTTATCCTGGTGGGAAGGTTTACTAAGGCTTCTGGGGAGAGTTTAAACTAGAATTGCTGGGGGGTGGGAACTGAACTGAAGTGACTGAGGAAAGGGAGGTTGGCTCACAAATAGAGAAAATTTGGAGACAGTGCGAGAGGGAGGATAGGCAGGTGATAGAGAAGGGACGCATTCAGTCCAATGGTTTAAGATGTGCTATTTTAATGCAAGGTGTATTATGAACAAAGCAGATGAGCTTAGAGCATGGATCAGTACTTGGAGATATAATGTGGTGGCCATTACAGAGAATTGGATGGTGCAGGCACAGGACTGTCTATTCCGAGTGCCAGGCTTTAGATGTTTCAGAAAGGAAAGGGAGGGAGGCAAAAGAGGTGGGGACGTGACACTTGATCAGAGATAGTGTCACGGCTGCAGAAAAGGAGGACGTCATGGAGGGGTTGTCTACGGCGTCTCTGTGGGTGGAAGTTAGGAACAGGAAGGGGTCAATAACTCTACTGGGTGTTTTTATAGACCACCCAACAGTAACAGTGACATTGAGGAGCAGTTAGGGAGACAGATTCTGGAAAGGAGTGATAATAGATAGATAGATAGATACTTTATTCATCCCCATGGGGAAATTCAACATTTTTTTTCCAATGTCCCATACACTTGTTGTAGCAAAACTAATTACATACAATACTTAACTCAGTAAAAATATGATATGCATCTAAATCACTCTCTCAAAAAGCATTAATAATAGCTTTTAAAAAGTTCTTAAGTCCTGGCGGTTGAATTGTAGAGCCTAATGGCACTGGGGTTGTTGAGGTGTGAGATTTTAATTTCCCAAATATTGATTGACAGCTCTCTAGATTGAGGGGTTTAGATGGGGTGGAATTTGTTAGGTCTGTTCAGGAAAGTTTCTTGACACAATATGTCGATAAGCCTACAAGAGGAGAGGCTGTACTTGATCTGCTATTGGGAAATGAACCTGGCCTGGTGTCAGGTCTCTCAGTGGGAGAGCATTTTGGAGATAGTGATCATAATTCTATCTCTTTTACTATAGCATTACAGAGGGATAGGAACAGGCAAGTTAGGGAAACCTTTAATTGGAGTAAGGGGAACTATGAGGCTATCAGGCTGGAACTTGTAAGCATAAATTGGAAACAGATGTTCACAGGGAAATGTACCGAAGAAATGTAGAAAATGTTCAAGGGATATTTGCGTGGGGTTCTGAGTAGGTACGTTCCAATGAGACATGCAAAGGACGGTAGGGTACAAGATCCATGGTGCACAAAGGCTGCTGTAAGTCTAGTCCAGAAGAAAAGAATAGCTTACGGAAGGTTCAAAAAACTAGGTAATGATATGTATCTGGATGATTATAAGGCTAGCAGGAAGGAGCTTAAGAATGAAATCTGGAGAGCTAGAAGTGGCCATGAGAAGGCCTTGGCGGACAGGATTAAGGAAAACCCCAAGGCATTCTGCAAGTATGCGAAGAGCAAGAGGATAAGACGTGAGAGAATAGGACCAATCAAGTGTGACAATGAAAAAGTGTGTATGGAACCGGAGGAAAGAGCAGAGGTATTTAATGAATCATTTGCTTCAGTATTCATGACTGAAAAGGATCTTGACGATTGTAGGGATGACTTGCAGTGGACTGAAAAGCTGGAAAATGTAGATATTAAGAAAGAAGATGTGCTGGAGCTTTTGGAAAGCATCAAGTTGGATAAGTCACAGGGACATGATAGGATATACCCCAGGCTACTGTGGGCGGCGAGGGAGGAGATTGCTGAGCCTCTAGCAATGATCTTTGCATCATCAGTGAGGACGGGAGAGGTTCCAGAGGATTGCAGGTTAGCAGATGTTGTTCCCTTATTCAAGAAAGGGAGTAGGGATAGCCCAGGAAATTATAGGCTAGTGAGGCTTACTTCAGTGGTTGGTAAGTTGATGGAGAAGATCCATGAGGGGTAGGATTTATGAACATCTGGACAGGTGAAATATGATTTGGAATAGTCAGCATGGCTTTGTCAAGGGCAGGTCGTGCCTTACGAGCCTGATTGAGTTTTTTGAGGATGTGACTAAGCACATTGATGAAGGTAGAGCAGTAGAGCAGTAGATGTAGTGTATATGGATTTCAGCAAGGCATTTGATAAGGTACCCCATGCAAGGCTTATTGAGAAAGTAAGCAGGCATTCGATGCAAGGGGTCATTGCTTAGTGGATCCAGAACTGGCTTGCCCACAGAAGGCAAAGTGTGCTTATAGATGGGGCATATTCTGCATGGAGGCCAGTGACCAGTGGTGTGCCTCAGGGATCTGTTCTGGGACACCTAGAGTTTGTGATATTTTATAAATGACCTGGATGAGGAAGTGGATGGATGGGTTAGTAAATTTGCTGATGACACAAAGGTTGGGGGTGTTGTGTATTGTGTGGAAGGCTGTCAGAGTTTGCAATGAGACATTGACAGAATGCAAAACTGGGTTGAGAAGTGGCAGATGGAGTTCAACCCATATAAGTGTGAGGTGGTTTGTTTTGGTAGGTCAAATATGATGACAGAATATAGTATTAATGGTAAGACTCTTGGCAGTGTGGAGGATCAGAGGGATCTTGGGGTCCAAGCCCATAGATCACTCAAAGCTGCTACGCAGGTTGACTCTGTGGATAAGAAGGCATACGGTGTATTGGCCTTCATCAGTCGTGGGATTGAGTTTAAGAATGTTGGCGCTATATAGGACTCTGGTCAGACCCCACTTGGGGTATTGTGCTCAATTCTGTTTGTCTCACTATAGGAAGGACATCAGAACCATAGAAAGGTTGCAGAGGAGCTTTACAAGGATGTTTTCTGGATTAGGGAGCATGCTTTATGAGAATAGGTTGAGTGAACTCAGCCTTTTTTCTTGGAGTGATGGAGGATGAGAGGTGACGATACAGGTGTGCAAGATAATGAGAGGCATTGATCATGTGGATAAGCAGAGGCTTCTCCCCAAGGCTGAAATGGCTAGCACGAGAGGGCATATTTTAAGGTGCTTGGAAGTAGGTACAGAGGAGATGTCAGGGGTCAGTTGTTTATTTATATATACACAGAGAGTGGTGAGTATGTGGAATGGGCTGTCAGCAGCAGTGGTGGAGGCGGAAATCATAGGGTCTTTAAGAGACTCCTGTATGGCAACATGGAGCTCAGAAAAACAGAGGGCTATGGGTAAAGCCTAGGTAGTTCTGTGGTAGGGACATGTTCAGCACAACTTTGTTGGTCGAAGGGCCTGTATTGTGCTGTATGTTTTCTATGTTTCTTTGTTTCTACTGATCACATTAATGTTCAGTGTCAGACACCCAGTGACTGTAAACACGATCTCCCACAGTCTGGTACTTACCCCAGTTTCTGTATTTTACACTCCGGGTTCCTCAGAGCTGCAGACACCAATTTCACTCCTGAATCTCCCAGTTTATTACCACTCAGGTCCAGCTCCGTCAGTGATGGGTTTGTACTGAGAGCGGAGACGAGATCCTCGGCACCAGAATCTGTGAGACCGACACCCCTCAGCCTGGAGATGAGAGAGAGTGAGGGTGAAGGACACGGAGAGACAGGAGACGGTACAAATACCCAGTGTTTATCAGTAACACAATTACTGATTATTTTCTTCAGCACGACTGTGCAAGTCGACCAGTGAGAACAGCGAGATGAGCTTAAAACAAAGACAGATTTACAGAGCGAGCATCAGAGGAGCGGGAGACAGAGTAATAAGGCTTTGGCTCAACGGGGCTTCGGCGATAAAGGGTCGAGGCGAGGTTGGTTATCTGTTTACAATACAGACAGAGAGTATGTGTGTGAGGCTGGTTTTCTGTGCTTGGTGTCAGATGTGGGAGATCCTGGAGACTCCCAGCCTCCTGGACGGCAACATCTGCACCCGGTGTGTCGAGCTGCAGCTCCTTAGGGACCGAGTTAGGGAACTGGAGATGCAGCTCGATGACCTTCGTCTGGTCAGGGAGAGCGAGGAGGTGATAGAGAGGAGTTACAGGCAGGTGGTCACACTGGGGCCATGGGAGACTGAAGAAGTGGGTCACAGTCAGGAGAGGGAAAGCCAAGAAGCAGATACTAGAGAGTACCCCTGTGGCTGTCCCCCTTGACAATAAGTACTCTAGTTCGTGTACTGTTGGGGGAGTGGGGGAGACGGCCTACCTGGGGCAAGCAACAGTGGCTGTGCCTCTGGCACAGAGTCTGGCTCTGTGGCTCAGAAGTGTAGGGGAAGAAAGAGGAAGGCAGTAGTGATAGGGGATTCTACAGTTAAGGATTCTGACAGTTGATTCTGTGGACTCAGGAAAGAAACGTGGATGGTAGTTTGCCTCCCAGGTTGCAGAGTCCAGGATGTTCCAGATCGTGTCCAAGATATCCTGCAGTGGGAGGGAAAACAGCCAGAGATCGTGGGACATATTTGTACCAATAACAGACTACAGGGAGTTAGGAAGGAAGCTGAGAAGCAGGACCACAAAGGTGGTAATCTCAGGATTACTGACTTTGCCACACAATGGTGAGAATAGGAATACAATGAGATGGAGGATAAATGTATGACTGAGGGATTGGAGCAGGAGGCAGGGATTCAGATTTCTGGATCATTGGGACCTCTTTTGGAGCAGGTGTAAACTGCACAAAAAGGACTGGTTGCACTTGAATCCCAGGGGACCAATATCCTGGTGGGGATGATTGCTCAAGCAGCTGGAGAGAGTTTAAACTAAAATTGCTGGGGGTCGGGAACCAAACTGATGTGACAGAGGAAAGGGAGGTTGGCTCACAAATAGAGAGAAATTTGGAGACAGTGTGAAAGGGAGGTTAGGCAGGTGATAGACAAAGGACAAACTCAGTCCAATGGTTTTGAGATGTGTCTATTTTAATGAGAGGAGTATTATGAATAAAGCGGATGAGCGTAGAGCATGGATCATTACTTGGAGATATAATAATGTGGCCATTACAGAGACTTGGATGGTGCAGGGCCAGGAGTGGCTACTTCAAGTTCTAGGCTTTAGATGTTTCAGAAAGGACAGGGAGGGAGGCAAAAGAGGTGGGGGTGTGAAACTGTTGATCAGAGATAGTGTCACGGCTGCAGAAAAGGAGGAAGTCATGGAGGGATTGTCTGTGGAGTCTCTGTGGGTGGAAGTTAGGAACAGGAAGGGGTCAATAACTCCACTGGGTGTTTTTATAGACCACCCAACAGTAACAGTGACATTGAGGAGCAGATAGGGAGACAGATTCTGGAAAGAAGTAATAATAACAGGGTTGTTGAAGTGTGAAATTTTAATTTCTCAAATATTGATTGGCACCTCCCTTGAGTGAGGAGTTTAGATGGGGTGGAGTTTATTAGGTGTGTTCAGGAAGGACTCTTGACACAATATGTAGATAAGCTTACAAGAAGAAAGGCTGTACTTGATCTGGTATTGGGCAATGAACCTGGCCTAGTGTCAGGTCTCTCAGTGGGAGAGCATTTTGGAGATCGTGATGGCAATTCTAAAACTTTTACCACAGCATCAGAGAGGGATAGGAACAGGCATGTTAGGGAAACCTTTAATTGGAGTAAGGGGAACTATGAGGCTATCAGGCTGGAACTTGTAAGCATAAATTGGAAACAGATGTTCGCAGGGAAACATACAGAAGAAATGTAGAAAATGTTCAAAGGGATATTTGCATGGGGTTCTGAGTAGGTACGTTCCAATGAGACAAGGAAAGGACGGTAGGGTACAAGATCCATGGTGCACAAAGGCCTTTGTAAATCTAGTCAAGAAGAAAAGAAGAGCTTACGACAGGTTCAAAATACTAGGTAATGATATGAATCTGGAAGATTATAAGACTAGCAGGAAGGAGCTTAAAAATGGAATTAGGAGAGCGAAAAGGGGGCCATGAGAAGGCCTTGGCGGACAGGATTAAGGAAAACCCCAAGGCATTCGGCAAGTATGTGAAGAGCAAGAGGTTAAGACATGAGAGAATAGGACCAATCAAGTGTGACAATGAGAAAGTGTGTATGGAACCGGAGGAAATAGTGGAGGTATTTAATGAATCATTTGCTTCAGTATTCATTACAGAAAAGGATCTTGACGATTGTAGGGATGACTTGCAGTGGACTGAAAAGCTTGAGAATGTAAATATTAAGAAATATGTGGTGCTGGAGCTTTTGGAAAGCATCAAGTTGGATAAGTCACAGGGACATGACAGGATGTACCCCAGGCTACTGTGGGCGGCGAGGGAGGAGATTGCTGAGCCTCTGGCAATGATCTTTGCATCATCAATGAGGACGGGAGAGGTTCCAGAGGATTGGAGGTTAGCAGATGTTGTTCCCTTATTCAAGAAAGGGAGTAGGGATAGTCCAGGAAATTATAGGCTAGTGAGGCTTACTTCAGTGGTTGGTAAGTTGATGGAGAAGATCCATGAGGGGTAGGATTTATTAACAACTGGACAGGCGAAATATGATTTGGAATAGTCAGCATGGCTTTGTCAAGGGCAGGTCGTGCCTTACGAGCCTGATTGAATTTTTTGAGGATGTGACTAAGCACATTGATGAAGGTAGCGCAGTAGATGTAGTGTATATGGATTTCAGCAAGGCATTTGATAAGGTACCCCATACGAGACATTGAGAAAGTAAGGAGGCATGGGATGCAAGGGGACATTGCTTAGTGGATCCAGAACTGGATTGCCCACAGATGGCAAAGAGTGGTTGTAGACGGGGCATATTCTGCATGGAGGCCGGTGACCAGTTGTGTGCCTCAGGGATCTGTTCTGGGATAACCTAGAGTTTGTGATTTTTATAAATGACTTGGATGAGGAAGTGGAGGGATGGGTTAGTAAGTTTGCTGATGACACAAAGGTTGGGGGTGTTGTGTATAGTGTGGAAGGCTGTCTGAGGTTACAGAGGGACATTGATAGAATGCAAAACTGGGCTGAGAAGAGACAGATGGAGTTCAACACAGATTACGTGTGAAGTGGTTCACTTTGGTAGGTCAAATATGATGGCAGAATATAGTATTAATGGTAAGACTCTTGGCAGTGTGGAGAATCAGAGGGATCTTGGGGTCCGAGTCCATAGATCACCCAAAGCTGCTATGCAGGTTGACTCTGTGGTTAAGAAGGCATACGGTGTATTAGCCTTCATCAGTCATGGAATTGAGTTTAAGAGCCGAGAGGTAATGTTGCAGCTATATAGGGTCCTGGTCAGACCCCGCTTGGAGTACTGAGCTCAGTTCTGGTCGCCTCATAGGAAGTACGTGGAAACGATAGAAAGGGTGCAGAGGAGATTTACTAGGGTGTTGCCTGGATTGGGGAGCATGCCTTATGAGAATAGGTTGAGAGACCTCGGCCTTTTATCCTTGGAGGGTCGGAGGATGAGAGGTGACCTGATAGAGGTGTACAAGATAATGAGAGGCATTGATCGTGTAGATAGTCAGAGGCTTTTTCCCAGGGCTGAAATGGCTAGCACAAGAGGGCACAGTTTTATGGTGCTTGGAAGTAGGTACACAGGAGATGTCAGGGGTAAGTTTTTTTTACACAGAGAGTGGTGAGTGTCTGAAATGGGCTGCCAGCAGCGGTGGTGTAGGCAGATACGATAGGGTTTTTGAAGAGACTTTTGGATTGCTACATGGAGCTCAGAAAAATAGAGGGCTATGGGCAAAGCCTAGTTAGTTCTGAGATAGGGACATGTTCGGCACAGCTTCGTTGGCCGATGGTCCTGTATTGTGCTGTATGTTTTCTATGTTTCTTTGTTTCTACTGATCACATTAATGTTCAGTGTCAGACACCCAGTGACTGTGAACACAATCTCCCACAGTCTGGTACTTACCCCAGTCTCTGTATTTTACACTCCGGGTTCCTCAGAGCCGCAGACACCAGTTTCACTCCTGGATCTCCCAGTTCATTCCCCCTAAGGCTAAACAGAAACAGACAATTTGATGAACAAAATGATGCAAACCGTGGGCCTGAGGGAATTTCTCTCAATTGGATATTTCCGGAAACATTAAACCCTTCAGTAAATCACTGATCGGAGTTCCCATCACTGTCAATGTCCCTCACTGCCCAGCTCCAGGGTATTCGCCAAATATCAGTAATTTAGTCTGTCGATGTGACCCTGTAATCTCCACATACTCTGTCTCATTCCCCAACGGTTAGAAAAGTGTTCCTGATGTGAGAGGGTCGAGAGGGGCAGGGATGAGAATGGGAGAAAGACCCACAGTGAGGAAGAGTTGTGAATGGGGAAATGCCGAAGGAAGTTGGTGAAGGAGACCCCACCTGAGGAAACGGAATAGGGAGACACAATATGCAGGAGGAAGGGGATGGGGAAGAGAGATCCCACAGAAGAAATGGGGATAGGAAGGGAGATCCAACAATGGGAAGTGGGATGGGCGAGGGAGATCACACAGGAGGAAGAGGGATGGGGAAGAGATATCGCACAGGAGGAAGGGGGATGGGGAAGAGAGATGCCACAGGAAGAAAGGGGGTGGGGAAGATAAATCCCACAGGAGGAGTGGGCTGGGAAAGAGAGATCCCTGAGGAAGAAAGTGGGTATGGAGATAAATCCCACAGGAGGAAGCAGCATGGGGAAGAGAGATCCCACAGGAAGTAGGGACATGGTACTGAGGACCCAAAGGAGGAAGGGGGATTGGGAACAGAGGCCCCACAGGAGGAAGGGGGTTGGGAGGAGAAATCCCACCGGAAGATGGGGGGTGGGAATAGAGATACCACAAGAAGAAGGTGGATGGGGGAGATCCCACAGGAGGAAGGGGAATGGGAAAGGGAGTTCCAACAGCAGGAAGTGTGATGGGGGAAGAGGGATCCCACAGCAGGAAGGGATGAGGAAGAGAGATCCCACAGGAGGAAGGGGGATGGGAAAGGGAGTTCCAACAGCAGGAAGTGTGATGGGGGGAAGAGGGATCCCACAGCAGGAAGGGATGGGGAACAGAGATCCCACAGGAGGAAGCGGGATGGGGAAGAGAGATCCCACAGGAGGGGGGATAGGGAAGAGAGTTCGCACAGGAGGAAGGGGGAAGGGGAAGAGAGATCCCACAGGAGGAAGGGGGATGACGAAGACAGATCCCACAGGAGGAAGGGGGATGAGGAAGAGATCCCACAGGAGGAAGGGGGATGAGGAAGTGATGTCCCACAGGAGGAAGGGGGATGGTGAAGTGAGATCCCACAGAAGCAATGGTGTGGGGAAGAGAGATCCCACAGGAGGATGTGTGATTGGGAATAGAGATCCCACAGGTGGAAGGGCTTGGGGATGAGATCCCCAAGAATGGAAGGGGAATGGGCAGTACTGGTCCCACAAGAGGAATCCGAGGTGATGCAGAAATATATTATACAGGTGGGTTGGGTCTGAACGGAGGCCCAGATGAGTTGCGCCCAAGGGGTCTCAGTATCTGGTAGAGACCAAAGTCACACACAAGGAAGGGCAGGGAGGACAATCTCACAAAGTTATTTCTCTCTTTCTCACTGGGAAGGACTGCTGATGGTCTCTTGCCCCTCACGGGGAAGGGGGTGTGAATCTCTGTCCCACCTGCTGCAGTCGGTGTTGGTCTGTGTGTCACTAACAGTGAGAAGGAACATTGTCAATGGATGTGTCACAGGCAGTCAGAAACACGGCCATTCCTGTGATTTACTGCCATTAAACCAATGGCCATTGTTCACTGATCTGATGAAGTCTCCAACGTCACTTCACAAGGAACCACAGAAAGCTCCCATCCTTGAGGATTTACTAACCGATCCCCTGGTCATTTGTCACAATTCTTTTCAATCTGATTTACTACAGTTTTACCCAAATTCATTCGCATTAAAACAACACAATGGAACAGTTTCACAGTTCAGAGTGAGAGATAAATCAAGTTACCCCAACTCCTGGCACTTGTGCAGCCCGGGTCCCAGCCGCTGGATTCCTTCACACTGAATGTGGCAGCCCTGCAGGTTGAGGTATTTTATTGTATCACAGAGTCCGATGACATGAGACAGGACCGCGCAGTCAATCGGGGTCAGTGTCATTTCACTGAATGAAAGTATTTCCACAGATTCCAGTGCGGCCTGAGCCAGTCCACGATTCTGAGACTCAAACAGGTAGTGTAATGTGTTCAGGAGTCTCCTTTTACCAGCTTCACTCCCTGTGTTTCCACTCTGGCGTTTAACCTCCTCCTTCACCCAGTCAATCACCCGGCAGGTTGTTTCATGAGGGAATCGACCCAGAAACTCCTCCAGGCCCCGAGCTGTCATTGGGTTGGAGAGACCAGCAACAAAACGGAGAAATACCTCAAATTGCCCATTTGTTGTGTTGTGGGCTTCAGTGAGGAATTTCAAGATATCCCCGGGATGTGGATTCAGGAATTGTGCGACTGCAGCTACAAACTCTTGGATAGTGAGGTGTGGGAATGTGTATACCACGCTCTGGGAAGAATCCTCTCTCTCCAAAAGCTCCATCAGGAATCCGGACAGGAACTGGGAAGGCTGCAGATTGTAGTTGATCAAATCTCCACTTGTAAACACAATCTTCCTCTCGGACACTCCTCTGAAGGCCATCTGACCAACCCTGTGAAACACATCACGGGGTTTCTCAATCTCACGGCCGTGGTTTTTCAGGATGTTGTAAATATAGTAGGAGTACAGTTGGGTGATGGTCTTGGGAACTCGCTGTGGGTCCCTGATTCTTTGTGTGAAGAAGGGACCCAGTGCTAGAGCGAGGATCCAGCAGTAGGAGGGGTTGTAGCTCATGGTGTACAGGATCTCATTCTCCTTCACGTGTTTGAAAACAGCTGCCGCCACCGTCTGATCTTCAAAATACCTGATGAAATATTCCTTCTGTTCTTCACCAACAAATCCCAGGATTTCAGCCCAGATACTGATCTCCGCCTTTTCCAATAAATGTAATGCAGTGGGGCGGGTGGTCACCAGCACTGAACACCCTGGGAGCAGCTTGTGCTGGATTAAACTGTACACAATGTCAGACACCTTGCACTTGATTTCAGGATCTGTGCATGTGGACTGAGGTTCTGTGTCTCTCCGACTGTCAGCGAAATCAATTGTGTCATTGAATTCATCCAAACCATCGAATATAAACAGCAATCCCTCTGTGTTCTTCCAGACCTCTCTCAGGATATTCCCAAAGTAGGGATACTGATCCAGAATCAGTTCCTTCAGATTTATTCTGCAGTTAATAGAGTTTAAATCCCGGAATTTGAAACTGAAGACAAACTGGAACTGTTGGTATATTTTCCCTGTGGCCCAGTCATAAACAATCTTTTGTACCATTGTTGTTTTGCCAATTCCTGGGACTCCGGCCACTGCTGCCGAACTCCCAGATTTGGATTGTGCGAAGAATCTTTTCATTTTGTCCCAAAAACTATGTGAGTAACTATTATGAAACAGATGAGCAATCCGAATTGTTTCCAGCTCTCTGCGGAGATGTTTTTCTCTCCACTCCTCATGGTCTCTGCCTCTTGCCAGCAGCTCATGTTCCACCAGTGTCCGATCTCGAACAGTAGAAATGACTGTGAGCTCAGCGTATCGATCAACCAGCTGGAAAACCTTCACCTTCTCCCTCATCAGGATCGTGTTCACTCTCAGTGTTTCAGTTTGTGCCCGCAGAGTCTCCTTGTGTTTCTGTTGAACATCTTCCATGGAAACAGACAGTAGACAAACTGTTAGATGTCTCAACTCAGAACTCAGTATTTTAGTACCAAAGAATGGACAGGATGGACAGAAATTGGTTGTCAATGCCAGATCTGATGAACACGGAACACTCACGTATTTCTGCTAATAAAAAACAACTTGTTAAAGACATTGTTTGGGTGAAATTAAGAGCTCGGAGACAGAGTGCCTGAAAATGGATGATGGCACGGAAACATTTCGGATCTGGTTCAGATTCGCTGATAAAGGCTCAGCTCTCCCCTCTATTCATAGTTTGCAGATTCCCCAGTGTTTCTTATTCTCTGATCTGGTACGTGAACACAGGCAATACACCCCCACCACATTCACAATATCCTGAAAAGGGAGGGTGCGCAGTCAGAAGTCGTGACACATATTGTTACCAATGACATAGGGAAAAGAAAAGGAGGATGTCTGGAAAACAGAACATAGGGAGATAGGAAGGCAGCTAAGGATACCAGTGGGAATGACGGCAGAGCAGAGATGACTGAAGTTTCTGGGAATAGTTCACAAGGTGCAGTGTAGATGTGGCCCACAGAGGAAGAAGTTCTCAAATGGCAGGTGCAGGCAACCATGGTTGACAAAAGACGTTAAGGATGGCATAAAAGCCAAGGAGGGGGCATATAAGTTAGCAAAAGTGAGTGGAAAATTGGATGAATAGAAAACTTTTAAAATCCATCACAAGACAACAAAACAAGCTATAAGAGGGAAACGATGAAATATGAGGGCAGCCCAGACAATAGTATAAAGCAGGATCATAAACACTTTTTCCAGTAATATAAAGAGTAAAAGGGAGGTGACAGTTGATATTGGACAACTGGAAAATGATGTTGGTGAGATAGTAATAGGGGACATAGATAAACACAATTGGTGCTTCGCATATGTCTTCGCTGTGGAAGATGCTAGCGGTGTGCAGTGGTCCGCGCGTGACGGGCAGTAGGAGTGAGTGCCATTGCTATTACAAAACAAAAAGTGTTAGGCATACTGAAATGTCTTAAGGTGAATAAGTCACCTGGGCCAGAATGACTACATCCCAGAGTCTTGAGAGAGGTTGCCTGAGAGATGCAGGTGCATTGGTCATGATCTTTCAAGAATCACTGGAGGATTGCAAATGTCACTCCACTCTTTCAGAAGGGAGGAAGGCATAAGAAGGGAAATTGTAGGCCAGTTGGCCAAATCTCAGTGGTTGGGAAGGTGTTGGAGTTTCTTATTAAGGTTGAGTTTTCGAAGTACCTGGAGACTAATGACAAAATAAGTCAAAGTTAGTATAGCTTCTGTAAAGGGAAATTATGCCTGAAAAATCTGTTCTTCGAGGAAGTGACAAGCAGGGTGGACAAAGGAGTCAGTGGATGCAACTGACTTGGATTTTCAGAAGCCATTTGGTAAAGTGCCACATATGAGACTGCTGAACAAGATAAAGCCATGTGGTGTTACAGGAACGATATTGCGGAATGGCCGTCAGGCAGCAGGGAGCGAGTGGGAATAAAAGGGGCCTTTTTTCTGGTTGGCTGTCTGTGACTAGAAGTTTTCCTCAGGGCCAGTATTGGGACCGCTACTTCTCACATTGTTTGCCATGATTTAAATAATGGAATTTGTGGCTTTGTGGCATATATTGCAGACGATACAAAGATAGGTGGAGGGGTAGGTAGCACTGAGGAAGCAGAAAATGTAGACAAATTGGAAGAATAGGAAAAAAAGTGGCAGATTGAATACAGGGTTGGGAAATGTATGATAATGCATATTGATGAAATGAACAATAGTGTAGAGCATTATCTAAATGGGAGGAAGGTCCAAACATCAGAGGTGCAGAGGAACTTAGGATTCATCCAGCAAGTTTCCCAGATGGTTAATTTACAGGTCGAGTCTGTTCTAAAGAAGGCAGCTGCAATGTTGGCACTTATTTCAAGGGGAATCGAATATGAAAGCAAGGAGATAATGCTGAGCAATTATAAGACACTAGTCAGGCCGCTCCTGGAGTATTGTCAACAGTCTTGGGACCCATATCGCAGAACAGATGTGTTATAATTGGAGAGACTCCAGAGGCGATTCACGAGGACGATTCCAGGAATGAAGGGGTTACCATAAGCGGGGCACTTTGACAGCTTTGGGCTGTACTCACTGGAATATAGAAGAATGCGGGGGGATCTCTTTGAAACAAACTGAATGTTGAAAGACTCAGGTAGGGTGGATGTGTATAGAATGTTTTCTGTGGTGGCGGTATCCAGAACTAGAGGGCACAGCCACATAATTGAGGGTGATCCTTTAGAACAGGTAAGGAAGACCTTTTTTTAAGCTAGAGAGTAGTGAATCTCTGGAATGCTCTGTCAGAGATTGCCATGGAGGCCAAGTCCATGGGTATATTTGAGGCGGAAGATCCTATTCGGTTAGGGCATCAAAGGATATGGCGAGATGGCAGGTGTTTGGGGCTGAGTGAGATCAGGGATCAGCAATGATGGAATGGCAGACCAGACCCGATGGGCTGAATGGCCGAATGTTGCTCCTATGTCTTGTGGTCTTATCGAGGAATAACAACAAATCTCGGCTCCACTTTGGATCGGAGGTGTGAGATTTCCTTTGCTGGAGTTGGATGTTCCAATTGGAATGGTTTGGCATCACTTTTGTCAAATCTCCAGATATTCGGTTCTAGGGGAAGGGAAACATCGAGGTTTCATCTCGGATTGACGGGTATGTCTGTTCATAAGTCTCATCGAGGCCTCTGGATGCACAGCCTGAGACGCCAAAAGGTGCCAGGTGTTGTGACAAATGCATTTGGTTACCTGTCCTGCAACCACAGCAACAAGAACCTGTCTCCCAGACTCTGACAGTCTCTAAACAGTCGGCCAAAGACAAGTATTCAGACTCTCAGAGTGAAATAAAAACATTGACATTTCTGTTCCATCGCTTACCTTTCAGATGCATGGGCACTTCAGATAAACCCCGCTCAGTGTCCATGTAGGCGATCTGGCCGTCACCTGTTCAAACAGATTAACCTGCATTAAGTCTGTTCCGTGTAATACTGTAAATTCATCAGCATTGACATCTGTAACACACAGTGTATTGTTCACCGTACCACGTTCCCGTATTTCATTCAATATTCTGCTCAGCTTCGGTAAATGGTGATGTAGTTTCACAAAGGATTCCCACATCATCCTCCCAGCCCCAGAGCCCTTCTCCATCACCAGATCCAGGAGGAGTTTGGAAGCGCCCGCTCGGTTTCCCTTCTCCGCGAGCTCAGTCACTCTCTGTAATGAACAATGGGGAATATATTGAGGAGCGGAGGGATGGGCACAAATCTACCCTGAGCATGGACTGACCCAGCACATTCTGCTCGCCACAGATCACTAAGAGACATTGAAGTGTTCATAGCGGGAGAAAGATTTTAAAAGAAGTGAGTAAGGTCAGTCATTACCTTCTGAATGCCAGAGATTGCAGGGAATCATCCACTTGGCAAGTTTTAAGCAGAGCACACCCTAGCGTGAGTGAGTCAGAGATAGAGTGGGGAGTTGAGGCTTTGTGTCAGAGAGGTTTCAGTGAGGAGAGGCGGAGGCTTGGGTAGATTTTAGATAGTATTTTCCCGTCATTTTAATGGTTAGAACAGTGAGAATACCAGGCAGGATAGTGGAATGCTCTTCATACGGGGTGTGGCAAGGCAGGGAGACCTGCAGTGTCCCTGACCTTCAGGAATTGCATCCAGCTGCAGCTTCTTACAGACTGTGCTCAGGAATTGGAGCTGGAGCTGGATGAACCCAGGATAATTCATGAGGCTGAGAGGTTGACTGACAGGCTTTACAGGGAGGGAACTATACCCAAGGCACAGGACACAGGTAACTAAGTCACCGTCAGCGGGAGGGGAGGGGAATGTGAAGGAAGGGGATATAAACAGCCACTGCAGGAAACCCCTCTATAACAAGTATGCGGCTTACAGTTGCGGGGTATGACCTAGCAGAGGAAAGCCATGGCGATTATGCCTCTGGCAATGAGTTTGGTTTTGTGACTCAGAAGGAGTGAGAAGAGTGAACTGCACTAACAGGGGAATTCAATGGTTAGAACAGACAGGAGGTTCTTTTGACGAGAACAATATTTCTGGATGGTGTGTTGTCACGGCCAGTGATACCTCGCGTCGACTCTGAAGCTTTCTTAAGGACACGGTGAGCAGCCGGTGGTCGTGGTCCACGCTGGTACCAATGACAAGAGTAGGAAGTGTGACGAGGTCCTGCAAAGTGAGTTCATGGAGTTAGATGATAAGCTGAAGCGCAGGATCTCCAGGGTTGTGTTCTCAGGATTGCTACCCTTACCACGGGTTACGAGAGAAGCGGGCTCATACTGTGAGTTTTACTTTAAGAGCACCTGAGTGAGTCGGGACTATGACGTCAGTCACAAGTTGCAGCGACCTGCTGCAGACTTAAACCCATGGGGAGTGGGAGGGGGGGGAGAGAGAGAACCAACACACAGTTAACTTATGTTTAATTTGCTTAAGTTACTATAATTTGTTATTAATAAAGAGAGTGGTTTTAACAGTAAAACCCAACTCACTGTATAATCTATTGTGACTGGTATGTAACACATGTGCTAGTGCGGCCTGAAATAGGACGATAATACAGTTTAACGTGTGGCTGATGAGATGGTGCATGACCGAAGCTTCAGATGTTTGGATGTTAGGGCTCTCTTCCAAGGAAGCTGGGACTTGGTCACACGTGATCGTTTTGCACTGGAGGCGGATTGATACCCTTGCAGGAAGAGTTGTTAGCGCTGCATGGGGAGGAGGAGGTGTTGAATTAAAGGGGGCAAAAAAGAACAAGAGTGGATAGTGAAGTGGCTATATGGGAAAGATGTTGTTAAGCCGACATACAAAGTCAGGAAACTAAAGGATGAGTATCGTGAAACTTTTTTTTCCAAAATGTGTATTATTTCAATGAAAGGAGTACTGTAGGAAAGACAGATCAGCCTAGCGCGTGGATCAGCACTTTGAGTTACAGCATTAATGTGATTTTGTTGGAGGAGGTGCAGGACTGGCAGCTCAGCATTCCAGGGTTCCGTTGTGTTAGTCACGGTTCGATAGAGCGGGAGGGATAACAGATGGAGGGGTGGCATAACTAGTCAGAGAAAATGTCACTGGATTGCTCAGACAGGACAAACTGGATCGCTGGTCCAATGAGACTACATAGGTGAAACTACGGAACAAGAAAGGGATGACCACGTTAGTGAGATTATATTATAGAGCACCCAATAGTCAACGGGATTTAGAGCAACAAATACGCAGGGAGATCACAGAAACAAGAAACACAAGATTCTGATGGTAGACAATTAACTTTCCATTTAGTGACTGACACACCGAGTTAAAGGGCTGGATGGGATAGTGCAGGTCAAATGTGTCCAGGGAAGTTTCTGTAACCAATATATTCAGGTCACAACTGGAGAGAGCACATTCTGGGCAAGACAGGGCAAGCGACAGAGGTGTGTGCAGAGGAACAGTTCGGATCTGGTATAGAAATTTAAAAAGTCCGATGGGGAAGTATTGGAGAATAGCTAATATTGTTCTGCTGTTTGAAAAGGCTGTAAGAATAAGCCAAGAAATTACAGGTTGTTGAGCCTAACAGCAGCAGTGGTAAAGTTATTGGCAGGTATTCTGAGGGACTGGATATGAGCATTTGGATAGGCAAGAATTCTTTAGGGATTATCAACACTGATTTGTACCTGGCATATCCTGTCTGACCAATCTTATGGTTTCTCGAGGACGTTACCAAGCGAGTAATGAAGGCAAGTGAGTGGATGTTGTCTACATGGACTTCAGCAAGGCCTTTGACAACTTGAAGGAGAACATCTTCATTCAGAGGCTGGTGAGAGTGTGGATCGAGCTGCCACTGTTAGTGGTATATGTGCATTGGATTTGAACCATTTAAAAACAATTCGGGTAAGTACGTGAGTGGGAGGGGTATAGATATCTCTAGTCGGTGTGCAGATCAATGCGACTAGGCTTATAATAGGTCAGTGTGGAGTTAATGGGCCGAAGAGCCTGTTGCTGTACTGTAGAGTTCGATGACTGTGGCCAAGTCAAACTATGACAGGGTCACGGGGATAAACTCTGGTGAATCGCAGCAGGTACACAATTAACTGCCAGGCTCCATGAGGGTCCAGTGTCAGCCTACAGCTGGGAACTGGCAGTAAGGAGCAGACAGCAATTGCAGGACTTTTGTGCATGTGCGACAGACCAAAGTCAAATGGTAGTAATGCAGAGAAGGAAGTTTGAATTAAAATTGTTAGCTGTCTTGTGTGGAATGTTAGGGTTAGGGATAATGCGTGGATCTTCACTAAAATTCAGTCTGGTAAGCAATAGGTGAATGTGTCCCAGTAACACATTAGAAATTAGAAAGACGGTTCTTGGTAATTCCGTGTTAGCTGCAGATGCTTGGACTATTTTCAATTGTATTATTTTGCAGGTCCCAGTGTTAACAGTATATGCTGTGGTAATTCCAAACTCCAAATGGAACAGTCACAGGAATAGAAGGTAACTGAACTGTGAGGCATGTTGCAATATTTGATCAAATGCAAGCCGGTCAGTACTTGAAAAGAGAGACATTATTCAGTACTGCCTGTTCAGTTGATGATGGGGTTGATGGTAGACTCCGGAAATGAGCTGAGAATTAAGTCACTATATATTTAACTTGTGGGAAACCCAGGGGTAATCAAGAGAGTCTGATGAATGGCCATTAAGGTCGAGCATTGGGAACATGATGAGATGTCAGACTGAGTGGTGTAAAGTGGTTCCCTGTCCACTTGCAATGTCCGGCAAGAGTCACATCACTAAATTCACCTCTTAATCATTGTCTGTATCCTACCCTGTCTAAAAGTGAATGTGTTCAGAAATATGGACAGAGGCTTGTATTGGTTAATAAAAGTTCACAGTTTCTGCAAACGAAAACTCTTTTCATGATGTTGACCACAAGCATTGCAGGATTTTCATAGCCCAGAGGTACCGGTACACCGGTTCTGTTGGTCTGTGATTGATTCAGTAGAATCTACCGTCAGTCTATGTTCTTCCACTTACGTGATACTCCCGGTCATTGAAATGATGACCATGTGTTAACATGAAGCTGACTCCCTCCACACCCTCCTCAATCGCCTGCTCCAGTCGCTCCATGTAGAATCTCGTCAACCGGAACAGTTGGTGTTCATCACAATTTGACAGGAAGGCAGAGATTGCGGAGTTCAGATCTGTAGTTGGTCAGAGAACATAAAATAGTAGAGTGTACCATGCGGATGCAGACACAATGCCAATTTAAACCAATCCCATCTTCAGGAACATGGTGAATATCCCTCCGTTCCCGGCCTACTCATGAGTTCAAACACTTCTCAGATGCTGCTGAGTATCTGTTTCCAGTCCATCCCTCGGCAGCTCATTCCAGACACCAATCACTCTCTGTGGGAAACATGCATCCTAAATCCCCTTTAAACTTTACTCTCTAATCTTAAACCTATTAATTCCAGTGCTGATATTTGCACCGAGTCACAGACTATCAAACTTTGCTATGCCCCTGATAAATGTATGAATTCTCTGAGATTGAGGCCTCAGTCTCCGTCACTCCAGATAAAGCAATCCAAGCTTGATCGACCTCTCCCGGAAGCCAATATTCTGTAATCATGGTGAAACTCGTCTGCACCCTCGCCCGAGCCTCCGCATCATTATTGTGATGTGGTTACCAGATTTGTGCACAAAGCTGAGATTGTCTCTTAACCAGCATTCATCCAGTTACAGCACAACTTTAAAAATACAGACTCACACATCAGCTTGTCGTTAGCATGCTACCAATTGTGTTGCCACTTTCATGGAGCTATGCACATCCATCACAGGACCCGTCCGTACATCAGCCTTCCTAACAGTCCCAGCATTCACTGCACACATTGCTCACGAACTTGACCTCCCAAGGTGCAACTCCTCACATTTGCCCGAATTAACTGTACTTGGTGACTCTCTATTCATATTTCTAATTGGATGCTGAACATTTTGACAACAGTCCCAAACTTACACAACTCCGCCGACTCTGTAAATCGACGAATCACTCCACCTATGTGATTCTATGTGTGTGTGTGTGTGTGTGTGTGTGTGTGTGTGTGTATAATTATTTTGAGTAATACATAGTCTATTATTAAGTTATTTACATACACACGACACATAACGAGCCAGTGATCCTTGCAGAGACTACTGGTCACAGACCTTCACCCAGAAGAGTGATCCTCCTGTCCTGACTCTATTTTATGTGACCAAGACAACATTGAAATCAATGTACAAAGCTTCCGCTGAAGATTCCTCAACCCGCATCGTCGATTGTTGATTTCCCTCTATAGATGCTGCCTGACCTGCTGAGCTCCTCCACCATTTTGTGCGTTGCCCTCTCTACTTACCCTCTTGTTTTATTTTAACCTTATTTTCCAAGGACATTCATTGCCTCGGTAGCCCCGCCAAATTCCCTGTGTAAAATTTCTCGTGTTCACTGTCTCCCACACCCAGCTCGTTCTCCCACAATAGACCGTTCCTTAACTCTGCCATGGAAAACAAAACACCGGGAAACTCCCCTCACCTCCATTGAGCAACAACCTGGAAATCCGGGGAGAATTCACACTGCCCTTCCAAAAGCGAAAACACCATCTGTTTCTCTCACTGGCTGTAGGAGGCATTTCCCACATCAGGGCGTACCAAATACTGATGGAAACTCTGTCTGTTCCCTGGACTGTTACATTGCCCGCTGTTGTATTCCTGTCTGAGTTTCACCCATACCCACTGTACTTTCAGGAGCTTCCTCTCCTTTCACTCAGGTGAAGATTTGCACGGTGAGCGGTGTGATTCGACCATTCCCCTTGTTATGTCCCTGCGCTGGACTGGGTGAATTGTTCCATTGTTCAAGGTTGCTTTACCAGTAGGATCAATGATGGCAGTTTTGCTGTGTCCCTTTAGCTCCCAAGTTTATTCCTCTGAACTACTGATGATTTGACTACAAGTGTACCATGACAACAGTTTTAATGAGAAAGAGCCCAGTGAACATACCTGTGTCCATTTTGACTCTGACTGACGTTGGTTAATTTTCCTCTTCTTGTCTGCCGTCCGGGTGGAAGAAAGCACCACCTGCTGGCGATTATCTGCATCACACCAATAAAAAAGTATGCAAACAGGAGGAAATCTGCAGATGCTGGAAATTCAAACAACAACACACAAAATGCTGGTAGAACACAGCAGGCTAGGCAGCATCTATAGGGATGCTATAGATGCTGCCTAGCCTGCTGTGTTCTACTAATAAAAAAGTATGAGTCCGTTACTCTGCCTTTCACATTTAAAATACTTCTGTAAGGTCGCTGCTCAGACTCCCACATTCCAGGGAGTAAAGACATAAAGTGGCCATCCTCTCCCCAGAACTGAAGCCTCTGGCCCTGACAACCTACTCGCAAATCTCTCCACTCTTTCCACTTTAACCATGCATTTTCCAACATATAGCGGCTAGAACGATACTTTGCACTGCAAACACAGTCTCACCAACGACTCACCAATGGCACCATAGTGGTTAACACAACTCTTTACAGTTCAAACGACCGGGTTGCAATTCCCGCTGCTCTCAGTAAGAGTTTGCAGGCTCTCACCGGCTTTCCTCCAGGTGATCCAGCTGCCACCCGCCCCCCCCCCACCCACCCCCAGTCCCAAGAAGCACCGGTAGGGTGGTTAGTTGGTCATTGCAAATTGCCCTGTGACAAGACTAGGATCAAACTGGGAGACTCAATGGGCAGTGTAGCTTGCTGTATCTCCATAAAAAATAAATTAAATCATATCGCAACTCCTGCACTCAGTGCCCTGACTGTTAAAGGACAGTGTAGTAAACACCTCTTCACCACCACTTGTCACCGCACTGAGCGAAGTGTGCACTTAAACTCATCAATCCCTCTTGTCTCTGACAATCTCAGACCAGGAGCTACTTGTGGCAATATTCTGAATGAAACTGAAGTGCACCAGGAAAACCAAGCAAAGTTTCATGTTGACAGCATCACTCAGGAATACAGTGGCATGCATACGTTTGGGCACCCCTGGTCAAAATTTCTGTTACTGTGAATATCTAAACGAGTAAAAGATGACCTGATTTCCAAAAGGCATAAAGTTAAAGATGACACATTTCTTTAATATTTTAAGCAAGATAAATTTTTTATTTCCATCGTTATACAGTTTCAAAATAACAAAAAAGGAATAGGGCCCGAAGCACAAGTTTGGGCACCCTGCATGGTCAGTACTTAGTAACACCCCCTTTGGCAAGTATTACAGCTTGTAAACGCTTTCTGTAGCCAGCTAAGAGTCTTTCAATTCTTGTTTGGGGTATCTTCCCGCATTCTTCCTTGCAAAAGGCTTCTAGTTCTGTGAGATTCTTGGGCTGCCTTGCATGCACTGTTCTTTTGAAGTCTATCAACAGATTTTGGATGATGTTTAGGTCAGGGGATTGTGAGGGCCATGGCAAAATCTTCAGCTTGTGCCTCTTGAGGTAGACCATTGTGGATATTCAGGAATGTTTAGGATCATTATCCTGTTGTAGAAGACATTCTCTTTTCATCTTCAGCATTTTTATAGACAGTGTGATGTTTGCTTCCAGAATTTGCTGGTATTTAAATGAATTCGTTTTTCCCTCTACCAGTGAAATGTTCCCCGTGCCACTGGCTGCAACACAAGCCCAAAGCATGATTGATCCACACCCGTGCTTAACAGTTGGAGAGGTGTTCTATTCATGGAATTCTGCACCCGTTTTTCTCCAAACATACCTTTGCTCATTGCAGCCAAGAAGTTCTATTTTAACTTCATCAGTGCACAGGACTTTTTTCCAAAATGTATCAGGCTTGTTTAGATGTTCCTTTGCAAACTTCTGATGCTGAATTTTATGGTCAGGATGCAGGAAAGGTTTTCTTCTGATGACTCTTCCATGAAGGTCATATTTGTGCAGGTGCCGCTGCACAGTAAACAGTGCACCACCACTCCAGAGTCTGATAAATCTTCCTGAACATCTTCGGCAGTAAAACGGTGTTTTACATTTGCTTTTCTAGAAATCCTATGAGCAGTTCTCTCAGAAAGTTTTTTTTGTCTTCCAGACCTCAACTTGACCTCCACTGTTCCTGTTATCTGCCATTTCTTAATTATATTACGAACTGAGGAAATAGCTACCAGAAAACACTTTGCTATCTTCCTACAGCCTTCTCCTGCTTTATTTTGATTTTCAGAGTGCTAGGCAGCCTTGTTGGGACAAGGTTTGAGGAGTCAGGGTATTTATAAAGTTTTGATATTTGCATCTCTTGGTCTTACTTAATGAATGACTGTGAACAAGCCATAGCCCTAACAAGCTAATTAAGGTCTGAGACCTTGGTAAAAGTTATCTGTCAGCTCAAATCTCTTGGGGTGCCCAAATGTTTGCTTGGTGCTCCTTTCCTTTTCTCACTCTAACATTGTACAAAACAGAAATAATACACTAATCTTGCTTAAAATGTTGAAAAGAATGTTTCATCTTTAACTTTATGACTTTTGGAGATCAGTTCATCTTCGACTCAGTTAACTACTGACAGTAACAGAAATTTTGACCAGGGGTGCCCAAACTTTTGCATGTCACTGTATGAAGTGCAGGTGAAGAATAGATTGATGAATTAAAGCTGGTGGAGAGGAAGCCACAAGAGCTATCAATAGAAGTAAGGAGCATTATACAAGAGGAGCCGACAAAATTATTGCAAACAGAAAGAAGACCAGGAAAGCAAAATGGATTTCTGCAGGAGCTGCACGGAGAAGAGAAGTAAAGGCCAATGGAAACTGGAACAAATACCTCCAAATGAACACAACTTTCAAGAAGATAGAAAGGAGAGATAAGGAGACTTACTTAAAGGAGCGATGCAATGAAGCTGAAGAGAACAACCGAATTGAAAAACAAGAGAACTATTCAAGAAGATTAGAGAAACCAAAGGAACATTTCATGCAAAAATAAGTATAGTAAAAGACAAAGAAGGGGAGGCCATTACAGAAGCAAAGACATCAAAAAGAGATGGCAGGAATACACAGAAGAATTGTACAGGAAATATCCCAACAGCGAAGACAGCTGCACTGACTCCCTCGTCGATCTAGAGCCGGGCATTCTGGAAAGTGAAGTCAAATGGGCGATAGAAAATATTGCCAATAATAAGGCTGCAGGATGTGACAGGATTCCAGTTGAATTGTTTAAAACTTTTAAAGGTGATGATGGAAAAGTGTTGCATGCAGTTTGACAGCAGATCTGGTAAACCTAACAATGGCCTTTAGACTGGAAAGAAAACAGTTTATATCCCAATCTCCAAGAAGGGAAATGTAAAGGAATGGTCAAATTACCAAACAATTTCACATGGTAGCAAGGTAATACTAAAGATCACACAAGTAGGACTCCAGCAATATATGGAACGAGAAAAGCTGGATGTACAGGCTGATATTAGAAGAGACAGAGGCACCAGACACAAAATTGCTGGACAATAGAGAAATCAAGAGAATTCCAGAAAAGTATTTATCTATGTTTTAATGATGACTCTAAAGCCTTCAACAGTGTGGACCACAATAAACTATGGCAAATCCTTAAAGACATTGGGGTACTTGGACATCTGCTCTGCCTTATGAGAAACTTGTACAAAGATCAGGAAGCAACAGTTAGAACTGACCACGGAAGAACAAACTGGTTCAAGATTGGGAAAGGAGTACTGTCACCCTGCTTATTTAATCTATATGCTGAACACATCATGAGGAATGCTGGTCCAGAGGACTCAAAATGCTGCAGTCAAAATTACCTGACACAATATTAACTTCAGATATGCAGGTGATACTATTCTAATCGCTGAAAGTGAGGAGGATCTGAGGAAGCTTCTAATGAAAGTGAAAGAAGGAAGTGGAAAGTTGGCTTTCTGCTCAATATTAAGAAAACCAGCCAATCCTGTTAACTCTGTGGTAATCAATGGAAAGGAAGTGGAAGCAGTGGTGGATTTTGTCTTCTTCAATTCAAAGATTTCTATAGATCATATATGTCAAATTCAAGGCCCGCAAGATAATATCTAATTACTATTAAAGCTGGCCCCAGTAATCGAAGCGCCTATGGCGTATGATATGGCTAATGCTGAGTTTATTCAGGTACCAGGTTTTCAGGGTTTTTAGTGTTTATTCGGCAGTCTTGCTCGGCAGTCTTCTTCATAAGAAACAGAATTTGTAAAGTGAAACACTTTGTAGTTATAGCAGAGACTGAGACACATGAGTGCAGGCTGAAAAAACGGAGGCAACGAAAGTTGCGTACGCACGCGTCCGACTGATCCGGCCCGCATGAAGCTGCATTTTGCTCAATCCGGCCCGTGACCTAAAATGAGTTTGACACCCCTGCTATAGATGGTAAATGCAGCCACAATATTAAACGGCGCTTACTTCTGGGGAAGGCAGCAATGGGAATTTAGATAAAATACTAAAGTGCAGAGATATAACGTTGTCTACCAAGAACAGTACAGTCCAGTCTATAGTATTTCCAGTTGTGATATATGGCTGTGAGAGCTGAATTATTAGTAAGGCTGAATATAGAAGAATCAACGTCTTTGAACTTGGATGCTGGAAGAAAGTGTTAAGAGTTCATTGGACAGCAAGAAGATCCAACAAGTCAATACTTGGCGAAATTCAGCCAGACTGCTCACCGGGAAGCTTGAAAAGCTGAAATATCTTTGGAAACGAGCAGTCAATGTTTTGGGCCGAGACCGTTCATCAGGACAGAAGAGGGAGCGGACAGGGGCCCTATAAAGAACGTGGGGGGAGGGTGGGATGGAGGAGGCTGGTAGGTGCCAGCTGAAAAACCAGTAAGAGGAAAGATCAAGGGGTGGGGGAGGGGAAGCAGGGAGGGGATAGCCAGGAAAGGTGAAGGAGGAATGTGTAGGGGGAAATCACTTTGGGTAGTAGAAGGCGGCGGAATCATGAGAGAGGTGATAGGCAGCTGGAGGGGGAGGCAGAGTGAAACTGGGATGGGGGAAGGGAGAGTGAGGGAATTACCAGAAGTTGGAGAATTCAATGTTCATGCCAAGGGGCTGGAGACTACCCAGACGGTATATGAGGTGTTGCTCCTCCAGCCTGGACCTGTATTCCTTTGACTAGCACTGATCATTGTTTTTGTGTAATGTTTTTGTGGGTTTATGATGGGAAATTCCAGTCATTTATTGTTACATTTTAGCTCGGGCTACACAATTATCTGCTTGTGTATTTTTGGGTCACACTAACTGTAACTGGGGTGTGTGATGGTCACCTCCCTCTGTCTGTACGATCAATGTTTTTAAACTATCATACTTTATGTATTGTGTTTGGTTTATTATTGTGGTCTCTAACATCTTGTTCTCCTTTACACTTGTTACTGGAATGACATCAAACAATTCTGAATCTTGAATCCTGGGTAAAAACCACGACCAACCACATATCTAAAGTCCTTCTTGATTTCACGAACTCCTACAATGTCACCCCAATTCTCCTCTGGATTAAAGATCCAGCTTAGCCAAACGCTTCCTTAGACTCGGCCCTCTAGCCCAAGCAACATCTTCAGCAATCTCTTCTGCGCCCTCTCCGGCTTGATAATATATTTTCTACAGTAGGTTGAACACAACTGTACATAATACTGTGTAGCCACACCGACAATATAATGCCCATAATCCAGAACTCAATGCCCAGTCTGATGAAGGCTAGCATGATTAAAGCCTTCTTCTTCACCCTCTATATTTGCACATCCACTTTCAGTGACTGTACTCTTGTACTCCCAGGTTGCTCTGTTCCGCAACAATCGGTGCCCTCCCCTTCACTATACCAGTCCCACCCCACCTAGTTTGACTGTCCAAAATGCACCATCTCTCACTTGTCCAAGTAGAAAACCATTTGCCATTCCTCAGCCCCTCTCCAAAACTGACCAAGATGTCTTTGAAATTCATTGACACCTGTTGCCTTATAAGCCAGTTCCATATCCTCAGAGTCACCAGCCCAATATCATCACCCATACAAAGATGCTTTGGTGCCGGCAATTTGCCGTGGTGTTCCTGCCATTTCCGATTCACAGACTAAGGTGGAACTGGAACCTAATGACCCTCTGCCGGGGTCAGTGCTCAGGCTGGTTTCCCGGTCTGTATAGAGGATGCGGATACACTTCAGCCTGACTCCAGCTGCTAAACCGAGCGCAGTTGATCAAAATCTTCCTGCTGTGTGGGATCTTGCCCAGCACAGCTGGCTGCCATGTCTCCTGCAGTGCAGCAGGAACAAAATGTAAAACTATAAAGTAGAAAATGCTGGGAACCCAGTACATCAGATTACATCTCTGAAAGGACAAATGGTGGAAGACCCAGTTCCAGAACTGAGATTGTCAAAGATGTGGCCAATCTGCTGAGCGTTTCCAGTATTTTCTCCTCCTTACTTTAAATTTCCTGCAGCTGTAGTATTTTCTCCCTCTTCATTTTAATGCACAGATAGTAACTGATTGCCACCCTAAACTGTAAATACCATCCCACCCCAACCACTCTGTTAGATCTGAGTTCATTCTGACCCTGGTGTAATACATCCCATACAGTCAATGTACACAGCATCCTTTCCTCCCACTATCATTCTGTTACATTTGCCCCTGAGGCTGCGGTCTTTTCGTTGAGAGGCGGTGACCACAGAGCGATAAAAATCTGCAACTCTTCCTGGTGGGTTGTTACCCTGGAAACAGAGGCTCACCAAAAAAAAAGGAAATAACAAACTTAACATCAGATGCTATGAGTTCCATTATGATGACAATTAACACTGTAGCCATTTTGTAACGGTGAAACAAAGATTGAAATGGCTGATTTTACCCTGCCACATGCTGTGTTCAATTACACCTCTGGCAGCCCTAGCTATTAAAAAAAAACAATTCTGGAAAAGATGCAAAACAAAATTTCACAATGAAGACAAAGTTTGTAGGAGAGATTGTTGAAATATATCATTGCAGCAATGGGATACAGGCTGGGCGGAAGTTGATCAAGATGGCTGATACATATCATTGAGTTGGCGGTATAGAGTCTGGACAGAGGTTGAACAAGATGGTTGATATATATCATTGAGTTGGTGGGATACAGACTGGACAGAGGTTGAACAAGATGGTTGAAATATATCATTGAGGTAGTGGGATACAGACTGGACAGGCTGAACAAGATGGTTGATATATATCATTGAGGTAGTGGGATACAGGCTGGACAGAGGTTGAACAAGATGGTTGATATATATGGATACTGGCAGGACAGAGATTCAACAAGATGGTTGATATATATCATTGAGGTGGTGGGATACAGACTGGACAGAGATTGAACAAGATGGTTGATATATATCATTGAGGTGGTGTGATACAGACTGGACAGAGGTTGAACAAGATGGTTGATATATATCATTGAGGGAGTGGGATACAGCCTGGACAGAGATTGAACAAGATGGTTGATATATATCATTGAGGTGGTGGGATACAGACTGGACAGAGATTGAACAAGATGGTTGATATATATCATTGAGGTGGTGTGATACAGACTGGACAGAGGTTGAACAAGATGGATGATATATATCATTGAGGGAGTGGGATACAGCCTGGACAGAGATTGAACAAGATGGTTGATATATATCATTGAGGTGATGGGATACAGACTGGACAGAGGTTGAACAAGATGGTTGATATATATCATTGAGGTGGTGGGATACAGACTGGACAGAGGTTGAACAAGATGGTTGATATATATCATTGAGGTGATGGGATACAGACTGGACAGAGGTTGAACAAGATGGTTGATATATATCATTGAGGGAGTGGGATACAGCCTGGACAGAGGTTGAACAAGATGGTTGATATATATCATTGAGGTGATGGGATACAGACTGGACAGAGGTTGAACAAGATGGTTGATATATATCATTGAGGTGGTGGGATACAGACTGGACAGAGGTTGAACAAGATGGTTGATATATATCATTGAGGTAGTGGGATACAGGCTGGACAGAGGTTGAACAAGATGGTTGATATATATGGATACTGGCAGGACAGAGATTCAACAAGATGGTTGATATATATCATTGAGGTGGTGGGATACAGACTGGACAGAGATTGAACAAGATGGTTGATATATATCATTGAGGTGGTGTGATACAGACTGGACAGAGGTTGAACAAGATGGTTGATATATATCATTGAGGGAGTGGGATACAGCCTGGACAGAGATTGAACAAGATGGTTGATATATATCATTGAGGTGGTGGGATACAGACTGGACAGAGGTTGAACAAGATGGTTGATATATATCATTGAGGTGATGGGATACAGACTGGACAGAGGTTGAACAAGATGGTTGATATATATCATTGAGGTGGTGGGATACAGACTGGACAGAGGTTGAACAAGATGGTTGATATATATCATTGAGGTGATGGGATACAGACTGGACAGAGGTTGAACAAGATGGTTGATATATATCATTGAGGGAGTGGGATACAGCCTGGACAGAGGTTGAACAAGATGGTTGATATATATCATTGAGGTGATGGGATACAGACTGGACAGAGGTTGAACAAGATGGTTGATATATATCATTGAGGTGGTGGGATACAGACTGGACAGAGGTTGAACAAGATGGTTGATATATATCATTGAGGGAGTGGGATGCAGGCTGGACAGAGGCTGACCCAGATGAGCTGGGAATGAACAGATGGAACCAGGTGGGAGAAGGGATCAAGGACAATCACTGATGGTCCTCCAGCAATACAAGATACTGAATTAAAGATTCAGTACTATGCTGCTCCAGGGGGCACGGTGATTGTGGTGGACAGCTTGGCTCTGCATTCCTTTGACTAGCACTGTTCATTGTTCTTGTGTTAAAATGCTTTTGTGGGTTTATGATGGGAAATTCCAGTCATTTATTGTTACATTTTAGCTCGGGCTACACAATTATCTGATTGTGTATTTTTGGGTCACACTAACTGTAACCGGGGTGTGTGATGGTCACCTCCCCCTGTCTGTACGAGACTGGTTGGGTTCACTCTCCGGGTCACGGTGCCCAGTATGCTTATGTTTATCACAGTAAAACCGTTGAGTTTAACGAGCTCCTTTGTCTATCATTATGGACCAAATGCTCGCCACCATACCATATATGTAAAAGATCTCGAAATGACAAAGCTAGAACAAACCATAACTTTGCCATTCACCAAATTTTATCAATGCATCATAAAAAGTTTCCCATCCGGATACTTCACGCCTTGGTATGGCCACTGCTTTACCCGTGACTGCAAGGAACTGCAGAGTTACTGACACAGATCAGCTCATCACAGAAATAGTCTCCCCTACATGAACACTTTCTGGACTTCCCGCTCCCTCGGTGAAATCGAAGATCCCCACAACCCGAGACATTCTCCTTTCTCACCCACCCCAATTAGGGAGAAGATACAACAGTATCACCAGGCTCAGAAACGGCTTATCTGAAGTAAACGAACTTTGGAGGAGTTCCAGGAAGCGAGGCAAAGCCACCAGTTCGGGAAGTTAACGGGACTCACTGGCCAACAACCGATTTCCCCAACAAGAGAGAATATGCCGCTGCTGCAAATCAATATCGACGCAAACTGGTGAATGAACTCAGCGGGCTAAAAATCACTGCAGACGGTGAGCATGCGCAATGTGATTCTCACGTCACCAGACCCGGGGGGTGGGGGGTGGGGTCTCGGAAAAACCGCACTGCTGTAGCTCTGCGGCAAAGTGAGAGCGGAGAACGGGATCACGTAACCGTGGGTGGGTCTCCCCGACAATAAACCGATTCAGACATACGAGCCTAATTAGGCCGTTTGGCCCATCGAGTCTGCTCCGGCATTCAATCATGCCTGACCCTTTTTCACTCCTCAGCCCCACTCCCCGGCCTTCTCACCGTAACCAATCAACAACCTATCAAACACGAGGAAATCTGCAGATGCTGGAAATTCAAACAACACACACAAAATGCTGGTGGAACACAGCAGGCCAGGCAGCATCTATAAGGAGAAGCACTGTCGACGTTTCGGGCCGAGGCCCTTCGTCAGGACTAACTGAAAGGAAAGATAGTAAGAGATTTGAAAGTAGTGGGGGGAGGGGGAATGCAAAAACAACCTATCAATCTCCGTCTTACATACCCCAAACCTGGCCTCCACAGATGCCTCTGCTAATTCCACAAATTCACCACACTCTGGTTAAAGAAATTTCTCTGAGTTTAGTGAAGCGTATCCCTTTTGCATTTAACAGTGTACTGTCTCATACATTCCACCTACCGAGCTGCCAAGATGATCATCACTAATCAAATATCACTGAGATTTCTCAGGTCCTGTTGAATTTATTGCTAAGTGGACAAGTACGGGAAGGTACAGGGACAGAGAAACACTGACGTGGCAGCATCACAGGCAAGTATATTCAGATAACACACGGAACACAAATTATACAATTCTCTGTCAGTAACAATATGGAAACATGTTTTACTTCATCCTGCTAATAGGATCAGAACAACAGGGGCTGAGCGGAGGCTCATCTCAGACGGTTCGGTGTGAAGGTCTCACAACCCGGACCGACCTCAGCAGATTCTGTGAAGGAAGCGAGGCGAGGCCGCCAGTTCGGGAAAGTTCATCCCCTCCCCCTTCAGGCTTCACCGATCACCTTGTGTTTCTCTCTCCCTCCCCACCCCCACCTTTTATTCTCCAGTGCTGCCGAAGGGTTTCGGCCGCTAATGTAGACTGTACTCTTTTCCTGGATTCTGCCCGGTCTGCTGAGTCCCTCCAGCATTTTGTGCTCGTTGCTCGCATTTCCAACATCTGCAGATTTTCTCTTGTTTGAGTTCGGGAAAGTTAAAGGGACTCACTGCCCAACATCAGACCTCTCCGCTCCGGACCGGCTTCAATACTCACCGAAAGGATAATCCTTTCCCAGCTCTTCGACCCGGGGGGCGAGGACCTGCTCTCGATCCCGATCCCATCGCAGAAACCTTCAACAAAGAACTGGAAACAACACGGGCAATCCAGGACTGAGCATGCGCGATGTGCATTGCGCGTCATCAGGGCGGTGGGCGGGGCCTCGGAAACGAAACTGCAAATGCTGCAGCTCCGCGGCAAAATGGGATCACGTGACGGTGGATGGTCTCCCACGTGACCCGGTGACAGTTCCTCGCCCCTGCCGACCCACCGCCGTTTCCCCCACATTATTTCATACTTACACCAGCAACATTTTCAATTTTCCCTCCGTACTTTTCCCGTCCAATTCCTCCATGCCCCCCCCCCCCGGGTCAAAGAGTTACGGGTTAAATTCCCAACCCGGTCTGACAGAGAACGCAGGCACAAATAGGAATTGTGCAGGGTTCATTTAAATCATTTTATGTTCATAAACACTAATTCGGTCACCAGTGGTGTGCCTCAGGGATCTGTTCTGGGACTCCTACTCTTCGTGATTTTTATAAATGACCGTCAGTTCAGCGGAGAGGAACATCGGGTGAGTGGGAGGGAGAATGTGTTTAAATTTTCACACATTACAGGACTGATGGGTGTCAGAACTCTGTTTCATCAGGATGACAAAGCATAAAAACAAATCACAAATAAATATATATAATTCTTAAAAATGTGAATCTCAACCAATGTTTGAAAAAGTTGTAAATACCCCTGCTGGTGGTTCAATGTTCAGAGCGAGGGGAGTAGGCAACAGTTCTATGATGTTGCAATAAACGAGCTTAAATAGGGCAGAATTTTTTATTTCAGGAAGACTGTACAGTGTGACGGCAGGATGTCAGTGAGAACTGGGGCATAATCAGTGGGTCCACAGGAGCTCGAGTGTGTTCTGTTCTGGGTGAAGATGATTATGCTACAATCTGTAATTGCAAGGCTTATTGAGAAAGTAAGGAGGCATGGGATCCAAGAACTGGCTTGCCCAACAGAAGGCAAAGAGTGGTTGTAGACGGGTCATATTCTGCATGGAGGCCGGTGACCAGTTGAGTGCCTCAGGGATCTGTTCTAGGACATTACCATTCGTGATTTTTAGAAATGACCTTGATGAGGAGCTGGAGGGATGGGCTAGAAAGTTTGCTGATGACACAAAGGTTGGGGGTGTTGTGGATAGTGTGGAGGGCTGTCAGAGGTTACAGTGGGAAATTGATAGAATGCAAAACTGGGCTGAGAAGTAGCAGATGGAGTTCAACCCAGATAAGTGTGAAGTAGGTTAAATATGATGGCGGAATATAGTATTAATGGTAAGACTCTTGGCAGCGTGCAGGATCAGAGGGATCTTGGGGTCCGGGAACATAGGACCCTCAAAGCAGCTGCGCAGGTTGATGCTGTAGATAAGAAGGCGTACGGTGTATTGGCATTCATCAATTGAGGAATTGGATTTAGAAGCTGAGAGGTAATATTGCAACTATATAGGACCCTGGTCAGACCCAGCTTGGAGTACTGTGCTCACCTCTGGTCGCCTCACTACAGAAAGGACGTGGAAGCCATAGAAAGGGTGCAGAAGAGATTTTCAAGGATGTTGTCTGGATTGGGGAACACGTCTTATGAGAGTTGGTAGAGTGAACTCGGCCTTTTCTCCTAGGAGTGATGGAGGATGAGAGGTGACCTGATAGAGGTGTATAAGGTGATGAGAGGCATTGATCGTGTGGACTGACAGAGGCTTTCTCCCACAGTTTGAAGATGCATTGATCGTGTGGACTGACAGAGGCTTTCTCCCACAGTTTGAAGATGCATTGATCGTGTGGACTGACAGAGGCTTTCTCCCACAGTTTGAAGATGCATTGATCGTGTGGACTGACAGAGGCTAACTCCCACAGCTTGAAGATGCATTGATCGTGTAGACTGACAGAGGCTTTCTCCCACAGTTTGAAGATGCATTGATCGTGTGGACTGACAGAGGCTTTCTCCCACAGTTTGAAGATGCATTGATCGTGTGGACTGACAGAGGCTTTCTCCCACAGTTTGAAGGTGCATTGATCGTGTGGACTGACAGAGGCTTTCTCCCACAGTTTGAAGGTGCATTGATCGTGTGGACTGACAGAGGCTTTCTCCCACAGTTTGAAGGTGCATTGATCGTGCGGACTGACAGAGGCTTTCTCCCACAGTTTGAAGGTGCATTGATCGTGTGGACTGACAGAGGCTTTCTCCCACAGTTTGAAGATGCATTGATCGTGTGGACTGACAGAGGCTTTCTCCCACAGTTTGAAGATGCATTGATCGTGTGGACTGACAGAGGCTTTCTCCCACAGTTTGAAGATGCATTGATCGTGTGGACTGACAGAGGCTTTCTCCCACAGTTTGAAGATGCATTGATCGTGCGGACTGACAGAGGCTTTCTCCCACAGTTTGAAGGTGCATTGATCGTGCGGACTGACAGAGGCTTTCTCCCACAGTTTGAAGGTGCATTGATCGTGTGGACTGACAGAGGCTTTCTCCCACAGTTTGAAGATGCATTGATCGTGTGGACTGACAGAGGCTTTCTCCCACAGTTTGAAGATGCATTGATCGTGTGGACTGACAGAGGCTTTCTCCCACAGTTTGAAGGTGCATTGATCGTGCGGACTGACAGAGGCTTTCTCCCACAGTTTGAAGATGCATTGATCGTGTGGACTGACAGAGGCTTTCTCCCACAGTTTGAAGGTGCATTGATCGTGTGGACTGACAGAGGCTTTCTCCCACAGTTTGAAGGTGCATTGATCGTGTGGACTGACAGAGGCTTTCTCCCACAGTTTGAAGATGCATTGATCGTGTGGACTGACAGAGGCTTTCTCCCACAGTTTGAAGGTGCATTGATCGTGCGGACTGACAGAGGCTTTCTCCCACAGTTTGAAGATGCATTGATCGTGTGGACTGACAGAGGCTTTCTCCCACAGTTTGAAGATGCATTGATCGTGTGGACTGACAGAGGCTTTCTCCCACAGTTTGAAGGTGCATTGATCGTGTGGACTGACAGAGGCTTTCTCCCACAGTTTGAAGATGCATTGATCGTGTGGACTGACAGAGGCTTTCTCCCACAGTTTGAAGGTGCATTGATCGTGTGGACTGACAGAGGCTTTCTCCCACAGTTTGAAGGTGCATTGATCGTGTGGACTGACAGAGGCTTTCTCCCACAGTTTGAAGATGCATTGATCGTGTGGACTGACAGAGGCTTTCTCCCACAGTTTGAAGATGCATTGATCGTGTGGACTGACAGAGGCTTTCTCCCACAGTTTGAAGATGCATTGATCGTGTGGACTGACAGAGGCTTTCTCCCACAGTTTGAAGATGCATTGATCGTGTGGAGTGACAGAGGCTTTCTCCCACAGTTTGAAGATGCATTGATCGTGTGGACTGACAGAGGCTTTCTCCCACAGTTTGAAGATGCATTGATCGTGTGGACTGACAGAGGCTCTCCCACAGTTTGAAGATGCATTGATGGTGTGGACTGACAGAGGCTTTCTCCCACAGTTTAAAGATGCTTGGAAGTAGGTACAGAGGAGATGTCAGGGGTAAGATTTTTACGCAGAGAGTGCTGAGTGTGTGGAATGGGATGCCGGCGACAGTGGAAGAGGCGGGGACGATAGGGTCTTTTAAGAGACTCCTGGACATGGACATAGAGCTTAGAAAAATACAGAGCTATGTGTAACCCAAGGTAATTTGTAAAGTGAAGACATACTCAGCACAGCATTGTGGGCCGAAGGGCCATTATACTGCTGTAGTTTTTCTGTTTCTAATTTCCCTTCACATTCCTCTGGCTTCACTGGACAGGAACACTGAAACTTCCGGTGAGAAACAGCAGGAGCAGGCCATTCAGCCCCTCTAACCATCAACAAGATGACAGCTGCTCTCCCATCTCAGCAGCTTGTTTCTGCCCGATCCTTATTTCCTCGACCCCTTCGGTCTCCACATATCTGCCGGCCTCAGTTTTATGTTAGGACGATCACTGAGTCTTCACCGCCCTCTGTGGTGGGGATTTACAGATATTCACCACCCTCAGAGTGGAGACATTTCCCCTCATCTCAGTCCCGGACAGTCCACCCCCTGTTTCAGTGACTGAGATCCCTGGTTCAACCGGTAATGATGTTGTGCATTTCAATGTGTTCACCTCTCAGTCCCCGATTCTCTAAATGAAAGGGTTATCGCATTTGATCTTTCTTCATATGATGACCCCACCACCCCAGGGATCAGTCTGGTGAATCTTCATTGCATTCTTTATAACAAATACTCTCTAACCTCTTTGTTAATCCTCTGTGGAATTAATTTCCATCTTCTGCAGCCCCGTGTTGCCCCAACCACTCACCTCCCACCCCGTCACTATTTCCACCTTCCCACCTCCCCCGCACCTGGATGCACCTCTCGCTCCCCAGCTCTTGCCCCATCCCCACCCCTCACCTCTTTTCTCTGACTATTTCCCGTCCACTCTCAGACCAGAGGGAGGGTCTCGGCCCGAAATGTTGACGGTCCATTTCCCTCCACAGATGCTGCCCGACCCACTGAGTTCCTCCGGCAGTTTGTTCTTTGGTCTGTGTAACCCGTGTTAGTATGGGGAGCGGGATTTTACACCATATTCCAGGTACAATCTCAACAAAGCACAAATAATTGTCACTCTGCCCGGACCATTGACCCCGCTTGCAGGGCAACAGTCTGCCGGTGTTTGCCCCCCAATGTGGTGAATCCCTCCGCTCGACACCACCCGTGGGTTCAGACATTTCCACAGATGAGCCCCTCCTGTCCCCCCCCGGGACAAACATCCTGTCCGCCCCCTCTCTCACCATCTTCACCCTTTCAATAAAACCCCCCCTCTCCCTCCCTCCCTCCCCGGGGAGCCGGCATCAAACCGACGGGCCGAGCGGTCTCCTCCTACCTCTCAGCGATACATCAGACTCCGGCCGCAGGAGACGCTTCACAAACGCCCCAACTTCCCTCGGAGGGAAATGGAAATAAATCAGAAAGCGGACATTTACTTTGAGGTTTTCTCCGCTCTGAGGAGGCGGTCGGCGCTCGAGCGGGAGACGGACTCAGCGGGGTAACGCCCACTCGGCTTGTCCGCCTCCGCGACTGGTTGTAACCAGTGATTGGCATCGCTTCACACCAATGGGAATAGCGCAGCTCCTGACTCCCCTGTTGACAGCGGTGGGGGAGGGGCTGGTCACGTGATTATTAGCCCAGCCGTTAAACCGATAAAGCTCGAGCACAGCAACGCGTGGGTGACGTAAGACATCGCGCACGTGAGGGCAGATCCCGGTGTGGGGAGCCCGTGTGTGACGTCAGGCGCGTGGGGGGGGGGAGGAGCTGTGTGACGTCACCTGTGGGATTGCGCTGGCATTTAAAAGCACCTTAATGGACTTTTCAGTGGGACAACAACATTAATCACGGGTTTCATCACTGAATCCAATGTTGTGGGATGTAAAGTCCCCTGTTATGTGTCCGGCTGTGCCGTGTTGTTGGTGGAGTGGGCAGCGTGGTGTTTGTCTCGATTCGGGTCACAACACCAGAATTGCCAGCGGGGTCCACACACAGTGTATTAGTCAACAGAAAACCTCTCGTCCCTGCAGTCTTTGTCTCCTGGTAAACTCAACACCCTGACAGTGTGGACCATAGATGCCCCTTCCTCTCAGAGTCAGGGGATCATTCTGACAGCTGATCGCTGAGAGGAATTATATTTATTGGTCATTAAAGTTCACCCAGATTCGTTTGGACGGATTTGATGTGGAGTTCGGGGTGTCACAGTGAAAGGGCCGGACGGCCGAAGTCTCTCCGTTGTCCAAACATCCTTCCAGGTGAGGCGACACTTCACCTGTCAATCTTCCGGGGTCGCCTGTTGTGTCCGCTGCTCCCGATGCGGCCGCCTCTACACTGGTGACACCAGCTCCTCCGCAGTTGTGCGGGGTAGGGTTTTTTTTTGGCGGGGGGCTGTCGATGATATTGTTCCCTGTGTACGGGAGGGGTGGATTTTGGGGGTTTGATGATCGGGATGCTGTCTGTTTGATGCCGGGGTTGAGGTGGGAGTTTGATTTTTCTCTGTGAACGACTTTCATGCTCTTTCTTTGTTTCGTGGTTTTCTGGAGAAGAAAAAAAGCTCAAGAATTGTTTACGGATACCTGCTTTGATAATAAATTAACCTTTATTAAGCTCCGAGCGGGATTTCCTGGTGTCCAAACATTTTCATTCCGATTCCCTCTGGGGAATCTACTGATGTTGAAAATTATCATAAACCTCTGATTGCATTGTTTTATGCGGGGGGGTGGGGTGGGAGTGTGATTTTTCTCTCTAATAGATGCTGCCCGGCCGGCTGAGTTCGGCCAGCGTTTTGTTTGTGTTGCTCTGAATTTCCAGTATCAGCAGACTTTGTCGTATTTGTGATTTACCTCTCCGTTGTCCCTCCCGCCTCCGGCCACTGGTCCCTCTGTAGGGACCTCCGGCCACGACTGGTGCAGCCCAGAACCTCCTGCTAAACGCAGGCGCAGTGCCGACTGGAGCTGTCTCCGGCGGTTCTTCTGTTCAGGCGTCCGTGAAGAAGGGTCTGATTTCGGGTTTGTGGAAATCGGGGGCCGGCTGCCGTGGAAGCACAACTTTGTGGGCCGAAGGGCCTGTATCGTGCTGTAGTTTTCTATGTTTCTCTGAAAAGTGTCGGGAACGAGCTCTGCCGGACGGCTGGAGGCTCCGGGCTCTCCGGTCCCGCAGCCCCGGTTTTAGCTTTGCGCCCGAGCCCGGGCTGTGGGATCAGTTAGTTGTGGTTCCCAGGCTCGGAGGGGTTTGGGGTGAAGGGGATCTGTGTGTGTATGTGTGGGTAGAGGTTATGGGTGGACTGTAGTCCAGCGGTGGGGGGATGGCGGGTGGGGTTGCTGTTGTGAGAAAGTGGGATGATCGGACGTTCCGTGACCCGGGTCAAATAAAGTTGTGAACGGGGGAGGATCTGCTCCGTTGTATCGGACACTCGAGTGTCCTTTCAGGGAGCAGCAATTCTGTCTTCAAATGAATTCCTGTTAACATTGTGTTTGTTACAAAGCCCCAGTGTCTGGAAGAGCTGTCACCGTCATGGGCTGTTGCTGCAGATTGGGATGGCGGTGGGGTGTCAGTGACCTCTGTATCAGAGAACAACACTGGTTTCTACATCCTCCTGTGAGATATAAATGTCCTCACAGTGGATTCGGATCAGCTGGCATAGCTGGAGTTTGCAAAGGGAAAGGGAATAGTGAAGGGTCTGAGGAGAGAGAGTTTTAATCAGCAAACCATCGTCCGGGGTGGAGGGGTACAGGAGCTGTCTGATAGATCGTTTTACAGTAATTGTGTTTTTATATAATCTCACAGATGGTGACTGAGGAAGAAGCTTGTTGAGGGAGGGTACCCAGAGGTGAACAGGTCAGACACGGTATCAGGAGAGTGACAGAGATGTGATTTCCTGTGTCACGGGTACAGACAGTCGTCTCAAGTGAGGAGTTTGTGTGGAGATGCAGCTTCCCTGGAGGTGGAGGAAAGAGGACACACCAACAGGTGGAACCAGCTGTGGGAAGACATGGTTTGTCAGGTCTGACGACGAGCTGAATGTACCATAACCTTCAGACTGAATCAGAAAACCATTCTGAGGGTATTTGAAATGTCAGAAGCAGGGGAGATGTGATCCCATGTCTCCATCAGACCCTCAGTGAGATGGTTCCAGTTATAACGTGCAGGGATGAAAGCACAGTGTTTGGGGTCTGATTTAATCACTGATTCTGACACAGTGAGAGGGTTAGTTTTGCTGTAAGGCAGCGACATTAATGGAAGAAGACACAGAAACTTCATCAATTGCCAGTTGTTTAGCAGAAGTGACAAATCTCTATGCTACCTTGACAGAAACAGATATTCCCAGTGGTGACGAAAGGGTTCAGTCAGGTTTATTTCAGGTTGGAGAGGGGTGTGGAGTTTTGAAATCAAATGCCTTGCGGTGCCACCATCGTTAATTTATCATGTCGGAGTGGTGGATCACACAGCACGGAAACAGGCCTTTGGCCAGCCATACCTGTTCTGACCATCCACTCACCATCTCCACTGGTCCCATTTATCAGCACTTGGTTCCCAGCCGACTGTATCTCGGCAGTTTCAATGCTCATCCTCTTCGTAAATGTTGTGAAGGGACCTGCCTCCACCACCACCTCGGGCAGTGTGTTCCACATTTCAGCTACCCTCTGAGTGAGAAATCTCTTCCTCAGATCCCTCTAAACCTCTTCATCCTCTGCTTAAATCCATGCCCTCTGATGGTGACACCTCTGTCCCAGGATCATGGCTGATATGGGCATCAGTGAGGCCTTTGATAAGGTTCACATGGTAAGTTGCTGTGGAAAGTCAGATCACACGGGATCCAGTGAGAGCTGGCTCACTGGATGCACAGTTGTCTTGATGGTAGGAAGCAGAGAGTGATGGTGGGAGGCTGTTTATTGGACTCGAGGCCCTGGCCTAGTGAGGTTCCCCAGGGTTACACCCCATTGCTCTCATTATTCATTGATATTTAATTATATTTGCATTTGCACAGTTGGTCGAATTCTGTGCTCTACTTGATCTTTCATTGATCCTGTTATTATTCTAAAGATTTGCTAAGTGTTCCTGTAGGAAAAACTATCTCAGGGTTTATGTGGTATGTGACTATATAAAATTTATGTACTCTGATAATAAAATTTACTTTGAACTTCAACCATTGCTACTTGTCATCTCGATCAATAATCTGGTTAAGAATATACAGGATATGGAGAGTAGGTTTGCAGCAAGTTCAAACAATAAGTTTTTCTCAAAAATATTATGTATAAACACTTCGCTCTGTTTCCCTCTCCGCACTCGACCACCCCTGCCCTTACTGTCTTCCCTCTCTGCCCCATCCTCCCTCTCACCCTGACATTGGACATAAGTTCAGGGTGAAAGTGAATTATTTTCGGGGAATCTGAAGGGGAATTCTTCACTGGGAGGTTGGTGAGAGTGTGGAATGAGCTGCCAGTGGAAGTGGAGGATGTGGGTTTGGTTTAGACACTAAAGAGGAATTTGGGTGAGGACGTGGATGGGCGGTGTATGGGGGCTCTGGTGCAGGTAGCTGGAAATGGGCAGTAACAACAAAAACAGGTCGGCATTGACTAGAAGGGCTGATGGGCCTGTTTCATTGCTGCTTGGCTCTGTGATTCTAATAATATTGTGATTTGTAATTTCCACAGTAAGTACATTGCTACTAACGTCTGAACCCAGAAATTTGCCCAAACAGGAATTGAAAGACTCTTGGCTGGCTACAAAAAGTGTCTACAAGCTGTGATACTTGCCAAACAAGGTGCTACTGAACATGTAGGGCGCCCAAACATTTGCTTCTGGCCCTTTCCCTTTTTTTGTTATTTTCAAACTGTAATAGATTGAAATAAAAATGTAATCTTCCTTAAATATTAAAGAAATGTGTCATCTCTAACTTTATGCCTTTTGGAAATCAGGTCGTCTTTTACTCGCTGATCTATTCACAGTAGCAGAAATTTTGACAAGGGGTCAAAATCACGGAAAATCAGATCGCTACTGGAAGAGTGGATTGGGAAAATCAATTTGGCAATGGATCTCAAGAGAGAGAATTTCTAGAATGTCTACGAGATGGCTTTTTAGAACAGCTTGTTGTTGAGCCCACTAGGGGATCGTCTGTACTGGATTGGGTATTGTGTAATGAACCAGAGGTAATTAGAGAGATGGAAGTGAAGGAACCCTTAGTGATGACAACATGATTGAGTTCACTGTGAAATTTGAGAAAGAGAAGCCGAAATCAGATGCGTCGGTATTTCAGTGGAGTAAAGGAAATTACAGTGGCATTAGAGAGGAACTGGCCAAGGTTGACTGGAAAGGGACACGAGCGGGAAGGACGGCAGAGCAGCAGTGGCTGGAGTTTATGCGAGAAGTGAGGAAAGTGCAAGACAGATATATTCCAAAGAAAAAGAAGTTTTCGAATGGATAAAGGATGTAACCGTGGCTGACAAGAGAAGTCAAAGCCAAAGTAAAAGCAAAGCAGAGGGCATACAAGGAAGCAAAAATTAGTGTGAAGACAGAGGATTGGGAAGTTTTTTAAAAACTTACAAAAGTAAAGTATGAAGGTCATTAATAGAGAAAAGAAGAACTATGAAAGAATGATAGCAAATAATATCAAAAAGGATACTAAAAGCTTTTTCAAGTATGTAAAGAGTAAAAGACAGGTGAGAGTAGCTATAGGACTGAAAGAAAATGATGCTGGAGAAATTGTAAATGGAGATAAGGAAATGGTAGAGGAACTGAACTGACTCCATGTGTGTATATGCAATTATGATAAGAAATACAGACCAGAAAACTTAAATGAGAAGCTGGCTCAGAAAAATAAATCATCACTCTGGAAGAAAACATTAACCAGTGAAATGAGTATGACCCTCCATGGGAGACATCCCAATGATCTGAGCAGACGAGATGGTGACAAGGAAGCATCGAGCACCTAACTGAGAGTTGGAGACTTCTCCCCAAAAACAGAGGAGTTCCTTGCGGAAATACAGGATGAGGTGGGTAACAAAAGTAAAACAAATCGAAACTTCATGAAATACAAACAAACAAGGCAGTAAGTGCAGAAAAGGCCAAGAGAAACCAGACACAGTCCAACACATTCCAGGATCCTGCGGCAGTTTAACTCAATCTGATTACTTACGCAGGTACAATCAAGAGGCAAATATCATTCACCAAAATCTTGCCTTAAAATACAAACGGATGAATGACCACGGTAACTTCATTAAGGCACCATAAATTCAAGCCTGATTCAGTTAAGGACATAATCTCACAATTTATATGATGATCAATACATTATTTCAGATAGGATCATCTCAAATAACCATTTGGATATAATATTACAGGATAAACAAGCAGGAATAACTCCCTCAATAGGTATAACCATTCTCAGCACACACATGTGCCTCCACCACAGGCATTGTTCGTCAGTCAGATAACCAAATTATTTCGTCTGCCAATTAGCGTCCAAATACAGGACAAAGTAGTTAACAAAAGAAAACAAAATCAGAATACTTGAAATACAAACAAACAAGGCAGTAAGTGCAGAAAAGGCCAAGTGAAACCAGACAAAATCCAACACTTTCCAGGATCCTGCAGCAGTTTAACTCAATCTGATTACTTACAGAGGTACAATCAAGTGGCAAATATTATTCACCAAAATCTTGCTTTAAAACACAAACTCACGAATGCCCTCCATCACCTCATGAAGGCACCATAAATTCAAGCCTGATCCAGTTTTAGAGTCAAAATTTTACAAATTATATGATCATCAATACATTATTTCAGATAGGTCAATCCATCTGGTTATATTACAGGATAAACAAGCAGGAACAACTCCCCCAATAGATAAAACCATTCCCAACACACACGTGTTCCTCAACCAGTGGAGCACCTCACCACAGGTAGTGTTTGTGTCATCAGTCAGATAACCTAATTACATTCTCCGTCAATCTGCTTCCAAATGTCATTCGTTGCCATGCCCCGCTGCTGAATCCCTTCTCCTCATCATACGTTCTTACCTCGACCATCGTTTAGAGCCCCAAACTCTGCTCTGTGCAGACCTGCCTCTGGTTTCTGACCCAGCTTCGTTGAAAATCCAATTGATGGTTTCCCACTCTGCTTTCAGTCTTTAGAGGACAGTGGTGTTCGCTAACAACACTTTAGAAGTGGGGAAAGTGACCCATAATGTGGACATGAGTCATGATTGAGGAGGTTAACTCCCAATGTCATTCTTCCTCAGCCCAGAGATTTGAGGGGTGAAGAACATCTCAGACAATGTGCAGTCAGCTCCACTTCTTCAGTCTGCAGAAAATTCAAGGGAAACCTCTTCGCCCACAGAGTGGTGACTGTTTGGACCTCATCCCAGGGAGAGTGAAAGGTGAACAACAGGGGAGGATTTGAAAGATCTGTTGTGTAACAGAATCACTGGCAGGGTTCAGCCAGCCTGAGTTGACTCTCTACTGTATACTAGGTGTGTTATAAATTCACTAAGTACCGCAGACAGTGATTAAAATAGAGCTGATTCAGTTGTCACAGATCTAGTCCCATTAAAGGTGAATATGCAGCAGAAGAAACTCCTCCCATGCCTGGTGAGCAGCAGCAATAATTGCAGAGTTCAGCACCTACAGTCACTCTCGAAATTGCATTCAGCAACGGTGATGGACAAATATCCAGCAGGCAGCTTATTGAAACTTTCTCCCCAGTGTGAACCCGGTAGTGTGTCGTAAGTGTAACACGCTGTAAGGTTTCACTGTAATGTAATGGCCTCTCTGTAACGTTTCACTGCTGAGGTAGTGGTTTCTCTGTAGCAGCAATGTCGAGGTTACAACTAGAGATAACAAGGTTTTGGAGTGCTGGGCTATCCAATGACAGAAATGTTCTTTCCTGTGAGTCTGGATGAGAGAATTTCATGGGCTTTTTCTGGGGAGAGATGAGAAGCCACAAATGGGGAGAGTGGGCCCTGTTTTTATTTACTTCACTAACCCTATAGTCAAAGTAAGAATTATCAATCACATATTGTGTACTGTTTGTTATTTTGGGGTATTGATTTGTAACAGGGGACACGGCACAGCATCCACCCACATTTGGCCGAGCCAGGGGGCTATCACCCCCTATATTAAGCTGCTAGCCGGAGTGAGAGTTACATAAGTTTAGATGACTGAGTGAATACATTCCCACATTAACAGGAGGAGAACGGCCTCTCCCCAGTGTGAACTGACTGGTGTGTCAGTAGGCGAGATGACCGAGTGAATCCCTTCCCACAGTCTGAGCAGGTGAATGGCCTCTCCCCTGTGTGAATTCGCTCATGTACCTTCAATTGAGATGATTGAGTGAATCCCTTCCCACAGAATGTGCAGGTGAACGGCCTCTCCCCAGTGTGAACTGACTGGTGTGCTTGTAGGCCAGCTAACTGTGTGAATCCCTTCCCACAGTCTGAGCAGGTGAACGGCCGCTCCCCAGTGTGAACTCGCTGATGTACCTTCAGTTGAGATGACCGAGTGAATCCCTTCCCACAGTCTGAGCAGTTGAACGGCCTCTCCCCAGTGTGAACTAAATGGTGTGCTTGTAGGGTAGCTAACTGTGTGAATCCCTTCCCACAGTCTGAGCAGATGAACGGCCTCTCCCCAGTGTGAACTCGCTGATGTACCTTCAGTTGAGATGACGAAGTGAATCCCTTCCCACAGTCCGAGCAGGTGAATGGCCTCTCCCCAGTGTGAACTCGCTGATGTACCTTCAGTTGAGATGACCGAGTGAATCCCTTCTCACACTCCGAGCAGGTGAATGGCCACTCTCCAGTGTGAACTGACTGGTGTGTCAGTAGGCAAGATGACAGAGTGAATCCCTTCCCACAGTCTGAGCAGGTGAACGGCCTCTTGCCAGAGTGAACTGACTGGTGTGCTTGCAGGCTAGATAACTGTGTGAATCCCTTCCCACAGACTGAGCAGTTGAACGGCCTCTCCCCAGTGTGAACTGACTGGTGTGCTTGCAGGCCAGAGAACTGTGTGAATCCCTTCCCACAGTCTGAGCAGGTGAATGGCCTCTCTCCGGTGTGAACTCGCTGATGTACCTTCAGTTGAGATGACAAAGTGAATCCCTTCCCACAGTCTGAGCAGGTGAATGGCCTCTCCCCAGAGTGAACTGACCGGTGTACCTTCAGTTGAGATGACCGAATGAACCGCTTCCCACATTCTGAGCAGGTGAATGGACACTCTCCAGTGTGAAATGACTGGTGTTCTCGTAGGTTAGCTAACTGTGTGAATCCCTTCCCACAGTCTGAGCAGTTGAACGGCCTCTCCCCAGTGTGAACTCGCTGATGTACCTTCAGTTTAGATGATGAAGTGAATCCCTTCCCACAGTCTGAGCAAGTGAACGGCCTCTCCCCAGTGTGAACTGACTGGTGTGCTTGTAGGCCAGCTAATTGTGTGAATCCCTTCCCACAGTCTGAGCAGGTGAATGGCCTCTCCCCAGTGTGAACTCGCTGATGTATCTTCAGTTGGGATGAGTAGGTGAATCCCTTCCCACATTCCGAACAGGTGAATGGCCTCTCCCCAGTGTGAACTTGCTGGTGAGCCATTAGGTCAGAAGACCAAGTGAATCCTGCCCCACAACTTCAGCAGATGACCAGCCTCTGCCCAGTATGAACTGACTGGTGTGTCCACAGGTGGGAAGACAACTGAATCCCTTCTCACCCACAGAACAGGTGAATGGCCTTGTCCAGTGTGAACTTGCTGATGTACATTCAGTTGAGAAGACCCACTGAATCCATTCTCACAGTCACAGCAGATGAACGGCCTCTCCCCTGTGTAAAATGACCGCTGTGCCAGTGGGTCAGATGACCAAGTGAATCCCTCCCCACAGTCTGAGCAGGAAGGATGATCGTGAATCCCTTGCTCCACTTATTAAATATCTGGACAGAGACAGCAAAATTGGCGTGTTGTGCTCGAGATTCCCGTAGATAAATTCCTTGTTTTTAGCCTGTAAAAAGATTTACAAAATCCATCAATGTGTGTAGGGCAACTTTTCATATGAGATCACTTGAGTTGTCAAGGTGTGATCTGGCAACACACTCTTACCTTGAAGTTCATCCCAAGTTGGAGAGAGAAATCATCTCACTGGGCACAGTGCTGGTATCTGGAATGACCATCAAACTCTCTGATGCTCTTCCTGTCTCTATAAGAATGGGGCATCTCTGCCATCTCCAATCTGTGACCTGGCTCAGTTTGACTCTCGCCATTGGTATTGGTCCCTGTTCCCACTGAGCAGCATGGGCTCCTGGCCCCCACAGTAACTGAAATACTCTCACACAAATAGCCTGCAGTGCATTCCACGCACCCACCACTCTCTGGGTAAAAATCTTACCCCTGACATCCCCTCGGTATCTATTTCCAAGCACCATAAAACTATGCCCCCTCGTGTTAGCCATTTCAGCCCTGGGAATAAACCTCTGGCTATCCACATGATCAATGCCCCTCATCATCTTATACACGTAAAAAAGGCTCTAAACATAAAGAAGGAAATTATACATTGCTTTGGGAAATTGTTAGTAGTATACAAGATTATGAGAGTATAGATAGGGTAAATACAAGCAGCTTTTTCCACTGAGGTTGGGTGGGATGTCAACCAGAGTCATGGGTAAGTGGGGAAGGTGAAAATTTAATGAGAACATTTGGAAAAACTCTTTACTGAAATGGTCGTGAGAGTGTGGAATGACATGTCAGTACGTGGTGAATATGAGCTTGGTTTCACCATTTCAAAGAGGTTTTGAAGGAAGCCTGGATGGTAGGGGTATGGAGGGCGATGGTCTCGGTGCAGGTAGTTGCAATAGACAGCTTAAATTTTTTTTGGCATTGACTAGATGGGCCAAACGGCCTGTTTCCGTATTGAACGTCTTCTTGATTCTATGACAGAGAAGCTGGACAAACTTGTTTGGAAGGGAAAAGGTTGGAGTGACAATGGAGCAGCAATGGCTGGAGTTTCTGGGAGCAATTCGGGAGCTGAGTGATCGATACATCCCAAAGAAATGGAAGCATTGGAAAGGCAGGAGGACACAACCATGGCTGGAATGAGGAGCCAAAGCCAACATAAAAGCCAAAGTGAGGGCAAACAAAAATGCAAAAGCTATTGGAAAGCTAGAAACCAACAGACAACAATGAAAGAAAAAGTTCAGATGAGCTCAGAACATGGATGATGATTTATGAGTCTTGGTAGCACCCAAATGTCTGAGGCATTTAAAAGAACAAAATATCCAGGGCTTCAATATCTCCTGAAAGCCAAGGTTCCCTGCACCAGTTATATTTCAACTTTTACATTGTTAGGCACATAGAAACTCTACACCCTCAAAATTTCACTTTTGAAGGCCTCCCACTTACAAAGTACTCCTTTGTCAGAAAACAGCCTGTCCCAAACCACACCTGTCAGATCCTTTCTGATACCATCAAAATTGACCTCTCTCCAATTTAGAATCTAAATTCATGGTCCAGACCTCTCTTTTTCCATCTTTATTTTGAATTTCTTGGCATTATGATCACTAATTTCTGTCACCAGCCCTGATCATTGCCTAACAGCTTATTGCACACTTCTACATCGGGAATTTTACGTACCAATTAAGGGCATATTTGACAAACTCTATCCTATCTAGTCCTTTTACAGTATGGGAGTCCCAGTCAACACATGGAAAGTTAAAATCACTTACTGAATCAACTTTTGTTTCTTGGCATAGTCTGCAATCTCTCTACAAATTTGTTCCCCTGAATCCCTCAGACTGTTGGGTGCCACCACATCCCAATGATGTCTACAAATTCCCTTTCCTGAACTCATCTGGCTTTCCTATGATGCTTCTTGCATTGTCACATATGGAGCTCAGCACATTCATCGCACCATGCTCAACCATTTGATTGCTGACTCTGTCTGAAGTCTGAACAACATCTGACTGGTATGTGTAGAGATAACATCTGAAGTTTGTGTAGAGATAGCAGGAGCTCTGACGGAGATCTTTCAGGTGTCATTAGAAATGTGGATTGTGCCGGAGGATTGGCGTATTGCTCATGTGGTTCCATTGTTTAAAAAGGGTTCTAGAAGTAAGCCTGGCAATTATAGACCTGTCAGTTTGACATCAGTGGTGGATAAATTAATGGAAAGTATTCTTAGAGATAGTATTTATAATTATCTGGATAGACAGGATCTGATTAGGAGTAGCCAGCATGGATTTGTGCGTGGAAGGTCATGTTTGACAAACCTTATTGAATTTTTTGAAGAAGTTACGAGGAATGTTGACGAGGGTAAGGCAGTGGATGTAGTCTATATGGACTTCAGCAAGGCCTTTGACAAAGTTCCACATGGAAGGTTAGTTAAGAAGGTTCAGTCGTTAGGTATTAATGCTGGAGTAATAAAATGGATTCAACAGTGGCTAGAGGGGAGATGCCAGAGAGTAGTGGTGGATAATTGTTTATCGGGATGGAGGCCGGTGACTAGCGGAGTGCCTCAGGGATCTGTTTTGGGCCCAATGTAGTTTGTAATATAAATAAATGATCTGGATGATGGGGTGGTAAATTGGATTAGTAAGTATGCCGATGATGCTAAGGTAGGAGGTGTTGTGGATAATGAGGTGGGTTTTCAAAGCTTGTAGGGAGATTTATGCCGGTTAGAAGAATGGGCTGAACGTTGGCAGATGGAGTTTAATGCTGAGAATTGTGAGGTTCTACATTTTGGCAGGAATAATCCAAATAGAACATACAGGGTAAATGGTAGGGCATTGAGGAATGCAGTGGAACAGGGAGAACTAGGAATAACAGTGAATAGTTCCCTGAAGGTGGCGTCTCATGTAGATAGGGTGGTGAAGAAGGCTTTTGGAACACTGGCCTTTATAAATCAGAGCATTGAGTACAGAAGTTGGGATGTAATGTTAAAATTGTACAAGGCGTTGGTAAGGCCAAATTTGGAATATTGTGTACAGTTCTGGTCACCGAATTATAGGAAAGATATCAATAAATTAGAGAGAGTGCAGAGATGACTTACTAGGATGTTACCTGGGTTTCAGCACTTAAGTTGCAGAGAAAGGTTGAACAAGTTAGGTCTCTATTCATTGGAGCGTAGAAGGTTGAGGGGGGATTTGATCGAGGTATTTAAAATGTTGAGAGGGATAGATAGAGTTGACGTGAATAGGCTGTTTCCATTGAGAGTAGGGGAGATTCAAACGAGAGGACATGATTTGAGAGTTAGGGGGCAAAAGTTTTAGGGGAAACACGAGGGGGTATTTCTTTACTCAGAGAGTGATAGCTGTGTGGAATGAGCTTCCTGTATAAGTAGTAGAGGCCAGTTCAGTTGTGTCATTTAAGGTAAAATTGGATAGGTATATGGACAGGAAAGGAGTGGAGGGTTATGGCCTGTGCGGGTAGGTGGGACTAGGTGAGATTAAGAGTTCGGCATGGACTAGGAGGGCCGAGATGGCCTGTTTCCATGCTGTGATTGTTATCTGGTATCAAGAAAACAAACTCTCCCCTCATTGTCACAAAAACAAAGGAGCTGATTGTGGAGGACAGGGGGAAAGGAGAGACAGACATGCTGTCACCCTGTGACAGGTGAACAACCGACAGCTTCCCCAGTTTCCGAATCCCCAGTGGTGGGCACTTAATCTGGACTCCACCGCGTTTGAACCCCTTCTGCCAGCGGCCGACCCCAACGTGACTCTGTGCTATGACCCTACGGGGTGCTCAACTAAGGAAAGCCAATATCATGCACCCCACGAGGGACAGAAGTTCCCAGTCATGGTGATTGGACAGGATTAAGGAAAAGAGGGCAGTGCATTACTGGCCGAAGTTCCAGATTTCCCTTGGTGACAGACAGGACTGGTGGCTCCCCATACCATCGTTAGGGTTTGCCCTGGGTTCAAGTCCAAGAGCCTAGGGTTCCTTGCCTACACCCTGACGAAACAAGCCTCCAGCAACAAGGGAGACTGGCAACACTTGGCCGCGGGCCAATTCCGATACTGGAAGGAGTCTGAGGTGAAGACAGGACATCTGGTAAGACAATCTTTTAATATTGTCCGAACCCAAGACATTGCACATAATCTCTGCTCAATTTCAGACAATGAAGTTGACAGCACCCAACTGCCCCCCATCCAGATCACCATGAAAGAAGGACAGACTCTCCCATCCCTTCCTCAATATCCCCTCAAGCCCGAGGCAACATTTTATGAGGATGGAAGCTCTTTTGCGATAGTGACGGACCAACGGACCAGTGAAGTAATTGAGCAGGCCTCTTTTGAAGCAGCTGTCTCCGCCCAGAAGGCTGAGCTGTTTGCTCTGACTCGTGCCTGTATCCCAGCAACAGACTAAAGTGGGAACGTTTATACAGACTCTGTTATGCATTTGGAATTGTACATGACTACGGGGATCTCTGGGAACATGGGGATTCCTGACTTCCTCTGGCCACCCCATTAGTAATGCTACCTTTGTAAATAACTTACTCACCGCTCTACAGCTACCTCGTGTTTTGGTTGTTATTAAATGAGCAGCCCACACCCACATGTCCGACTGAGTCACTAAATGCAATGCTTTAGCGGATGACACAGTGAAAAGTGCGGCACAATCCTCTGTAGTTGTAGTCCCCTCGGGTTCCCGTCAAGCATCCCTCTGTGACTTAAGCAGAACAGGTTTGCCAGACATGAGGGAGGTACGTACTTTTCAGGGGGGACGTCTCTGAGGAGGAGCGCAAATTGTGGTCCCAGATGGGATGCCAGAAAGAACCCAACCTAGCTTTTTGAATCACCCAACAGGACAGGTTTGTGTTCCTACACAATTTTTACCAATATTGGTCGATTATATACACAATTGTACACCCCTGGGAAAGGAGGGAACGGTTGGTAACCTGTACCCTGCACATCGGGTACGTCTCCCTTGCCAGGTGGACCTTTTTGTGTCTACAAGTTGAATTGCCTAGAGTACATTGCTATAGATACTGCTTAGTTATTATCTGCTTAGTAGGTGGATTGAAGCTATTCCAACTACCAATAATACTGCTATGACAGCTATGAAGATATTATTACGGGAAATAATTCTGAGCTCTCACAATGGCCCACACTTTGTGGTGAAAGGTAAACAAAGGGGTACGTAGTGAACTAGCTATCAAGCAACAATTCCAGTTTGTACACCACCCACGGGCCGCTGGCAGAGTGGAAAGAGCCAATGGCACTCTGAAGAGTAAACTGGCCAGACTAACAGCGGAGACTGGACTCCCTTGGTTGAAGGTCCGACCATTAGCCCGATTCCACATGAGGGTTACCCCACAGGGGAAAACAGGGTTGTCACCAGCTGAAATCATTTATAGATGGCCCATGAGGACACCCTGGCGACTAAGACCTTGTGTACCATTGCTCCCAGAAAGTCTACCAGCAAAATTGGATGCATAACCGAAGGGAAGAGATTGGGAAATATGTATGCCAACTAACCAAAATTTTCCAAGCATCACATTTCACAGGTACGACAGGCTTACAAGGAAGAGAACTACCCCGCAGAGAGGAGTGACAATCCCACCATAGAACCTGGCAATTTTGTCCTGATCAAGAACTGGGATCGAGGGAAACTCGGACCTCGGTGGGGAGGACCATATGAGGGTGTTACTGACCACTCCCACGGCTGTGTGTTACAGAAGGAACTGCGTAGAAGGGCTCTCTCAGACTTAAGGAAAATGTATTCGTTGCTAGTGGTGTTTGTGTTTTGTCTTATTGCTCAAACAACATCCGGGGGCCCCCCATGTTAACACCTTTCTGTCTCTCTGTCACACCTATGCCAAACAGGCAGAACTAGGGTCCTGCTGGATTTGTGCTGCAATTCCACAGCATGGTAAGACCATGATTCCAATGTCAGTAATCCTGCTCAACCAGAGTGAGGAACTCTCAGCTTGGGCTTTCTCAAATAACACCTGGGGAAGAGAGTCAGGAACTGTGGTCCAGTCAGAGATGACTGTGGCTGTCAGTGTTTTGAGGGATGGTATCTCAAGTTCCCATCAAATGGAACTTCCTACACTGGGAAACATGCATCCTGCCTTACTTGCAGATGCCCAGCAGCGGAGAGGAATAACTGAGATTGAGTGCTTTTGGATGATCGCTTTTCTCTCCTATGGAGTAGCCAGGAATTCACGAGAGATAATCAATTTGGGCTACAGCACTTGAGGAGCTGGCCACAACACTGCAGGGGCTCTGACAGAAACACAGGCCCAAGTAACAGAAACATCTACTGAAATGATTGCAATCTGGCAAACAGTCCTACAGAATTGTACGGCTTTAGATTTTATCCCAGCTGTGAAAGGGGGAACCTGTGCTATTATTGACACAGAATGCTGCGCCTATGTCCCGTGATGAGTCTACTAACGTTACATCCCTCTCCTAGCACACTGCCAAGGAGATTGACAGCATCAAGAAACTAGGGCAGGATTTACACCGGTTCACTGAAGGGTCAAAATGGTGGCATTTGAAGGTCTGTTCAATAATACGTGGAGCAGGATATTGCATTATGGCCTAATAGTTGTCCATATCATTGTTATAAATACTGCTGTACGCTGTTTTTTTCCCACTGATAAGTCAATGTTGTACCCGATTACTTTCCCTGCAAAAAATTTCTGCTTTGTTGAGCATGTAATGATCAAAAGGAGGGAATGATAAAGTGTGTAAAAGGGTTAACCACTTTATTAAAAAATAGCAGCCTGTTTTTCTGCAAGAAACTGCTGATGATCAACAGATTGGCTCAACCGATGTGCTGAGCCATATTTCTTCTTGAGGGCAACTAGTTAGGGTTTCAGGATGCCTATCTCCTTGCACATTCACATGTAGAGATAGGACAGCTTCAGTCTGTTCTGTGTGTGCAAGCTGTGTGTGTAATTAGTTTTGCTACAACAAGTGTATGGGACATTGGAAAAAAGTTGAATTTCCCCATGGGGATGAATAAAGTATCTATCTATCTATCTATCTATCTATCTATCTATTATGACTGTTTTGTAATCTGTCTTTAGGGGCTCCAGCCTGTCATGTAGTAAATAACTTTAGCTCCAACCTGTCTTGTGTGGGGGGTATCTGAACGGATATATCTGTGGTGTAAGGGGAATTGTTAGTCAGTTAGTGGATTGGGCAGGAACAGTCATCGACTGTGCCTGTTTGAGCGACTAACTGAGTAAGCCCGATGCTTGGAATAAAGAGTTTGTACTTATACAGCCTCTCAGTGACTTTATCCAGATTCGACTTCCACAGAATGGGAATGGTTTTAAAGGGCTGGGCTGCTGGAAGCACATTACCAGACCTGGACTGATTGCAACTGGGTCTGACAGAGGAATAACTGGTACTTCGGGGCATGTTCAGTCTCACTCCAGCTAATTCCTACCTTCCACTGTACAGGTATGTAATGTCTAAAGGACCAGTGTTTGAGTGAATGAGACTCACCAAACTTTCTCCTGACAGAATCACTGGAATCTCCGAGCCAGTTGGGTTCTCTCCAGTTGATGCTCTCAATCCTCACGTTGGTTCACTTGTTGCTGTTTGTGGTTTGCTTCCAGTTGGGGTTTTTCTTCCAATAAATCTCTCACTGCAGGTCTAACTTTAAATTGAAAGATAATGATGCACATTAACAACAAAAAAGAGAACCAAACATTTCTGCTTAATGTTATTAAGAACAAAACTCACTGAAATTTAAATATTGAAGGCAAATATACAGTAATGATCTCAGTGAGCAATCTTTTATTGTCCCAAACACGTCACAAAACGATATCAGAATCAGAATCAGAATCAGACTTTAATCGCCAAGTACCTATGCACATACAAGGAATTTACTTCCGGCAGATGTTGTCTCTCTGCTCATAACAATAATAATGATAAATATAAATGAAAATATAGATTATACATACAGGTAGTGCAATCCAAGTAATAGTTAGCCGACAGTTAACCGGCAATTAACTGTTCAGCAAAGTGACCGCAGTAGGGCCGGGTGTTCAGGAGCTCATCCCTGCTGAATGACTGGATCCGCTTGAACAAAAACAATAAAAAGACACAAAAACACACAAAAAGCCAGAGAGCTCGGCACCGAGGCCGCCATCTGCGGCGCCATTTTGAACATGATAAGAAGGAGCCATCATTCAATCATGATAAGACATAAGGAACAGAATCAGATGATTCAATCCATCTGATCTGCACCATCATTTAACTATGGTTGATTTTTATTCCAACACCATATTCTTGCCTTCCTCCTGTAACCCTGTAGCTAATTAGCAATCTTGAATGTATTAATCTCCGTCATAAATATACCAAACGGCAGCCTCAACCAAACTCTGCGGCAACAAATTCCACACTTCAGACACCTTTTGGCCAAAAGATTCTTCTCAACTGAATTTTAACAGGAAGCATTTTTATTCTGAGACCATGCTGTCAGATCACAGACTCTCCGTCTAATGGAAACATCCTCTCCATGTCCACTGTATCCAGGCTTTTCAGTATTCGGTAGGTTTACTTAACCATACATCCCCACAACACTCCCACCATCCCTCTGAACTCCATCGAGCACAGGTCCGGAACAATCAAATGCTCCTCATACATAAAGCCGATCGTTCCTGATATTATTCATGTCAACCTTGTTATCAACACGCCACGTGATCTTGCGTCACAAAGCGGATGGCGGGACAGATCTCCGGCACACAGCCTCACGTGACCTGTTCGTGGGTCTCCTATTTCAACTCTGCGGAAATAGACAGCCTGGACTCCTGGTTTGAATCGTTCAATGCAGATTAAGTGAAGTCGGCACATTTTTGCCGAGCCCATATAACTGGAAAATAAATGAGTAACTGGCCCTCAGTTCGGGGCTCACGGCCAACATCGGATCTCCACGCTCGGGATCGGTCTCAATACTCACAAATAGAAAAGTGATATCTTCAGCCTGGAGACAGTAATCCGGATCCCCAGCTCCCCGAGATAGGAGACGCGAAGCCTTTCTCGATCCCGCAGACTTCAGCACTGAGCGTTAGGGAAAACAGCACACACCCGGAGACAGTGAGCATGCGCGAAGTGTGTGGTACGTCACCAAGAGGGCGGGGCCTCATAAACGGATGCGCGATGTTGCCCTCCTGCGGTTTAATGGGGGGGGGGGGGTGTGGTAAACTGGATCACGTGACCCCAGCCAGAGATCCAGTTACCCACCACTCTGTGGAAAGAAGCAAACTTGCCGCTCACATCTCTTCTCACCTTAAATGTATTAGACATTTCAACCCTCAGGAAAAATATATCTATTCCTCCCGTAATCTTATAAACGTCCATCCAGTCTCACCCCAGCCTGCGCCGCTCTGGAGTAAACAACACAAGTTTGTCCAGCCTCTCGTTATAGCTCATGCCCTCTAATCCAGGCAGTGTCCTGGTAAACCTCTTCTGAACCCTATCGGAAGCCCCGGCATCCTTCCGAGAATGGGGGCGGCCAGAACTGTATGAAACATGCCAGATGTGGTCTAACTAGTTTTATAAAATTGTTGTTACGAACTGTGACGTTTTAGAAACGAACCAGCAGCAATAGAGTTCACACTGGAGTCTGGTTTTGATGTTAATACCACTTTCTTTATTGGTCTCTACTTATAACATAGTAACTTAACGAAATAAAGGAAAGTTAGCAGTGTTAACTGTATAAATGTGTAAATATTACTCCCAGACTATCGAGCCTGAGGGAACAAAGCTCAGAGTCTGGAGATGGTAAAGTAGGAAAGTTCAGAAATCCACGGAATAAATGATGGTGGAGAGATATTTGTAATCCAGGGTGAAACGTAGAGAAACGGCCGTTACATCAAAATAACCGTCGACGAAGTTCTTTTCCGTTGAATCCGTCCACATACGAGTTATCAGCGAAAGTGACCTGTCACAGGAATACCGTCTTCCAGGGGTTACCACACAACATACCCAGGCAAGGGTTAACACAAGATATTCCAAAATCCACTCCTATGGATCATACGAAGTGACAGCCACACACATTCGTTGTGGTTTCGTGTACCGATGTTCAACCCACTCGTGGGCATAGGAGAGTTCCAAGCCTCAGCTGCGACTAACTGAAGCGATCAGCTTTTTTCAGTCTCTCTCTCTGTCTTTAGACTGGCCGACTGCCTGTCTGCAGATCGCTCTCTCTCTCTCTTATGGTTCTGTCCACAGTCAGCGCTGTCAGCCTGTGACTGACGTCATAGTCCCACCTCCTCACGCCGGCGCTCTTAAAGAAACAGTCACAGTACGACCGCAGGCTCATAACAGCTGCAACACAACTTCCCGACCTTTGAACTCAATGCTTCAACTAATAAAGACAACCATGCCATTTGCCTTCTTAACCATCGATCAATCTGTGCAGTCTCTTTCAGGGAGCGATGAACTTGGAGTCTAAGATCCCTCTGATCATCAACACTGTTCAGGGTTTTGCATTTAACAGTGTACTGTCTCATAGATTCGACCTACCGAGCTGTCAAGATGATCATCACTAATCAAATCTCACCGAGATTTCTCAGGTCCTGTTGAATTTATTGCCAAGTGCACAAGTACGGGAAGGTAGAGGTATAGAGAAACACTGACTTGTGGCAGCATCACAGGCAAGTACATTCAGATAACACACGGAACACAATTTATACGATTCTCTGTCAGTAACAATCTATAAATATGTTTTATGTCATTAACGATATATAAAATACATTGTGTCATGATCAATATCAAAATGTGCATTTTGTGTCAATAACAGACTTGGAAATGTTGAATGTGCTCCCTGTCTCCATTCCTCCTGTAATCCACAACCAGCTCCTTTGTTTTTGTCACAATGAGGGAGAGGTTGTTTTTTTGACCCCGCTGTGTCGGGTGATGACTTCTTCTCTATACGCTGCCTCGTTATTGTTTGGGATTCGGTCGATCAGTGTAGTGCCGTCAGCAAATTTAATTAGCAGATTGGAACCCGCCACTGCAGCCCCACAGTGCACTATGTACTGAATGCAAAGCTGCGAAATTGCTTGTGAATAGCCTCCCCTCCCCCAACTCCACTCTTTCTGCGTCACCAGCAGACTGGGGCATCTCACATCTCGCTGCCTCCGCCAGGATATTAAACTGTGAACAACTGTGGTCAGGGACTGATCTCTGGGGTACACCAAACGCTACCTCTTTCCAGTCTGAAAACGACCCACTCATCCAGACACACAGTACCGGCAGTTTATCGATCTCCAACGAAAAAGCCTAATCACCTACTCCTGAGCTTCAGTACCATTGCTAACTCTGACTTTACCACCGTCAAATGCCGGGAGGGACATAATAATCAGAGTCTCTAGTCGCAGCCGTATAAATAAAATGTTATCTCAGTGGGTGTGTGGCGCATGCTCAGAATGCGAAGGAGACAGACAAACTGAGCCAAGTCAGACTGATGAAGGGGAGGAATGATCCATTTTGATACAGAGAGGGAAGCGAAGAGTTTGATATTGTGCCTGATGCAGGAACTGTGGGCAGTTAGAAAATGAAATCTTGTTCCTCTAAATTGTTTTGAGATGTGACAGTGTTTTAATCAGAAGGCATCATGGAGACTAAAATTATTTCAGTTGAAATGTCCTTCACCCACTGACGTGGTTTGTAAACTTTTAACAGTGTAGAAAATTAAAACGATTTGTGTATGGGAATCTCGAACACAACAGCACGTTAGTTCCGCTCTATCTGTCAGTTCACCAGCGCTTGAACACAAAGTACACTGCAGGTGCTGTGGTCAAAGCAACACGTACAAGACGCTGGAGGAACTCAACAGGTCGGGCAGCATCCGTGTAAATGAGCAGTCAACGTTTCGAGCCGAGACCGAAGACCGAGATCTACAGCTTCGCACTGGGAGGCGGCCGTTCACCTGTTCCGTGTGTGCGAAGAGACTCATTCAGTTAACCCACCTTGTGATGCTCCGGTGAGTTCACAATAAATAGAGGCCACATTTCTGTCCGGAGTGAGCAAAGAGTTTTACTCAATCATCCCAGCTGCTGCAACACCAGCAACTTCACATCAGGGAGGAAGTTCAAATCAGCTCCGTGTTAAATGTTTAACCATCACGGTGACTGAAGGCAGCTGCAGGTTCATGAGGGACTGTTACTGTCAGATTCTGCAGTTCTTGCGGCTGCTCATCGCACCCAGGACTGAATTCTGGTCACTGAGCATCGGAGGAGTCTGTTCTGCTGATGTTAGCCTTAAACTAGACTAGTGTTTAATATTGTGGATCTGTGAAAGATAAATCAGACTGTATCAAATCCCGTGTCTCGCTTGATAGGCCACTCGGCCCAGCTGGTCCCTGCCCATGTTTCTGTTCCATATCAGTATATGAAAATCTATCCCTGCCGTTCCCCTCTCACTCTCCCTGAGATGACAGGTTGCAAATAGTCACCACTCTGTGGGATAGGAGATTCCCCTTGAATTTCATAGAATCACAGAAATCTACAACATATTACCAATGCTTTGGCCCACAATGTTGTACCGACCATGTAACTTACTCTAGATCTGCTTAGAATTACCCTACCGCATAGCCCTCTATTTTCCTAAGCTCCATGTACCTATCTAAGAGTCTCTTAAAAGACCCTATTGTATCCGCCTCTACCACCGTCGCTGGCAGTGCATTCCACACGCACACACCACTCTTTGCTTAAAAAACTTAGCTCTGACATCTCCTCTGTACCTACTTCCAAGCAGCTTAACCCTATTCCCCCTCGTGTTAGCCGTTTCTGCCCTGGGGAAAAGCCTCTGTCTATCCACACGACCAATGCCTCTCATCATCTTATACATCTGCATGAAATCCCTGCATGATTTTCTCCAGGCTGAATAAGACGATGAGCTTACTGTGGTTGTGACGTTCTTCAGGGCTCTGGACGAAGTTGGTTAAACTCCTTCTTCCCTGCTCTTTTCAACGTTTTGGGTCATTTTCACCAATTTTAAAGGACTGTGCCTCAGACAGCTGGGTTGTTGCAATTGTTACGTACCAGCAGCAACAGATCACTAATGGAGTCTGGTTTCGATGTTAAAACCAATATCTTCATTAGTATTGTGACGGGGTCCTGAATTACCCCTATGAAGTGTGTTTTTGAAAAGACAGAGGGAGTTGTTGTTCAACACCGAACACTTTGTTGGAGAGAGAGAGAGTGGGGGGGGGGGGGAGGGAGAGAGAGAGAGAGAGAGAGAGAGAGAGAGAGAGAGAGAGAGAGAGAGAGAGAGAGAGAGAGAGGAGAGAGAGAGAGAGAGAGAGAGAGAGAGAGAGAGAGAGAGAGAGAGAGAGAGAGAGAGAGAGAGAGAGAGAGAGAGAGAGAGAGAGAGAGAGAGAGAGATGGTATCTCTGCAAGCTTGTTTACACTTTTACAAGGACACTGTCAGCTTCTGTGTTCTTACATAGAGAGAAGGGAGGAACTGTTTGATGGACAGCTGGGGGTCAGCACGGTGAGATAAGTAGGAGGTCCGCTGATAGACCTCCAGACACATGGTTTTGGACACTGAATGAGCTTTGTTGTGTCCACAGAAAAAGGTGGACTTTGGAAGATCGATCAGGAGCATCGATCAGTGGCTCTCGCAGTGTGAAAAGGCTGTGACCGGTGGGGAGTTATTCGTGTGCCCATCCCTCGCCTGGGTTAATAACTCCACCACAGAAGAACGGTCCCGTTTGTAGTGTCACAGTCGGTCACTTCCAAAGGGTTTCAGAGGACGACGGGACTATCGACGGCGTCAGCTTTCCTGAAGACTCAAACCTCTCCCTCTCTCTTTCTCCATCACTACTCGACTCAATCCCACGAACTGAACCGAACTTCACTCATCAACGTAAGACGGTATCCATTCACCCCGAGGCGTGAAGAAGCTTGGCTTTCCTATTTACACACACACACACACAAACACACACACACACACACACACACACACACACACACACACACACACACACACACACACACACATACACACACACACACACACACACATATAATCATTGCTAACCTGTTTGATATATCTGCATTTATATTGCTGTATCGCGTAGTTACTAATAAATAGCATTAGTTTATAGCAATACCAGACTCCACGGTGTTTTCTATTTCTGCTGGTTCTTTGACCTGTCACGGGGTACGTAACAGTATCTACTCCAAATATAAAAGATTAAAGGAAATAAACAGAAGTTAACAGTGTTATGCGTATATATAGCTCCCAAACTATCAAGCTTGGGAAACAATGCTTAAAGTCTTCAGATGGTAAAGTGGAAAAGTTCAGTAATCCACGGAATAAGTGAGAGAGAGGAGAGATTTGTAAATCCACACGAAAATGTAGAGAGAAGGCAATTACGAAGAATTCCACACACATTCCACGCTGGGTAAACGAAATAACAGTCGCCGAAGATCTTATCCGTCGATTAGTTCCGAAATCCGCTTAGAAATATCACCAGGTGACAGTCACAGGAATATCGTCTTCAAGTGGTTACCACAGAACACCCCGATTCCGGGTAAGGGCCAACAAAAGTGATACCACAGGATACTCCAGCAAATCCACACATATGGATGATACGAAGTGACAGTCACACATCCGTTGTGCACTGCGTGCCGATGATCAGATCAACCCAACCTTTTGGGCATGGAAGAGTTGCAGCCTATAGCAGTCACACGCTGAAGTTCCAACAGCTTGTCTCCCTCTCCCTCTCCCGCTCCCTCAGGCTGCCGCAGCTTGTGTCTGACGTCACAGCCCCGCCTCACTCAGGCACTTAAAGCGACATTCACAGTAAACGAACCTGCGGTCTCGTAACACAATGCACCTCTAAAGTCTGACAGCAGACTAGCGAGTGAATCTTCGATGGTGCAGAGTCAGAAACCGAAGATTTGCCAGCCTGAGTCAGGGGCTCCAGAGAGAGATGGGGTCCAGAGGAGGAGGACGAATAAGTCCAGCAGGATGTGGTCAAAAGTGAAAGATTAGAAGCATTTGGAAACCGGTTGATCGAAAAAAAAGGTGGTTAATTTCTGCAAAACACAGGTGGAAATCAACAGATCAGGCAGAAATTTTGGAGAGGAATAAATAGAAAACGTTTAGACAGAGCCCCTTCAGCATGCCTAGACTGTGTACTCCGCTGCTTACTTGCTCTCTGAATTGCAGAGTTCCTCCAGCGTTTTGTGTGTGTGCGTCTCTGTATTTCCAGCAACTGCAGAATCTCCTGAGTTTTATATCTGCATTTTACTTTGGCATTAGATACACGTTGATATTGAGTATATTGCTTATGGGAGCCGCTTTCTGCGTTAAAGCAGCTGCAGAATTTTCTATACACATTATAAAAAAAATGAGGTATGGACATTGAACCGGTGCTTGCAGAAATGTTTAATGGCACCGTGATTACCCATAGGGCAATGCGTTAAGAATTTCGCCGGCGCTGAAGCGCCAATGAACTGCGCAGGCGTCAGGCTGAGGACGTCCCCGAGTATCACGCATGCGCGCAGTACACAGAAGGCCTTGAAAATGCTGCTGGTAAGAGCGATTCTCTGTGTTTTTATCTTAAACACCGACTTCGGGATAATTCCTGTGAAACCCGGACATCATAGTCCGCAACCCCGGGACAGTCCTGCCCTCTTCCCTCTCTCTCAGCCCCCACGATCCGTACACGGACCCCGGGGAGCTTCCGGCTGATGAGGGAATGGGAACCGATGGATCTCTCAGACAGAGCTGAGCTCCAGCTATCTAAATGTAAGGATTAGGAACTCGGAGAAAGGGAACAAAATCTTTTACATCAGCAGTTGAGAAAATCGGCATTAGTACTCTTTTCCATAGATGCTGCCTGGCCTGCTGAGCTCCTCCAGTATTTTGTGTGTGTTGCTTCCTCTACCTCCTCTTGCTCTGGACTTTTCTACCGGTGAGAACATGTTTTGTCCCATTCTCTCTGGGTACGTAATTATATCAAACACCTTTGCCCTGGGCAACAAGTAGCTTTCACATCCCAAATGTGCCAGACTCCAGTGAGACAGACTACTGCCCTTCCCTTCATATACATTGGCATTGCATTCACTGAGTTCACCACCGTCAGTCATTGGGGGAGGGTTCAGGGGGAATATTTATGTAGAATACAGAAACTAGTGATGCCTGTTTGCATTTGGGAGATACAAAAGTTGCTGGAGAATTTGCAAGTGGGAAGAAGTGGAGTGATATTTGGAAATCTGACTTTTTAAAGCATAATTTAGCAAGGAAACCACATATGGGCAATGGGAAAAAGCTTTGGTGAGAAAATCCTCCATTTCCTGTTACAGGCCTGCTGCATAGGTTGTGTGAGAGTGCAGATGAACTCGATCAAACCCAGAGGAGATCAAAGTTCCTATTGACAGTGATTTGCTAGATGTTAAAATGAATACCTCTCTATATAAAATTCACTGTGCACATCTTGTCACTGGGTAAAAATTGGGTACAAGATTTATCTGCACACTGGTTATTACAAATTAGAGTGGAGATTATTACAAATTAGAGGGGTATTGGAGGGAAGGAGGGGAGACCTCCAGTGTCCCTGATGCCCTCACCGACAAGATGTGCATCCAGCTACAGCTTGTAACCCTGCACTTCAATGAGCTGCAACTTGAAATGGGTGAATTCCAGATCATCCAGCAGTTGGAGGGGGTGATATATATGACATGAAGAGAGGTGAGTTACTCCCAAGGTGCAGGACACAGGAAACTGGGTGAGAGTCAGGAAGGGGAATGAGGTTAAATATCCATCGCAGAGTCCTCTAGTGGCCATCCCCCACAACAACAGGTGGACCACTTTAGAAGCTGTTGGGGGGATTTACCTGGCAGAGGAAAGTCAAAAGGCTGATCGGGGATTCGTTAGTTAGAGGAACAGAACAAGAGGGGAGGAATATCCTAGTGGTCAGGCTTGCTAGTGGTAGTGAGCAGGGGAGGGGGTGATGTGGTTAAAATAAGTTGTAGGGGGAATGGGAGCCAGAATGACAGAACAGATAGTGGAGAGGGTGAATTGAATTGACTTTATTAGATACATACTTCATAAACATGAGGAGTAGAAATATTTACCTTACATCATATAAATGTGCAATGTGTAATTTATAATAATTTATAATAGATAGTTTGTACAAAGGACAGTCAATATAACATAGAAATGCCACTGTATCAGCATGAATTATTCAGTCTGATGGCCTGGTGGAAGATGATGTCCCGAGGCCTGTGGGTCCTTTTGCTGTGGTACCGTTTCCTGGATGGTAGCAGCAGGAACAGTTTGTGGTTGTGGTGAATTGGGCCTGTTTGTCCCCGATATTTGTTGGGCCCTTTTTACACACCTGTCCATGTAAATGTACTGAATCGTGGAAAGTAGACTGTGCAGTGTATAATTTCCTTGTTTATATTTAGAGACATTTTTTGGTGTATAAAATGATGAGGGGTATTGAGCGTGTGAGTGGCCAGAGGAGTGTTTTTTTTCCCCAGGGTTGAAATGGTTAATGCCACTTTTCCACACTCCCATAGACCCTTTGTCCATCTCCTGAGTAAATAGAGATGGAAAAATATTTAAGATCTCCCCCATCTGCTTTGTTTCCACACGTGGATTGCCATTCCGGTCTTCCAGAGGACCAACTTTGTGCCTTGCAATCCTTTTGCTCTTAATCTATCACTAGAATCCTTGAGGATTATCCTTCACCTTTTCTGTGACAGCAACCTCATGCCATCTTTTAGCCATCCTGATTTATTTCTTATGTGTTCTCTTGCATTTCTTATACTCCATAAGAAACTGACTGCCTATCCCTGTTATGCAATTCCATTTTGTGCTTTACCATGGTCTCAATATCTCTTGCAATCCAAGTTTCCCAACAGTTTCTATATTTACCTTTTATTCTGACATACCCACTCTGTACTTTTAAAATTTTGCTTTGAAGGTCTCCCATTTACCAGGCACACCTTTGCCATAAAGCAGCCTGTCCCAATCCACAGTTACCAGATCCTAGTATCATAATTCCAGGTGTTGATCCATACCCTGAACACATCCACCTTTCCTACACTGCTCCTTGTATTGAAATATACATGGCTCAGCATATTCACTGCACCATGCTCAACTTTTTTATTCCTGACTTTGTCTGAGACCTGAACAACATCTGTCTCCACAACCTCTCCACTATCTGTTCTGTTATTCAGGCTCCCATTCCCCCTGCAACTTTAGTTTAACCCTCCTTACCCCCCACCTCCCACCATGCAGATCTATCACCCCTCTGGCTTTCCTCTCCCAGATCAATAAAAAGGAGGTGCATACAAGGTACAGGCAGATAGGAACAAATGAGGTACTTATGAAATACAGGAAATTCAAGTGAACACTTATGAAAGAAATAAAAGAAGGCATGAGGTTGCCCCAGCAGACAAGGTGAAGGCGAATTATCAGGGATTGTGCAGATATGTTAAGAGCAAAACGATTGCAAGGGAAAAAATTAATTCTCTGGAAGATCAGAATGGTAATCCATATGAAGGGATAACATAGACTTGGAGAGATTTTTTTTGCATCCGTATTTACTCAGGGGATGGACACAGAGTCTATAGAAGTGAGGCAAAGTTGCATCAACTTCATGGACCCTGTACAGATTGCAGAGGTGGAGGTGTTTGCTGTCTTGAGGCAAATTAGTGTGGATAAATCCCCAGGGCCTGACAAGTTGTTCACTAGGACCCTGCGGAAGACAAGTGCAGAAATTATTGGGGCCTTAGCACAGATATTTAAATCATCCTTAGTGACAGGTGAGGTACTGGAGGATTGGAGGACAGACAATGTTGTTCTGCTGTTCAAGAAAGGCTGTAAAAATGAACTAGGAAATTATACGTTGGTGAGCTCGACATCAGAACTGGGAAAGTTATTGGAATGTGTGTGCAGGAACCAAGTATATACTGTAAGTATTTGGATAGGTGTGGACTGATAAAGGATAGACAGCATGGCTCTAGCCAATCTTAGAGAGTCTCTCGAGGAAGTTATCAGGAAAGTGGATGAAGACAAGGCAGTGGATGTTGTCTACATGGACTTTAGCAAGGCACTTGACAAAGTCTCATATGGGAGGTTGGTCAAGAAGGTTCAGTCACTCAGCATTCAAGATGAGACAGTAAATCGGATGAGACACTGTCTTTGGGAGAAGCCAGAGTGTGGTAGCAGGTGGTTGCCTCTCTGACTGGAGGCCTGTGACTAGTGGTGTGCCACAGGGATCAGTGCTGGATCTGTTGTTGTTTGTCATCTATATCAGTAATCTGGATGATAGTGTGGTTGACTGGATCAGCAAATTTGTGGATGACAACAAGACTGGGGGTTTATCGGACTGCGAGAAGACTATCATGGCTTGCAGTGTGATCTGGACCAGGTGGGAAAATGGTTTTAGAAATGGAAAATGGAATTTAATGCAGACCAGTGTGAGTTGTTGCACTTTGGTATGTCCTACCAAGGGAGGTCTTTCACAGTGATTGGTCGGGCACGGAGGAGTGTTGTAGAAGAAAGGGACCTGGGAATACAAGTCCTTAATTCACTGAAAGTGGTATCACAGGTAGATAGGGATGGAAAGAATGATTTCAGCCCATTGCCCTTCATGAACCAAAGTACTGATAACAATAGATGGATGTTATGTTGACTTCTAGAAGACATTGGTGAGGCCTAATTTGAAGTATTGTGTGCAGTTTTGGTCACCTACCTACAGGAAAGATGTAAAAGAAGTTCAGAGATTTCAGTGAAAATTCACAAGGATGTTGCCATGTCTGGAGGACTTGGGTTATAAGGAAAGATTGAACAAATCAGATCTTTATTCCTTGGAATGCAGAAGATTGAGGGGAGATTTGATTGTGATAGAGAGGCACAGATAGTGTTAATGCAAGCTGGCTTTTTCCATGAAGATTGGGTGGGACGATAACCAGAGGCCATGGGTTAAGGGTGAAAGGTGAAATGTTAAGGGGAACATGAGGGGAAACTTCTTCACACAGACGGTCATCCGGGTGTGGAATGAGCAGCCAGCACGAGTGGTGCATGCGAGCTCGATTTCAACATTTAAGAGGTTTATGTTGGTACCTGGATGGTAGGGGTGTGGGAGTGGGCTGTTTAAATAGTTCAGCACAAACTAGATGGCCCAAAGGGCCTGTTTCTGTGTTGAAATTTTCTATGACTGTGACAACAACCTGAAATAATACAAAAATTCACTCTAAGTCCTTTTAACAGCTGTGCGGACCAACCAGTCATTTCAGCAGGAATTTTTATGTGGCGTTTAAACTGTGGCACTTTAAGTTAATAATACATAAAAGAAGATCCCAGCTGCACATCAAGAAATAGTATTTGTGTGAGAGTGTTTCAATTACTGTGGGGCCAGGCACCCATGCAGCTCAGCATGAACAGGGAATAATACCAATGGAGAGAGTCAAACTGAGCCAGGTCACAAATTGGAGATGGCAGAAATACCCCATTCTGATAGAGACAGGAAGAGCATCAGGGAATTGATGGTCATTCCAGATACCAGCACTCTGCCCAGTCAGGAGATGATTTCTCTGTCCAACTTGGGTAGAACCTCACTGTAACAGTGTGATACCAGATCAAACCTTAGCAACTCAAGTAATCCCATCTGTAATATTGATGGATTTTGTAAATCTTTTTACAGGTTAAAAACGAGAAGGAATTCATTTCCAGGAAGCTCAAACACGGCACACCAGTTTCGTTGTCACTGTCTAGATATTTAAGGAGCAAGGGATTCAATTGACCATCCTTCCGGCTCAGACTGTGGGGAGGGATTCACTCGATCTTTTGACCAACTGGCAAGACAATCATTTTGCACAGGAGAAAGGCCGTTCACCTGCTCAGTGGGAATGGATTCACTCGGTTATCACAATTGAAGGTTCATCAGCAAGTTCACACTGGGCAAGGCCATTCACCTGTTCTGTGTGTGAGAAGGGGTCCAGTCGGTCATCCCACCTGTGAACACACCAATCAGTTCACACCACACCGGGCAGAGGCTGGTGATCTGCTGAATTTCTGGGAAAGGATTCACTCTGTCATCTGACCTAATGGCTCACCAGCGATTTCACACCAGGGAGCGGCCGTACACCTGCTCGGAATGTGGGAAAGGATTTACTCAGTCATCCGACCTGCTGAAACACCAGCGAATTCACACTGGGGAGAAGCCTTTCACCTGCTCAGTCTGTGGGAAGAGATTCACTCTGTCATCCCACCTCCAGATTCACCAGCGAGTTCACACTGGGGAGAAACCGTTCACCTGCTCAGTCTGTGGAAAGGGATTCACTCAGTCATCCACCCTACAGACACATCAGCGAGTTCACACTGGGGAGAAGCCATTCACCTGCTCAGACTGTGGGAAGGGATTCACTCAGTCATACACCCTACAGAGACACCAGCGAATTCACACTGGGGAGAAGCCTTTCACCTGTTCAGAATGTGGGAAGAGATTCACTGACTCTGCTAACCTGCAGAAACACCAGCGAGTTCACACTGGGGTGAAGCCGTTCACCTGCTCAGTCTGTGGGAAGAGATTCACTGAATCATCCCACCTCCTGAGTCATCAGCGAGTTCACACTGGGGAGAAACCGTTCACCTGCTCAGAATGTGGGAAGAGATTCACTCAGTCATCCAAACTGCAGATTCATCAACGAGTTCACACTGGGGAGAAGCCGTTCACCTGCTCAGAATGTGGGAAAGGATTTATTCAGTCATCCGACCTGCAGAAACACCAGCGAGTTCACACTGGGGAGAAGCCGTTCACCTGCTCAGAATGTGGGAAAGGATTTACTCAGTCATCCGACCTGCAGAAACACCTGCGAGTTCACACTGGGGAGAAGCCGTTCACCTGCTCAGATTGTGGGAAGGGATTCACTGAGTTATCCAGCCTACAGAGACATCAGCGAGTTCACACTGGGGAGAAGCCATTCACCTGCTCAGTCTGTGGGAAGAGATTCACTCAGTCATCTCACTTCCAGAGTCACCAGCGAGTTCACACTGGGGAGAAACCGTTCACCTGCTCAGACTGTAGAAAGGGATTCACTGAGTTATCCACCCTACAGAGACATCAGCGAGTTCACACTGGGGAGAAGCCGTTCACCTGCTCAGACTGTGGGAAGGGATTCACTCAGTCATCCACCCTACAGAGACACCAGCGAATTCACACTGGGGAGAAGCCTTTCACCTGTTCAGAATGTGGGAAGAGATTCACTGACTCTTCTACCCTGCAGAAACACCAGCGAGGTCACACTGGGGAGAAGCCTTTCAGCTGTTCAGAATGTGGGAAGAGATTCACTGACTCTTCTACCCTGCAGAAACACCAGCGAGTTCACACTGGGGTGAAGCCGTTCACCTGCTCAGTCTGTGGGAAGAGATTCACTCAGTCATCCCACCTACAGAGTCATCAGCGAGTACACACTGGGGAGAAGCTGTTCACCTGCTCAGAAAGTGGGAAGAGATTCACTCAGTCATCGCACCTACTGGCACACCTGTCAGTTCGCAATGGGGAGTGGCCATTGTTATGAATCCCTGGGTTTTGTTTGCTGTGGACTGTCATTTTAAGAGAGAGAGATTAAGAAGGCGAATCAGTCTGACTTGCAGCTTGTTTACATCGCTCGCAGCTTGTTTAGTTTTAACCGAGGACACAGACACTCAGAGTCAGACGGAGATGAAGGAGGAAAAATGGAAGGATCAAAACCAGGGAACTAGTGGCCAAGGGTCACTATTTAGAAGTTTCCTTTGCCATAAGGGTGGTTTAATTATCAATTCACCATACATTGAATGTGTGGTTGTCCCCTCATTTGATCCATAGGAGTGGATCTGATTAGGGATATCCTGTGGAGACCACTTATGTGTTAACCCCTGCCTGGCTGTGGTGTGGTCATTCATTTGAAGATGATACCCCTTAAGACAAGTAACTTTTGGTGATAATTTGAATGTACATTTGTAAAGATGGTGGATAAAATCTACAGCAACTGTTCTCTCATTATACCACCATGGAATCTGTGGAATTCGACATAATTGCCTTCTCTCAACATTTACCCTGGATTACAAATATCTCTCTCTCATCACGTATTCCATGGTTGAACTGAACTTTAATACTTTACCATCTCAAGACTCCAAGCCCTCAGCTCAATAGTTTGGGAGTTATATTTACACACATAACACTCATGAGGAAATCTGCAGATGCTGGAAATTCAAACAACACGCACAAAATGCTGATGGAACACTGCAGACCAGGCAGCGTCTATAAGAAGTACTGTCGACGTTTCGGGCCGAGACCCTTCGTCAGGACTAACTGATAGGAAAGATAGTAAGAGATTTGAAAGTAGTTGGGTGAGGGTGAAATGCAAAATGATAAGAGAAGACCTGAGGGGGTGGGATGAAGCTGAGAGCTGGGGAGTCTCAAGATGGCGCTCATGGAGTAAACCGCATTTAGGCTTTGCTCCAGAACTTTTACGTTTTTTAACCTACAAACACCCCTTAAACTTATTCTAAAGGGGTCTAAACATACAGAATTCTTCTTTTTAAACTATTTGAATTATTCTCAACGCTGAAATGTCTAAAGTAAAAGAACCGAAACAGACGAAAGAATCGGTAACTTTAGAAGCAGTTGCGAAGCTTATAGAAGCTAAATTTGAAAAGTTCGTGGAAAAATTATTCGTAAGGCTATCAAAGTATGACGAGCGTTTGAAATCACTCGAAGAAAAGTTCCTGACCCTTTCACTGGAATCACAAAATCAACAAGCAAGCATTTTGGCTCTTGAAGAAGCCGCTCGTAAGAAAGATCGTATGATCGAAAAAATACAAGAAGAGCAAACTTTGACGTCTCAACAGATGGATCGTTATAAAGTTAAAATTACTGATTTGGAAAATCGCTCTCGAAGACAAAATCTTCGGTTAATTGGGATCCCGGAAAAATTTGAAAGCGGTGATCTTACCGTTTTCTTCTCTAAATTTCTAGTGAATGTCCTGGGCGAAGAGGTCCTGAATTGCCCCCCAATAATCGATCGAGCACATCTGGTATCAAGATTTCAGACAATTTCAAGTCTGAAACCGCGGCACATAATTTTGAGGATTCATTATCCTCATATCAAAGATCGTTTGATTCGTGCGGCTCGTAAAAAAGGCATGATAACCCATCAAGATTTCAAGTTTCGCATCTTGGAGGATTATAGCCCAGAGGTCTTACGGGCTAGGCTGGCTTTCAGATCGGTTATGTCGAATTTTCACCAGGAAGGCTACAAGCAAGCGCTGCTATTTCCAGCACATCTGAGAGTCACCCTTCAAGATGGAACTTTTCGGCTGTTTAAATCGCCAGCGGATGCTCAAGGTTTCCTGGAACAATGACATTCTATCGGGCTGACCAGTGTAATTTAGCCTATAGATTTGGATCTATTATAGATTGATGTTTGGGTTCTTTCTTTTTTTTTGATATGGTTTACATGTATTTTTTACATACATTTTTTAAAGCTTTCTTTTTTTTTTGCTGGGCTTATTCTGATTTTATATTTTTTCATATTATTAATCTATTAGCGTTGAAAGTGACTGATTAGGGTTTTTTCTTCTCTTTTGTTTTTCTTTTTTTTAAATCGATATACGCTCTCTTTTATACTTTTAACATTTGAATATTAAGATTGGAAAAAAAAAATGGCGTTTCTTCTTCCCGACTGACTCCAGTGTTTGGAGCGTCATAACTGTTTTGATGTATTTGAAAGTTTTAAACTTCTATTTATTGTCTTAATTCTTTTCTTTTAACTCTTTTGTTTATATACATTTATAACACTAATTTTATATCTTAACTTTTGTAGTATCAACCCTTTTTATAATGTGGGTTGTTTGTATTTTTTTTAACTTTATTACGTTCGAGTTGCCGTCTTGAGACATGGGGGTAGTTTTAGTATTAGCTCGCTCGCTTGCCTTTTTTGGCTTTTTTCCTGGGGTTTCGAGGGTGGTGGGAGGGGAATTTTTTTTTTCTTTTTTTTCGCTTGCTTTTCGCTTAGTTTTATTTCATGGGCTTATATGAAACTACAAAAATGGCTGCAGTGCTGTGACTTCCAGTTTCCTTTTGCACTTACTTCCTTCTTCCGGGTTCATGAGTTCACTTTTCTTTCGAACTTATGTATTAACTGTAATATATATTGTCAAGATGGTTAAGACTATTAATTTTGTTTCTTGGAATACTAATGGTTTAAATCATCCGATCAAACGGAAAAAGTATTCAAAGTATTCCATAGAATGAATGCTAATGTTATTTTTATACAAGAGACTCATGTAAGGAAGATGGATAGTCAGCGGTTGTTTAGGTTCTGGAAGGGCCAACAGTATCACTCAAATTTGCAAGCCAAAGTGAGAGGTGTGTCTATTTTTATAGACTCATCAACTGCTTTTATACATCATGAAACAATTTCAGATCCGCAGGGTAGATTTTTGCTTATTACTGGTTTACTTTTTAATCAAAAAGTTGTTTTAGTTAATGTTTATGCTCCAAATATTGATTGTCCTGAATTTTTTAAATGCTTATTTACATCCTTTCCCAATCTGAATCAATATAGATTGATAATGGGCGGGGATTTTAATTGTTGTTTAAACTCTGTGATGGATAGATCCAAGCCCATTCAAACTTTTCCGAATAAATCGGCTTCTCTTATTAATTCCTTTATGATTGATTCAGCTATTTGTGAAATTTGGCGTTTTTTACACCCTAATGACAAAGAGTTTTCATACTTTTCCCATGTCTATCACAGTTATTCAAGAATTGATTACTTTTTCATTGATCAGCATTTACTTACAGATGTCATGGATTGTAAATATGACTCCATTACTATATCTGATCATGCACCTTTGAAGTTATCTATTAAGGTGACGGATTCATATATTAGTACTAAAAGTTGGAGGCTTAATCCTGTTTTACTGCAGGACTCTGACTTTGTTAACTTTATTAAACAGCAAATTGATTTGTTTTTCTCAATAAATTCTACAGCAGAGATCTCTAGTGGAATTTTGTGGGATACTTTTAAGGCATATATTCGTGGACAGATTATTTCATATTCTGCCGGAGTTAGGAAACGAACTAATTCCAAAATATTAACATTAGTTGATAAAATTAAGGCAATTGACAAGATCTATTCATCAACTTCTAGTAAAGAACTTTATAAAGAAAGAGTGGAACTTCAAATGGAGCATAGTTTATTATTAACCTCCTCGATTGAAAGTCAGTTAATTAAATCAAAAGCTCAATTCTATACATATGGAGATAAGTCAGGTAAACTACTAGCTAATCAATTGAAAATTGCTTCGGATAAGCGACAAATTACTAGGATTCGTAAACAAGATGGTACTTTGACGATTGATCATAAAGAGATAAATAAAGCCTTTCAAGATTTTTATAATTCCTTATATCAATCAGAATGTACTAAGGACTCTTCTATAATGAACGAATTTTTAGGGAAATTGAATATTCCAAAAGTAACTGTTGAAGATAGTGTATTTTTGGATACACCTATTACGGAGTCTGAAATAGAAAAGGCTGTTTTTTTCAATGAACTCGGGTAAAGCTTCAGGTCCAGATGGTTTTTCTGTAGAATTTTTTAAATCCTTTTCTTCTATACTTTCTCCTTGGCTTTGTAAAATTTTTAAAGATGCATTAAGTATAGGTAAACTACCACAATCTTTTTATGAAGCTTCTATTTCTTTAATTCTTAAAAAAGATAAAGACCCTACTGAATGTGCATCCTATCGACCTATATCTTTGCTGAATACGGCTTTTAAGATTTTTAGTAAAATTTTGGCTATTAGATTAGAAAATATATTGCCTCGGATTATTTCTGAGGATCAGACTGGATTTATCAAAAATCGCTATTCATCTTTTAACATTAGAAAATTAATTAATATTGTTTATACCTCTGCATCTAAAATCCCAGAATGTATTATCTCTTTGGATGCCGAAAAAGCATTTGATAGAGTCAAATGGTCATATTTATTTAATACATTGCAACATTTTAATTTTAGTTCAAAATTTATATCATGGATTAAATTAATATATCATAAACCTTTAGCTTCGGTCTTTACCAATAATCAAATATCCCTTTTTTTTCAGTTATTTCGGGGTACAAGGCAAGGTTGTCCTTTGAGCCCTTTATTATTTGACATTGCTTTAGAACCCTTGGCTATAGCCATTCGTGAATCACCCAATATTTTAGGCATTACCCGTGGAGAGACGATGTATAAGGTATCATTATATGCGGACGATTTGTTATTATATATATCTGATCCTGAAAGATCTATTCCTGCTATTTCTTTTTTGCTTGCTCAATTTAGTAATTTTTCTGGATATAAATTGAATTTTAATAAGAGTGAACTTTTTCCATTAAATATGCATATTCCAATTTATAAACATGTACCATATAGAATCGTTACAGATTATTTTACCTATTTAGGTATTAAAATTACTAAAAAACATAAAGATTTGTTTAAAACTAATTTTTTACCCTTAATAGATCAAATTAAGCAACTTGCTAATAGATGGTCCCCACTATCTTTGTCTTTGGTAGGCAGAGTTAATGCCATTAAGATGATGATACTACCTAAATTTCTATATTTATTTCAAACATTACCAATTTTTATCCCTAAATCTTTTTTTGATATGGTTGACTCTAAAATATCTTCGTATTTGTGGCAGAACAAAAATCCTAGATTAGGTAAAAAATATTTACAGAAGCCTAAGAAGGAGGGCGGCTTGGCTCTACCAAACTTAAGATTTTACTATTGGGCAGTTAATATATGGTATTTGATATTTTGGACACAAGAATTGACTACAGTTGCTGGCCCACAATGGGTCAATTTGGAATGTAAATCTGTGCAAGATTTCTCATTGATCTCAATCTTAGGATCTTCACTTCCTTTTTCGTTACTCAAAATGAATAAACAGATAACTAATCCCATAGTTAAGTATACATTACGAATCTGGTTTCAATGTCGTAAATCTTTTGGCTTGAATAAGTTTATGCTGTCAAGTCCTATAATATCTAACTACTTCTTCCGACCATCATCTATAGATCAAGCTTTTCTCTTATGGAAAACAAAAGGTATAACATGTTTTCGTGATCTGTTTTTGGATGATAACATTATGTCCTTTGAACAGTTATCTAATAAATATAACTTATCTAAAACCCATTTCTTCAGATACTTACAAGTTAGAAATTTTCTATATAATGAATTAAAGTCTTTTTCGAAAGAATGTCCATTGGACATTACAGAAAGAATTTTAACTCTTAATCCTTATCAAAAGGGTTTAGTAGCTATCATTTATAATATGATTATGAATGTACAGCCAGATATATCAGAAAAAAATAAGAAGGAATGGCAGGAAGAATTGCATTGCCCTATATCTACTGAGCAATGGGAAAATTTTTTATCATTGGTAAACTCATCCTCTATTTGTGCTAAACATGCCCCAATACAATTTAAGGTTGTACATAGAGCCCACATGTCTAAAAATAAACTTGCTTGATTTTATTCTTATGTTAATCCAACCTGTGATAGATGTCATTCTGATATTGCTTCATTGACCCATATGTTTTGGTCTTGTCCTTGTTTACAAAACTATTGGAAGGATATTTTCAATTTCATTTCAAGAGTTTTAAATATTAATCTTCAACCGCATCCTTTTACTGCAATTTTTGGTCTACCAATGATAGATAATATGTGTCTATCCGCTTCATCCCAGCGAATGATTGCATTTGTTACACTAATGGCTAGAAGATCTATTTTACTGAACTGGAAAGAAATTAATCCTCCAACTGTATTTCAGTGGTTCTCTCAAACCATTTCCTGTTTGAGTTTAGAAAAAATTAGAAGCGTGGTTTTTAACTCCTCAGTTAAATTTGAGGAAACTTGGAGACCATTTATTCAACATTTTCATACGAATTAAATGGTCTGATCCTGAACCTTATTGTTACCATCCTGAATTGTATAAATGGAGGTTCGGAGTCATTGGCACTACTGTATGTATTTAACATTATACAATTGCCCATGTTAGTTGTTTTTATTTCTTCTTAGTTGTGTTTTTTTTTTCATTTTTTTTGGGGGGGGGGTTTCTTTTTCTTTTCAAATCCTTTACATTAATACTATAAGTTTGGGAGACTTTATATATTGATTAATACATAATTGATTGTTAATGAATCTATTAATTGTGTACTCTCAAATGTTTTGTACTTATATATTACTTATGTTTTTTCTTAAAAATCAATAAAAAGATTTGAAAAGAAGCTGAGAGCTGGAAAGGTGATTGGCGAATGTGATACAGAGCTGGAGAAGGGCAAGGATCATGGGACGGGAGGCCTCGGGAGGAAGATAAGTAGGTGGGGGGGAGCACCAGAGGGAGATGGAGAACAGGCAGACAACTAAACATGTCAGGTATGGGGTAAGAAGGGGAGGAGGGGCATTAACGGAAGTTAGAGAAGTCAATGTTCCTGCCATCAGGTTGGAGGCTACCCAGCCGGTATATAAGGTGTTGTTCGTACAACCTGAGTTTGGATTCGTTTTGACAGAGGAGGCCATGGATAGACATATCAGAATGGGAATGGGATGTGGAATTAAAATGTGTGGCCACTGGGAGTAGTCTGTTGCTGCTGGTTCATTTTTAAAGCGTTACGGTTTGTAACAAAATGGGGCTGCGTCTGGGATATGAACAAATTTAAGGATTTATTTATTATCGATATCATTTGGAAATCCCTATTGATTTATTTGTGCCTGGAAAATCAGTAGCAATGGATTTTGATAAATATCTGGAAGGGTCAACCTCTGAGGCATTAGAGGACACCAGAAGGATTGAGTTGTTGAGTATTGCTAAAACGTTAAAACTTGCTAAGATGAAATTGACAATGAGGAGTGCACAGATGCAGAGGATAATAGCTGAACATTATGTATCCGAGGGTGTGTTTAAAGTGGAGAAGTTGGAGGTGTTTCCTGAAAGTAAACCTCGTGAGCTTGAGCTCCAGTAGAAGTTAGAAAAATTCAAGATGGAGGCTGTGGAAATGCAGAGGCAGTTTCAGGCTAGAGAGGCAGAAAAGCAGACAGAAAATTCTCTTACAAAGTGTAATTAAGGGGATGGCTTAGCAAGCCTATTCTGCTTTGACATTTGCTGAAGCAACTGATTATTTATTTATTTATGCTGCGCGCGCGCCCCCCCCCCCCCCCCCCCCATTGTCGCTACTGGGCTATAAATGTTCAGGAGCAGTGTGTGGTTCAGTGCTTTGCTCAAAGACACACACACTGCCTCGGCTGAGGCTCGAAATCATGACCTTCAGATCGCTAGTTCAACACCTTAACCACATGGCCACGCACCACACATTATGACCTCGTGAAGCAGGCTGTGCTCAAAGCTTATGAGTTGGTCCCAGAAGCATACAGGCAAAAGTTTAGAAATTTGAAGAAATCTGTGAACCAGACTTATATGGAATTTGCTTATGAGAAATTTGTGTGTATTGCCCGCTGGTGCACATATAAAAATGTAAATGATGATTTTAACAGCTTGAAAGAATTGGTTTTAATTGAAAAATTCAAAAAGTGCGTCCCTGATGACATAAAGACATATTTAGATGGAAATGATGCTGCCACTATGCAGGAGTCTGCTAGATTAGCAGATCAGTTTGCTTTAACCCATAAGGTTATGTTTACCCTGAATAAGAGTTTTGAAAAGAGTAGCAGGGATAACCAGGGTAAACCAGAAATTAATGCTGGGATTTGTCACACTTGTCAAGTTTTGACTAAACCTAATCAGGTCATCCCAGTGGCCCCACTCCAGCCTATACCTGCATTCGGTGAACCGTTTTCCAAAGTTATAGTGCTTTGTGTTGGCCCATTGCCAAAGACTAAAGCTGGCCATCAGTATCTGCTAACTATTATGTGTACTGCATCCAGATTCCCGGAGGCAATACCTCTCAGAAATATTAAAGCTAAAAATGTGTCGAAGGCTCTTACCGAGGTTTTTTTTTACTTTATTCGATTTACCTCAAGAAATCCAGTCTGATCAAGGAAGTAGTTTTACATCTGGGTTATTCCAGCAGGTAGTTTATGAACTGGGAGCAAAACAAATTACATCATCTACATACCATCCGGAATCACAAGCGGCTTTAGAAAGATTTCACTCTACCCCCAAAACAATGATTAAGACATACTGTGTTGAAAATGGAAACGACTTTTGTTCGCAGTAAGAGAGTCGGTTCAGGAATCATTGGGCTTTACTCCATTTGAACTTCTATTTGGTCGCAGAGTGAGGTGAGCTTTGACCTTGTAAAAGGAGCGGTGGATTGATGGGGATGTACATGTTAACTTGTTAGACTATGTTTTAAAGTTCAAAAATCAACTACACCAATTCTGTAGTCTAGCGAGACAAAACTTAAAAGATTTCTCAAAACAAAATGAAGTGTTGGTTTGAGAAGCAGGGTTGCGAAAGAAAATACCGGGTGGGGGATAAGGTGCTTGCCTTATGTTGACGAATCCACTTCAGGTGAAATTCAATAGACCATATGAAATAGTCTCTCAATTTAATGATGTGAATTATGTTATTAGAACACACGACCGATGTAAACTAACACAGCTGGTACACATAAATATGATAAAGCCTTATTTTGACAATCAGGCACCGTCTGTGAATGTTGTTGTCAAAATATATGAATCTGGCAACCCTGAGAATGAAACAATAGACTCGTCTGAGACTTTTCACAAGCCAAACATGGTCCCAGTTAGGCTAATGAACTACGTTGTTCCAGAAAACATTGATAACAGGTTGTCTCATCTGCAGCCAAAGCAACAACAACAGCTGAAGGAATTAATTCTGAAGTTTAAAGATTTATTTCCCGATGTTCCCAAGCAAACCACGGTCGCAATACATGATGTAGATATTGGTCAAGCCAAACCGATTAAACAACACCCACATTGCATGAACGTAGAAAATGTATATTGGCTGAGCAATTGTTGTAAATGCGGAAACAGATTCAGTAGGTCTCAGAGGCACTGATTATGGGAAGGTAAATGCAGTAACAAAAACAGATGCCTATCCTATCCCTAGGATGGATGATTGCATCGATAAGGTTGGAATCGCTAATTTCTTACAAAGATTGATCTGTTGACAGGGTATTGGTGTGTTCCATTGACGGACAGAGGTAGAGAAAGTTCTGCATTTGTGACACCATCTGGGTTGTATGAATACAATGTTTTGCCTTTTGGAAAGAAAAATGCTCCAGGAACATTCCAGAGAATGATTGATTTTGAAATTCGAGGGTTAGAACACACAGATGCCTATATTGATGTCTTTGTCACAGGGCGTGACACTTGGGAAGAGCATATCTCTGCAGTAGAAAAGCTGTTTGACGGGCTTTCCCAGGCCAGCCTTACAGTTAACTTGGCTAAGAGTGAATTTGACCATGCCTCTGTGACCTGTCTTGGCTATGTTGTAGGTCAAGGCGTTGGCTCCTGTTCAGGCAAAAGTCCAGGCAATTTCTCAAGAACCTATTCTGACTGCTAAGAAGGTTCTGAGAAGGTTTCTGGGAATGGATGGATATTATCGTAAGTTCTGTAAGAACTTTGCTGCTATCGCTCTTCCTCTGACTAATCTCCTGAAGAAGGGTGAAAAGTTTGTTTGGACTGAACCTTGTCAGGAGGCATTTGATCGATTGAAAGTTATTATTTGAGATTAGGCCAATCAATGTAGTATTCTCAGCATATTTAATTAGCAGATTGGAGCTGTGGGTGGCAACACAGGTCATGGGTGCACAGAAAGTAAATGACAGGGCCAAAGAGACAACCCTGTGGGTTATGTGTCCTGAGGGTCAGCGAGACAAAGGAGATGGAGCCCACTGTTACCACCTGCCGGTGATCTGACAGGAAGTCCAAAATCCAGCTACACAAGGCAGGGTGAAGGCCGAGGTCTCTGAGCTCCTTGTCGATACTTCACGCCTTCGTATGGCTACTGCTCTGCCCATGACTGCAAGGAACTGCAGAGAACTATGGAGAACAGAGAACATCAGAGAAACAAGCCTCCCCTCCATGGACTCTCCCTACACTTCCCCTGCCTCGGAAAAGCAGGCCATGTACACAAAGAACCTCATAACCTGGACATTGTTGCTGCAAACCCGCTCCCACATTGGCAGAGAGATACAAAAGCCTTAAAGGTGTTCCTGGTGTACCACCAGGCTGAAGGATGGCTTCCTGTCTGCAATTAAATGAATGATAAAATGGACTCGGCCTCACAATGTAACTCGACGTGACCCTGCACCATATGTCTATCTGCACTGCACTTTCTCTGCAGCCATAATGCTTTGTTACAGTGATTGTTCTGTTGTATATGAGCTCAATGTACTGTTGTAATGTATCGATCTGTGTGGATGGTACATCAGGCAAGATTCTCACTGTAGCTCAGTACGTGATGATAATAAACAAATTCCACATTTTAATTGTGTGGAAATATTAGACAGACTGAGCTTCTGCTCCGGAACCACAGAAGGAAACTGACCTGTTGTCATTTCTGTGAAAAGCAAATATATGGAAAATGCTTCAATCTCACATTACGATCTGCGGTAACTGGGATCAGGTCACCGGTGGTGGGTCTCCCATATCAATATCAGAATCAGGTTTAATAGCACCGGCATGTGTCATGAAATTCGTTGTCTCTGCTGTAGCAGTAGAACCTAATTCTTAACAAAAGATTTTAACAATTGTGATTTAAAATAAGTATATATATAGTACAAAAATAGAAAAAAAATAAAAATGTAATAAAGTATTCTAATTGTGTAAATGTAATAAACTATTTTAATTGTGTGGATCTATTTGATCCGGATCCACTGCGTTGTCTGAAGGGGACAAAGGTGAAGCTCCACGTACACGTAGAGCAGTGACCCGCAAATGCTGCAGATCTGCAGAAAAAAGTAAACAGGAAACGGGATCAGGTGACGGGTGGAGGGACTCCGACCTGAACCGATGACTCTGCTCCTCGGCCCTCACACACTGCCCGACCCATCCGCCGCATTCCCCACATTATTCCATATTTACACCAGATACATGTCTACTTTTCCACACCATATCTACCCCGATCACTTTCCCTCCACCCCCAGGTCACAGAGTCACGGGCTCGATTCCCATCCCCTTTTTCAGAGACTGGGATCCCTGGTTCAACCGGTAAAGATGCTTTGCATTTCAATGTGTTCACCTCTCAGTCCTCGATTCTCTAAATGACATTTAGAGTTATCACATTTGATCTTTCTTCAGGTTATGACCCCACCTCTCGAGGGATCAGTCAGGTGAATCTTCATTGCACTCTCTATCACAAATAATCTCTAACCTCTTTGTTCATCCGCTATGGAATTAATTTCCATCTTCTGCAGCCCCGTGTTGCCCCAACTACTCACCTCCCACCCCTGTCACTATTTTCACATTCCACATCCCCCCTCACCTGGATCCACCTCTCACTCCCCAGCTCTTGCCCCATCCCCACCCCTCACCTCTTTTCTCTAACTATTTCCCGTCCACTCTCAGTCCAGAGGGAGGGTCTCTGCCCGAAATGTTGACGGTCCATTTCCCTCCACAGATGCTGCCTGACCCACTGAGTTCCTCCGGCAGTTTGTTCTTTGGTCTGTATAACCCGTGTTAATATGGGGAGCGGGATTTTACACCATATTGCAGGGTTAGGGTTAATGGACTTTTTGGTGAGACAACAACATTAATCACGGGTTTCATCACTGAATCCAGTGTTGTGGGATGTAAAGTCCCCTGTTATGTGTCCGGCTGTGCCGTGTTGTTGGTGGAGTGGGCAGCGTGGTGTTTGTCTCGATTCGGGTCACAACAGCAGAATTGCCAGCGGGGTCCACACACAGTGTATTAGTCAACAGAAAACCTCTCGTCCCTGCAGTCTTTGTCTCCTGGTAAACTCAACACCCTGACAGTGTGGACCATAGATACCCCTTCCTCTCAGAGTCAGGGGATCATTCAGACAGCTGAATGCTGAGAGGAATTATATTTATTGGTCATTAAAGTTCACCCAGATTCGTTTGGACGGATTTGATGTGGAGTTCGGGGTGTCACAGTAAAAGGGCCGGACTGTCGAACTCTCTCTGTTGTCCAAACATCCTTCCAGGTGAGGCGACACTTCACCTGTGAATCTTCCGGGGTCGCCTGTTGTGTCCGCTGCTCCCGATGCGGCCGCCTCGACACTGGTGACACCGGCTGCCCCGTAGTTGTGCCGGGTAGGAATGTTTTTTAACGGGTTTCGATATTTTTCTTCCCATTTGTGCGAGAGGGGTGGGTTTTGGGGGTTGATGATCGGGATGCCGTCCTTTTTGATGCGGGGGGTGGGGAGAGAGTTTCATTTTTTTCTCTCTCTGAACGACTTTCATGCTTTCTTTGGTTCGTGGTTCTCTGGAGAAGAAAAAAACTCAGCGGTATTTATGAATACCTGCTTTGATAATAAATTAACCTTTGAACTCTCCACTCCGAGCGGGACTTCCCGGTGTCCAAACATTTCAATTCCGATTCCCATTCCCGTTCCGACGTGTCATCCCATCCCTTGCCAAGATGAGGCCACCCTCAGGGTGCAGGATCAGCAACTTATATTCCGTCTGGGCACCCCCACCCAACCTGATGGCATGAATATCGATTTCCCCTTCCGGTGAATAAATTTACCTCACACCCCTCCCTCCCACTCCCTCTCATCCTCTCTGTCTTTGTCTGTCCTCTCACCTGCTTATCACTTCACTCTGGGTCCACTGCTCCATCCCTTTCTCAATATATTGAAGTGTACCTGTGAGTGTCGATACTCAAAATATCCTCACACGTCAGGTGTTACATGGTTCGACATTTATACATCCTGTTTAGTGTTTAAATATATAAAAAGTTAAATAAGCTTGAATCTTTACATAAATTATTATCGCAACTATACGAATAGAAAATATTGTATTTTGGAAGTGACAAATGTTAACGGGAGGAGAGCAACCATTTGGGAGATTTGGAAATGCATTTCATCTCGTTCATTGCCACACTAAATTACTCTTTTTCCTGTCAACACAAAGAGAAAAAGAGCCTCTTTTCAATCAACTGCAGTTGGTGGAGTGAGGCCAAGGAGTTAATCAGCTACTAATGATATGAAATGACGTAAAACTAGCTTGTAGCCTAGAATTTTTTTTTTCCATTTGGCTTCCAAAACAAAACTAAATTTATCCAGGTGTAGAAGAGGATTTTGGATGATTACCTTGAATATTTCATCAAAATCAGGCCAAAAATGAGCGAGCAGTGAATTTTTTTTTCATTATTTTCGACGCTTAAACATAGTTTTCGATGCTCATTCCGTGCTTAATATAGCTCCTTCCTGGTATCCAATGGTGCCCATTGGAAAGAGCGGAAGAATGCTCACATTTGTGTACAGGTATTTCCCAGCTTCCTAGGACAACGGGTCGAGCGAGAAGGAATTTCACAAATATCTAAATTAAAAACAGTCACAGCTCCAGGATTTCACCAAAAACGATCAAATATCCTAATGTTATTAGTGGTATTTTTTCCCACCAGCCAACACCCCCGCTTCCGTAAAATTCCCTCTATTTAATATCCGAGGTTGTTAAATTCCGTGCTTGTTTATGTTGACTTTTTTACAGAGGTGTCGGAGCGGCTCTCCGGTGAGCTCTGGTAGCACTGCAGCCCTGAATGTATGAGACAGTACAGTGTTAAATGCAAAACCCTGAACGGTGTCGATGATCAGAGGGATCTTAGACTCCAAGTGCATCGCTCCCTAAGAGAGACTGCACAGATTGATCGGGTGGTTAAGAAGGCAAATGGCATGGTTGTCTTTATTAGTTGAAGCACTGAGTTCAAAAGTTGTGAAGTTGTGTTGCAGCTCTGTAAAACTAGTTAGCCCACATCTGGAGTGTTTCATACAGTTCTGGTCGCCCCCTTTCTCAGAAGGATATCGGGGCTTTGGAGAGGGCGCAGAAGTTTACCAGGATACTGCCTGGATTAGAGGGCATGAGCTATAACAAGAGGCTGGACAAACTTATGTTGTTTTCTCCAGAGCGGCGCAGGCTGGGGTAAGACTGGATAGACGTTTAGAAGATTTTGAGAGGAATAGATAGAGTGGACAGACGTTATGTTTTACCTGGGGTTTGAAATGTCTGACACATTTAAGGTGAGAGGAGATGTGAGGGGCGTCTGTTTATTTCCACAGAGTGCTGGGAAGCTGGAGTCTGTGCCTGGGGTGTTAGACCCCACCGGTCACATGATCCCATTTGCCCCTCCCATTTAACCGCAGATGTAACGATCTCTTTGTGCATGTTCACAATCTCCAGATGGGTGGTTGCGCATCCTCCATGTTGTGTTGGGAAATCTGATGTCGGCCACTGAGTCCCGTCAACTTCCCCAACTCGCCTCGTTTCCTGAGGCTCCTCACATTTGTCCTGGAGCTTTATGGCGGTTGTGTCTTCTCCCGGACTGGGGTGGGTGATAAAGGAGAACTTCCCAGGTTGTGGGGATCTTTGATTTCACTGCCTGCTTTACCGACGGACTGGGAAGTCTAGGGGGGGGGAGAATGGTTTCTGTGATGTGCTGATCTGGATCCAAAGGTCTCTGCCGTTCCTCGCAGTCACGGGCAGAGTAGTTACCGTGCAAAGCGTGAAGTGTCCGGATGGGAAACTTTCTATGGTGTGTTGATAAAAATTTGGTGAGGGTCAAAGTATATCTGGCAAAGTTCTTGTTATTTTTGCTAATTCTGTCTTTTTAGAATTTTTTGTACAGTAGTATGTACTATTCATTCAGTACCTATGTGTTGCTGGAGGACCATCAGTGATTGTCTTTGATCCCTTCTCCCACCTGGTTCCATCTGCTCATCTTGTTCAACCTCTGTCCAGTCTCCGCACAACCCCCAGCCCCGCTTCAGTGATGTACATCAACCATCTGGGTCATCCTCAGTCCGCCTTGTATCCCACCTCCTCAATATTATATATCAGCAAACTTTCTTCCACCCTTGTCTTCATTGTGAAGTGTTCTTTTGTACCTTTGGTCTCGCTGAGTTATTTCCAGAATCGGTTATTGTCAGCTGGAATGCCAGAGGGTCATCAGGTCCCAGTTCTGTTGTGCATTGGTGTGGAGGTGCTAGTTTATGAACAGTGACCGGCTGACACACTGCAGCATTTTACTGGCAGCAAAGAGTACTGGGAGAGTTGGTGCTTGGGCTCTAATCCTGTGATCGGCATTCCAGGCAAATGGAACTATTGGTGATTTGGCTTTGACTTTGGTTAGTGCTTCTACAGATGGGGCTGGATGCTCGTCCTGCAATGAAGCAGAAATTTCGAGCAGCTGGACATTGGTTGTGGGGAAATCCCGGATTGCACTACCCAGTGTGAGATGTGGCGACGATGTGTCAGACTCTCAGGGTCGGTGAGTGGCAGATTCAGCTGTGTGATTGCGAGGTTGGGTCCTGGGAGATCACGGTTTTTGATCCAGGTAAAATGGACCCAGGGATCGAGCTGTTTGGGCTTGTGAGGTGTTGATCGAGTATTTCTGGTCTGGGATCAGATGTTTGTTTCTGGAGTTCCTTTGGAAGCAATGACTGCCAATCTGAGGAGAGGATGAGTTCCCATTTCATCCTCACAGGGAGAGGCTGTGAGTAAATGAGCTGTTCCATGTTTACAACAGTAGAAATAGACCCTGAGTCTGGTGTTCAAACTGTGTTTGGAAATCTCCCTTCCCCTCACTGTCACACTGTGGAAATCAGGTAGCTGTGCTAAAGATCTGCACTAAAAACTGAAAATGTTTGAAGTCATTCTGATGAAATGTTATTAATTGAATTGTATTTAAGCTGTTCCTTACCTGCTGAGTGTTTCTGGTAATTCCAGTTTCTTTTTATTTCTTGGTTTATATTTCATGAAATGGACCTGTTTTAACCTGGAAATGAAAATGGCTGTGATAGTTTGTAGGCCTCTGTTAGAGTCTCTGCAAGTCTCCCCTCTCCACGCCACCGATGTTGTCCAAGGGAAGGACCCATTAGGACCCATACAGCTTGGCACCGGTGTCGTCAAGGACACACACGCAGCCTCTGCCAAGGCTCGAACTAGCAACCTTCAGATCACTAGACCAACGCCTTAACCACTCGGCCACGCGCCAGCACATGTGATCGTAGAACAGTAAAGAAAGCACAACGTTTCCCTGTCAATTATCCTGGTACCAGTTTGTCTGTTATTCCTGGAAATGTGTTCAGTACAGTTGTTGCTAACAAGGTTTACATAAGTAATCTCAGGAACGATCGGCGTCATGTATGAGGAGCATTTGATGGTTCTGGACCTGTGCTCGATGGAGTACAGAGGGACGGTGGGGGTGGTGGAGGGATGTATAGTTGTAAACCTACCGAATGCTGAAAAGCCTGGATACAGTGGACATGGAAAGGATGTTTCCATTAGACGGAGAGTCTGTGATCTGACGGCACTGTCTCAGAATAAAGATGCTTCCCCTTAAAACTCAGATGAGAAAAATGTTTTGGCCAAAAGATGTCTGATCTGTGGAATTTGTTGCCACAGAGGTTGGCTGAGGCTGCCATTTGGGTATATTTATGACAGATTAATATATTCATGATTGCTAAGTAGCTTCAGGGTTGCAGGAGGAAGACAGGAATATGGTGTTGGAATAAAAATCAGCCATGGTTGAATGGTGGGCAGACCAGATGTATCGAATCACCTAATTCTGTTCCTGTGTCTTATGTCTTACCATGACTGAATGATGGCTCCTTCCTATCCCATATCATTCTGTGAGATGTGAGGGACAATAAAAGATTGTTCACTGAGATCATTAAATCTGCCTTCAGTGTTTAAATTTCAGTGAGTTTTGTTCTTAGTAACATTACGCAGAAATGTTTAGTTCTCCTTTTCATTATTAATGTGCTTCATTGTCTCTCTGGTTAAAGTTAGACCTGTGGTGAGAGATTTATTGGAAGAAAAACCCCAACTGGAGACAAACCATGACTGAAGACGAGGGAACAGCAACAAGTGAACCTGCCCGAGGACTGAGAGCACCGACTGGAGAGAACCCATCTGACTCAGGGTTTCCATTGATTCAGTCAGGAGAAAGTTTCGTGAGTCTCATTTACTCAAACACTGGTCCTTTAGACATTACATACCTGTACAAAGGAAGGTAGGAAATAGTTGGAGTGAGACTGAATGTGCACAGAAGTACCAGTTATGCCTCTGTCAGACCCAGTTGCAATCACTCCAGGTCTGGTAATGTGCTTCCAGCAGCCCAGCCCTTTGAAACCACTCCCATTCCATCACAGTGGTTACTCAGTTCAAGATCTTGCATCCTCTGATGTAGCTGTTGGTCAGTTCTGAGTGGGGAGAGGGAAAGAGAGGGGAGTGTTTAAACAAACTCAATGTTAACAGGAATATTAGATAGTGATTAAGATGAGGAGAGAATTGTGGCCTCCTGAAAGGACACGCGAGCTGAACTGTCTGATTTATTGTACCAGATCCACCCTCGTTGACAACTTAATTTACCCCTTGCCCACCCACCCAGGTCATGTTACTTCCGATCACCCGCAGTACCCTAACCACCCTCCGTCCCCCTAGTGGCCCCACACCCTTCTGACCATTCACCCCACACCGACACATAGACAGGCCCCCTTCACCCACATCCACCCTCCCAGCTTGGGGAACCAGAGCAAACTGATCCCGCAATCTCGACACAGTGCAAAACTAAAACCAGGGATGCAAGACAGGAGAGCCCGGAGCCTCCAGCTGTCCGGCTTGGTCCCGGCCCTTTCCCACTGCAACCGGCCCTCGATTTACACAAACCCGAGATTAACACCTTCCTCACCGCCACCTGAACAGGAGAAACACCCGCATCAGCTGGGGTTGAGCTGCAGTTGGTCCCCGTATGTGTTAAAACTCCCCGCTGTCAGATATGGAGACCAGAATCGTACGCGGTAAAACCACATAACAATTACAGCACGGAAACAGGCCATCTCGGCCCTTCTAGTCCGTGCCGAACGCTTACTCTCACCTAGTCCCACTTACCTGCACTTAGCCCATAACCCTCCATTACTTTCCTGTACATATACTTATCCAATTTTTTTAAAATGACAAAATCGAACCTGTCTCTACCACTTCTATTGGAAGCTCGTTCCACACAGTTACCACTCTCTGAGTAAAGAAGTTACCCCTCGTGTTACCCCTAAACTTTTGCCCCTTAACTCTCAACTCATGTCCTCTTGTTTGAATCTCCCCTACACTCAATGGAAAAAGCCTATCCACGTCAACTCTATCAATCCATCATAATTTTAAATACCTCTTGTCAAGTCCCCCCTCAACCTTCTACGCTCCAAAGAATAAAGATCTAACTTGTTCAACCTTTCTCTGTAACTTAGGTGCTGAAACCCAGGTAACATTCTAATAAATCTCCTCTGTACTCTGTTGACATCTTAGGTATAATTTGGTGACCAGAACTGTATACAATACTCCAAATCGGTCCTCACCAATGCCTTGTACAATTTTAACATTACATCACAACTCCTATACTCAATGCTCTGATTTATAAAGGCCAGCATACCAAAAGCTTTCTTCAGCACCACGTGAGATTCCACCTTCATGGAAATATGCAACCTTATTCCTAGATTTCCTCACACTGTCTACAAGCTTTCTTTATTTGTGAACTAACCTCCTCTCTCCTAGTCTCTTCAATTTGATTCCCAACCCCCAACCATTCTAGTTTAAAGTCTCCCCAGTAGCCTTCACAGATCTCCCCGCCAGGATATTGGTCCACCTCGGTTTCAAATGCAACCCGTCCTTTTTGTACAGGTCACACCTGCCCCAAAAGAAGTCCCAATGATCCAGAATCTTGAATCCCTGCCCCCTGCTCCAATCCCTCAGCCACGCATTTATCCTCCACCTCATTCCATTACTACTGTCACTGCCGCGTGGCACAGGCAGTAATCCCAAGATTTTTTGCGGACCTTCTTCTGAAATCCCTTCCTAACTCCCTATATTCTCCTTTCAGGACCTCTTCCCTTTTCCTACCTATGTCATTGGTACCTATATGTACCACGACCTCTGGCTCCTCACCCTCCCATTTCAGGATATCATGGACGTGATCAGAAACATCCCGGACCCTGGCACCTGGGAGGCAAACTACCATCTGGGTCTCCTGACTCCGTCCACAGGATCGCCTATCTGACTCCCTAACTATTGAGTCCACTATTGCTACTGCCTTCCTCTTCCTTTCCCTACCCTTCTGAGTTACAGGGCCGGACTCTGTGCCGGAGGCACGGGCGCTGTTGCTTCCCCCAGGTAGGCTGCCCCCCCCCAACAGTACTCAAACAGGAGTACTTATTGTCAAGGGGTACAGCCACTGGGGTACTCTCTAGTACCTGACTCTTCCCCTTCCCCCTCCCAACCGTGACCCACCTGTCTGCCTCCTGTGGCCCTGGTGTGACCACCTGTCTGTAACTCCTCTCTATCACCTCCTCACTCTCCCTGACCAGACGAAGGTCATCGAGCTGCAGCTCCAGTTCCCTGGCACAGTCCCTTAGGAGCTGCAGCTCGGCGCACCTGGCGCAGATGTGAACGTCCGGGAGGCTGGGAGACTCCGGGACCTCCCACATACGACACCGAGAACAGCAAGCTGCCCTCACACTCATAATTCCCAGCATGGAACCGTAATCCCACGGTGGATTTTTCGGTGACTTGTGAACATACGTGATTAATGACCCTGCAACTGGGGACTGAATAAATAGTCTGACAATTCAAATCATACACACCAATCTCCTTGCCTTTCTCCCTCACCCCAAGCTACTTACCCCATTTCCCTCACCACACCCTCCTCACAGTTCCTCTTCCTCATAGGGCCCTCTACTCCAGCCCTCCCTTCTTGCTCCCTCTCTCCCTCACTGTCTCAATTTTCCCTCACCCCTTCCTCATCATCGCCCCTCTCAATCATCCTTGCTTCCTCACCACCTCTCCCTTCCCCCTTCCCTCTTCTCAATCCGCCTCAGTTACACTGCTACTCGACCAGTCTCCCACTCTCTTTCACCCCTTTCCTCATGCTCTGCTTCTCTATCACCATTCTCTCTACTCCTCTATTAACAAATCATACTCCTCTCTCGTCTCTCTTCATCTCTTCACTCTCTCATGCCTCTCTTCATTTCTCTGACACTCTCTCCCCTTCTCCCCTTCTATCCACTCTGTTTCTCTTCCTTTTCCATTCTCTCTCCCATCCCACAATCCCTGTTCCTACCCCTATCATCCGCCACCTCACTCTCAATCTCAGTCACCCTCTGCCTTCCCATCTCCATCTCCTCCTCTCTCACGCACCCTCTCACCTCAATCAAACTCCTCTCTCACTCAGTCACCTCTACCACTCTGTAACTGCCTCCATTTCCAGCTCTCTCCCTCTCTATCTCTCTCCCTACATCCCACCCTCCCCCCTCTCTCAAACACTCTCCCTGCTGGCTCCCGTATCCCAAACTGTCTTCCCCTCTTTCTCACCCTCTAAATCTACCACTCACCCCACGCATTCTCCCTCTTCGCTTCCTGTCAGTCCTCCTCCTCCTCCTCCTCCCCCTCTCTCCCATCACACCCCGCGCTCTCCACCTCATCCCATACAGTGGTATGCAAATGGTTAGGCACCACTGGTCAAACTTTCTGTTACTGTGAATACTTAAGTGAGTAGAAGGTGAACTGGTCTCCAAAAGTCATAAAATTAAAGACAAAACATTCTTTTCAACATTTTAAGCAAGATTAGTGTGTTATTAAAAACACAAAATGCTGGCAGAACACAGCAGGCCAGACAGCATCTATGGGAGGAGGTAGTGACAACGTTTCGGGCCGAAACCCTTCATGAGGAGTTTAGTGTATTATTTCTGTTTTGTACAATTTTAGAGTGGGGAAAAAAAAGGGAAAGGAGCACCATGGAAAAGTCTGGGCAGCCCAAGAGATTTGAGCTCTCAGTTAAATTTTACAACGGTCTTAGACTTGAATTAGCTTGTTAGGACAATGGCTTGTTCACAGTCATCGTTAGGACAGGCCAGGTTATGCAAATCACAAAGCTTTATAAATACCCTGACTCCTCAAACCTTGTCCGAACAATCAGCAGCCATGGGCTCCTCTAAGCAGCTGCCTAGCACTCTGAAAGTTAAAACAATTGATGCCCAAGTAGCAGGAGAAGGCTATCAGAAGATAGCAAAGTGTTTTCAGGTAGCCGTTTCCTCAGTTCGTAATGTATTTAAGAAATAGCAGTTAACAGGAACGGTGGAGGTCAAGTTGATGTCTGGAAAACTTTCCGAGAGAACTACTCGTAGGATTGCTAGAAAGGCAAATCAAAACCCCTGTTTGACTGTAAAAGACATTCAGGAAGATTTAGCAGCCTCTGGAGTGGTGGTGCACTGTTCTACTGTGCAGCGACACCTGCAGAAATATGACCTTCATGTAAGAGTCATCAGAAGAAAACCTTTCCTGCATCCCCACCACAAAATTCAGTGTCAGAGGTTTTTCTGACATTGAGGGAGAGGTTGTTTTCTTGACACCAGACAGATGTTGTTCAGAGCTCAGATAGAGTCAGCATCAAATGCTTGAGCATGGTGCGATGAATGTGTTGAGCTGTGGAAATCACGATGCAAGAAGCATCGTAGGAAAGCCAGATGAGCCCAGGGCATGGAATTATGATATCGTAGGCATTACTGGGAATTGGTTGCACCCAACAGTCTGAGGGATATAGAGGAACAAATTTGTAGAGAGTTCACAGACTACACCAAGAAACAATAGTTGATATAGTAAGTGATTTTAACTTTCCATATATTGACTGGGACTCCCATACTGTAAGAGGACTAGATGGGGTAGAGTTTGTCAAATGAGCCTTAATCAGTACGTAAAACATCCGGCGTAGAAGTGTGCAATAAGCTGTTGGGAAACGATCCAGGGCTGGTGACAGAAATTAGTGTATGGGAACACTTTGTGTATAGTGATCATAATGCCATGAGATTCTAAGTAAGTATGGAAAAACAGAGGTCTGAACCTCTCTTGAGATTCTAGATTGGAGCAAGATCAATTTTTATGGTATTTGCAAGGATTTGACAAGTGTGGATTGGGACAGGCTGTTTTCTGGCAAAGGTGTACTTGGTGAGTGGGAGTTCTTCAGAAGTGAAAATTTGAGGGTGTAGAGTTTGTATGTGCCTACCAAAATAAAAGTTGAAAGGTAACTGGTGCAGGGAATCTTTGCTTTGAAGAGATATCGAGGCCCCGGATATTTTGTTCCTCTAAATTCCTCAGGCTGTTGGGTGCTACCAAGATGCATTAATGACTACAATATCATAATTCCTCACCCTGAGCTCATCTGACTTTCTTTAGTTGTCTTCTGTTGGTTTCTAAAAGCTTCCCAATGTTTTTTGCTCAATTTGGCTTTTATGTTGGCTTAGGCTTCTCATTTCAGCCACAGTTGTGTCCTCCTGCCTTTCCAATGCTTCCACTTCTTTGGGATGTGTCTATCACTCAGCTCCCGAGTTGCTCCCAGAAACTCCAGCCATTGCTGCTCCGTCATCACTCCTACCAGATTCCCCTTCCAGTCAGGTTTGGCCAGCTTCTCTGTCACAGAAACATGGAGAAGGTCAGAACAGAAACAAGCCCACTCTGGACGATCAGAATGGTAATCTATATGGGAGAGAAAATAGATGTGGGCAGTTTTAAGTAGTAGTTTTGCATCCGCATTTACTCAGGAGATGGACACAGAGTCTATAGAGGTGAGGCAAGGCAGCATCAACTTCAGAGACCCTGGACAGATTACAGAGGTGGAGGTTTTTGCTGCCGTAAGCTTGCTAGCAAATTAGCAAGTTGTTCCCTGGGACCCTGCGGAAGACAAGTGCAGAAATTGTCGGGGTCCAAGCAGAGATATTGAAATAATCCTTAGTGACAGGTGAGGTACTGGAGGATCGGAGGACAGCCGATGTTGTTCCACTGTTCGAGAGGGGCTGTAAGGATAAACGAGAAAATGTTGCGTTAGTGAGCTTGACATCAGTTGTGGGAAAGTTATTAGAACATATGTGCAGGTACCGGATATATAAGTAATTGGATAGATGTGGACTGATTAAGGATAGACAGTATGGCTTTGTGCATGGTAGGTCATGTCTAACCAATCTTACAGAGTCTCTCGAGGAAGTTATCAGGAAAGTGGATGAGGGCAAGGCAGTGGATGCTGTCTACATGGACTTTAGCAAGGCACTTGACAAAGTCTCATATGGGAGGTTGGTCAAGAAGGTTCAGTCACTCAGCATTCAAGATTAGACAGTAAATTGGATGAGACACTGTCTTTGGGAGAAGCCAGAGTGTGGTAGCAGATGGTTGCCTCTCTGACTGGAACCTGTGACTAGTGGTTGCCACAGGGATCAGTGCTGGATCTGTTGTTGTTTGTCATCTATATCAGTAATCTGGATGATAGTGTGGTTAACTGGATCAGCAAATTTGTGGATGAAACCGAGACTGGGGATTCAGCGGACAATGAGTAGACTATCATGGCTTGCAGTGCGAACTGGACCAGGTGGAAATATGGCTTGAAAAATGGAAAATGGAATTCAATGCAGACAAGTGCGAGGTGTTGCATGTTGGTGGGACCTACCAGGGTAGATCATACACAGTGACTGGTAGGACATGGAGGAGTGTTGTTGAGGAAAGGGATCTGGGAATACAGGTCTATATTTCACTGAAATTGGTGTCACAGTTCGATAGGGACGGAAAGAAAGATTTCGGCACACAGTCCTTCATAAACCAAAGTACTGAATGCTATGTTATGTTGACTTTGTACAAGATTGGTGAGGCCTAATTTGGAGTATTGAGTGCGGTTTTGGCCACCAACCCATAGGAAAGATGTAAAGAATTTGAAAGTGTTCCGAGAAAATTCACAAGGATGTTGCCAGGTCTGGAGGACTTGGGTTATAAGGAAAGATTGAACAGGTCAGGGAACGTAGGAGATTGAGGGGAGATTTGATGCAGTTATACGACTATTTAGAGGTTTATAGATACGGTAAATGCAAGCTGGCTTTTACAACTGAGATGGGTTGGGACTACAATCAGAGGCCATGGGTTAAGGGTGAAAGGTGAAATGTTTAGGAGTTTTCAAAGAGATCACCAGCTTGTAACCCAGCACGGATGGAAAGCGTGCAGGGGAGCCGGCTGGATTCGAACTCAGGACCTTTCGTCCCGGTCTGGCACTGATGCCACTACGCCACCAGCCAGGTCAGGAGATATTGACATGGCATTGAAACTGTGGCACTTTAAATTAGCATTACATAAAGGAAAACCCCAGCTGCATGTCAACAAAGGCTATCTGTGTGAGAGGGTTTAGTTACTGTGGGGCCAGGAAACCATGCAGCTCAGTGGGAACAGGGAATAATACCAATGGAGAGAGTCAAACTGAGCCCGGTCACAAATTGGAGATGGCAGAAATGCCCCACTCTCTTAGAGCATCAGAGAGTTTGAGGGTCGTTCCAGATATCAGCACTGTGCCCAGTTAGAAGAAGATTTCGCTCTCCAACTTGTGTTGAACTTCACTGTAACTGTGTGATGTCAGATCACACCTTGGCAACTCAAGTTATCTCATATCAAATATTGTCCTACACCCACTGATGGATTTTAAAATCTTTCTACAGGTTAAAAACAAGGAATTTGTCTATGGGATTTCAAACACGACACACCAGTTGTGCTGTCCCTATCTGGATATTTAAGTGGAGCAAGGGATTCAATCGTCCATCCTTCCTGCTCAGACTGTGGGGAGGGATTCACTCGGTCATTTGACCAACTGGCAACCCATCATTTTACAGAGGGGAGAGGCCGTTCACCTGCTCAAACTGTGGGAATGGATTCACTCGGTAATCTCAACTGAAGGTACATCAGCAAGTTCACACTGGGGAGCGGCCATTCACCTGCTCAGAATGTGGGAAAGGATTCACTCAGTCATTCGAACTAATGGCGCACCAGTCAGTTCACACTGGGAAGAGGCCATTCACCTGCTCAGACTGTGGGAAGAGATTCACTCGGTCATCTGAACTGAAGGTACATCAGCGAGTTCACACTGGAGAGAGGCCGTTCACCTGCTCAGACTGTGGGATGGGATTTACTCAGTCATCTCACCTACTGAGACATGAGTCCGTTCACACTGGGGAGAAGCCGTTCACCTGCTCAGACTGTGGGAAGGGATTCACTCAGTTATACAACCTACAGAGTCACCAGCGAATTCACACTGGGGAGAAGCCGTTAACCTGCTTAGCCTGTGTGTAGGGATTCCATCAGTCATCCTCCCTACGCAGTCACCAACGAGTTCACACTGGGGAGAGGCCATTTACCTGCTCAGAATGTGGGAAGGGATTCCATCAGTCATCCAAACTACAGAGTCACCAACACGTCCACACAGGGGAGAGGCCATTCACCTGCTCAGACTGTGGGAAGGGATTCTGTCATTCATCCACCCTACAGAGACACCAGCGAGTTCACACTGGGGAGAATCCATTCACCTGCTCAGTCTGTGGGAAGAGATTCACTCAGTCATTTGACCAACTGGCAACCCATCATTTTACAGAGGGGAGAGGCCGTTCACCTGCTCAGACTGTGGGAATGGATTCACTCGGTAATCTCAACTGAAGGCACATCAGCAAGTTCACACTGGGCAAGGCCATTCACCTGTTCTGTGTGTGGGAAGGGATTCAGTCAGTCTTCCCACCTGTGGATATACCAGTCAGTTCACACTGGGCAAAGGCTGGTGATCTGCTGAATTTCTGGGAAAGGATTCACTCAGTCATCTGACCTAATGGCTCACCAGCGAGTTCACACTGGGCAGAGACTGGTCATCTGCTGAATTTCTGGGGAAGGATTCACTCGGTCATCTGACCTAATGGCTAACCAGCGAGTTCACACTGGGCAGAGGCCGTTCACCTGCTCGGACTGTGAGAAGGGATTCACTCGGTCATTCGAACTAATGGCGCACCAGTCAGTTCACACTGGGAAGAGGCCATTCACCTGCTCAGACTGTGGGAAGGGATTCACTCGGTCATCTGAACTGAAGGTATATCAGTGAGTTCACACTGGAGAGAGGCCGTTCACCTGCTCAGACTGTGGGATGGGATTTACTCAGTCATCTCACCTACTGAGACATGAGTCAGTTCACACTGGGGAGAAGCCGTTCACCTGCTCAGACTGTGGGAAGGGATTCACTCAGTTATACAACCTACAGAGTCACCAGCGAATTCACACTGGGGAGAAGCCGTTAACCTGCTTAGCCTGTGTGTAGGGATTCCATCAGTCATCCTCCCTGCGCACCAACGAGTTCACACTGGGGAGAGGCCATTTACCTGCTCAGAATGTGGGAAGGGATTCCATCAGTCATCCAAACTACAGAGTCACCAAAACGTCCACACAGGGGAGAGGCCATTCACCTGCTCAGACTGTGGGAAGGGATTCTGTCATTCATCCACCCTACAGAGACACCAGCGAGTTCACACTGGGGAGAATCGATTCACCTGCTCAGTCTGTGGGAAGAGATTCACTCAGTCATCCGAACTACAGAGTCACCAACACGTCCACACTGGGGAGAGGCTGTTCACCTGGTCAGTCTGTGGGAAGGGATTCACTCAGTCATCCTCCCTACGCAGTCCCCAACGAGTTCACACTGGGGAGAGGCCATTTACCTGCTCAGAATGTGGGAAGGGATTCAGTAATTCATCCACCCTACGCCGTCACCAACGAGTTCACACTGGGGAGAGGCCATTTACCTGCTCAGAATGTGGGAAGGGATTCACTCAGTCATCTGTTCTACAAAAATACCAGCGAGTTCACACTGGGTAGAGGCTGATCACCTGCTCAGACTTTGGGAAGAGATTCTCTTGGCCACCTCCACCAAATGTGCATCATTGCCGTTTATTTCTTCTATCTAAGTACATGACCGTACCCTTCCCAACATTTTAGTTCATTTGCCACTTCTTTGCCATTTCTCCCAATCTATCCAAATCTCTCTACAGACTCTGTTCCGGCCCCTCCACCGATCTTTGTGTCATCGACAAATTTAGCCACAAAGCCATCTATTCCATAATCCAAATCATTGATATAAAATGTAACAAGAAGCGGCCTCAACATGGACCCCTGTGGAACTCCACTGGTAACTGCCCACCAACCAGAATGGGATCCCTTTATTCCCACACTCTGTTTCCTGCCAATCAGCCAACGCTCTATCCACATATGTATTTTTCCCATAATTCCATGGGCTCTTATCTTGTTTAGCAGCCTCATGTGTGGCACCTTGTCAATGGCCTTCTGAAAATCCAAATACACAACATCCACTGCATCTCCCTTGTCTACTTGTAATTTCCTCAAAAAATTGCACTAGGTTTGTCAGGCAGGATTTTTCTTTAAGGAAACCATGCTGAGTTCTGCCTATCTTGTCATATGCCTCCAGGTACTCCGTACCCTCATCCTTGACAATCGACTCCAACAACTTCCCAACCACCGATGTCAAGCTAACAGGTCTATAATTTCCTTTTTGCACCCTTGACCCCTTCTTAAATAGCGGAGTGACATTTGCAAACTTTCAGTCCTCTGGAACCATGCTAGAATCTATTCACTTTTGAAAGATCATTGCTAATGTCTCCTCAATCTCCACTGCTTCTTCCTTCAGAACACAAGGGTGCATTCTGCCTGGTCCAGGAGATTTATCTACCCTTAGACTATTCAGCTTCCTGAGTATTTTCTCTGTCGGCATTGTGACTATACACACTTCTCTTCCCTGACACACTTGAGTGTCCGGTATTCTGCTGATGTTTTCCTCAGTGAAGACTGATGCAAAGTACTCGTTCAGTTCCTCCGCCATCTCCTTATCTCCATTACAATTTCTCCAGCATCATTTTCTATCAGTCCTATATCTATTCTCACCTGTCTTTTACTCTTTATATACTTGAAATAGCTTTTAGTATCCTCTTGGTATTATTTGCTAGCTTCTTTTCATAGTTCATCGTTTTCTTCTTAATGACCTTCTTAGTTTCCTTTGTAAGCTTTTAAAAACTTCCCAATCCTCCGTCTTCCCACTATTTTTTGCTTCCTTGTATGCCGTCTGCTTTGCTTTTACTTTGGCTTTGACTTCTCTTGTCAGCCACGGTTGCATCCTTTTTCCATTCCAAAATTTCTTTTTCGGAATATATCTGTTTTGCACCTTCCTCAATTCTTGCATAAACTCCAGCCACTGCTGCTCTGCCGTCCTTCCCGCTACTGTCCCTTTCCAGTCAACCATGGACAGTTCCTCTCTCATGCCACTGTAATTTCTTTTACTACACTGAAGTACCAACACATCTGATTTTGGTTTCTCTTTCCAAATTTCACAGTGAACTCAATCATGTTATGATCACTGACTCCTGAGGGTTCCTTCACCTCAATCTCTCTCATCACCTCTGGTTCATTACACAATACCCAATCCAGTACAGCTGATCCCCTAGTGGGCTCAACAACAAGCTGTTTTAAAAAGCCATCTCGTAGACATTCTACAAATTCTCTCTCTTGAGATCCAGTGCTGACCTGATTTTCCCAATCAACTCGCATATTAAAATCCCCTACAATTATCATAACACTGCCCTTCTGGCAAGCCCTTTCTATTTCCTGTTGTAATTTGTAGTACACATCACTGCAGCTGTTCGGAGGCCTGTAGAAAACTGCCATTAGGGTCCTCCTACCCCTGCGATTTCTTAGCTCAACCCATAAAGATTCTGCATCTTCCGATCCTATGTGAACTCTTTCTAGTGATTTAATATCAATTCTTACCAATAAAGCCACGCCACCCCCTCGACCGTGCTCTCCTGTCTACGTCAAAGTGTTGAGTGCAAAGATTGTGATGTTATGTTGAAGTTGTATAGGGCGTAACTGAGGACAGACTTGGAGTAATATGTTCAACTCTGGGCACCTACCAAAGGAAATATATGAATATGCTTGAAAGGTTGCAGAGAAAATATCTAATTCCAGAAAGTATGTATTTCAGGTGAAAGGGGGAACAGTACCTCATTAGTCAATTTTACTGCTGTTTACTTATTGTGTAATTTCATCTAATGTTGTATCTTTGCCTTACACTGCTACTGTAAGAATCGATTTATATAAGACAGCAATGTTGACCTGACCCAGCATATTTAACAGAGATGTGTATTGCAAGATTTTCTTTCACACGCAGTGTGGTGGGTGTCTGGACTGAATGCCGGATTGTTGGTGGAGCCAGATGCAATAGAAGCTATTAGATACCACGTGAATGTGTGGAGAATGGATGGTGTGGACCTGGTTTAGGCAGAGGGGATTGGTTCAGGTAGGCATGCAATTGCCAGTTCAATTCGTTCACAACAACGCACTGAGGAGAAGGGTCTGTTCCCCTGATGTACTGTTCAATGTTGCTAAGGCCATAGCTGGAGTGTTGTCTGCATATCCGGTCGTCCGGCTCAAGAAGAACGTGATTAGTCTCGAAAGGCATCGAAATGATTCACGAATTTTGTTGTCGGGACCGGAGGACTCGAATCAAAAGGTGACTGTGGACTGATCCCATCACTGATGGATATGTAATACTGATTCTCCCCTCCGCCACCACAGGCCCCACGATCACGATGCAATTGCAGGGTGATGTTAAGGGTGGCAAATAGCATAAATGTCCATAAGAGAAATAGTGTGACATAATTCACAAACATCGTTTTTGAGTTGATATTTTCGCATTAAGGGGTAGTGCCTGACATAATGGTGAGAGTGTAAGGGGATTGCTTTTGATTTCTTAGTAACTAAATTAGTCTGCAGCTTTTAATAAGCACATAAACCGACTCGAACACGGTCTATTCACAAAATCCTACAAACTCACAGTAAACGCACTGTTGTGGACAGGGCAACCACCACTGCAGTCGCACAGTGCAGTATATACGAGGGAAAACTACGAACATTAATGTGAATTGCCACCTTTCTCTTAACTCCAGCGGCACAGTGATATGTGGGTAGAACTTAGAAACAGGATGTTTCACTCCAGTGGAGCTGTATAATAGACTCCATTAGTCAGTGGGAAATCGAGTTGTCACCGTCCAGACCACCTGAACCTTTGGTCATTTTAATCGTTTTCATTCCTTTCCCTCCCACTCTCCTAAGTTCTCGTTCTCTCTCTCTCTGTCTCTCTCTCTCTGTCTGTCTGTCTCTCTCTCTCTCTATCACACTCACACACACACACACAAATATCTATCTCGTTCTCTCTATATCACCATCCCCACTTGTACCCCACTCTCGTTTCGTCACCTCATTCAGTCGCTATTTCACGTCTCCGCTTGCAACTGCGTTCATGTCTCCCCCGCTGTTCATACTGTCCCTGTGCTGCCGATCGATGGGACGATGCGTCCGGGGTAAACACCTGTGATCAGGCGGTAAATCTGAGTTGCGCTCAGGATTTGGCTTTATTAATGAAGTGAAGCACCAAGATCACCGGATATTTCACTGCGTTGATCATCTGCTCCCTGAATTTTGACTGAGTGACCGCGTAAATAAATGTGTTCGTGCAGCAGCTGAAATTCTTCAGCAAGGCTCCGACGCGATGAAAGATCCATTCAGAATCATTGAAATACCTGAATCCTATTCCTTTGATCTCATAATACATGAAATTGACAATGAGCGTTATCCACAGGAGGATGAAGCTGCCGGAGATGGTGAAGAGTAAAACTACAGACCTCTTCCGGCTCTCCATCTCCGGGTCCCTGCTGTTCTCCCCCTTGCTCTGACCCCTCAGCCCCTTACGGACACGACTGGCCACTAAAATGTGCCTGACTGTCAGAGCGTTGAACAACAGGATCGCAACGAAAGGGATGAACGGATTTAAAACGATATCGAGCCAGGCATTACCCACCCACCCGGGGTCAGTGAAGTTATTGTCCTTGGCTTTACAGAACCACGGTACATTTTTGATTATCTGTCTGGGTTCCCAGAGGAAGTAGCGGGGAACGTTTCTCAGAAAGGACAGCACGCCGGTTGTTGTGAGAACCACAGCCGCAGTTTTCCCGGTGCAATATTTTGTTTTCAGCTTCTGACAGCAGATGGCGACAAATCGATCAAAAGTGAAAGTGACGGTGAACCAGACAGAACAGTATGTGGCTGTAAACCTTAGCACCTGGATAACGCTGCACACAGGGGTGATGCTCAGAAAAGACCACGGTAAGTACTTATATATGATTCGAAATAAAATGACCTCGATGGTAACAGTCAGTAGATCCGCCGCCGCCATGGCCACCAGGTAGCGAGTGGTGCAGGTAGACAGGCCGCACTTTCCCCGGGACAGGATCACCATCGCCGCTAAATTCACTGCAGGGAGAGAGAGAGAAACGAGTAAACACTGGGCATTATTGAGCACGTTCTCCGGGAATGGACACGGGTTCGCGTTTCGGCCAACGGACTGGAGTGCTAGAGGAGTTGAACGGCTGCTTATATAACACCAAACACAGGTCACACTGTCCCTGACCTGCCTTCCTCATTGTGGAGATAAGACGATGTGTGGGAAATCATAAGGAACAACAACGATTTCAGTCCCTGATGGGAGCCGTTGCACTGATTTAACTGCGACTGACCAGGCCTCTGGAAACATCATCGGACCGGGCCGAAGAGCGAGACAAAACACAAGAAACGCTGGAGGAATTCCATGATTGCTCAAGCAGCAAACAGTCAAACGGGTTCGGACCGGGGTCAGAGGGACTGTAGGAACAACTTAGTAACCAGACGCTGAGTGGCTCCATTAATGGATTAACTCCACAGCGCAGTTCAATTCGATAACACACGGCAGTAGATCCGTGGACACTGATTCAGGTGATCAGACCCGATTTTTAACTAACAGGAAGTGGGATCTGACTGTGACAAACTTCACAGGAAGACGTGGAACACAGGAACAGGGGTCCACTCTGATCAAAAGCACAGAAACAGTGAACTTCACAATGTAAACTGCTCCCAGTCACACCGTCACGGAGAGCTGCCCGTTCTCAAGCCTGGGACAACTCTGGAGACGGTGCCACTGAAGTCCTGCACTACACCCCCTCCTGTAGAGCTGCCTGTCCTCAACACCGCGCAAAGTCCCACTACATACCTCCCAGACACCCCTTTCCGGAGGGCTGCCTGTTCAAAACACCGGGACAACTCTGGATACGGTCCCAGTAACATCCTTTCCTGCAGAGCTGCCTTTCGCTAGAACTGCTATGTAGAATATAGCATTTATGCTAAGACTTTTAGCAACAGAATATAGCCTTAATGGTAAGACTCTTGGCAGTGTGATCAGAGGGATCTTGGGGTCCGAATCAATAGGACACTCAAATTCTGCTACGCAGTTGACTCTGTGGTTAAGAAGGCATACGGTACATTGGTCTTCATCAATCGTGGGATTGAGTTTAAGAACCGAGAGGTAATGCTGCATCGATATAGGACCATGGTCAGACCCACATGGAGTACTGTGCTCAGTCTGCTCTCCTCACTACTAGAAGCACGTGGAAAACATAGAAAGTGTGCAGAGGAGATTTAAAAGGATGATGCCTGGATTGGGGATCATGCCTTATGAGAATAGGTTGAGTGAACTCGGCCTTTGCTCCTTGGAGCGACGGAGGATGAGAGGTGACCTGATGGAGATGTACAAGATAATGAGAGGCATTGATTGTGTGGATAGTCAGAGACTTTTTCACAGGGCTGAAATGGTTAGCACGAGAGGGCATAAATTTAAGGTGCTTGGGAGTAAGTACAGAGGAGATGCCGGGGTAATTTGTTTTTTTTTTTACGCAGAGAGTGGTGAGTGCGTGGAATGGGCTGCCAACGGCGCTGGTGGCGGTGGAAACGATAGGTGGATAAGAGAATCCAGGATGGCTACATGGAGCTTAAAGAAATAGATGGCTATGGGTAAAGCCTAGGTATTTCTAAGGTAGGGACATGGTCGGCACAGCTTTGGGGGCCGAATGGCCTGTATTGTGCTTATGGTTTCTATGTTTCTATGGTACAACTCCATGCAAAGTCCCAATGAATTCCTCGCACGTATCCCTTCCTGGAGAACTGTCTGCCTAATACTTTGCGACAGGACTGGACAAACACTGCAGGTCACACCTTCCCAGAGAGTTCTCCGTCCCCAGCACTGGGACAACTCTGAACAAGGACCATGTATTCACTCTGATTAACAACTCAGAAACAGGCAATACCTCAGTGTAAAACTCTCCCAGTCACACATCCCGGACAGCTGCCCGTCCCCGAACACTGGGACAACTCTGAACAAGGACCATGTATTCACTCTGATTAACAACTCAGAAACAGGCAATACCTCAGTGTAAAACTCTCCCAGTCATACATCCTGGACAGCTGCCCGTCCCCAGCACTGGGACCGCTCTGGGCAATGTTCCATTAAAGGTAAGTACCACGTTCAAGTCGATTCCGTGAGCTGAGGAGAGGTTGAGGTTTAGTGCCATTTGTCATTAAATATGAAACATTCTGGACATTGAATTGACAGGATCGATATCACTGACGGATATTTGTGCAATGATGATCACGTTCGAGGACTGCAACATGATCATTATCAGGTTCACATCTGTTAACTCACAGAAATACCAAACAGGAATCGCTCCGCTCACTCACCAGGAACTCCAATGACGGCAATGAACACTCTCAACATTTTATCCGCACTCAAGTACCTATCCAACATTGAAGACATTTTCTCTGTCCAGTGATTTGCTCCCTTGTGCTCCAGGCGATCTCTCGGAATGAAATGTTGAGGCGGCACATGCCGGGGGTTCTAATACCATTTGGCGACTCCACAGGGACAGATTTCAACAGATATAAAAATAAAGATATGTTAATTATTTACAATCCGATTACGTCAGACAAGTGCAATCCCTGCGGAGACCGTTTGTGATTAATTTAGGAATTTATTGTGAAACTGCAAACAACTGAAATTGTGATGGTACTAAGCGATGTAAACAGCGAGAGACATTATTCCAGTAAAGGGGTTAGGTTTCAAAGACCATCAGACCCAACTCTCCACCTCATGATGTGTCGGTGTGACTGTTGTCCATCGGTTGAGCAGATCAACTGAGAGTGATCAACGGCAGTTTCACTCTAATTCTTCATCAATTGTAATCACAATACTTCTCACTCTAACCTCATCTCTCACTCCCAATCACCAATAACTACCCTCAGCATGTTTGTATGAAGCGTTCCAAAATTTGCCATGAGTCAAAAATATATTTAGTTTTATCACCATTGAGAGAAATGTATGTTCCGAGGGAGGAAAAGTTGGAGCCTGCTGATTGTCTCACTCCTACACTAGACAGAGAAAGGTAAAGAGCAGAACCAGTCCCTTCGGCCCACAGTCTGTGACGGATCCTACCTACCGACACGTCAGCAGTCTGCCTACAGTCCCTGCTTCTCCCATCCTCACAACAGTAATCTTGCATTTTTGTGTTCTCTGTTCTCAGAGGAGAAGGGTGGAGAGAAAAGGATAGAGTGGAGAGTCTCCACTGTCTGTGACGGATCCTACCTACCGACACGTGAGCAGTCTGACTACAGTCCCTGCTTCTCCCGTCCTCACAACTGTAATCTTGCATTTCTGTGTTCTCTGTTCTCAGAGTTTTTTTGACCATCTGTGTTCATCAGTTGGGTCCTACAACTTGTCTAAATCTTACAAGCTGTCATATCAAGTACTCTGGGCTTCCACTCTAAATGTAAAGATTATAGGAACCTTTTATCAGACACAAAAATATTGAACTAAATTATATCATTGTCGCTGGTGAGATTGGTTTTGCTTACCTTTAAATGACCGTTTCCCCAGGGATATAAATATTTGACGCATTTCCTGTTTTAGAGTCTCTACCGACAGTGTGTCCTGCAACTTCTCCATTTTCTTCAGTGAGTTAGTCTTCCGGGGGCCCCGAACGATGGCCATCCAACTCTGCACTCTCACAGAGGTGACTGGGTGTCTAAGAACACAACGGGGAGATGGAGACGCGGATAAGAAAGTACAGGGGTGTGTGTGCGCGCGCGCGCCCGTGAGCGTGCATATCTCTGTCTGAATGTGTGCGTAAGTGTGCATGTGTATACCTATATGTGTGTGGGGGTAGGAGTATTTGCTCACAGGGTATGTGTGAAGCGTCTAGTGCAGTAATGTAGTAGTGCTTGTAGTTAGTCCATACTGCATGCTGTGTGCCGCATACTGCTCTCTGTTTGCTACTCTCTGCTCACAGCTATTGCCGCTGGATAGCCTTCTTAATAGAGGATGAAAAGAGGAGCCTAGTGTACAAGCCTCATCTGCCAGTACAGAGCCTCTCCACCATCAAGACTCCTGCAGTGCCTCCTCGGGGCCACACACGGAAACTGGGTATCTTACGGTCCCAGGCTAAACTACAGGGGATCTCGGAGCAGTATTGAGCCCCAGAGACGTGGCGTGCAGGCCCACCACTGTGTGGATACGCCCTGGTGCCCGTCAGCCACTGTCCCAGCTATGGGCAAATAGCCCCGCTGTCTTGTGGTAAGTCTGTTGAGACAGTAAATTAAATTGGTCCCTCCATTTAGTGAAACAGAAGGTTATTAAATTGGAATTTGATGTTACAACAGTACAATTTTTGTGATAACTCATATTAAAGGTAAAGATAATGTGGTTGCTGATTGTCTATCTCGATGTTTCTTTTATGGAGTGATTTTTTTTAACAATTGTAACACTCCTGTATTGTAAGTTGTAAGATGTTATGCGATGATACTATGTATATTGTGTATGTTATAAAATTTATACAATTTTTTCTTGTAAATAATTGATAAAATTTTGTTCTAGACAGACCAATTTTTTTTGGAGGGAGGTGTTACGTATCAGTGGGTATATTGTACTTGTCACGTGACAGTGGTGTTGAAGATATGCTGGACCTAATGTAGTGGTCTTGTGATGGTGGAATGACGTCATTTCCCCGTCAGTAGAGGTCATGTTACGGATTCAGAAACAATAAATATATAAGTTAGGCAGGGTTTTTTATAACAAATAAAATATTTATTAAACACTGAAAAACAAATCCCCAAAAGTAAACAAACAACTAACGTCACCGGAAATCAGCTGCTGTGCGGCAGCTTAAACAGTTCTTAAAGGAATAAATCGAAAACAGTTCGTAAAACGATGCTGCAAAAACAGTTCTTCAAAGTAGTACTGCAAAAGTTCAAAATGCTTACAGTCCATTAACGCAGAGACTTTTTAGTGGATTTAAATTCTCTTTCATGTCGTGTTGTTGCGGTTCCCAGTCCAACTATACTTTTCCCGGATAATTTACGAAGATGAAAATGAAATGGCTTAAAGGCACTGACCTTTCCTTTAGAAAACTCTACCCAAACCTTTCTGCAATTACTTGCAGGGGCTAACACGGGCAGAGCCAACGAATTCCTTCCGAACGAGGATCAAACAAGGTCGAACCTGTTTCACCATCGAAATCGACTTTCCTCGATCTTTTAGCTCCCGAACTCCGATCTTCACTCTCCACTGATTTTTAACTGGCAGTATTATAAAGAAACTGCCGGCAATGACCTTTTAAACTTTAGGCATTAAATAAAATTCCATCATTCAACCAAACTGCGACATAATATTGGACCACGCAGTGGCACGGAGTCAAAATGGCAAATCCGGCCACGAACTGCCCCTCCTCACAGGGAGGGGTCCTCCTTTTATATCCTGTAAAAAATACCTGTCACATGACCTCTACTAGCGGGAAAAAAACGTCACTCCACCATCACAAGACCACTACCTTAGGTCCAGCATATCTTCAACACCCCTGTCACGTGACAAGTACAAGATACCCACGTGTACGTTACAACTTTCCTGCCCAGTTGAGGGGAAGCGTGGATCTCAGACCCCCTTCCTCACCACACAGCCACCAGGTGTCTGCTAACGGGATGGTCTGGGCGTCCAATGTGCCTTCGGGTGGAGGGGAGCCTACGACGTGTCTTTTGCTTAGGTTAACTACACCTGTGTGTAGTTACCTCTGAAATGACCCACTGGACGAGCACAATTCAACCGCCAGGAGTAAGATATGTTAAAGTGCCGGGGATGATTGTATTTAATGTATTTAAGTAAACTACTTAAGAACTTTTTAAAAGCTATTATTAATGCTTTTTGAGAGAGTGATTTAGATGCATATCATATTTTTACTGAGTTAAGTATTGTATGTAATTAGTTTTGCTACAACAAGTGTATGGGACATTGGAAAAAAATGTTGAATTTCCCCATGGGGATGAATAAAGTATCTATCTATCTATCTATCTATCTATCTATCTATCTATCTATCTATCTATCTATCTATCTATCTGTCTGAGTAAAACATTCATAGCTGAACTGATACTGCATTATAAGCTTTTCCAGTATCGGTGTCTAGCTTCTTGTTCCTCCTGTCTGTCTCCTGCTAACTGCTCCTCCACACCACTTACCTCGGACACCTCACCTGATTGTCCTTGCAGGACTGCCCTGGTGCAGTGGTTCAGATGGTACCAGGTGGAGCGTCCTTCTACCTGAACTGCGGTGGGTAATGCCTGAGTCAACGTAAAGGGTCCTTCCCTTCTTGACTCGTTCCACTTTCTCCGAAAAACTCGCACGTAAACCTGGTCTCCTGGTTTGATCGGTCCTTCCCCTTGTACGGTCTCCGGCTCTTTCTGTTTTTCCTGTACATAAATAGACCTATGTATCATAGTTAGCTGCTGCATGTATTGTTTCAATTCTATTTTCAATTGTTCCAAACTAGGTCCTCTATACGGCCCTCTCTACTGGGGCACTGGCATGGGCCTCCCAGTGAGCATCTCATGCGGTGTCAGGCATGTTATTCGATTAGTTTGCATGCGGTAACTCATCAATGCTAACGGTAAAGCATCGACCTAATTAAGTTTAGTGTCTGCACAGATTTTGTTCAGTTTGGCTTTCAGGGTTCCATTAATTCTCTACCATGCCCTGCGACTGAGGGTGGTATACACATCCAAATCTTTGCTTTATCCTTAGCGCTTGTAGTACGAATTTGACCACTTTCTGGATAAAAGCTGAACCATTGTCTGAGCTAACTTCTGCAGGTATTCCAAACCTTAGGATCACTTCATTTGTCAGAAATTTTACCACTGTCTTTGCACCTTGATCTCTTGAAGGTACCTCCTCCACCCATCTGCTAAATCGATCAATTACTACCAGCATGTATCTTTTTCCCTCTCACTGTCTTTATCATGTCTACGTAATCGATCACTAGATGTTTAAATGGTCCTTCAGGTACGGGAATGTGACCTATTGGGGTTGTAATTCCCTTCCGAACATTATTCTGTGCGCATACCTCGCACTGTGACAAGACAAAATCCACTGAAGCCTGTAAATAAGGTGACCAAAAACCATCCTTCTTTATTTTCCTTATCACTTCCCCCCTTGCACAATGGTCCATCCCATGCGCTTCTGAAATCAGAATCGTCAGTGGAGGGTTTGGCGCTACCAGCAAACCGGCTTCCATGCTCCACAGGCCTTCCGGGTTCTGCTTGGTCCCCCTTCGTCTCCACATTGTCTGTTCTGCCAAGGTTGCCTTACCTTGCATTTCAATTAGGTCCTCTACCACTGGTTCTGGAGCTAGGCTTACCTGGGGGGCAACTACAGCTGATGTACATCCAGACGATTTTCTGGCTGCCTCGTCCGCAGCTTAATTTCCCTTTGTTATTACATCATTTCCCTTTTTATGTGCCTGGCATTTTACTATAGCCAATGCTTTTATTAAGTCTAGAACTTGCTGACAATGTTGTATGCGATCTCCACTGCTTTTTTTAAAAAAACGTCTCTGTTTCCACACTGCCCCGAACAAATAATATACTCCATGAGCATATGCGGAATCAGTAAAAATGTCTACTTTCTCACCTTCCATCATTTCACACGCAGCTGCCAAGGCTTTGATTTCCGCTAGTTGGGAAGAACACGGTTGAGGACAGGACTCCATACTAATAATCTTAAAGCTGGACTGATCCTGCTGCACTACTGAGAACCCTGCGTGATTTCCATCATAATCCCTATAACAAGAGCCATCTACAAACAGAACCTTTTTATCTATATTCTCTAGTGGTTCTGACCGTAAATCTGCCCTCAATTTGGCAAATGCCATCGTCTTCCCTACACAATCATGGGGTTCTCCTTCATAGTCTAAAGGGACAAAATCGGCTATATTACTGGTAGTGTATCTCTGTATAGTTATGTCTGGAAATGTCAATAGCATCTGATACGCTGCTATCCTGGCTGGCGTCAGCACAAATTTCCCTCTTTCCAGCAATTCTGCTACTTTGTGGTGTGTGCACAGAGTCACAGGATAGTCCAGGGTTACAGATGATGCCTTTTCATACGTATAGGATAGCGCCGCCAATCCCCGATAACAGGGTGGATACCCCCGAGCCACCTCATCTAGTCTCGTACTGTAGTATGCTATCGGCTGTTTTGCTTTTCCTGTGCCTGTCTCTTGTGTTAGAACCGCTGTGACATAACTTTCCTGTCGGTTGGATACAAACAAATGAAAAACCTTCTCGTAGTCAGGCAAAGCTAATGCTGGTGCTGACTGCAATTCCTGCTTAATAGTATTGAAAGCTATCTCCGCCTCTCCATTCCACTGTAAACTGTTCTTCAAATTTGTATGTCCTGCTTCTTTCATTATCTTTCTCAAAGGTGCCACAATCTCAACATATTCTCCTATCCAATCTGAGCTGTACCCTGCCATTCCCAAAAACGTCATCATCTGCCCTACAGTCTGGGGTTTTGGGACCTTAGTTATTACCTCAATCTGATCTGGTGCTATCGCCTTCGCTCCCTTGGATATTACCCTGCCTAAGTATTCCACTTGCTGCGTGCAAAATTGCAGTTTCTTTTTGGATACTTTATTTCCTCGGTGTGCCAGCTTCTCTAACAGAGTTATAGTGTCCTGCTTACACTGTTCCTCGCTGTGGGAGCAAATCAACAGGTCATCCACATACTGTAACAATGTACTTTCCAATGATATGCCCTCTAGGTCTGCCTTCAACAGCTGATTAAAAACGTGGTAAATGTTTAAACCCTTGCGGCATTCTGGCATAGATATACTGAGCACCTCTATAAGTAAATACAAACAAATACTGACACTGATCGGCCAGAGGAATGCTGAAGAAAGCCGAACACAAATCAATCACTGAAAAGTAACTTGCTTCTGGTGGAACATTAGTCAAAAGCGTGTGTGGGTAGGAGACTACCGCTGGCCAGTCCTCTACCACATCATTTACCGCTCACAAATCATGCACCAATCTCCACTTAGATTTATCTGCTTTTAAGACCGGCAGCAACGGGGTATTGCATGGACTGTTCGTTCTTTTAAGCACTCCTATTTCAAGCAACCCCTGCACTGTCGATGCTATTCCCTCTTCTGCTTCTGGTCTTAGAGGGTATTGTGGTCTCCTGGGTAGAATTGCTCCCCTTTTCAGCCTTATTTCCACCGGACTAGCTGTTTTTATTTTCCCTACGTCCTTGTCATGCTGTGACCACAGAATAGACGGCAACTCATCTAACCTTCTATCTTTCTGCTGGCCTCTTTCCTTTCCCAGCAAGGGCAGGTGTGGTTGGGGAGTTATTTCGACCTCTCTCACTGTCCCTACCATACCGACACTTATCATTATTTTAATGCAATTGTTGTCTTCTGATATCCACACCTGTCGTGATTTTCCTCCACACTGTTACGGTTTCAGCACTCTTAACTAAGGGTCCTAAGTCTTTAGACTGATATCCCTTGTTGACCAACAACATTACGTGGGGCGCAGCCTCCGGTATCCTGTACCATTTTTCAAAAAGGTGTTCCACTTAACTTGTAAAGCTGCCCCTTGCTTTCCAATTATCACAGCCTCCCCTTCCAGGTGCTGTTGGGTACATGCCTCCAGGTGCCATCTCTCCTCTAACTCCCAGTTCTGAGTCTCGTCAAAAATCACTGTACAATGTAGCTCAGATTTAGGCATTAACCCCCTTGATAATATAGCCTGCACGCCCTTTTTCCATTTCTCCCAGGTTTCCTGAATCTGATCTGCGATGTCTCCTATCCAAAAGACATTAGCCTTCTTGTCTTCTCGCACTATCAATTGAGCCCCTGCTCTTTCCACACTCAGCCCATTTCTGGGTCATTCTAATTTTAATTCCAGTTTCAATAAGGCATCTCTGCCTAACAAATTAATCGGAGTTCCTTTGAATACTAGCACCAGCAAAACAATTCCTTTATTTCCCATTCTCAACCACACTGGAGCCGTGCACTGTGTCAACTGTGTTTTCCCCGAGAACCCTACCGTCTTAATAAACTTTCCTGACATGGGAAGGTGAAGGGCATACTGTGGCTGTACGCAAGTGTACGTGGCTCCAGTATCTATCATCATTGGTGTCAGTTGCCCTTCTAACATAACCTGAACAATGGGTTCCTCGTCTGCCTCCCTTGTTATCATTGGGTAATGTCCCTTCCCACTCGAGTTCTCGGGGCACCCCTAATACCTCGCATAGGGATTCACAGGTCCGCTTGGGCCTGTGGGGCTGGTCCTTGGCTAAACTTTAGTTCCCTTCTTATCGGTTCCTGCTGGTGTGTGACAGGCCATGGTGTAAACGGACAATCTCTTCTCATGTGACCTGGCTGATTACATCCCCAGCACAATCTCTCTACCTCTATTTCCCCCTGTTTGCTCATTGGTCCCCTCTGCCCATAGCTCCTCTGTCCCCCTCCTTGGGACTTCCAGTCCTGTCTGGGTTGTTTGAATTTTGTCTGTTCCTGATAGGGCATTTGTGGGAATGCTCCTCCAAAGACGTTGATTATTGGCATGGAGTTTTCCAGCCCTTGTCTTACAGTATGATTGGTCCCTCCATATAACCGTGCTTTGTCCAGTTTGATGGCTGTACTCGAACTGGTGGTTGCTGGCAGCATCTTTTTGTTTTTCCCTTTTTCCTTCTTTTTGAGTTCTTCAAGCTGCATTTGTATTAACTTTCTTTGCACCTCTTCCTGCTGCTCAGCCAACCTTCGTTTGTCTTTCCGGTATTTCTCAACCGCAGGGACTACGTGGTCTCTAAATTCTTGTGGGGTCATTGACGTCAGCCCAAGCACTTCCTCCAGTTTGGATTTTACTTACGGAGGCATTGCATCCAAAATGCTATGTCGGAACAGAGTGGTGATAAATAAGCTATTTTTCACCTCTTGCTCAGTCTCCAGTCTCCACCTTTTCAACTGGTTTTCTACTTAGGTTGCTGGGTTATCAGTGTCTCCCAGTCGATCCCTCTTTAAGGCTTTGGGGTCCACTTTGGGTGGATAAAGCTTTCTGAGGACTTGCCATACCCTCTGCCTCTCTCTGTCAAACCCGTCTCCATCAGTTCTCGGGTCGTTCGAGTTTACTATGCCAGCCATTTCCATTAGTTCGTTAAATTTGGAGGTTCCCATCAACCTTATCAATAGTGCCTTCAAATCTCCCATAGCCAATAATCGTCCTGCTGTTTCTTCCTCAAAGGCTCTAATCCATTTCCCTGCTCCTTCATGTAGATTGGGCAGAGTGTTTTTCAGCCCTTCAAGGTCCTGGGATCCCCAAGGGATGTACTGCACTTGTCCTGATCCTTTAACTAACAACGGCATCATTCTTCCTCCTCCTTCCCACCTGCCCTGGCTCTCCTCCTCGCCTGACTCCGAATCTGTCTCAGGGTATGTCTTTACTGCCTCCCACACAAATGTCTCCGGGGTCCTCTTCTTCCCTCGGTCTCCCTGTGGAGTCCTTCCTTTCTGTCCTGATTCAATACTTGTTTGGCCCCTGGAGTATTTTTCGCATCTCCTCTGGCAATCCCCTCTCAGTAACTTATCTCGCTCTCTCTCTACTTCCGCAAGTGGCTGCCCTACCGCCTCCTTCTGCTCTCCTGGGCTTCTGCCTCCTACCTCTTCCCCACAAATTCTCGCATCCTCTCTCTCTCCACTTAACTCTAGCTCCTCCAATGAGTCACCTTCTCTTTCTTCCTGTACTCGTGCTTGATTCCTGTATCCTGTATCCGTACTCGTGCTTGATTCCCTTTTCTCTTGTGTTTCTCCAAGACTCTCATCTCCTATCTTTTTTCCACTTCTTCTTGAATGCCTCATCTCTTCCTGCCCTGATGAGCCACTTTCTTTTCTAGTCTGTTTATTTCTACAGTATAACCGATACTCCTCATACTCCTTTTCTTCTCTCAAGTATTTCATCTGTTCAATCTCTTTTTCCATTTCTCTCTTTGCCTGTTCCACCTTTATCCTTTCTGCCTGTATCTCCTTCCATATCGCCGCTTTTTCCTTCTCATATTGTCTTTTTTCCTCCTCGTTATCCCAAACGTGTACTTCTCCCTGCATGTTTACTGTTCCCGTCAGCAGGGGGCACTGCTTAGGGTTTCCTTCCTCATTATAGGGCGGGTGCTTTTCTGTTTCTTTCGCATCCGGGTACGGAGCTGAAGACAGTTTCTCACTGTACCTCCTTCTCTCTAACAGACTGTTTCTCTAGCACCTTAGTGTCTTCCTTGCTTGTAATCAATATTCTACTGCCCTCCTCGGCCTTTCTCCCTCCGTTCTGAAGGGTTTTAGCACTTCCATTTCTCGTTCTCTTTTTTGCCCTCTTTTCTTAGATTTATCTTTTGGTTTGTAATTTTTAATTAGTCCCTCCATTTCTTCGCACAAGCTTACATCAAACGTTCCTTCTCTTGGCCATTTTGTGACCATGTTTTTGGTTCTCTTTTCCCATTTTTCTGAAGTTTTTGTGATCTCATATTTATTTACCGGGAATTTTTTTGCTCAGAATCTCTACTGCCGTTCCTTTACCTGTCATGTTGTTCTTTCTTTATAAGGTATTTCAGAGATTCACAGATCGTTTACTGGATAATATTATTTACTCTAATTCTAACCCTAGTCTATCGTCTATCTACCAGCACTTTAAACTATATATTGGACTGTCCTTGTTTCCTATTCTGTTCTGCCCGTACAGACCTCTATTCAGAGCGGTACTCACAGAATCTTTCTCTTTGCACCTCGTCTATTCAGACCTTTATCTCTTAAAGCGGTATCCACGAGGATTTTCTCTATTTTCCCTTTCCCTACTCGTTCAGACCTTCGTTTTATACGAAGCGGTATCCACAGGGATTTTCCAACACCACGTGGAATTTTTCTTAACATAACTTCTTATTAACTTATTTGTACTTACCCTCACTGCAGTGTTCTTGATCAATCCTCTGAGACTCCTGTTAACCCCCAATTCTGCCAGATTCTTTGGACCGGAGAGACCCTTCGGCAGTGGTTCCACACTTCTGAGACTCTAAGACCTCCCCAAAACCAACAGGATTCTTAGTCCACTTTGTCGCAAAAAGCGCTTACCTTTTGTTTGGGTGCACCCTTAATTCTGTTAGCCTTGTGGGGGTCCCTAGAGGACTGGGAAGCGTCCCCAATCTGCCGTTTCCTTTCCGCAGGTCTTTTTCCTGTCCTGCCGCGGTCACCAATTTTGTCGTGGTTTTTCATGCCCCACAAACGAGCAGGAGACGCAGAAGATTCTTCAAGAAGTATTAAACTTTAATTTGCAAATCAAAGCTGAGACAGTCAGTGAGCTAGTCGCTGATTGCCCACCGATCCTTGTACATAGCATTTTTTATAGCAATCGCCTGGTTTAGTTGCATTAGCATATCCAATCGGTCTATAGGTGCGTATCACAAGTACATCCGCCACTATTGTTTCTACCCATTGACTTAATCATGTTTTAATCTACATCTCTTAGCTACCTCTCATTAACACACCATTGTCTTCTACATTCAATTGGATACATGCATAGCAAATAGCAAACTCAGACTACATAATCCACATCTCTTAGCTACCGCTCATTGACACACCATTGTCTTCTACATTCTTAAGGTTTCATTCTCTAGCAAATAGCAAGTTCAAAGCTGACTACATAGTTATGGTTACACAGCAAACAATGCAATTTTTATACTCCAATACGAACATATCTAATTGTTCCTTTTAATGCAAAACATCCAGTCCCAGCAACAGCCGTGTAATTTTTTTTCTGCATTTTGTTCAAAATTAATCACATCTTTCCTGGAGGTAGCTGAGCAAAACCCGCAATAATATTCCAAATTAATCCTCAACGAAGTCTTAAACAACATCAGCATAGCCGTTCAGTTCTCTGTAAGTCATCCGTACAATCGAACAGATCCTTTCCCGTAGTGAATACCGAATCAAGGTATTCATTAAGTATCTCTGCTATCTCCTTCTGTTCTATACACAATTTTCCGCTGTCACACTTGATTGGTCAATATTCTCTGACGTCTTATACTCTTGCTCTTCACTTTGTTATAGAATGCCTTGGGATTTTCCTTAATCCTGCCCACCAAAACCTTGTCATGACCCCTTCTGGCTCTCCTAATTTCATTCTTAAACTCCTTCCTGCTGGTTCTTCAAGATTTTTTCAACCTTTCGTATGGTTTTCTTTTCTTCTTGACTAGATTTACAACCGCCTTTATACACCTCTGCTCCTGTACCGTCCACAACATTCCCTGTCTAATCGGAAAGTTCCTATGCTGAACTCCTCGCAAATATCCCCTGAACGTTTGCCAAATTTCTTACATAAGTTTCCCTGAGAATATCTGCTCCCATTTTATGATTCCATATTCCTGCCTGATAGCCTCATACTTCCCTTTACTACAATTAAACGTTTTCCTAACTTGTTTTTTTCCTCTCCTTTTCCAATACCATGGTAAGGAGATATAATTTTGATCACTATCTTTAAACTGCTCCCCCACTGAGAGATCTAACACCTGTCCAGATTCATTTTCCTATACAAGATCAAGTACAGCCTCCTCTCCTGTAGGCTTATCTACATATTATGTCAAGAAACCTTCCTGAACACACTTAACAAACTCTACCCCATCTAAAACCTTTGCTCCAGGGATCTGCCAATCAATATTGGAAAATTAAAATCTCCCACCAAGACAATCCTGTTATTATTACACCTTTCCAGAATTTGTTTCCCTATCTGCTCCTCGATGTCCCGATTACTATTGGGCAGTCTATAAAAACACCCTGTAAAGTTACTGACCCCTTCCTGTTCCTAACCTCCACCCACTCAACCTCCACTCGGTAGACAATACTTCCATGACCTCCTCCTTTACTGCAGTCGTGACAATATCTCTGATCAGAAGTGACAAACCCCCACCTCTTCTGCCTCCCTCACAGTCCTTTCTGAAACGTCTAAAGCCTGGCACTCGACATAGCTATTCCTGCCCCTGAGCCATCCAAGTCTCTGTAATGGGCACAACATCATAGTTTCAAGTACTGATCCACGCTCTAAGCTCATAATACAAGTTCATAATACTGGCTGCATTAAAATAGATACGTCTCAAACCATCGGTCCGAGCGCATTCCTTCTCTATCACCTGCCTATCCTCTCTCTCGTAATATCTACAAGATTTCTCTATTTGTGAGTCGACCGCCTCTTCCTCCGTCTCTTCAGTGCGGTTCCCACCCCCAGAAATTCTAGTTTAAACTCTCCCTAACAGCCTTAGCAAACCAGTGACATGCCTTTACAAGGCAGATGACCTGACATCAGTGGTCACATACGAAGCACCTGCGAAATGCTCCAACTGCTCACAGGTCCATCTAACACCTGCTCTCATGACCTTTCGTGTCCATGATCGTGGTGTGACACAGTTGTTCCCGGACACCCCCCTCCCCCCCCAATCCTTTCCAGTGGTGGAGTGCAGTCAAACTAAGTGAAGGCGCGCCTCACGCCGTCTTTGCTGGAGACGTATCTCCACGTCGCCACCTGTAAGCACAGTAGCAACAGGTGACCAGCATTCAGACAGACTGACTGCTATATCGATAAATACTGTATCTTCATATTTCTGGGCTGAATTTCATTTTAATTTATTGGTGTGTAATTCTTACCAGAATAGCACAAGCTCGCTTTGAATGTTGAATCCTGTTTTGTTTGGTGAACATACATCATGTGAAGGTTTACTGTGAGTGGGACAGAGGTGGTGGAATTCCCTCAACACCTTGTCTGAGTATGTGCAATTCTATCCCTATGTTCTTCCCTCCTGCCTCCATGGTGCGCTCACCTGCTCTGTCTCCGCTTTTCTCCCCACCATTCACCCTCTCAATACACCGTTCTCTCTCAGTTTTATTCTTCCATCTTCTCTTACCCTCGTCTCCCTACTCTCTTCCTTTCTCCTCTCACCTTAATATTCCTCCTCCTTCTACCTCACTTCCCCCTATCTCTCCTCAGACCCACCTCTCACTCTCACATTCTCCCTTTTCTGTCTACAACCTTACCCTCTCCCTTCACTAACGATAGCAACCCATCCCTTTCAATGTGCGATAGTGACAGAGACACAATTGTCGGCAAGATAAACAGTGTTTGTGCTGTGTTTGGATATCGGAACTTGGCTGGCATTCAGAGGAGATAGTAGCAAAGTGGAAAGAGGAGGAGAGAAAAAGACAGAGAAGGAGAGAGGAGAAAGAGAGAGGAAGAGAGCGAGGGAAAGATTTCAGGAATTCTGGGGAAGAGAGAAAGAGTTTGGGGAGAGAAAGATAGAAGAGAGGGACAGGGAGAGTAGGAGGGCGGGACAGATGCGGAAACGAGAGACGAGGGAAGAATAAAGAGCTGAGGGAGAGAGAATGAGAGAGAAAATAATTGAAGGAGAGAAAATGAAAGGAGAGAGGCAATGGGCTTGGAGACTTGGGAGAGAGAGCCTGGGGAGAAAGAATGTTCACAAAATTCATGTTACTGATCACCTTAACAAAATGGCAGCCTCCGCCTTTTCAAGCACAAGGCAAAAAGACATGCGTTTGGTTTGTCTACTTCTACTGTTCTTGCTCTTGTCCCGTTGACGTTTACTTCTATATTTCAAACCCATCTCCAGTAATAGTTACAGTAATTCTTCAAGTAATTCATAATGTTCCTTTCAGGTCTTTGCAACAGGAGACTATCTACATATTGAATTAAACACGGGGGAGCTGAAAAAGCTTTCAGCCTGTTTGCCAACAGCTGATATCAAATTGTCGGCGAATTCTGAAAACCTTGCGGCAGAACAGTCGAAGTATACTTCTGTCCTTGCGGAGTGAAAGTTTATTAAAATTGACACTCTCTTTTCAATGGAATAGACCAAACTCCATTACTTATATTGAGCACTGTAAGCCAAGTTACTACGGTGTTCTGCTCAATCATATTCCCGGATTCGTGGAGGAGGGACGGAATGCATGGTTATAAATAACCCCAGACTGAACTTGCCCAGGCGTCATCTCTGAGAGGAGATTATTTATCGGATAGGCCTGGAAAGCACTCCGATTCTTTTCAAGCAAAAACAACCTATTTCATAGGTATGGCTATTCCGAACACACAGAATAGAAAGAAATCAATAAATTAAAAACACCAGAAATATGCTGACTTAAGAAAGGAAAATTAAAGACTATGGCACATAAACTGTGTCGCAATTGTAATATCTACTGCTGCTTTCATCTCAAGTTATTTAAAAATACATATGAACAATGAATACATATGAACACAGCAATACGTATGTAAGTCTCCGGAAAGCCACAATAATAAACACGGCCAGAATAGTCCGAAAGTTCCGAGCAATTGAGAAACCACTGTTCTTGTCTATGTCCACACCTCAAGTTTTACTAGTTTTCACGGAGGAAATAAAATCATAAACATGCGATTGTGTTGGAGTGAATGCAGAGGAGATTAAACATGCAGTTTGCTCGGATGGAAATTTATTAGTGATCACGAAGTGAGATAACATTCTTTCCTTGAAGGAGAGTAGGCATTGGGGGTTTCCATAGAAACTGCACAATTATGATCAGAATGCACGAGTTCTGTAGATTTAAATGTTTCTCCTTAACAGGTTCATCTAATGTGACGGATAAATGCAAGATTTACAGCAAGTTTGTGTTGACTGTTAACATTTCTTGTCGTTTTTATTCCCATGCAAAATGTAAAGTAATGTATGAATAACGATTAATTTTGCGGGACGGTCGATGTGCCTGACAGGTTTTCGTTTGTGCTTGCGCCAGCAGGGGGGCATGGAAGTTGGTGATGTGCCTATTCAGTTTGGTCGTTTCGTTCTTTACCGAGGGGCTGAGATTTGGAGATTGACGATCGTGCCACCTGTTTCCTTCACTTTCTTGGTTTCCTGGCTACCTGGGGAATTGAAGAATTTCAGAGTTGTGTACTTTGATAATAAAATATACCTTGGAACCTTTGAGAGGCATTTCCACTGATACGGTATTGGATGTTCTCAGATCCCGGCATGCTCTATCATGATCGAAAGGGGCGTGGCGGTGACCAGGCGGGAAGATGGGGGAAAACATTAAACTAATATGTAAGATCAGTTCATTAATTGTTGGGCGGGTGAAATCGCGGGCAGCGGGTGTCGAAGTGTTTGTTCCTGCGTTTCATCTCTCTATGGCTCTAAACAAGTTTCATTCTCCCCGCTGTGACTTTGTTTCGTAATCAGCATATCTGCAGTGTCACGGTGGAAAGCACCGCAAGCGCCTCTGAGAAGAGGTCAGACATTCTGTTTATTAATGAATTGAATAATTGGCGTGAGCGGATATTTCGCTGCGCTGATGAACTGCTCTCTGAACTTGGACTGAGTTATCCCATAAATAAACGTGTTTGTGCAGCAACTTAATATCGCCAGCATATATCCCGAATGCCGAAATATGTACTCCGAATCGTTGTAATTATTTGGGTCAGCTCCGGCAATGATATAATATAGGAATTCGGCAACATTCACTGACCACAGGATTATACAACTTCCGGAGATGGAGAGAAGTAAGATCACAGACCTCGTCCTCCTCTCCATCTCCGAGTCTCTGCGGTTCTCCGTCGAGCCCTGACCCCCCAGCCCCTTGCGGACGCGACTAGTCACTAAAATGTGTCTGACTGTCAGAGTGTTGAACAATAATATCAGCAAAAAAGGGAGTAATGGCGTTCGAACGGTAGAAAGCCATCGATACACCACCCACCCGGGATCCGTATAGTAGCTTGGCTCTCGAATACAGTCCCAGGGTATATTGTCAGTCACGTTCACAGAACGAAATGTAAAGAAGAAGGGCACATTTTTTACACAGAGCAGAGACCCAGCTGTTGTCAGAACCACAGCCGCAGTTTTCCCGGTGCAATACTTTGCTTTCCGCTTCTGGCAACAGATGGCGACAAACCGATCAAACGTGAAAGTGACGGTGAACCAGAGAGAACAGTCTGTTGCAGCCATTCCCAGGGCGGAGATCGCGCTGCATACGGGGGTGATGTCCAGGAAAGTCCCGGGGAAGTAATAATAACTGACCCGCCACAATATGACCTGAAAGATGATGGTTAGTAGATCCGCCGTTGCCATGGACACCAGGTACCGCGTGGTGCAGAAGGAGAGGCCGCACTTTCCCCGGGACAGGATCACAATCGCCACTAAATTCACTGGGGGAACAGCAAAAAGAAAGAGTGAGTTACTGCCTCTCCGTTCCGTCTGCCCGAGCACAGAAATAAGCTGGAAATTGAGAACAATAAAACTTTCCAGACAATACATTTCTGGAGATTTAGAAGGTGTAAAACGTTACGGTGCTCGGTACAGGAAGGGGAGCAGTGGTTGGGAAGGAGGTATTGTCAACTGATTACCGAGGGAAACTTGGAGAAATCGATATAAGTCTACAAACCTCAGGTTTTCGAGTCGACTGGAAAGCCTGTTCACCTCGGCAACTTCCTCAGCAATGACGATTGCCGCTTTCACGACACCTATATTCTGTTGCTCCCCTCGTATAGCGAAGCCTGGCTCCCCCCGCAAATCTCACAAGAAATTTATTTCTACGTTCGTGTGTCTTCCTCTCCTTCTCGACTCTCATTTGTCACCCGCCCACAGGGGCCGCGCCTAGCTCGCTTCTTTCAGATTCCACGCCTACTCTTGGTTGTGGTGGGTTCACACTATGTCGAGGAATCGGATCAGAAATTCCCAAGTTTGGCTAGTAAAAATATTAGATATTTTTCACGGTAGTGCTTAAGAATACTATTTTCAAGGAAAAACTCAATGGGTACCTCAGAACATCTCCTATTTTAGGTGCTGCTCCAAATTGCTTCATTATTATTCTAGATGCTTCGATACTTATTATTCCAGAGCGGAGTATCGCTTGTACTTTAGCCGTCTGACGTCTAACTGACACCGCTCACTTCACCGATATTAGCGCGTGGAAACAAACACTGGTGCACGGACGCCCACCCAGCTTTCCTTTGAATTTTCGAAACTCCCTATGGATCGAGGCTAACACACAAGTGAACACTACCAGTAGTCCTTGAATCTCAAGAGAGATTCGCTTCCCTCGTTCGTTTCAAAGTTAGAGTAATTCCTTAAAAAACGAGTACAATGCCTTTAAATTTCATTCTAAATCATGTTGCGCGATTGATACAGAATCACCTTAAGGGCGTCGAGCGCGCTGCATTATCAGAGTTTATCAACTTGGAGTTTATGCTTTGCATTGATAAATCACGACTGCCTGCCATCAAGCACAAAATGAATCCATCTCTCCGATCTTCCACTCTACATCTGTTTCACCTGCCGGTTTAATTTCAGCCGAGGCCACTGGTTAAACTGCAAGGAAACTCCTGAATGAACACAGGGTTTTGTCACAATGTCTGCACCGCACTCACTGATACACCAGCATCACAACGCTGTCGGTAACTCACCGAGTTCAAAGACCGCGCACACGGAACTGTAAATGTCAATTCGCCCATGATCTTACCAGGAGCACCAATGACGGAAATGATCAAAAAATACATCTTTCTCACACGGAAAAATGTCTCAAGCATGTTGTTGAGATTCAGCCTGTCTTCCAGCTGCCCGCGATCTCGCTGAAGAAACTCTGAGCTGATGAATCTCCACGGTCATTCATTTATACTCGCTCCAGCACACTGAATATTCAATACTACACAAGGCTGACGTGTCTTCCAACAGCTGGGTAAAAATAAAAATCATGTCATTCAAATCCCAATTGTGATGAGGTATGGATAGCTTGACAGCAAATTGCAAAACCTCAAAGACAAAGAAATGACGATCGGAGAAGTCAGTGAATGTTGTTGTGAGAAACGCTCAGGCTTGACTCTCGGTTTCATGATTGTTATTGTTGCTCTTGTCCATTCCTAGACTCCATAGGCATTGTTATCATAGACCAATGCTGCACTGTCATTGGGCAGCCCTGTTTCACTCTGAAAATTGTCTCAGTTATAGATCATGCAACAGGAATATAAAAAAGAATATGTTACTTGTACGTTCCCGTTATGTTGTGAAGAGCCTTAACCCAATATCGCATCCAGTCTTACGAAGATACTGAACGAATGTAAACGGTTAATCAAATTAATTGGAACACACACGAAGGAGGAACTCAGCAGGTCAGGCGCATCTGTGGAATTGAATGAACAGTCGATGTTTCTGGCAGAGACCATTCTTCACATGTATTAATTCTTCGTCGAGTAGCTCAGCTCCAACAACAAAAAGCAGAATTTCCCAGAGGCCAAGCATTTCAATTGCTGTCCCCATTCCCGGTCCGACAGGTCGTTCCAAGGCCTGTTATTCTTCCACGACGAGACCACACTCAGGCTGGAGGACTGACAACTTACACCCTGTCTCGGCAACCTGCAAACTTATGGCACGAAGATGGAAATCTCTTCCTTTCGGTATTTCCCGGTGCCCCTTCCCTTTTGTCACATCCCCGCTCTAGCCTCTTAATATTCTCCTCACTTTCCTCTGACCTCCCTCATCCTTCCTGTGTTCCCATGATGCACTTTCCACTTCAGTCAGCTTCCTACTTCTTCAGCTCTTCTCCTTCTCCACATAACTTTCCAGCTACTGATCTCGTCCACCTTCCCCAAACACCTGGCATCACCTATCAGCTTCCAGCTTGTCCTCCTCCCGTTCTCCACCTCTCCCAACATTATTATTCTGTCCATTTCCCTCCTTCCTCTCTGGTACTCTTGAAGGACCGTGACCCATAAAGTCATTTTCATTGATGCTCTCTGAGCTGCAGAGTTCATCCAGCGTTTTGTATGCGCATCACATTGAAGCAGTCCCTCGGATGGTAAACCAGCTCCCATCAAGTTTCGCACCGGTATGAAGCAGCGACATTCATTCAGAGCACAGATGCCCCTCGAACTGTTGCAAATGCTGACAGCGACAGAGCACCCGCATTCTTAAATGTGTACCAACATCAACATTGATGTTGGGGAAGTCCAGAGCGAGTGGTCACAGTTCAAGGTTAAAGAGGAAGCCTTTTAGGACCGAGATGAGGAAAATCTTCTTCACACAGAGAGTGGAGAATCTGTGGAATTCTCTGCCTCAGGAAACAGTTGAGGCCGGTTCATTGGCTATATTTAAGGGGAAGTTAGATATGGCCCTTGTGGCTAATGTGATCAGGGGGATATGGAGAGAAAGCAGGTACAGGGTTCTGAGTTGGATGATCAGCCATGATCATACTGAATGGCGGTGCAGGCTCGAAGGGCCGAATGGCCTACTCCTCCACCTATTTTCTATGTTTCTATGTTTACCACAATGACAATTGGTTTCCAGATGCACTAAAGTAGTGAGGTTGTTGACGGCGAGGTAGTTAGTCAGATTTACATATTTCACAACCTGAATTGTACTTTCACCCCTTGGAAGTTTTCATGTCTGTAGTGTTTGTTTTACAACATTGAGTCACATCAAATTTCATCTGGATTTCTTTTGACACTGATTGCATAATAATTGACCCCCTTTAATATTACAAACCAAATCACTACTGGTGCAGCAAAGTTTTAGATGTCACGTAAACAGTTCAAAGGAGAACACCGTGTGCGGACAAGATGTACTGCAAATATACAACAAAATTGATTGTGCTACAAATACACATATGTCTGGATGGTCCAACTCATGGTGCGTCAGGATGCTGGCGAAAGCTACACCATGAACACAAAGGAGCACTCACGCAACTCCGCCAAACGGTATTGTAAAACACAAGTACAGAGATGCGTACAGAAAATTTCCAAATCACTGAATTTCCCCTTGGAGTACAGTAATCAATAAGAAATGGAAAGAAAATGGTACACTGTACATATGCAATTCTATGTTACATTAACATAAAGAGGGGGGAAGTGTAATGTGGATCGATTTCTTTCAGAGCATTGACTCCCGCTACTTATGGACTGATGGTACCTATGCGCATTGATCTGTTGTCTGCAAATTTGCACATGCGCATTGATCTGTTGCCTGCATGTTTGCACATGCGCATTAATCTGTTGTCCGCATATTTGCACATGCGCATTTCTCTCTCTCTCTCTCTCTCTCTCTCTCTCTCTCTCTCTCTCTCTCTCTCTCTCTCTCTCTCTCTCTCTCTCTCTCTCTCTCTCTCTCTCTCTCTCTCTCTCTCTCTCTCTCTCTCTCTCTCTCTCTCTCTCTCTCCCTCCCTCCCTCTCTCTCCCTCTCCAATTGAATACACCAGTTAAAGCTGTCACCCGCAAGTGTGTTTTTATTTTACTTTATTGATATATAATTGCACAGACACAAAATTCCCGTACCTTACCACTCAAGAGTTTGGAGCCGCACTGTCACATTTTTACTTCATATGGCAGGGATATCCTGGAACTCCTAACCGAAGCCAAGTGTACAATGGATGTGCAATTTGAGGCATTTCTACATTGATATGCTTGTCTGTCCTTCCGGGGACAGTTTAGCGTCTGGATTAGTTTCCGTGTCCATTTCCTCATTGACATGATGACTCGGTAAAGAGAGACGTTAAACATCAAAATGGAAACCGAAAGACAGTAAGCGTGTCACAAGAGCCTCCTGCACACATCGCGTTACCTCTAGGGGTCTCAGAGCCGTAGGCTGGTTCAGGCCGCACTAGGAACTATATAAAAACTTCCGATCGGTTGATTGCTACTGATCCCAGTCCGCTGCGTTGTACTTTCTCATATCATTGGACTCTGTGACACAATAAAACTTCCTGATCTGGAACGTTGCTGCTTCCAGGGAGCTTGCCTTTATTATCTGAGCAAATGATTTAACTTGTTGGGATATTATTGTGCAATTTTACAAGACACCGGTTAGGCTGAAACTACTTCATCCAATTATTGTTGCTGCATTTAAAAAAAAGATGCAGAAGGTGTAGAAGAGGCTTATCAGTATGCATAAGGGGCGAATGCTGGCGGGAGATTTGATAGAGGTTTACAAGTCTGAAGAAAGCCTAAGCAGAATAGCGAGATATTATACTATCTACCAAGACAGATAGTAATCATATATAAAGGTTTCAGGCCAAACTGAGTGTGTTTCCGTTTAGAGAGTCTAAGTTCAATGGAAATACGTAGGGTACTTTTACCACTCACGAAGTTTTGGGTGACTGGAATGCATTGCCTATGATGGTGGAGACCAAGGACAGCCTTGTGGGCCGAAGGGCCTGTATTTTGCTGTCGGTTTTGTGTGTTTCTATGTTTCTACAACCCTGGGGGGGGAGTGTTGGGGTGGAACGGTGACCTCTGTTACATGGGACGTATTGCCCCTTTGCACCTGCCTGGATAAATTGTCCGGCTCTGCGGGTTTGCGTGGGTTTCCCCTGGGTAGCGTCCTCCCCACCTCGGCTCCGGCCAGACTGAGTGTCTGTTCCTCTGGAAGAGAGGAGGCTTCTCCTCAGCGGCACGACATTCAATTGGTTAAATTGTGCACAGGAAGCATTCAGCCTGTGAGGAATGGAGGCGTAGCACTTTTTGTCGTGTGAGGCCACTTGTAATCCGTTCTGGTGTGTGTACTTGCCACATGCTCCTCGTGTCCCAGGTGTCATAAAGGTGTCTGTGCATTTTCTGTGCGGACTTCCGCATCTCCCCCCCCCCCCCCCCACCCCGTTGCACGCTATCCGCTCCCTTGCTTTCTGCGGGTTTGTGACGTGGGATCATGAATGGATCAGGACAGACAGATTTGAGGAGAACAGAACTAGCAGGAACAGAGAAACAAAACATGCCGACAATTTACCTGAGTAGAGGAGACAGGAACAAATAGAGTAGTTGTTGGAAATATCGAAGGGTTGCAGGAATTTGAAAATCACGGACGTCCCGATGATTCTAAAAAGAGACACTGGTCGGATTTAATCATTGCTTCCCGGGGATTACAGTCTCAGTGATACACTCCCACCGGCTCTCCACTCCGCCTGGGGGCACCGAAACAACCCCACACAAACAGCAACAACACCTCAGGCTGCTGTTCCCGATGGAACTCGGCGTTTAACATCATCATCCGCTCAGCACGAATCAACAAGCTTCAGACGGGCTCTGCTCCTCTCTCCGCAACCGGATCCGCAGTTCCCTCGGCGGGAGTTCACACTCAATGCAGATCAGTAAAAACTACTTCTTGCTCGCTGAGAGTTAACTCAGGCACACATGAAGGATGTGTGCTCACTCGACTGTTGTACAATCTGTCATGTTTGTATATCTAAACTTAGCTACAAGATCTGTGATATATTCGCATGTTCTGAAGAAAGTTTTATTGTTAGAATCTCAGCTGACGGCGGAAATTGCAAAATCTTGCGAAATTTCACGGACGTACATGTATGTGTAAGTCACGTGAGCCCCTTCCGCGCTCCCATTTTACCGCAGGTCTGCCTTGTTTCCGAGGTTCCGCCCCCAGCTCTGATGACATAAATTACAGTCCTGACTTTCCTTCAGTTCTGTGTTGAAGCGGGTCGGCGGTGGCGGCGGATTGTCTGTAGGATCCGGATTAGGAGACGACCATCACTCCCAGAGTCGGGAATCCGGGGAAGGGTTGACTGTCCAGGCGTGAAAACAAGTTCTCATCGGTGAGTACTGAGGCTGGTCCCGAGTGTGGACGTCTGATGTAAGGTAATGTACCCAGTTAACTTCCCCGATCTGGCGGCCTCTCTGCGCTTGCTGGACAGAACCTGCCGGGGTCGGTCTGTGTTGTGGGACCTTCACAACATACCGACTGAGATGAGCCGCCGCTCAGCCCCTCTTGCCCTGGTCCTAGGAGCGTGATGGGGTGGTGATACCGAGACTGCACTCATCCATTGAGGTTTATCCCGGGAACTTTACCTTCGTCACCCAGTCCCGCATCGGGTCCAAACTTCACCTGGATCGATAGCCGGTGTCTACAATTGTTTTACATCATTCCAGGGCACGGGAAGCGGCCCTTCCACCTGTTGTGTTCTTGCAGACAGAGAAGGTTAAACCGAGTAATCGCAGCCTCGGGACACTGCTCCATCTGCGTGATTAGATCCATCTTTCACCCGTTCAGACAAGGCAGTGAGATCCAGATCTCTCACGGCCTCTCGGTTTGAGTGGCGATCGTTGTGTTTTCCATTTTCTCTCCTTGAGCTATATATATATATATATATCTCTCTCCCTCTCTCCCTCTCTCCCTCTCTCCCTCTCTCCCTCTCTCCCTCTCTCCCTCTCTCTCTCTCTCTCTCTCCAATGTTTTTGTTTTTGTTTTTTTTTTTTTTTTATAAATCTTCGATCCGGCTGAGAAGAGAGAATAGCGAGGGTTTTGAGGATCTTTGATGCTGCCTGCTTTACTGATGCAATGGGAAGTGCAGTCACAGTCCAGGGAGGGGAGTCTGGTTTCTGTCATGTCCTCAGCTGTGCCCACATTTCCCTGCAGTTCCTTGCAGTCAAGGGTAGAGCGGTAGACTTATGAAGGCGTTATGTATCCGGATGGGATACTTTCTATGGCGCTTTGATAAGGTTTGGGGAGGGGCAATGTGCCTAAGCCAAAGTCATTGTTGTTTGATCTAGGCTTGTCATTTTAGAATCTTTTTCTAACGTTTTATTCAGTCCCCGTGTATTGCTGAATGACCACCAGTGACTGTCCTTGATCCCTCACCCACATGGTTCCATCTCCTCATTCACTCACATCTCGTGCAACCTCTCTCCAGCCCCAGTGTACCCACCTCAATGATGTACAGTATATCAGTAAAGTTTCCTGTAACATTTGACATCATTGTGAAGTATTATCCTGCACTGAGTTTTCCCAGGAATTGTTTATTTTTGTTAGTAGAACTACCAGAGGTTTAGTTGAATGCAACACCTGGTGAGGTAAGAGTTACAAGCTACGAGCCCAGGGTGTGGCAGGAAAGATTCCAGCATGTATAGAGCAGTAGTTGGTGATGGAATGTATACCTGCTTGTATACATTTTTTTTATAACAATTTACTTGATTGTATCTGCGGAAATTTTGTAAAATGAATGGGAACTTCGATGAGACATAAAGTATGCTGCGGAGTTTGACAGGGACGTGGACTAAATAGTTCCTGTTTTGTGAGGGTCTGAAACCAAGCACCGCCAGCTGAAGACAGCCGAGATGTTTTTCTCTCTCCCTCTCCGGGTCTAGTGTGCCATGGTAATCACCGTCCTCAATATTCAGCAGAAGGAGAGTCTTTCATTTAATATTGTAATCCTGCAGTGTAGTGATACACAAATGAGTGAGATGTTACAGGTGAGAGGCAGGATTGATGCGCCGAGATCAGTCTGATCTGGGTTGGTCACAGTGAATGCAAGATGCCAATGAAATTAAATATCCGCGGATAAAATCCAATGAATTGTTTTTTTTTAAAAAACTGTACTGTATATAAGCATGTCTCCCCTGTTTTATGTAACACCACAAGTCAAGATCACAACAGATTCCTCATAGAAAAACTCGCAGGGGCAGATATCTGTCTGGTAAACCTTCCTCTGGTTTCCCACCTACCCACTCACATCTGACAGAAGGGAAACAACACTGCAGACGGTGATCCACAACAGATCTCACCAACCGACTATATAATGGAAACATCAACTCCTTACACCGCCTCCCCCCACGACCACCCCCCGCCCGGCTGTAATCTCCAGTGTGGGTGTTTCCATTCTTTTGTCCACCAACCGAAATGCCGTTTAGGATGGACAGATAGTATCAATCCCGCCAGTGAAGGAATAAACAAAGCGAATCCTCAGTTCCCTCGGTCGGGGATCGGTAAAGCCCCGAGTATGGACAGATCGGTCTTCCTGTTACTGCAAGCAGTAGCCCGCGGACAGTTCCGAGGTGCGGGGAACTCGCAGCTCCCGAGTCTTTGCTGATGATTCGGAGCCGGGTTGAAAGTGCGGCTTTTCCTATAACACTGTCAACTGCCCCGGTTTCCCGCGGGAAATACACAGGAAGTCGATGCATTCAATTAGACGAAAGGAATTATTAATTCACTTAAAAGCGATTCGCTACAGTTCTAATGTCGATCAACGTTATCAATTCCATTCGTGTTCATAAAAGTGGCTGACTGCCTTTGTGATGTTTATATATCAGTATATACTGCTTCTGATCGTGTACCGCGGCTCCAGGTTCTGTTACCACCCTGTCCCAGTGAGGCTGTGTTACGGGTTCTGTAAGTAATGAACACACGCTGGTTAATGCTCAGTCAGCTCCTGGTGATAATCATTAACTAAACTCACAGCTTTATCAGTGGGTCACTCCGTGACCTGTTCCTTAGCACAGGGTACGTTCTGTCTCCAAACAAACATCACCATGGAGATGAAATGTGATCTCAGTGATTTTGAGAGTGGAATGTTTGTCGTTGCCAGACGGTGCAGTTTGAATATCTCAGGAACTGCTGAACTCCTGGGATTGTCAAGTTCAACAGTCTCAGTTTGCGGAGAATGATGCTGTGAAAAAAATCAGGTAGCGGCAATTCTGAGAGAAAAATCGCCTTGGTAATGAGAGAGCTCGGTGGTTAAAGGCGGACTGATTCAATCTGCCAGGAAGACAGTAACTCAAATAATCACGAACTACTGCACTGTGCAGAGAGGCATCACTGGACGCGAAACATGTCGAACATTGGACTGAATGAGCAACGGCAGTAGAAGACCATGGATATACAATCAGTGGCCGTATTATTAGGTACCGGAGGAGCATAACACAGTGCACATCGATATTTGTTATCAGCAATGAGATTTAACTCAAAGTTTAATTTTTAATATCACTGACACATACTTGTTGTCTTTGCTAAAATAGCACACTCACTCCTACAAAAAAATCAGACGGATCCGCAAAGCCACTCAATGTTAAAGACAGTATTGAAATGGTAGAAATGTCATAAGGGGACATGGAATGGACCCAAATGCAGGACGCAGGCACTGAAGTACTAGGGGCAGGACAGGGACAACTAAAGGATAGAACAAGTTGGGGTGACCGTGGCGTGAGGATCGTGGCATTCAAAGGTGATCCTGGGGTTCAGAGATAGCTCAGGCAAGGCAGGAGGATCCTGAGGGTTCATGGCAAGGCAGGATCTTGGGGTTCATGGCAAGGCAGGATCTTGGGGTTCATGGCAAGGCAGGATCTTGGGGTTCATGGCAAGGCAGAGTCCTCCGCCAGGTAACGGCAATCTGACCTGACCTACCCGACGGAGGCGAGGGGTAAGTAAGGGGCAGAGACCTTTGGACGGGCCGGATGACTCATTTGCACTGCCGCCTCCCAGGCGTGAACACAGAGGCCTGGGCAAGACGAGGTAAACTGGGCAGGTGCGGGGTACCACCCGTTTGGACCGAGGGGTAGGAAAGTGGCAGAGCCCTCCGCCAGGTAACGGCAATCTGGCCTGACCTACCCGACGGAGGCGAGGGGTAAGAAAGAAGCAAAGTCCTCCGACGGGCAACGGCAATCTGGCCTGGCTTACCCGACGGAGGCAAGGGATAGGAAGGGGACTAAGTCCAGGGTGACTCCGAGACTGACTCACAGAACTAGTTGATTACCGGTGGGTACTCCAAGCCGGGGCGAACTGGAACGAAGACCAGGCGATCGGCACCAGCAGGACAAATATGACGCACGGGTCAGCACAGGGAAAACAGGGCGACCAGCGCAACACAGGACGAGGAGGTCAAAACGGGATGGACAGTCGGACAGTCGGACAGCGTGAGCAAGGCAAACCGAACGGAACCGCGGGACGAGCACCTACCAGGGAAGCAGAACAAATCAGATTCAGATCAGGACGACCCCCAACTAGACACAGTCTCAGAGCCCCTTATATCCACCTACCAGCCGATGGGCAACAGGTGCGCCTCCTTGAGTCCAAACAAGCCAGAATGATCCACAGGTGTGACTAATTAGCTCAAGGGTGAAAGGAGGGACGGCTACAAGACCCGGAGTCAGGAGTCCGCGGACCAGATCAAGACCCGGAATAGGGGCTCCGGACCGGACCATAACAAGAAACACTAGAAAACCTGCCGTCACAAGTGGGCGTATTAACTCATCGTAACGTTGCCCACCCAGTACAGTCTCTGTGTTTACTCTGTGCTGAGCTCCTGATTCTGTTACCAGCGAATCCGAGCACCGGAGTTCCATGGGACCAAACAGTAAGTGAACACAATCAGAGTAATGTTCAGTTGACAACACACACATAAGCCTGCACGTCACACTCATCAGCACGTAACTCCACACCCTGCTCCACAGCGCAAGAACTAAACCACACAAAAACTCCTTCGAGCCAATGGTTCTGATGTGCTGTTCGATCCAGGCTTAATTTTGCACCTCAGTAGACGGTGACAAAGATTACATACAGTATCTCACGACAAATCGATCTGCTCCAGGGAGCAACCGCGACCCGCATCCTGGTTCAGATCGGGTGGTGTCATCGCATGAAATTATTCTTTACTTTGGGACCAATTTACTTCAGTGACAGCTGAGGGCAGAAATCGCTGTGGGCTTGTAGGAAAGACACAGTCAGGATGGGACTTCTGAACTCTGGTGAAAAGTTATGATTTTGAAATAATCTTTTCTTTTGAACACAGGACATTCCCTTTCGCCAGATTTAACTGTGCCCCGGCAACCTGGAACAGCACTGATCTCACAGACAACTTCATACTGCAATCTTAAATATTTGTCCACAATTGGACCATTACACTGAAGGGCAACAACTATGTGGAGATTGCAAACTGGAGATAACCACGTCCAAAAGAATACAACATATTTCACCATCTGATTAGTGCTCACTTACTGGAAATAAATAACCTTATCAATCAGATGACTTTCCTGACTAAAAGGTCTATTTACGTTACTCCCGTCGGTGTGTTTCCCCGCTATCACCGTTACTTTACAAATACCTGAGCTGTTTAAAGAAGAAGAAGTACTGGCACTATTAAGGAATATAAAAGTGGATAAGTCTCCGGGACCTGACAGGATATCTGCTAGGACCTTGAGGGAAGTTAGCGTAGAAATAGCAGGGGCTCTGACAGAAATATTTCAAATGTCATTAGAAAAGGGGGTTGTGCCGGAGGATTGGCGTATTGCTCATGTGGTTTCATTGTTTAAAAAGAGTTCTAAGGGTAAACCGAGCAATTATAGGCCAGTCAGTTTGACGTCAGTGGTGGGTAAATTAATGGAAAGTATTCTTAGAGATGGTATATATAATTATCTAGATAGAACAGTTAACATGGATTTGTGCGAAGACGGTCATGTTTGACAGATCTTATTGAATTTTTGAAGAGATTACCAGGAAAGTTGACGAAGGTAAAGCAGTGGATGTTGTCTATATGGAGTTCAGTAAGGCCTTTGCCAAGGTTCCACACGGTTGGTTAGTTAGGAAGGTTCAACCGTTAGGTATTAATATTGAAGTAGTAAAATTGATTCGACAGTGGCTGGATGGGAGATGCCAGAGAGTAGTGGTGGATAACTGTTTGTCACGTTGGAAGCCGGTGACTAGTGGTGCGCCTCAGGGATCTGTACTGGGACCAGTGTTGTTTGTCATATACATTAATGATCTGGATGATGGGGTGGTAAATTGGAATAATAAGTATGCTGATGATACTAAGATAGGTGTCGTTGTGGATAATGAAGCAGGTTTTCAAAGCTTACAGAGAGATTTAGGCCATTTAGAAGAGTAGACTGAAAGATGGCAGATGGAGTTTAATGCTGATAAGTGTCAGGGGCTACATTTTGGTAGAACTATTCAAAATAGGACAATCATGTTAAATGGTAGGGCATTGAGGAATGCAGTAGAACAGAGTGATCTGGGAATAATGGTACATAGTTCCCTGAAGGTGGAATCGCGTGGATAGGGTGGTGAAGAAAGCTTTTGGTATGCTGGCTTTTATAAATAAGAGCATTGAGTATACGACTTGGGGTGTAATGTTAAAATTGTACAAAGCATTGCTGAGGCCAAATTTGGAGTATTGCGTACAGTTCTGGTCGCCGAATTATAGGAAAGAGGTCAGTATGTGCGGTTGGGAGACTGTAGGTCTGACACGGTGGTCAGCAGCACAGGGGCGCCGCAGGGAACCGTACTCTCTCCGGTCCTGTTCACCCTGTACACATCAGACTTCCAATATAACTCGGAGTCCTGCCATGTGCAGAAGTTCGCTGATGACACGGCCATAGTGGGGTGTGTCAGGAATGGACAGGAGGAGGAGTATAGGAAACTGATACAGGACTTTGTGATATGGTGCAACTCAAACTACCTGCGTCTCAATATCACCAAGACCAAGGAGATGGTGGTGGACTTTAGGAGATCTAGGCCTCATATGGAGCCAGTGATCATTAATGGAGAATGTGTGGAGCAGGTTAAGACCTACAAGTATCTGGGAGTACAGTTAGACGAGAAGCTAGACTGGACTGCCAACACAGATGCCTTGTGCAGGAAGGCACACAGTCGACTGTACTTCCTTAGAAGGTTGGCGTCATTCAATGTCTGTAGTGAGATGCTGAAGATGTTCTATAGGTCAGTTGTGGAGAGCGCCCTCTTCTTTGTGGTGGCGTGTTGGGGAGGAAGCATTAAGAAGAGGGACGCCTCACGTCTTAATAAGCTGGTAAGGAAGGCGGGCTCTGTCGTGGGCAAAATACTGGAGAGTTTAACATCGGTAGCTGAGCGAAGGGCGCTGAGTAGGCTACGGTCAATTATGGAAAACTCTGAACATCCTCTACATAGCACCATCCAGAGACAGAGAAGCAGTTTCAGCGACAGGTTACTATCGATGCAATGCTCCTCAGACAGGATGAAGAGGTCAATACTCCCCAATGCCATTAGGCTTGTCAATTCAACCGCCAGGACTTAAGAACTTTTTAAAAGCTATTATTAATGCTTTTTGAGATAGTGATTTAGATGCATATCATATTTTTTTTACTGAGTTAAGTATTGTATGTAATTAGTTTTGCTACAACAAGTGTATGGGACATTGGAAAAAAGGTTGAATTTCCCCATGGGGATGAATAAAGTATCTATCTATCTATCCATCTATCTATCTATCTATCTATCTATCTATCTATCTATCTATCTATCTATCTATCTATCTATCTATCTATCTATATATCTATCTATCTATCTATCTATCTGTCTATCTATCTATCTATCTATCTATCTATCTAACAAAATAGAGAGAGTACAGAGAAGATTTACTAGAATGTTACCTGGGTTTCAGCACCTAAGTAACAGAGAAAGGTTGAACAAGTTAGATCTTTATTCTTTGGAGCGTAGAAGGTTGAGGGGGGACTTGATAGAGGTATTTAAAATTATGAGGGGGATAGATAGAGTTGACGGGGATAGGCTTTTTTCCATTGAGAGTAGGGGAGATTCAAACAACAGGACATGAGTTGAGAGACAGAGAGTAAAAGTTTAGGGGTAACACGAAGGGGAACTTCTTTACTCGGAGAGTAGTAGCTGTGTGGAACAAGGTTCCAGTAGAAGTGGTAGAGGTAGGTTCGATATTGTTATTTTTAAAAAATTGGATAGGTATATGGAGAGGAAAGGAATGGAGGGTTCTGGGCTGAGAGCAGGTCGGTGGGACTACGTGAGAGTAAGCATTCGACACGGACTAGAAGGGCTGAGATGGCCTGTTTCCGTGCTGTAATTGTTATATGGTTATTTGTGAGGTGATGGACATTCAAATGAAGTAGAACTTGTACAATGAATGGCAAGGCGCTGACAAGTCAGTTCACTGAAAGGCAGGATGGTGAAAAAACTCGTTTAGCATGCTAGCCTTCATCAGTTATGGTGTACAGTTCAGGAGCGGCGAATTATTTGCAGTTACATAATTTGTTGTTGAGACCACTTTTGGAATATTATCTACAATTTTGGTTACCCTGTTATAGGAAAGACACTGCCAAGTTGGAGAGGGTGCAGAAGAGATTTAGGAGGATGTTTCTTTGGACTACAGGGCATGGATTACACAGAGGTTAGCCATGCTGGACCTTTATTCCTTGGAGAATGAGAGGTGACCTCAGAAGTCTAAAATCATAAGGGGTATTGATAAGGTGGATTGTCATTATTGGAGAGTTGGAGAGTCCAAAATGAGAGGTCACAGATAGAAGAGAGGAGGGAAAAAATTGAAAAGAGATCAATGGGTTAACTTCAGTACACAGAGGATTGTGAATACCTGGAAGAAGCTACCAGAGGAAGTGGTTGAAGTGGGTTCCACTGCCACATTTAACAGGCATTTGGACGGGTACATGGAAGGGAGAGGCTTGGAGAGTTATGGGCCAAACTAGACAACTGGGACTAGCAGGGAGGATGCTGTGGTTGGTATGGACCAGTTGAGCCGAAGGGCTTGTTTAGATCGCATTACTCTAGGATTCCATAATTCTAAAGTGACACAAGTCGCATCCCTGTGCAAATAGTTTTACTTGTACACATCGTTCTGCTATCAGTCACTGGTGTCTTTCCACGGCTCCTGGCATCCAAGGTTTTACTCATACACATTGTGGATCATGCTATCTATCTGCCTTGTTCTGCTATCAGTTACTTGTGCTTTCTCTGGGCTCCTGGATTACAAGGTTCACTGCTCTTCATGAAGCGTAAATTCCTGCCATAGGTGATGCTGGTGCCGTTTTCCTTCAATAGATATGGGCCTGCGATGGCTTCGCTGTCTTGTCACAATTGCTTACTACTGAATGTCTGGGTGGAATCAGCCTTGCCATTGGGACTAGTTATGCCTTAGTTGTAGCCTTTCATAAAGTGGTTTGACCAATGGATGGCAGGGTGGGTGGGCCACTGCTAATTTAACTTTGAATACACTTCTCTGGTTAAAATAGAAGCAAAAAGCCAAGGTCCTTGAGTATACTTCTCTTTGTTTCTCCTATTGTAGGCATACATAGACCAGGTTGAAATGCCCTGAAAATCAGATGCTTTCAGTAGCTGTACTAACACGTTACCTTCCCTGCACTGCCATATATTCAGTTACTAATCAATGGTCAATAATAGATCATCTTCCATAGTATCAATAACCTGTGAACTTAAACTGAATGTTGACCGAGATGGGGCCTTCCTCTTTAGAGCAAAGGGGGAGGAGATGTGATTTGATAGAGGCGTATAAGTTGATAAGATGCATAGATAGAGTGGACAGCCAGCAACATTTTCCCAGAGCAGAAATGACTAATAAGATGGGGCATAATGTTAAGGTGATTAGAGAAAAGTTTAGGGGATTGTCAGAAGTAGTAATTTTTAAAAGAAAATGGTGGGTGTATGGAATGCACAGCCTGGGTGGTGATAAGGGTCGATGCATTACTGAGATTTAAGAGGCTTCCAGATAGACACATGGATGAAATAAAAAAATGGAGAGCTATTTGAGAGAGTAGGGGTACATTGATCTTGGAGCAGATTAAAAGGTTGGTGCAACATCATGGGCCAAAATGCCTGCATTGTGCTATATTGCTCTATGTCTGGCCCAGCTCAGTTTAAGCCCCGAGAGGAGTGATGAAAGCTGTGAAGCGAGGTGGAATAAAGCCTTTGGAATAATATATCTTTAATGCACCGAAAGAAACTATACGATTTTCAGTTTAATGACAGATGGTATCCTATAGGTAGATTTGTTTTTCTGCTGGGATGGAATGCTTCAGGTCAATTAAACTTTCTGTAGGGCCTTGCCTATTCCTTACCTCACCACCATTTTGAGGTTAATATTACAAAGCATTAGTGAACCTCATTACAGTTTAAACTTCTCATTCTTCTCAAGCATCATGTAAATGTAAAGTTTTCTTTGAATTAATCCATATTTTTTCTCTATTTCAGGTGAAAGATGAGAAGACATCAGCAATTCTATGTGAAAGTAGTGCTGGGTGTTTTGATTACTCTGGGATTGTTCTTCATGTTCTGGAATAATGACAAACGTCGAGAGACTGATGATGTTGCAGAAACTGTTCATCGCAAAGATCTGCCCAAGGTTGTTACTGCTGATGCAACTAAATCAGTGCTCAAGTCAAAGTGCCACGCGAACAGGACATTATTGCACCTGTCCTCATTTCATCAAGAGAAAGAGCACATAAAAAACTTCTTGATGTATAAACACTGTCGAGAATTTGACATGATTCAAAATGTCCCAGACAAATGTGGTGGTCGAGAAGGATCTCAGAATGTCTTCCTGCTCCTGGTGATCAAATCTCACCCTTTCCACCAGGATCGGCGGGAAATGGTAAGGAAGACCTGGGGCAGAGAACGCGAATTCAATGGGGTCCTAATTAAGAGAGTCTTTATCTCTGGTGTCTCTCCTGACCAAAAAGAAAGTAGGAAATTGAATCAGCTGTTAGCCATGGAAAACAGAGAACACAGAGATGTCCTACAATGGGATTTCTTGGATACCTTTTTCAACCTCACCCTCAAACAATACAAGTTGCTGCAGTGGGTCAGTGAATTTTGCCCCAGTGCTAAGTTCATCTTCAATGGAGATGATGATGTTTTTGCCAACACCGATAACATGGTTGATTACTTGCTAGGCATGAAGGTTCACCAACACCTGTTTGTGGGCCATCTCATTTATGGGGATGGGCCCATTCGCCAGACGTGGAGCAAGTATTATGTGCCAGAAATAGTGACCACCATCAAGTCGTACCCACCATACGTTAGTGGAGCGGGCATACTTATGTCTGTGTATACAGCTCACATCATTTACCACATAGCCCAAGACCTTGAACTATTCCCCATTGATGATGTATTTTTGGGGATGTGTCTGGCCAAGGCTGGACTAGCCCCACGCTCCCATAGCGGATTCAGGACAGCTGGACTCAGGGTTCCTTCAACCCAAGATGACTCTTTCAATCCTTGCTATTACCGTGAGTTGCTGCTAGTGCACCGTTTTCGGCCTTTCGAAATGCTATTGATGTGGGGTGCGGTGCATAATGCTAATCTGAAGTGTGCTCGTGCTCCCCAGAAGTCTGCACCCACGAAAAGGACCACATGAGTCATGAGAGAATGTAGCAACTGTTGGAATGTAATGCAGTTTGTAAACATGTGTTAATCAGTTGTTTATGAAATGTAAGAAGGTTAATTCCTAAATTATATTGGAGGATACATTAATTCATAGGGTTGGTGCCTTCCTACATTCCACAAATGTTTGAAAAGCTGTCAGGTGTCATCACTCAGCCTAATTCTTACTGCACCCATAATGACATTACAATATTGACAGGAGCATCACAATTTAAGTCAATTGTAAAGTTATTCCAAGTGAGCAGTCCTTGTTGCATTGCGTGCAGATGGGTTCAGCATGTTCACTTGGGGCATTTGTATAATAAGCCACCAATAAAATTTTTAGTAACAGTTATATCTGTGTATTTTTTCTTGCCGTTTCTTACATGTCCCTTGCAAAATATGAAAGAGACAAATGTGTTTCTTGAACTGGAACTGTGAGGACAACAAAGAATCTAGATCTAAAATTGTCTCAGGGTTGGAGGAATAGAGAAACTTATGGTCATCACTTCTGTACTCAAATGTCAGCCTGCATTGTGTCTGTGTAACTACATATCAAATAGAAACACACACGCAGGAGATGGCTTTAACTGGAGTATTCACATTGCAGAGAGGGAAAGAGATCAATGAACATGCGGGGACAACAGATCAGTATGCATACATAGACGGCAGTCCATACGTAGTGCGAAGGGGAGTGGCATCAGATTTGGCAGGTGTCTTGTCTAAGACAATGTACTCGGTTGCCAGTGTCATGTTGCTGTCATTGACAGGGTCATCACTGAGAGGTAAGTCCGGTAGCTTTGACTAGTGGCCAACCTGGACATCGGAGATCTGGAGAGGAGGGAACTTCAATAAGGCTCATTGTCCGAGGGGCAGCTCACGGCAGTGCAATAGAGCAATCGGTGACCAATCAACTAGTGGCCAATCGGCATTTGGGATTGATTAGTAAGAGTAAATTAATGGAAGGTTGGACAAACCCAGTGGCCGTCTTCTGAGTAGAAACATAGAAAACCTACAGCACAATATGGGCCCCTCGGCCCACAGAGCTGTGCCGAACATGTCCCTACCTTAGACCTACCTAGGCTTTACCCATAGCCCTCTTTTACTAAGCTCCATGTAACCATCCAGGAGTCTCTTTAAAGACCGTATCGTTTCCGCCTCCACCACCGCCGCCGGCAGCCCATTCCACGCACTCGCCTCTCTCTGTGTAAAAAAAAACCCTGACATCTCCTCTGTACTTAATTCCAAGCACCTTAAACTATGCCCTCTCATGCCAGCCATTTCAGCCCTGGGGAAAGCCTCTGACTGTCCACACGATTAATGCCTCTCATTATCTTGTACACCTCTATCAGGCGACCTCTCATCCTCCATCACTCCAAGGAGAAGAAGGCCGAGTTCCCTCAACCTATTCTCATAAGGCATGCTCCCCAATTCAGACAACATCCTTGTAAATCTCCTCTGCACCCGTTCTATGGTTTCCATGTCCTTTCTGTAGTGAGGCAATTATAACTGAGCACAGTACTCCAAGTGGGATCCGACCAGGGTCTTATATAGCTGCAACATTGCCTCTCAGCTCTTAAACTCAATCCCACAATTGGAGAAGGCCAATGCACTATATGCCATCTTAACCACAGAGTCAACCTGTGTAGCAGCTTTGTGTGTTCTGTGGACTCGGACCCCAAGATCCCTCTGACCCTCCGCACTGCCAAAAGTTTTGTCTTTAATGCCATAATCTGCCATTATAGTGTAGGGACTGCGGTCTGCAGTCAGGTACTCAGGATCACTCAGCATAATGTTGCACGAACATTATTAGCAAAACACTCCGACACAAGACGGGTTTCATTTTGTTACATGCCAGTTTGGTACTACAAGTAAACTGCATTTCCACATTGGTGGAGAAGTGTGCTGACACCCCTCGCTATCTGTAAAAACTGTGACGAGATGCTAAGGTGTATTCAATATGGACTGTGCCTTTAAAAAGAGAGAGAGTTGGTGTACAGCGATTCAGAGAGAGAGAGAGAGAGAGGGCACCGAGCAGCTCGTGAGTCGCCATGGTTACGGAAGGGCGGGGCTATATAATGGACAGCTGGCGCTCAGCATGTTTGGGATATAGACAAGGTCAGCTGGCTTTTCAGACAGACACACAGACACACGGAAGACACAAACAGAAATACAGAAGAAATAGACACTGGATGAACTTTCAGTGCCCACGAAAGGGTGGGTTTTGATCGCAGTGTGGGAAAGGGGTGACCAGTGGAATGTTATCGGTGTGTTTAACCTTTGATAGCTTTACTGCGTGAAGGCGGTACTCCTTTGTGTGATCACAAAACTTTAACAGGACTTCGGAAGGCAACGGAAAGATCGACGACATCAGCTTACTTGGAAAACAAATCACCCCTCTCTCTCTCTCCTCATTTCTACTCAACTTAATATCACGAACTGAACTGACGCCATTCCTATACCATCGTAAGACTGTATCATTTACCACCTAAGCTGAAGAAGTTTGGGGTTTTATATTTACACACTTACATTTGCATAAACTCTGCTAACCTGTTTGATTTATTTGGTTTTATATTACGAGATTACGTGGATACTGATCAGTAGTGTTTTGTTTGTAACAATACCAGACTCCAGGTGTGTTCCATTTATGCTGATTCTTTTAACCCGTTAGGGGGTACGTAACAAAACCGTTCCAACCCCTACATCACACCGCATTTTTGTAAACGCCTTCCACCCCTACAGCATAAGGCATCTCTGCAAAACCTCCATCATCCATCTCTGTGCATACAGACGACAGCAGACCCGAGAAAGATACCGTCGTGTCAGATTGCATGGCTCATAAAACACTGTTGGCCAGATGAAACTACAGTCTGATCAAGGACTGGGGAAGCAGACAAACCAGTTCTCTCTGTTTCCCCCCATTTTGTGGACTACGAACTGATTCTTGCATTGGAATAATTTAATCAGAGGAACTGAATGTGGACACAGGGAGATTCAGGTAATGATCTGCTAAACCTGAGACCGTTCTCAAACAAGTCGCCATTTGTTATGAGAAGGGTGTGGACTCTGAACTGATTCCTGACTCTGGGACAATCTAATCAGAGCAATAAACCTGAGACCATGCTCAGAGGAGCAGCTACTTGTTGTGTGAAATGCCAGACATATCAAAGAAGCAATCTGTAGTCTCGTTAGACTCTGTCTGGGTTGCCTCATTTAACTGGTTTGGACCAGTCAGGGTGTAAAGATACGAATACACAAGGCTGGGGTGGGCAGACACAGGTACAATATGTTGGTTGTAGCTCTGCACAATGATCAGTTACCAGGTGACCCAGGTAGGTCAGGTGACCTTGAGCCAGTGGTTTGGAGATCCAATGGTTCAATTGATGAGGAACAGTATAAGATTCCGGAGCTTCATACATGCAGGGCTGATAACTCTCCAGCGGCCAGAGACCAACCATTGCCGAAAAGTAGGACCACACGGACACGTGGAGATCGGGAACATGAGGATCGGAAGATGATGAGAGGCATTGATCGTGTGGATAGTCAGAGGCTTTTTCCCAGGGCTGAAATGGTTGCCACAAGAGGACACATGTTGAAGGTGCTTGGGAGTCGGTAGAGAGGAGATGTCAGGGTAAGTTTGTTCACTCAGAGAGGGGCGAGTGCATGGAATAGGCTGCCGGCAACAATGGTGGAGGCGGATACGATTGGGTCTTTTTAAGAGACTTTTGGATAGGTACATGGAGGTTAAAAACATAGAGGTCTATAGGTAAGCCGAGTCATTTCCCAAGTAGGGACATGTTCGGCACAAGTTTGTGGGCCGAAGGCCCTGTATTGTGCTGTAGATTTTCTATGTTTTCTATGTTTCTATGGAATGCCTTGCCAGCGTAGACTCTTTTCCCGGGTAATACCTTTTCTCTTCATTGACTGTTCATGGAGTGTCAGGGTTTCCAGTAGGGTGCACACAGGAAGATAGTGTGTAAATCTACGTGCTTTTGGCAGAAATAATAAAAGATACTTGTTGGAAAATACAGATTCTCTGTATCTCACTGATCATTGTTACAAGGGATGATTCTTGTCACAGTGGCGTCCATCATTAACATTGCCCACTAACAGGACGTCACCTCTACAAAGTGTTACAATCGGGAATTAGATACATAAACCTGAAAGCTCAGGTACAGCGATTCAGGAACAGCTTTTTCCCCGCTGCCACCTGTATCTCAGTTTTGTTTTCTCTATATTTATTTCTCCTGTATTTCATTGTACTGCTACCGAAATGTTAACAATTTCACGACGTATGTCTGTGATATTAAATCTGTTCTGATTCTTTAAATGCACCTTTGAAACCTTTGATTCTGATTCAGATGCAGGGGGGATGTGTTAGTTCGAACTTCCATTCGTTGAAAGCCTATCAGAACCTCGTGTACTGTGCTGTAATATTCTATGTTCTGTGCTCGATCGAGTAACCGTATCTTGCTACAGTTAAGTAAGTCGATTAATTATTTAAAGCTATAACGCCTTGCTTTTCCAGACTACTTTCAATGCGTCAGTTAATAAAGTGCAGGAGAATATAAAAAACAATAGGGCATAAATATCAGTATCGACCGCTGGATGATCTCGATAGCTTTGCTTGGAAAGGACTCGCCAAGTATTATGCAATGAGGAATTGCCCTCGGTGTTCAGACTACGCTGGTCATGGGGTATAAAGGGAAGTATATGGACAAACAGGAACATTAGCGATAGTCAGTATGGGCCAGTGCGTAGAAGGTCACGTCTAACCAATCTCACAGTGCTTTACGAGGTAGTTACCAGGAATGGGGTGGAAGGCAAGACAGTGGATGCCGTCTAACAGGGACTTCAGCCAGGAATTTCTCAAGATTCAGTATGGGAGGATGCTCGGGAAGGTACAGTCGCTTGGCTTTCACAATGAGGAAGTAAATTGGATTCGCCATTGAGTACGTTGGGGAAGCTAGAGTGTGGTAATGGTTGGTTGTCTCTCTGACTGCGGACCTGTGATAAGCGGAGTGTCCCAGGGATCGTTGTTGTGCCCGTTGTTATTCGTAATTTATATCAACGATATGGATATTAATGTCGTAAACTTTGGCGATGTATAATTTGCCGATGAGAACAACATTACGGGTGTAGTCGACAGCGAGGAAGAGTACCGGAGCATGAAGCGGGATCTGGACCAGCTGGAGAGATGGGCTGAAAATATCCGATCGGATTTAACGCAGACAAGTGTTAGATGTTGCACTTTGGGCGGACCAGCCAGGGTTGGTCTGACACAATGAGAAATAAGGCACTGGGGAGTACGATAGAACAAACGAATCTGGGAATGCAGATCCATAATTCAATGAAAGTTGCGGAGCAGTTAGACAGGTTCGTAAAAACAGCGTTTCGCATATTGGTCTTCATAGAGCAAAGTACTGAGTACAGGAGTTGGAATGTGACGTTGATGCTAATTACGACTTTATTGAGGCCTAATTTGGAAAAATAATGTGTACGATTTTGCTCAACTACCGGTTATTGCCCGGACTGGGCGTTTTGAATAAGAAGGAAAGATTACATATGTTAGCACTTTATTCCCGAGCGTGTAGGGGTCTGAGGGGAGATTTGATAGAGGTATACAACAATATAAGGGGGATGGCGAGTGTAAATGCAAGCAGGCTTTCTCTACTGCTTTTGGGCAAATACAACTGGAGATCTGGGCGAATGGTGAAATGTGAAATATTTAAGGGAAACATGAGGGAAAACGTCTTCACTCAGACAGTGCTGCCAAGGCAAATAGCAATTGAGATTTCGATGTCAACGTTTAAGAGATGATTGGATAAGTACTGGAATATGGATGGCCACGGTCCAGGTGAGGTCGATGGGAGCAGGCAGTTTAAATAATTCCTCATTAACTGGACGGGCTGAAGACCTGTGCAGTGGTTTCCTATGGCTGTTTGACTGTATATCTGGGTTAGAACTTCAGTGTCTCACAACACCGACCAATCTAGAAAGTCGATGATACTGTTCTATCCCTCTGTCCTTGCACACACTGAAGCATGGAGACTGAGTTAATGGATGGTTACAGCAGAAGAAGATGGAATCTTTGGAAATTGTTTATTCTGTATTCTCCAATTGCCTGCGATGGTTTTGAAGGAAGACAAGTGTGAGCCCGGATATTTGATTTTGCCTTCGCTGCGTTTTTAGTTTGTGTAGTTTTGTGTGTTTCATTTATTATTGATTTCAGAGGGAGACACGGATTCTACACCGGCCATGTGGATTCAGGGTTAAATGGATCGAAATATGAGCGTATCAACAGATACATTAAAACCACAATTTAGAGGTAAATTGGCATTTGGATAAATTGGTGAGTACTTGAACTGGGAATTTGGAATTGGTATTTTGGAAGAATTGTTCTTTTAATGATCAGCAGAAACTGCTGCAGAACAGTTTGTAATGCTGGTTTTAAGTTATAGGGTTCCACTGGAAAAGATGCTTTGAAGTCATTGTAGCATCTGCCCTATAATATGTAAATTACAGGTCAGTTTCGATAAAGTGGCAGTGCAGTCAATAGCTCAGCGATTTGCTTCCGTCGTCAGCCCTAACTCCATAAATGATCCTGCTGCTGCTGGGTGGTCAGATTAAATCCGTTATTTCCCTCAGCCCTGTTTCTCGGAGCACTCTAATTGCTGACTCCAAATATAGTTATGAAGTGTGCCGAAATTTCAACCCTCCTTGCGGAACACGGCTGCCCTCTGTCTTCCAGCCGGAATGCACTCTAATCATCTGCCTTCTGTTAGTAAGCCAATTCTGAACCAAACAGTCACGTTTCCCTGGATCCGTTGCCTCCTGACTTTCTGACTGAATCTACTGTGCGGAACTGTTCAAACGCCTGACCAAAATTAATACATCCACATCGACTGTTCTGATTCTTCTGTTTCTTTTTATTTTCACTCTTTCAAATAATTCAATCTGACTCATAAAGGACAACGTAACATGTTGACTCTCCGTAGCCAGACTACGTTTCTCCAAATACTTATAAATTCCCTCTACAATAATCGTCTCCAACAGTTTACCCACTACTGACGTAAGACCCGGTCTACAATTCAAAGGAGTATCGTTAATATTTATCTACAACAAATGAATACCATTTGGCACATTCCAGTCATCTGGTTTCGTGGACAGTAAAGACAGAAATATCCTGTCCAAAAGCTTACCAATCCCTTCACTTGCTTTCCCAAATTACATAGAACATAGAATAGTACAGCACATTACAGGCCCTTCGGCCCGCAATGTTGTGCCGACCCTCATACCCTGCCTTCCATATAATCCCCCAACTTAAATCCCTCCATATACCTGTCTAGTAGTCTCTTAAATTTCACCAGTGTATCTGCCTTCACCACTGACTCAGACAGTGTATTCCACGCACCAACCACTCTCTGAGTAAAACACCTTCCTCTAATATCCCCCTTGCCACCCCTTACCTTAAAGCCATGTCCTCTTGTACTGAGCAGTGGTGCCCTGGGGAAGAGGCTTAATATCTTGTACACTTCTATCATGTCTCCTCTCATCCTCCTTCTAACCAAAGAGTGAAGCCCTAGCTCCCTTAATCTCTGATCATAATCCATACTCTCTAAACCTGGCAGCATCCTGGTAAATCTCCTGGAGTATATCCCTTCCGACACCAGGGAATCGTCTATCATAATATTTTCCAAGTTTCCAGCGCTTCCTCTTTCTTAGCGTCGGCATGTTCGAGTATATCTGCCTTTTGACGCTGTGTTCACATTGATCAATTTATTCAGTAAGGAGCCTCACTGCCTCCTTTGACTCCAGACACGTTACCTCGGTTTTCTCTGATCTACCCACACTCTTTCCAGACTCCTCCTGTTCTTCACAGTGCAACTCGCCAAGGCCTTCTCAACTCCCCTTCTACCTCTTCTAAGTCCGTTGTTAAGTTCTTTCCTGTCTACCTTGTGACTCGAGACAGCCTTACCTGATCCTTTCTTCCTGTTCTGTAAGTATTGTTCTTTCTTCCTCTTGACGTGTTGTTCCAACTTTCTTGTCTCCCAGGGTTATTTTACACTGTCATCCTTTCCCTGCGTCACTGAGACAAGCCTATACTGAACCCCGTGTAAGTGATCCCTAAACAATCCCCACAAATGTCCTGCGCATTTCCTTGATTCCATCATTTCCCAATTTACCTTCTCAAGTTCCTGCCAGGTAGCGCCATGCATCGCTGACCCTCCCATGCTCTCTTGTCCTATTCCTGTGCAAGGTGAATGGAGGGGAATTTTGCCCTATCGTCTGAAATTTTGACCAACGGAGAGATCTGTCACCCGATCCGTTTCCTTTTCTAATATTAGATCCGGTATGGACTGTTCGCTAGTCCTCCTTTCTTCATATAGTGACATGAATCCTTCCTGACACAACTGAGAAATTATGCCATACCGAAACCTCTTACCCTGGGGAGGTTCCAAAGAACGTTGGAGATGTTTCATTTCCCCGTGTCAACAACATGGTACATGTCCAAATTCCGTTTCCCTCACTGTTCACGTCGCGTATTTTTTCTAAATCTCGTTGGAGGCTGGACAGAATACTACAAATGGGTTGATTCATGTTTCTGTGTTCGTCTCACAGTCCATTAACAAACGTACGCTCCACGTTGTCCTCCCTTTCTGTATCTGCGATCCAGTCCCTGGTTTCCAATCGTGTGCTTTACTTGTCACTGGCCATTTTCAAACATCTAAAACCCGGAAAGCCCTGAAGCCATCCCTGTCCTTATGACAGTGGAGTGTCTGTGATAGTTTGGAACATACTTCTGTGATACTTCAACCAATGTAACAATCACGCCAGCCGCATCGAACGTTTGCATTGCCACCTACCTGAACTGCATGAAACAAGCAATCTTCCGCCAATTATGCAATTTCCGGATGACCAGGCATATGATTGTTTGAATTAATGACATATTTGCCAAACCTGATCATCCAAAAGGGCTTTATTTGAAAACTCCGCTGAATTGTCATTAGACGCAGGCGTTATCTACACAGACAGCCATTTAAGGTAAACGCATACTTCATTCCATTCCTCAGCTCCTCTCTGAATTTCCTCTGTGTCAGTGTATAGATACAAGTATTGGTGCACATGCTGAGAATCTGCAACATGAACCCAAATTGCTGTAGGATATATACCGGGGAACTCAAATATCTGTCCTCGTAAAAATAGTTTTGTGTTTGCCATTTCAGGGAATGAGCTACATAGGGCATCCAAAATAATATGAAATTAGCTGATATAGAAAACAACAAAATCATCGATTTTCTGCGTTTTTCCACCTCGGCATCTTTCTGATTGTCGCTGCTGTGCCGAAGCTTTCTGCGGACTCTATTTGCCACAACGATATGTCTTACGGTTAACCCGTTAAACACCAGGATTAATCCGATTGGTAACAATGGTGTTAAAATACTGCCCAGTAATTGGTATCCTCTCCACTCGGGTGAAGTAGCGTATTCATATGTGGCGGTGCACCGCCATGGCTTGTTGTCAATGATGACGTAAGGTTCAAGGGCAAAGTAAAACGGGACACCTGTCCCGCAACTCACTATACCCACGGTCACTATAACCACCGTTGCTGTTCTCTCGATGCAGTATCGCTCCCGCAGCTTTCGGCAACATATTGCGATGAAGCGATCGAAGGTAAAACTGACCGTGAACCAAACAGAACAGTCCGTCGCTACCATCCCGAATGCAAGCGTCAGAGCGCATACAGGAGTGATGAGCAGGGATCTGGAATAAATGTAGATATTGTTGGTCTGTTCCACTAAAGCAACAACGATAACCACCATCAGATCCGCTATTGCCATACCAACCAGGTAACGGGTGATGTATTTGGAGAGTCCGCATTTTCCCCGAGATAGGATCACAATCGCCGTTAAATTAACTGCAATAAATTTGAAAAAAACCATTAGAAATATGAATAGAATAAATGTAGATATTGTTGGTCTGTTGCACTAAAGCAACAACGATAATCACCATCAGAACCGCAGTTACCAATCCAACCAGGTAACGGGTGATGCATTTTCCCCGAGAGATGATCACAATCACCGTTAAATAAACTGCAAAAAAATAATTTGAAAAAGAAATAGAAATCTGGTCAGCAACAACTCTCTCTGAATGCACCCATTCTTCCAATGCAATGCAGAGTAGGGTTTGTTTGGAAAGGGAAAGCGGAAATTCAGTGTGTACGGTCTCAGTAGCTGCACTCTGGCTGGAGGACAATGACGCATTAGAATGGTAGTGGATTGGCGAAACTCCGACAGTTGACAGCGAGGAAATGAACTCCACGACTGAAGTACTGGTGAGTCGTCGATCTCCACAGTAACCGACACCATTTCCATTATTAGAGGAAAAAGTGCTGACAGGTTTGTTTGTAGCGATGACAAAGTGGAATGAAGGAGATATATGCAAGAGTTCTCATTTCCTTATTTGCAGAAGAACAGATCAACGTGTCGAAAATAGACTGGAACGTCATTTGAATAAGCTACCACGTTGCTATAATGTCGAATTGTCTGCACTGATAGAGACTCGGACCTGGAAAAGCAGAGACCTGCGTCACTTCATAAAGCCTAGCGACGTGAAATTATGAAACATTGACAATATTGGCACCGACTTAATTGACAAAGAAAAATTTGCGATCGAAGTATGGAAAATGTACATAAAACAATCAGAACTCTGAACCCTCCACTCTGGAAACGTTTCAGCCAATGGTAGCATCTGTGCTTAGTAAGAGCGCAGATACCGCAGCTGAGAAGCAGCAGATTAACGACGGCACCATACATAAAGTAACCAGCTCCGGTATCTTACCGGGGACACCAATCGCTACAAGTGTGGGATAGAAAATGGCTGCGATGTAGTAAATCGCTGGATATCCCATATTCCGTCAGAAGCAGCGTTCAGTTGTACGGAACGTTTCAGCTGCTCAGATGGACCAGTGATCGGTTTAGCAGACTTTTATTGAGGAGAGAGGAATTCCACTGAGGCAATTAACGTAGTTGTCACGTCAGAGACATTAGTGACAACCAACTGCACAAACACTTACGTTAAACTATTTTTACTCACTGTCCCCGTGTCATTAATATGACTCCTCAAGGGATATTGCAATCTATTTACTTTAAAACAAAATATGATGTGAATTTTGCATGTTATTTTTCATGATACATGGCTTCAGCTATTTAAATAGGATAGTTTTATATCTATGTAGCCTTCAAAGTAGGCATTCATCTTGAAGTCGATTTATTTTGTAAAATTTGACGGAGCACATTCGCTTCTGAAATTGAGGGAAGAAGTTTGTTCTGGCAGGTGAAATGGAGAACACTTCTTTATTAAAGGGGAACATTCGTTCATCCTTTTCTTTCGTTTGTTCCAGTCATTCCGGGCGGTGTGAGTGGTGGAATAAACAATGACATCTGACATGTATTACAATAACACTGCACTTATATTCCTCCAAACAATTTAAAAGATCCACAGCGATATTCCAGAGACCTGTGGTCAAAAAGGGAACGAGTCCTCGGGAAATTAGCGGCGGGTGTGAACAATTTGAAGAACAATGTCTTCCAACGTAGTCATCGGCCGTTTGGCGGGACCCTGACCTCTTCCAGTGAATGACTTGAACACCCCATACCCGTGACCTGCGATGCAGTCGATTTAAATGTAAAGATATTCTCAAACTAGCCACAATTCTACGAGTATTTCGCCATCCTTTCTCAGTTTGAACAAAAGTAACAAGTAAAATCTGTGAACATTCCGCAGGGTTTCAGGCTATATTTGCCACGAAGTTGTCTGTCTTTCTCCTGATTTGCTTTCAGGTATATTGTCTTTCATACAAACATAGAAAAAGGAAAACGCACAGTACAGTATAGGCCCTTTGGCCCATAATGTTGTGCCGAACATGCCCGTACCTTAGAAATTACTAGGGTTAGCCATAGCTCTCTATTTTTCTAAGCTCAAAGTACCTATCCAAAAGTCTCTTAAAAGACCCTATCGTATCTGCTTCCAATACAGTTGCTGGCAGCCCATTCCACGCACTCACCACTCTCTGCATAGAAAACTTACCCCTGACGTTTCATCTGTACCTACTCCCAAGCACCTTAATCCTGTATCCTCTTGTGGCAATCATTTCCGCCGTGCGAAAAAGCCTCTGACTATCCACACGATCAATGCCTGACATCACCCTGTACACCTCTATCAGGTCATCTCTCATCCTCCGTCGCTCCAAGGAGAACACGCAGAGTTCACTCAATCTGTTTTCTTAAGTGACGGTCACTATATGTGTGTGCAGAACAGCGAATGTGTTCAAGCTCACCTGTCAATCACACTTCCTTCTGCTCCTGCAGTGCACCGCTCCGTGCCGATTGTGGTTCTCGTACCGATGAGCGGCCCTCGGCTTATTGGAGAGAGTCTCACCACTCTGTTTCCATTGTGGAACTCGTACTGATATGCGGCCCTCGGTTGACTCAAGAATGTATCACCTCTGCCTTTAAATCCATTCTCACAGACACACAGACACACAGACACACGGAGGACACGGAGAGATATACAGAAGAAATAGACACTGGATGAGCTTTCACTGCCCACGAAAGGGTAGGTTTTGCTCGCAGTGTGGAAAAGGGGTGACGGGTGGAATGGTATCGGTGTGTTTAACCCTGGACTGGGTTGACAGCATTACCTTGTGAAGACGGTACCCTTTTGTGTGTTCACAGTCGGTAACTTTAACAGGACTTCGGAGGACAACGGAAAGATCGACGGCATCGGCTTACTTGGAAAACAAATCACCTCTCTCTCTCTCCCTCTCTCTCTCTCCTCAATTTTACTGAACTTAATATCACGAACTGAACTGACGTCATTCCTATACCATCGTAAGACTGTCTCATTTCCCACCTAAGCTTGAAGAAGTTTGGGGTTTTATATTTACACATATATGCATAAACTCTGCTAACCTGTTTGATTTATCTGGTTTTATATTACTTATATTACGTAGATACTAATAAACAGTTTTGTTTGTAGCAATACCATACTCCAGGTGTGTTCCATTTATGCTGGTTCCTTTAACCCGTTACGGGGTATGTCACAACACCGTTCCAACCCTTACATCACACCGCATATCTGTAAACCCCTTCGACCTCTAAAGCACTCGGCGTCTTCGCAAAACCTCCATCATCCACCCTGGTGCGTACAGACGACAGCAGACCCGAGAAAGATACAGTCGTGTCAGATTGAATGGCTCATAAAACACTGTTGGCCAGAAGAAACTTCAGTCTGATCAAGGACAGGGGAAGCAGACAAACCAGCTCTCTCTGTTTCCCCCCATTTTGTGGATAATGAACAGATTCTTGCACTGGAATAATTTAATCAGAGGAACTGAATGTGGACACAGGAAGCTTCAGGTAATGATCTGATAAACCTGAGCCCATTCTCAAACAAATCGCCATTTGTTATGTGAAGGGCGTGAACTCTGAACTGATTCTTGACTCTCGGACAATCTAATCAGAGCAATAAAGCGTACCGTGTCTTGCTATAGTTAAGTAAGTCTATTAATCATTTAAAGCTATGACGCCTTCCTTTTCCAGACTACTCTCAATGCGTCTGATAATACTGCAGGAGAATTTAGAAAACAATACGGCACAAATATCAGTACCGACCGCTGGATGATCTCGATATCTTTGCTCGGAAGGAACTCGCCAAGTATTATAAGTAATGAATTGCCCTCGGTGTTCAGACTACGCCGGTCATGGGGTATGAAGGGAAGTATCCGGACAAACAGAAACATTAGCGATAGTCAGTATGGGCCAGTGCGTATTAGGCCATGTCTAACCCATCTCACAGAGCTTTACGAGGTAGTTACCAGGAATGGTGTGGAAGGCAAGACAGTGGATGCCGTCTACAGGGACTTCAGCAAGGAATTTCTCAAGGTTCCGTAGGGGAGGATGTTCGAGAAGGTTCAGTCGCTTGGCTTCCATGATGAACTATTACATTGCAGTCGCCATTGGCTACGTTGGGGAAGCTAGAGTGTGGTAATGGATGGTTGTCTCTCTGATTGGGGACCTGTGACGAGTGGAGTGCCGCACGGAACGTTGCTGTCATCGTTGTTTGTTGTTTGTCATCTATATTAACGATCTGGATAATGATGTCGTTAACTGGATTAGCAAACTGCCGATGACAGCAGCATTACCTGTGTAGTTGACGGCGAGGAAGAGTCCCAGAACATGGTACCGGAAACGGGATCTGGATCAGCTGAAACAAAGGGCTGAAAAAAAGCAGATCGGATTTAACGCAGACAAGTGTTAGATGTTGCACTCTGGGAGGACCAGCCAGGGTTGGCCTGACGCAATGAGAAATAGGGAACAGAGGAGTACGAGAGAACAAACGATTCTGGGAAAGCAGATCCATAATTCAATGAAATTTGCGGCACAGTTACACAGGATCATAAAAAACAGCTTTTCGGACTTTTGCTTTCATAGAGCAAAGTACTGAGTACAGGAGTTGGGATGTTACGTTGATTCTATTTACGACTTTATTGAGGGCTAATTTGGAAGAAAAAATGTGTACGATTTTGCTCAACCACTGGGACTGGACATTTTGAATTAGGAATTGTCCGATTATTCCAGTGGTGTTTACTCTTGGCTTTCTGAAGATTTACATAATTATTGCGGTGTTGGCATAGTTTTTAATTCTATTGTGTAGTAATCGCTGTAGATATTATTATTAGGAAAATGTATGCACTCTTCCCGTTCCATATTCTTCAATATTTTCTTTCAATTTGCCATGTTTTAGGTATTTTTGACAGTGATTTCTGCTTGTTTTATGTGTTTGGAATGGCTGTATTTCTTAAGTACTTTGTTTTTGATTGTTTATACTGTAATGTTATATACCGACTAAAAATATAGTTCGGCCTTTCTGTAATACCGGATCATTTCTAATATAATATGTCGGACTCTGACAGTAAACCGTGATCACGCTTGTATTTATAGCAAGGCTGCGCGCCTTTTATGAGTTTATATTTTAAACCAAAATTTTGTTGTCCGTCCCAATAATTTGATGTTCGTCCGTTGATTATGCCTCTGTAAATAATCAGATTGAGTTAAACTGCTGCAGGATCCGTAATATATTGACTTGTTTTTGGTTTCTTTTGGCATTTTCTGCATTTAGCATCTTGCATGTATTGGTCTTTTTTACTTATATTTGATAATGTTTTTGAGTTAACCTCCTGGGCCGCGATTGCAACAAGGAGCCTCTCTGTTTCATGAACGGGTCTACAACTCTGAGCAAAGCTGCCATACCGACTCCAGACTGCTCACATCGTGGGATGTCTTCCATGGGGTTCTTGCTTTTCCATTGGTAAAATTTTACTCAGGTGGAATTATTTGTCATTTTCTTGAATGGCACTTCCATTTAAATTTAGTGGCGTGTACTTTTTATCAGAAATGCGCATCGTCCCGCTGAATCCGATTTCGTTGTTGAAAATATATTATTAGAAGTGTTAGATGACTACCGGAAACGGGATCTGGACCAGCTGGAATAATGGGCTGAAAAAAGCGGATCTGGTTTAACGCAGACAAGTGTTAGATGTTGCACTTTGGGAGGACCAGCCAGGGTTGGTCTGACCCAATGAGAAATAGGGCACCGAGGAGTATGATAGAACAAACGAATCTGGAAATTCAGGTCCATAATTCAATGAAAGTTGCGGCACAGTTAGACAGGGTCGTGAAAACAGCTTTTCGCACGTTGTCCTTCATAGAGCAAAGTACTGTGTACAGGAGTTGGGATGTTATGTTGATGCTATTTACAATTTTATTGAGGCCTAATTTGGGGGGGGGGGGGATGTGTACGGAATTGCTCAACTACCGGCTATTGTCGAGACTGGACGTTTTGAATTAGAAGGAAAGATTACATATGTTAGCACTTTATTCCCGAGCGGGTAGGGGACTGAGTGGAGATTTGATAGAGGTATACAACATTATGAGGCGTATAGAGAGTGTAAATGAAAGCAGGATTTCTCCACTGATGTCGGGCAAGAATACAACTAGAGATCATGGGTGAATGGTGAAATGTGAAATGTTTAAGGGAATCATGAGGGGAAACTTCTTCACCCAGAGGGTGGTCAGAGTGCAGACAGTGCTGCCAACGCAAGTGGTTATTAAGATTCCGATTTCAACGTTTAAGAGGTGATTGGATGAATACATGGATTAGAGGGACATGGATAGCCACGGTCCGGGTGCAGGTCGATGGGAGTAGATAGATAGATAGATACTTTATCTATCTATACTTTAGGCAGTGTAAATAATTCTTCACAGACCTGACGGTCTGGAGACCCTGTTTCTGTGCAGTTGTTCCCTATACCTGACTGACTGCATGTCCGGGTTACAACGTTAGTGTTTTCCAGCACCGACCAATCTAGAAAGTCGTTGATACTGTTCGATCCCTCTATCCTTGCACACACTGAAGCATGGAGACTTGAGTAAAATTACCAGGTAGTAAATGGATGGTTACAGCGTGAGGAGATGGAAGTGCAGATGTGAGATGATAAAGGGAGTATCACCCTACAGGAATTTACCTTCACTCTTTCAGTAAAGACAGTAGTTCCGGGCTGGAGGTGGGTATGACAGTGGTCCCGGTACAGTGAATAAATTTGTTGCTTCGGCTGTGGTAATGGGGATCATTCGTCCCGATACTATACTATACTTTACTATGCTATGCTATACTATACTATACGACAAAGCGGTCAATTCATCCGAATCCTATCCTTAAAGAAATTGGAGGTGGGAAATCTTGGCAGTCGTTGGGTGCTTGGAGTTGTGGAGACGTCATATTTCAATTGTGTCGAATACTAATTGAATACAATACATTACTTTCTGCGTCTCTTTGTCTTGAAGTCGAAAGGCTTTATTAAATGTTGTATGGTTGGTATTACAGATATTGTTAACTGTTGAACAAATCAGGGCATGCCATTTTCTGCGATATTTTGCAAATATGAATGCATTGCGGATTTAAATTATAGCATACGGATCGGACATAAGTGAGTGCAATTGAAAGAGAGAGCGGAAGATTACGGCCATAAATGGCTTTATGTGAGTCGTGTGTTCTTTAGTTTGTGTTGGGGGATGATTGAATTCATCTTCTTTTTCACAATACATGTGACAAAAAAATTGCGCACCTTGCGGGAAATTATTTCCAGGAACTGATGCGAAATTCGAAGGCTGCGTATCTTTCCGAAGTTCTATGAAGTGTTAGTGTATGTGAGCCTCAGCTCCCCACATCTCACTCTCCTAAGTTCTTTCGAATACGTGTTGAGGCCTTTTGCTTTGGAAGTTGTTTGTTCTGTATTCTCCAATTGCCTGCGACGGTTTTGAAGGAAGACAAGTGTGAGCCCGGATATTCGCTTTGCTCTCGCTGCGTTTTCAGTTTGTGTCGTTTCGTATGTGTCATTTATTATTGATTTCAGAGGGAGACACGGATTTCATACCGGCCATGTGGATTCAGGGTTAAATAGATCGATATATGAGCGCATCTGCACATGATATGATAAAACCACGATTCAAAAGTAAACTAGTATTGGGATAAACTGGTTTGTACTTGAATTGGGAATTTGGAATTGGCATTTTGGAAGGATGGTGATTTTAATGAGCAGCAAAAGCTGCTGCTGAACACTTTGAAATGCTGGTTTTAAGTTGCAGGGAGCCATTGGAAAAGATTGCTTTGCGTTCATTGTAGCATCTGTCCTATAATATGTAAATGGCAGGTCAGTTTAGATAACGTGGCTGTGCAGTCAACAGCTCAGAGATTTGCTTGCATCCTCAGCCCTTATTCCATAAATTAGAATATGTCCTGCAATATGTAAATAGCGGGTCAGTTTAGATAACGAGGCTGTGCAGTCAACAGCTCAGAGATTTGCTTACGTCATCAGCCCTAATACCATAAATTATCCAGGTGCTGCTGCGTGATCAGATTAAATCGGTTATTTCCCTCAGCCCTGCTTCTCGGAAATGCAGACTCCAAAGATCATAGTAAAGTGTGCCGAAATTTCGATCCTCGGTGCGGAAAATGGCTGCCCGCTGTCTTCCATCCAGAATTCACTCTATCTACTACATCATCTATCTTCTGTTAGGAAGACACTTCTGAATCAACACAGCCAGGTTTCCCTCGATCCCATGCCTCCTGACTTTCTGAATGAGTCTATTATGGAGAAACGCCTGACCAAAATTAATGCACCCACATCGACCGTTCTGATACTTCTGTTTGTTTTTCACTGTTACAAATAATTAAATCTAGCTAATAAAGTACAACATGCCCCTAAAAAACACTTGTTGAATCTCCTTAACCAGATTACGTTTCTCCAAACGCTCATAAGTTCCGTCTACAATAATCTTCTCCAATAGTGTACCTATTACTGACGGAAGACTCCCTGGTCTATAATTCAAAGGAGTATCCCTATTATCTTTCGTCAACAAAGGAATAACATTTGCCACACTCCAGTCTTCTAGTTCTTCTTCCGTAGCCAGTGAAGACCCAAATATCCTGTATAAAAGCTCAGTAATCTCTTCTCTCGCGTTCCGAAATCACCTGGACTATATCTCTTCCGGTATCGGAGAATCATCTATTACCTGGACTATATCCCTTTCGGCACCGGGCAATCATCTATCATAATGTTTTCAAAGTTTCCAGCGCATCCTCTTTCTCAACGTCGGCATGTTCGAGCATATCTGCCATTTTACGCGGTGTTCATAGTGATCAATGTATTCAGTGAGCAGCTTCACCGCCTCCTTGGACTCCAGACACAAGGTTTCCTCTTTTACCTCTGATCTGCCCAAACTCTCTCCAGTCTCCTCCTGTTCTTCACAGTGCAATTCGCCAAGGACTTCTCAAGTCTCCTTCTAAGTCTTCTAAGCCCATTGTTAAATTCTTTCCTGTCTACATTGTGACTATCCATGTCCCTACCTGAGCCTTTCTTCCAAAATCTTAAGTATCTTTCTTTCTTCCTCTTGACCCGCTCCAATTTTCTTGTCACTCAGGGTTACTTTACACTGTCATTCGTTCCCTGCCTGACTGAGACAAGCCTATACTAAACCCCGTGTCAGTGCTCCCTAAACAATCTCCACATATCTGTGGCGCATTTCCCTGAGTACATCATTTCCCAATGTACGTTCCCAAGTTCCTGCCAGTTAGCACCATAATTCGCAGAACCCCAGTTAAATACATCCCATGCTCCCTGGTTCTAACATTTTGCAAGGTAAATGTTGGAAGTTCTGCCCTATCGTTCTGAAACGCTGACCCACCGAGAGATCTGTCACCTGATCCGTTCCCTTTTCTAATATTAGATCCGGTCTGGACTGTTCACCACTCTGCCTTTCTTCATATAGTGACATTTCTTCCTGGACACAACTGAGAAATTATGCCATACCTAAACCTTTTACCCTGGTGGAGATGCAAATAACATGGTACATGTCCAAGTTCCGCTCCCGATCGGTTCCTCACTGTTCCCGTTGGAGTCTCTTTATTAAACTGGTGGGCGGGTATACAGAATACTCCATACAGGGTGTTCGCGCCCTTCATGTTTCTGTGTTGGTCTCACAGACTATTAACAAACGAACGCTCCACGTTGTCCTCCCTTTCTGCAGCTGCGATACTATCCCTGGTTTCCCATCACACTCACTTTACACTCTGTTACCCGACCCTGTCCATTTTGAAAAATCTAAAACCCGGGAACGCCCTGAAGCCATTCCTGCCCTTGTGACAGTCGAGTGTCTGTGATTGTTTGGAACAAACTTCAACCAAAGTGACAATCACGCCAGCAGCAATGAGCGATTGTATTGCTACCGACCTGAACTGTATGAAGTCAGCAATCTTCCGCCAATTCTGAAAATCGCGGATGACCAGGCATATGAATGTTTGAATTTATGACATATTTGCCAAACCTGTTCATTGTAAAACGGCTTTATTTGAAAACTCCGCCACTTACCATTAGACACGGGTGTTATCTACACAAATGGCCATTTAATGTAAACACATACGTCATTCCATTCCTCAGCTCTTCTCTGAATTTCCTCTGTGTCAGTGTATAGATACAAGTATTGGTACACATGCTGAGTACTTGCAACATGAACCCAAATTGCTGCAGGATGTATACTGGGGAACTCAAATATCTGTCCTCGAAAAAATAGTTTTGAACTTGCCATTTCAGGGAATGGGCTAAATAGGGCATCCAAAATAATATGAAATTAGCTGATATAGAAAACAACAAAACAATCGATTTTCTGCGGTTTTCCACCTCGGCATCTTTCTGATTGTCGCTGCTGTGCCGAAGCCTTCTGCGGACTCTATTTGCCACAACGATATGTCTTACGGTTAACCCGTTAAATACCAGGATTAAGCCGATGGGTAGCAATGGTGTTAAGATACTGTCCAGTAATTGGTACCCTTTCCACACAGGTGAAGTAGCGTATTCATATGTGGTGGTGCACCGCCATGGCATGTTGTCAATGATGACGTAAGGTTCAAGGGCAAAGTAAACCGGGGCACATCTCCCGCAGCTCACTATAACTACGATCACGATAACCACCATTGCTGTTCTCTCGGTGCAGTATCGCTCACGCAGCCTTCGGCAACATATTGCGATGAAGCGATCGAAGGTAAAACTGACCGTAAACCAAACAGAACAGTCCGTCGTTACAGTCCGAAATATAAGTGTCAGAGCGCATACCGGAGTGATGAGCAGGGATCTGGAATAAATGTAGATATTGTTGGTCTGTTCCACTAAAGCGACAATGACAACCGCCATCAGATCCGCTGTTGCCATTCCAACCAGGTAACGGGTGATGCATTTGGAGAGTCCGCATTTTCCCCGAGATAGGATCACAATCGCCGTTAAGTTAACTGCAAGAAATTTGGAAACAAAATAGAAATTTGGTCAGCTCCCTGAATACCCACATTCTACAGATGCTATGCAGGGTATGGTTTGTTTGGAAGTGGAAAGCGGGAATCCAGTGTGTGCGGTCTCGGTCGCTGCACTCCGGCTGGAGGACAATGACGGATGTGAGTGCCAGTGGATTGGCGATATTCCCACAGTTTAGAGCGAGGCATCCGAGATCCACGACTCACGTACCGGTGAGCGGTCGATCGCTCCTGTAAACAACACCGTTTCCATTATTAGAGGCGAAATAGCTGAAGGGATTGTTTGCAGTGGAGTCAATGAGATATACATCACGAGTTCTCATTTACTGACATAGAAGAACAGACCTATGTGTTGAAAATAGACTGGGCCGTCATTTAAATAAACAGCCACGTTGTTATAAAATCGAAGTTTCTGCACTGATAGAGAATCGGACCTAGAAAAGCAGAGACCAGCATCACTTCAGAAAGCCTAGCGAGGTGAAATTATAAAACAACGACAATATCGACACCAACTTAATTGACAAAAGAAGAAAACACTGCCATCATCGTACTGAAAATGGAAATAAAACCATTAGATGCCTGAATCCTCCATTCCGGAAACACGTTTCAGTCGACGGTAGCATCTGTGCTCAGTAACAGTGCGGATACCGCAGCAGAGTAACGATGGCACCATACATAAAGTAACCAGCTCCGGCATCTTACCGGGGACACCAACCGCTACAAGTGTGGGATAGAAAATGGCCGCAATGTAGTAAATCGCCGCATATCCCATATTCCGTCAGAAGCAGTGTTCAGTTGTGCGGAGCGTTTCAGCTGCTCAGATGGACTGGTGATCGGTTTAGCAGACTTTTATGGAGCAGAGAGCAATTCCACTGAGGCAATTAGCGTGGTTGTCACGTCAGGGACATTAGTGACAACCAATTGCACAAACAATTACGTTAAACTATTTTCACTCACTGTTCCCGTGTCATTAATTTGACTCCTCAAGGGATATTGCAATCTATTTATTTTAAAACAAAGTATGATGTGAATTTTCCATGCTATTTTCCATGATACCTGGCTTTAGCAATTAAAATTGGATATTTTTATATCTGTGTTGCTTTTAGTGTCGGCATGCATATTGAAGTCGATTTATCTTGTAACATTTGACGGAGCACATTCGCTTCTGAAATTGAGGGAAGGAGTTTGTTCTGGCGGGTGAAATGGAGAGCACTTCTTTATTAAGGGGGAATATTCATTCATTCTTTTCGTCCGTTCGTTCCAGTCATTCCGGGCGGTGTGAGTGATGGAATAGATATGACAGCTGACATGTGTTACAATAAAATACACTGCACTTACATTCCTCCAAACAATTTAGAAGATCCACAGCGATATTCCAGAGACCTGTGATCAAAAAGGGAACGTGTCCTCGGGAGATTAGCGAGGTCTGTGGGCAGTTTGAAGAACAATGTTTTCCAGCGCAAGCATGGGGTGTTTGGCGGGACCCTGACCTCTTCCAGTGAATGACTTGAACACCCCATACCCGTGACCTGCGATGCAGTCTGTTTAACTTTAAAGATATTCTCAAACCAGCTGCAATTCTACCAGTATTTCGCCATTCATTCTATGTTTGAACAAAAGTAACAAGCAGGTTTTCAGGATATTATTTGCCACGAGGTTGTCTGTTTTTCTCCTGATTTGCTTTCAGGTATATTGTCGTTCATACGAACGTAGAAACATAGAAAACCTACAGCACAATATAGGCCTTTCGGCCCACAAAGTTGTGCCGAACATGCCCCTACCTAAGCAATCACTAGCGTTACACATAGCTCTCTATTTTTCTAAGCGCCATGTACCTATCAAAAAGTCTCTTAAAAGACCCTATCGTATCCACCTCCAGCACCGTTGCTGGCAGCCCATTCCACGCACTCACCACTCTCTGCGAGGAAGACATACCCCCGACATCTCATCTGTACCTACTCCCAAGCACCTTAATCCTTCTGCCCTCTCTGGCAACCATTTCAACCATGGGAAAAAGCCTCTGACTATCCACACGATCAATGCCTCTCATCATCTTATACAACTCTATCAGGTCACCTCTCATCTTCCGTCTCTCCAAGGAGAAAAGGCCAAGTTCACTCAACTGTTTCCATAAGGCAATCGCCACTATGAGTATGTTCAGAACAGCGGATGTGTTCAAGCTCACCTGTCAATCACACTTCCTTCTGCTCCTGCAGTGCACCGCTCCGTGCCGATTGTGGTTCTCGTACCGATGAGCGGCCCTCGGCATATTGGAGAAAGTCTCACCACTCTGATTCCATTGTGGAACCTCGTACTAATGTGCGGCCCTCGGTTGACTCGAGCAAGTAATACCTCTACCTTCAAATCCATTCTCCCAAAGAGAATCACTTCGTGCCTTTCCGGGTTGAAATCCATCTGTAACTTTCCGGCGATGCTCTGCGTCCTGTCACTGTCCTGTTGTAATCTGTGACAAATCTCTATACCAGGGGTGTCAAACTCAAATACACAGTGGGCCAAAATTTAAAAAATCGGTACAAGTCGAGGGCCGGACTGGTTCAGCGTTTATTGCAAAACTTATTGAAATGAATTTATTACACATATTAACCTGGAACTAACAAAGCTTGGGTTATTGCCTACAAAAACAACATTGAACATTAAATAAATAAATAAATAAATCAGTTGCATTTATTTATTATGGCTTTATCTGCAGCTTTTCCGGAGTAATTTCTAATGTAAACATTTTTCCACAGGCCAACACTCTGTGATTCACACTAGTCTAAGCCAGATACTTGGCATCTCATCTTGGATGCAAGTTCATCAATGTTTGGAGTCAGGCTCTGAGCTGAGGAAATCCTCAGAATTGAGTGAAGGTGTTCATCAGAAAGACGACTCCTGTGTGATGTTGTGTTTATCTTCATCGAAGAGAACAGTTGTTCACACAGATATGTGCTGCCAAACATAGAGAGCATTTGAGCAGCTTGAGTACGCAGCTGGGTCATTGTGTCAGGAATGAAACGTAGAAACTGTGCAGCGCCCACCGAGTCATACTTTGCCTTGAGTGTGTCACTACATTGGAGTTCAATCAGCTCCATTTGTATGTTGGTTGGTGCGCTTTCCACGTCAGCTGCAATTGGATTACTGAGCAGTTCAAACCTGCTTTTTTGGGCTTCAAAGTCGGCAAATCGCCGTGTGAAGTCGGCACCAAGTATGCTAAGTTTTTCAGCAAACTTTGCACGTGGGAACACTGCGGTAGAAACCTGCTCTTTCATAGCTTGGCAACACGGAAAATGGCTCAAGTTTTCCTGCTGCATCTGCGTCTCCCACAGGCGCAGCTTGGTTTTAAAAGCCCTCACTGCAGCGTACATGTCTGTGATCACACGACCCCGCCCCTGAAGCTGCAGGTTGAGCGCATTGAGATGGCTTGTGATGTCACACAGAAACGCCATTTCACAAAGCAACTTTTTACCCCGGAGCTCTGTTGTGTCTTTCCCTTTGCTTTCCATGAACTGACAGATCTCCTCACGCAACCCGAAACATCTTTTCAGCACTTTTCCTTGGCTTAACCATCGCACCTCTGTGTGATAGGGCAAATCATTATATTCTGAATCCAACTCCTCCAGAAACGTCTTGAACTCGCGGTGATTCAAACCTTTGGCTCTTATGAAGTTAACTGCTCGTCTTATGGTGCTCATTATATGTTCCATTTTCAAGGCTTTGCCACACAACGACTCCTGGTGTATGATGCAATAATAAGCTGTCAGCTCACCTGCGCCATTTACCTCCCGCATCTTCTCCCGGATCCTGCCCACCAATCCACTCTTTTGACCGCACATCGCGGGCACTCCATCTGTCGTCAGTCCCACAAGTTTATCCCAAGGCAGCCTCATTATATTTACACATCTGGATACCTCTTCAAAGAGATCTTTTCCAGTAGTTGTGCCATGCATTGATCTTAATCCCAAAAGTTCCTCTGTTACACACAGACTTGAGTCCACTCCACGAATAAAAATTGACAATTGGGCAGTATCAGAAGTGTCCCTGCTCTCATCCACAGCAAGGGAATATGCGATGAAATCTCTTCCCTTCCCCACCAGCTGTTGTTGTAGATTGGTGGCAAGCTCACGTACACGGTCAGCAACGGTGTTTCTGCTCAGGCTCACATTTGAAAATGCTTGCCTTTTATCTGGGCACACGACGTCGCAAACTTTCATCATGCAGTTTTTAACAAATTCTCCCTCGGTAATGGGCCGGGCTGATTTAGCGATCTCTGCTGCCACAATAAAACTAGCCTTTACAGCAGCCTCACTTTGTGTTTTGGCTTTTGTGAACATAGCCTGCTGTGACGCCAGACTTCTTTTCAACTCTTCTACCTTCTGGAGCTTCTGTTTCTTGTCCAGATGCTTGTATTTGTCGTGGTGTTTCGTTTCATAGTGTCGTCGTACGTTATATTCTTTAATTACAGCCACACCGTCTCCACACAAAAGACAAACAGGTTTGCCCTTTATATCTGCGAACATATACTCTGCCTCCCACCTGCCTTGAAAACCCCTGTTTTCAAAGTCCACCTTTCGTTCAGCCATTTTTGGGGTGAGGGATAGCTGAAAGTTGACCACACGTGACTAGCGCCATAAGGATGCTGATGAGAGAGTAAGGCAAGCTTGAGCAATTCACTGGCAGTGCATTGTGGGATTTGTAGTATTAGTGGTGCATGCAATATACCGGCGGGCCAGCTCTAATAGAAAAAAAATCATTAATGATATTCAGGAAATAAACCAGGGAAACCGAATAAACACTAAAACCCCTGAAAACCTGGTACCTGAATAAACTCAGCATTAGCCATATCATACGCCATAGGCGCTTCGATTACTGGGGCCAGCTTTAATAGTAATTAGATATTATTTCGCGGGCCAAAGATAATTCCACCGCGGGCCGGATTTGGCCCGCGGCCCTTGAGTTTGACATATATGCTGTATTCCAACAGCCACTTCGTTGTCCATTCTCCTAATCTGGCTGTCTCCCTGTACCTCCTCAACTTCCTCAAAACTACCTGTCCCGCCACCCTTCTTCACCTCACCTGAAAATTTTCAACAAGGTAATCAGTTACATCATCCAAATTCTGGCGTACAACGCAAAATGAAGCAGTCCCAGCACATGTCCCTGTAGAACACCACTGGCCATTGCCAGCTAACCAGAACAGGCTCGATTTATTCCCGCTCTTTGCCGCTTGCCAATCAGCCACTGATTTATCTATGCCAGAATCTTTCCTGTAATACCACGAGTTCGTAACTTGTTAAGCAGCCTCACTATAGGAAGGATATGGAAGCATTCGAAAGAGTACAGAGGAGGTTTACCAGGATGCTGCCCGGTTTAGAGAGTATGGATGATGATTAGAGATTAAGGGAGCCAGGGCTTTACTCTTTGGAGAGAAGGAGGATGAGAGGAGACATGCCAGAGGTGTACAAGATATTAAGAGGAATAGATAGAGTGGACAGCCAGCGCCTCTACCCCAGTGCACCACTGCTTAATACAAGAGGACATGGCTTTAAGGTAAGGTGCGGCATGTTCAAGGGAGATATTAGAGGAAGGTTTTCTACTCAGAGTGGTTGGTGCGTGGAATGCACTGCCTGAGTCAGTGGTGCAGGCAGATACACAAGTGAAGTTTAGGAGACTACTAGACAGATATATGGAGGAATTTAAGGTGGGGGGTTATATGGGAGGCCGGGTCGACACAACATTCTGGGCCGAAGGGCCTGTAATGTGCTGTACTATTCTATGTTCTATGTATGGAATCTTGTCAAAGGCCTTCTGAAAATCCGAGTACCCAGTTTCAATCGATTCTCCTTTGCCTCTCCTGCTTGTTATGTCTTCAGATAATTCCAACAGATTTATCAGTCGAGATTGTCCTTTGAGGAAACCATGCTGACGACGGCTTATCTTACCATGTGATTCCAAGTACCGTCAGAGCTACTTAACAATAGACTCCAACACCTTTCCAATCCGAGGTCAGCCTAACTGGCCTACAATTTCCTTTCTTCTGACTCTTTCCCTTCTGGAAGAGTGGTGTGACACAGGCAAAATTCCAGTGTTCCGGAAACTTTCCAGAACCCAGTGCTTCTTGAATGATCATTACTAATGCTTCCACAATCTCTTCAGACACCTCTTTCAGAATCCTGGGATCTCACCATCTGGTCCAAGTGACTTATCTTCCTTCAGACCTTTTAGTTTCCCAACAAACTTCTCTCTAATGATGGTATCTTCACACACTTCAAGAACCATGACACCCGGAAATTCCACCATATTGCTCGTGTCGTCACAGTGAAGACTGATGCAAAATACTCAATCAGTTTGTCTGCCATTTCCTTTCCCATTACTATCTCTTCAGCATCTTTTACCAGCGTCCGACATCCAGTCTCGCACTTTGTTTTCGACTGTACGTTTCGAAAGAAGCTTTCGATGTCCTCTTGGGATGTCGCTTATTCCAAAGGGCCAAATGATTTAACACGGGAAAGAGTGATGGGCTGATCCAAAATGGGAACCATGGAGGGAGTGAGGGAAGAACTTCAGTAAAAAATTGTTGTCAGAATGTCGTCTGGGAGGGAGAGATGCATTCACTGAAAATTTTCACCTGTGTTAAAATGCCCGAAGGGAGGGTATGACGACCTGATTGACAATCAGCGAAGGAGTGAGCCGCGGATTGAAAATGGCCACCCGTGATGAAATGCACTGACCTCTTCAGGCTGTAGACCGGGGAAGGTGTCTTCAATGGATTTCTGTGCCAACTGGAGGCGAGGTTTAAAGGTGCGAGTTGGTTAGCGTCAATCAAGACCATCTTCTACAGGGGACATGGAAAGCGGGAGAGGGGATGGGAAGAGATTGGGGAAGAGAGTGGGGAAAGCGAAGTGTAGAAGAGGAGGAAAGATGAGTGAAACCATCATCACCCCTGTGTGCTCCATTTCCACTTACCCTTCACATTTCTGTCCCTCTCTCCACCAGTCTTTCCACTCACTCTGCACTCTCTCAACCCCCTCGCTCTCCGCCCACACTCTCGCCTCTAGCTCTGCACCGCTCCGTCAGCACCCCCCTCACCACCACTATACTCTCCTCTGCACATCCTTTGTCCTTCATTCCCCTTTCCCCCGGTCTATCCCTCTCTTCCCATCCCTCCGCTCCATTAACCCTACCTGCGCCTCATAATTTGTATAATCTCTATCAAATGTCCTGGAAATCTACATTCCAAGGAATAAAGTCCTAACCTATTCAATCTTTCCTTATAACGTAGGTTCTCCAATCGCGGCATCATCCTTGTAAATTTTCAATGTATTCTTACAAACCTATTTACATATTTCATGCAGTTAAGTGACCAAAACTGCAGACAATACTGTACATTAGGCCTCACCAACTTCAACATAACATCCCATCTCCTGCACCCCGTACATGAAGTCCAATGCGTCAAAACATTTCCTTACGACCCTATCCACATAGGACGCCATTTCCAACGCATTGTGACCTTGTATTCCCCGAACCCATTGTTGTACACACTCATCAGTGTCCTACTTTTAATCTGTAAACCCTAGCCTCCTGGTTCCTACCGAAGGTCCATTTGCTATTTATCCAGCTGATCCAAATCCCTCTGCAAGATATGATGGCCTCTTTCGCTGTCCAATATACACTCACTTGGTGTACATACAGAAACTTGGTTAAGCACATGGATGGGAAGGCATGATCTGACGGATTTACAGTTCGACACAGTGATCGGGAGCAGTGCGTGGAAATCGCAATACCCCCAACCCCCGCCTCACCCCACAACTCCCCCCTACCACACCCCAGCGTCGGGTTGCAGAACCGGGGCCATGTGCGGTAAAAGTTTCGCTGTGGGATTCCGAGACGAGGGCCACAATCTCAACCATGTCTAACATATTCGCCACTGTGGATAAATAACTGGTTAGTTTAATCATTCTGACCAGACGCACCGCCTCTCACTCATCCATGACTCCTCACTGCCGCTCCCCGTCACAGTGGACTCCCTCTTCCCTTCCAAATCGCTTCACTCTCCTCGCCACCCAAAACACTGAACCCTCCTTTCTATGAACCCGGTCAGTTTACCACACCCTCCACACTGCACTCATTCACTCATTTACGCTGCAAACTCGTCTCCCCTTCTCCTTTCTCTTGACGCCATTTTCACTCACTTCACCTTCCTCGCCACCCCTATAGCTCACCCCCACCACCTCGGTATCCTGCACACCCATCCATCCTCACCCCTTTCTGTAGCCCACCACGTCGCCTACCCCCCCCCCCACCAATTCCACCTTTCCATCCCAGTCTCCGTAAAAAAAAACCTCCCACTCCCTTTCTTTTAGCCCTCTAACCCTTTCTCTCTACCTCGCTCTCCTCACTCTCCAGCTCTCTCCCCTTGGTCCAACCATCTCTAAATCCCCCTCTCTATATCCCCCGTGACTGTCCACTCTCAACATCATACATTGCCAGGTATGATGATGCGGCCATCACTGAATCGTGGCTGAAGGATGATTGCAGCTGGGAGCTGAATGCCCAAGGTTACATGTTATATCAGAGGGATAGGAAGGCAGGCAGAGTGGGTAGTGCGGCTCTACTGGTAAAGGCAGGGAGATGTTACATAGGACTGGAAGATGTTGAATCCTTGTGGATTGAGTTAAGAAACAGCAAGTGTAAAAAGACGCTGATGGCAGTTATATAGAGGCCTCTAACAGTGGCTGGGAGGTGGACCACAGGGTACAACAGGTAATAGAAAAGGCGAGTCAAAAGGGCAATGTTATGGCAGTCATGGGACATGTTAACATGAAGGTCAACTGGGAAAATCAAGTTAGTAATGGATCTCAAGGGAGTGAGTTTGTTGAATGCCCGAGGGATAGCCTTTCAGAACAGTTTGTCGTTGAGCCTACTACGGAATCAGCTGTACTGGATTGGGTGCTATACAATGAACGGGAGGCGATTAGGGAGCTTAAAGTAGAAGAACCTTTGGAAAATGTGATCGCAACACGAGTGCGAGCAACTAAAATCATTAGAAGGGAAAAGATGAAATATGAAAGCAAGCTGAGAAATAATATCAAAGTAGAATATAAAAGTTTTTCCCCAAGTGTATATTAAAAAATAAAAGAGAAATTGGAGTGGATCAAGGACCGCTAGAAAACGAGGCAGGAGAAATAATAACCGGGTACAATGAGATGGCTGATGAAACTAATTGAGTATTTTGCATCATTCTTCACTGTGGAAGACACTAACAACACGCCTGATGTTGTGGTGTGTGAAGGAAGAGAAGTGGGTGCAGTTACTATTACAAGAGAGAAGGTGCTCAAAATACTGAAAGACCTAAAGGTACACAAGTCACCGTGACCAGAAGAACTGCACCCTGGGGTGCTGAAAGAGGTAGCGTTAGAGATTCTGCTGGCATTAGAAATTACCTTTCAAAATTCATTAGACTCCAGCATGGTGTCGGAGGACTAGAAAACTGCAGATGCCACTCCACTCTTTAAGAAAGGAGGAAGGCAGCAGAAAGGCAACTATAGACCAGTTAGCCTGACCTCAGTTGTTGGGAAGATGTTAGAATCAATTGTTAAGAGTGAGGTGATGCAGTACCTGGTGACACAGGACAAGATAATACAAAGTCAGCATGGTTTCCTTCAGGGAAAATCCTGCCTGACGACTCTTTTGGAATTCCTCAAGGAGATTACAAGTAGATTAGATAAAGGTGATGAATTGGATGCTGTACATTTGGAACCCCAGAAGCCCTTTGACCAGGTGCACACACATGAACTGCTTACCAAGTGAAGAGTCCATGGTATTACAGGAAATTCACTAAAGTGGTTAGAGCATTGGCTGATTGGCAGGACGCAGGGAGTTAAAATAAAAAGGACCCTTTTCTGGTTGTTTGCCAGTCACTAGTTCCGCAGGGGTCAGTAATGGGACCGCTTCTTTTTATGCTTTATATAAATGATTTAGATGATGAAATAGATTGTTTTGCTGCCAAGTTTTCAGATGATGCGAAGGTTGGTGAAGGGGCAATAGTGTTGAGGAAACAGGATGGATGAAGAATGATTTAGTTTAGGAGAATGGGGAAGAAAGTGGCAAATGAAGTACAATGTGGGAAAATGCACGGTCATGCAATTTGGTAGCAGAAACAAATGTGCGGACTATTTTTTAAACTGGGAGAAATTCCAGGAATCTAAGATGCAGGGGGAGATGGGAGTCCTTGTGCAAAACACCATGAAGGTTATCTTACAGGCTCAGTCGGTGGTGAGGAAGGCAAATGCCATGTTAGCATTCATTTCAAGAGGTCTAGCATACAAGAGCAAGGATGTGATGCTGAGGCCTTATAAGGCACTGGTGAGGCCTCACCTTGAGTATTTTGAACAGCTTTGACCCCGTCATCTGGGAAAAGATGTGCTGCCATTGGAGAGGGTCCAGAGGAGGTTCACAAGGATGATTCCAGGAATGAAAGGGTTATCACACGAGGAGCGTTACATGGCTCTGAGTCTGTACTCGCTGGAATTCAGAAGGATGAGGGGGAATCTCATTGAAACCTTTCGAAAGGCCTGGGCAGAGTGAGTGTGGAAAGGATGTTTTCCATCGTGGGACAGTCTAGGACAAGAGAGCACAGCCTCAGGATAGAGGGGCGCCCTTTCAAAACAGATCCGGAAAAATTTCCCAAGCTAAAGTATGTTGAATGTGTGGAATTCGTTGCCACGTGCAGCGGTGATGGCCAGATCATTGGGTATGTTTAAGGCAGAGATTGACAAGTTCTTGATTAGACATGGCAATGAACATTACGGGGAGAAGAGCGGGAACTGGGATTGAGGAGGAGGGGAAAAGGTTTAGTCATGATTAAATGGCGGAGCAGACTCGATAGGCCAGATGGCCTCATTCTGCTCCCATGTCTTATGGTCTCTCTTTCTCCTCCTCTCTTTTCCCCACCATCTCTCCACACACTCACTTTCATCTGCAGCTACCCGCTCTCCACTTTCCACACACAACTTCCTCAACAACTCACTCTCCTCCCATTCCTCAGCAATGGAGGGAGGTAGCATTCTATCTCTACCTCCACCCTCATATCAAGATCATTTAACAAGTCAGTAGCTCTGTAACCGCGAACGCTGCAGATTCCAGATTCTCGGTATTGTCCGTTATATTGAGGAAATCACAGTTAGGAACGCCACGGGCTGGTTTATGTATGTTGCAAGCGGGGGGGGGGGGAGGGGGGAGCTCCTATAGCCGATCCAAATGCAAGACACAGACACTGAAGTACTGGGAACAGGACTAGGTGTGTCAAGAAAGCAAGGGAAGTGGGGAAGAAATTACGCTGGACATGGATACAGGCCCTGGACGAGACAAGCACACCGAGCCTGGGCTAGGACTCAGACTGTGAAAGCGGGACCTGGATGAGGAACTTGGAACTAGATGTCTGGACTAGGACTCCGAGCCAGAGACTGGACAGGGACCCGGAACATGGGTCTTGACTCGGGCTCGGAACCTGGATCCAGTCGAGGGCTCGGGACTAGGAACAGACTAGACACAAGATAACACTGGGATCACAGGGACGTGGCTTGGACTAGACCAGGATCTTGGACGTGGCTAGGGCTGGACGAGGAATCCCCAGGACCAGGCTGGGCGAGGTACTCCTGGGCTCAGTGAGGCACCAGAACTGGATGAGGACACGAAGCTCGGACTTGGACGGGGCTGGAACATGGCGCCCTGCCTTGATCTTGGAACACAGAGCCTTGGTGTTGGAATACAGGGTCACAGAGCCGCTATCCCTCCCTGGGAACAGGTCTGAGAGCCGGGGTTCTACACAGAACACTGAACCAGGACCCCTCCTTGGGAACAGGACTTAGGGCCGGGGATCTATGCAGAGTCAGGACCCCTCCTAAGGCCGGGACTCTTTCCTTGACGGACACTAAACACAGGGGCACAAAGAGACAGATCCAAACTCAGCAATAGATAGGTCCATATCTTGGCATGGCGAGGCTCCAGTCTCACTCCGGCGGTTGAACTTGACGGCGATACAGGCAAGGACGCAGGCGAGGTTACAGGCAAGGTAGCAGGCGAAGGAAACTGACGAAGGTTAGTGCCAAAATAACTGTTTCTTTAAAAACTTTTTTTATTGAGTTTTCAGATAATTACAGAAAGAAGAAAAAAAATACTCTTCCCCCTCCCCTTAGCCCCTCCCCCCTATCATCCCAATAGAGAAAGAAAGAAAGAAAGAAAGAAAGAAAGAAAGAAAGAAAGAAAGAAAGAAAGAAAGAAAGAAAGAAAGAAAGAAAGAAAGAAAGAAAGAAAGAAAGAAAGAAAGAAAGAAAGAAAGAAAGAAAGAAAGAAAGAAAGAAAGAAAGAAAGAAAGAAAGAAAGAAAGAAAGAAAGAAAGAAAGAAAGAAAGAAAGAAAGAAAGAAAGAAAGAAAGAAAGAAAGAAAGAAAGAAAGAAAGAGTGAGAGTGCCTGGATATCGGAAGATCCCCACATGCTTCACGGAGTTCGTAATAACTTTAGTATATATATTTCTTTCTTTCCCCAAATAGCCAATTATTTTATCTTCAGAGCACCTATATATTTAATCCCGTCTTTTGTAAATAAGGGCGCCAAATGTTCAAAAATGTTTCATATTTATCTCTTAGATTATAAGTAATTTTTTCAAGTGGAATACAGCTGGAAATTTCATTCTTCCAACGATCTATACTTATGTATGCATCCGATTTCCAAGTAAATGCAATAGCCTTTTTGGCTACTGCCATTCCATTTTCATAAATTCTTTCTGATATTTATTCAATTTGGGTTTCGATTTTATCCCTTCAATATCGCCTAATAAAAATAATATTGGATTATGTGGAAGTTGTGTTCCAATAATTTGGTCCAATAAAACTCTTAAATTTGTTCAAAAAGGTTGAATTTTAGAACAAGACCAAGTAGAATGTAAAAAAGTACCAATTTCTTGGTTACATTGGAAACACTGATCAGATAAATTCGGGTTTAATTTATTTATTTTTTGTGGTGTAATATATAATTGATGTAACAAATTATATTGCACTAATCTTAACCGAACATTTATTGTATTTGTCATACTATCAAAACATAGTCTTGACCAAGTTGTTTCTTCACTTTTAATATTCAAGTCACTTTCCCATTTTTGTCTTGACTTATGGACTCCTTGTTTAAATGCCTGTTTTTGAATCAAGCTATACATACAAGAAATAAATTTTTTAGTTTTTCCTTTTTGAATTAAAGTTTCTATTTTATTTAGATTTCGGCAATAACATTGTTTGACCTAATTTTTCTCTTAAATAAGCCCTTAATTTGAAGTAACAAAAAAGAGTGTTGTTTGATACTTTATATTTATTCCTTAATTGATCAAATGACATTAATATACCTCCTTCAAAACAATCTCCTATATATCTAATCCCTTTTTGAAAGCAATTATATAAAAGTTGATCATCGATTGTAAAAGGAATAAGTCTATCTTGAATTAAAGATCTCTTTGCTAATAAAGATTTCTTTGTCTCATCATCAACATTTATCTTATTCCATTAGTCAATCAAATGTTTTAATATAGGAGATTATTTCTTTTCCCGTATCCATTTAGATTCCCATTTATATATAAAATCTTCTGGTGTATTTTCTCCTATTTTATCTAGTTCTATTCTAATCCATGCCGGTCTATCTTTCTCAAAAAAAGATGCAATAAATCTAAGTTGATTTGCATTATAATAATTCTTAAAATTTGGAAGTTGTAACCCTCCTAGATCAAGTTGTCATGTCAATTTTTCCAACGATATTCTTGACATCTTACCTTTCCAAAGAAACTTCCTCACATATTTATTTAACTCTTGAAAAAACTTCTGGGGTAATTGTATTGGTAGTGATTGAAATAAGTATTGTAGTCTAGGGAATATATTCATTTTTACGGTATTTACTCTACCTACTAATGTTATTGGTAATATCATCCATTTATCAAGATCTTCTTGAATTTTTTTCAATAATGGTAAGTAATTTAATTTGTATTAGTTCTTTATATCATTATCAACTCTTATACCTAAATATTTTATACCATTTGCCGGCCATCTAAATTGAGTTATTAATCGACATTGACTATAATCTCCTTTAGTAAGAGGTAAAATTTCACTTTTATCCCAATTTATTTTGTAACCTGATATTTTCCCATATTCTTCAAATCTATAGGATAATTTACGCAACGAGTGCAATGGGTTTGTTAAATAAAGCAGAACATCATCAACAAATAAGATAATCTTGTATTCTTCCTGATTAACTCTGAAACCCTTAATATCTGGGTCCATTCTAATTAATTCAGCTAATGGTTCTATCGCCAACACAAATAAAGCAGGTGATAATGGACAACCTTGCCCTTGTTAACTGAAATGGTGTTGAAATTTGACCATTTGTCACTACTTTAGAGATATTATGAACTAGGTGAAAGATGACATAAGGTCCTTGCATGGCAGTTAAAAACAGACCAGACTTCTAAAACGATAAATGCAATTCGAACAAGAGTAAATAAAATTACTTATAAACCTTTAGAAATTAATGAAACTTTCAAGAATTTTTATTCTGAATTGTATCAATCAGAATCACAAAATGATAATGTCAAGATAGAAAGGTTTTTATCACAAATAACTCTTCCAAAATTAAATACGGAAGAACAGAAGGGATTAGATATGCTTTTTACATTAAAAGAGGTTGAAGAAGCTCTGGGATCATTTCAAAGCAATAAATCTCCAGGAGATTTCAACCTGAATTTTATAAAAAGTTTAAAGATTTATTAATTCCTCCTTTTGTGGAGTTAATACATCAAGCGTAAAGAACTCATAAACTTCCAGAATCTTTTTGACAGCTATTTTAATAGTATTGCCAAAGAAAGATAGAGATATTTTAAAGCCAACATCATATAGACCTATTTCTTTGTTAAACACTGATTATAAAATAATAGCAAAAATCTTATCTAACAGACTATCTAAATACTTACCAAAATTAATACATATGGATCAAACAGAATTTATTAAAAATAGACAATCGGCAGATAATGTAACTCGGTTATTTAGTATAATTCATTTGGCTCAAAAGAGGGAGGAAATTAGTGTGGCAGTTGCTTTAGATGCAGAAAAAGCATTTGATAGATTGAATGGGATTTTTTATTTAAGGTATTGGAAAAATATGGATTAGGGGTATCTTTTATAAAATGGATTAAAATAACTGTTGAGATAAGCTGCCGAACTAACAGCCAAGGATTCAGAAGTGCGGGAACAGGAAGAAAGGAGAGAACGGTCCAGCAGATTGAAGCTGAATCCCGAAACGATTTATGGAGCCAGCCCAAAACGAGAATCAGGTGCCTCAATTAAGGCAGCCACTGGACCCAGGGAAAACAGGAAATCCCGGAATGAGGATCGATGAACCGGACCGTAAACCGGAATGCGGATTTCACGGACCGGACCATGACACTCACTCCAGTACAATCGCATGTTTATTGTGATTGTTTTTATCAGTTAATGTGAGAGGGGGTAAGTTCAAAGGAGATGTGAGAGGCAAATTCATTCACACAGAGATTGGTGGGTGTCTGGAATGCCTGGGGTGATGGTAGAGGCAGATATATTAGAGACTTTTAAGAGACGCTGAGACAGGCACATAAATGTGAAGAACATGGAGGGAGATGGACATTGTGCAGGCACAAGGAATCAGTTTAGTGGCCATTTGGTTGCTAATTTATTTGGTTGAGCTCAACATGATGGGCCGAACTTTGTTGACGTACTTTGTTACTTCAGCAATATTTCAATGTTATTTTCAGTTCGGTGCATTGTTTTACCAAACCGAGCTGCAGAAATTCTTTCAGCCTTTTGTCCAACTTTGCAATCTCATTCCTGATTCCCACATCACTCTCTGGGACTGGCAGCCTTTCCCCATCACCAGGTCTGAGGAAAAGCGGGGAATCCTCTGTCACGGTTTCCTTCTCTGTGAGTTCTGGATTTCCTGTAAACATGGAACGTGTTGAGTGACGGACTGAGTGAAAGAGAATGGAGAAGATATTATCTGCTCAATGATGAGACGTCCCAGTGACTTTGATCACAGGAACAGTCACTGGGCAGCCTCTACACCCATGCTGTAAATTACTGGGTTCGATAATTAGCAGCAAAGCACACGACTGTGGAAATTACATATCAGAATATTATTAGAGTCACAGAGCCCAGCAGCACTGAAACAGGCATTTCTGCCCTTCTAGTCAATACCGATCCGTTTGTGTTTTTACTGCCAACTACCTGCATACACTTCCCATCCATGTCCTTACCCAAATTTCTCTTTAGTGTCTAACTCGAACCCACATCCACCACTTCCACTGGCAGCTCATTCCACACTCTCACCAACCTCTGAGTGAAGAATCCCCCTTCAGATTCCCCGAAAATATTTCATCTTTCACCCTGAGATATCAAGTGTGACAGTGGGAGAGTGGGTATGGAACCGGAGGAAATAGCAGAGGTACTTAATGAATACTTTACTTCAGTATTCACTATGGAAAAGGATCTTAGTGATTGTACTGATGACTTGCAGCAGACTGAAAAGCTTGAGCATGGAGATATTGAGAAAGAGGATGTGCTGCAGCTTTTGGAAAGCATCAAGTTGGATAAGTCGCTATGGATCTGAACATTTGGAGAGGTATAATGTGATTAGTAATAGTCAGCATGACTTTGTGAAGGACAGTTCGTGCCTTACGAGCCCGATTGAATTTTTTGATGATGTGACTAAACACATTGATGAAGGAAGAGCAGTAGATGTAGTGTATATGGATTTCAGCAAGGCATTTGATAAGGTAGCCCATGTAAGGCTTATTGAGAAAGTAAGGAGGCATGGAATCCAAGGGGACATTGCTTTGTGGATCCAGAACTGGTTTGCCCACTGAAGGCAAAGAGTGGTTGTAGATGGGTCATATTCTGCATGGAGGACGGTGACCAGTGGAGTGCCTCAAGGATCTGTTCTGGGACCCTTACTCTTTGTGTTTTTCTATAAATGACCTGGATGAGAAAGTGGAGGGATGGGTTGGTAAGTTTGCTGATGACACAAAGGTTGGATGTTTTGTGGATAGTGTGGATGGCTGTCAGAGTTTACTGCGGAACATTGATAGGATGCAGAACAGGGCTGAGAAGTGGCAGATGGAGTTCAGCCCAGGTAGGTGTGAAGTGGTTCATTTTAGTAAGTCAAATATGATGGCAGTGAAAATGTCGGGACTGAGATGAGGAAATGTCTCCACGCCGAGGGTGGTGAATGTCTGTAATTCCCCACCACAGAGGGCGGTGAAGACTCGGTGATCGTCCTCACATAAAACAGAGGCTGGCAGATGCGTGGAGACCCAAGGGATCGAGAAAATGAGGATCGGCAAAAGCATGTGGCTGAGATGGGAGAGTAGCCTCCATCTTGCTGATGGTTAAAGAGGCCGAATGGCCTCCTCCTGTTGTTTCTCACTTAATGTTTCAGTGTTCCTGTCCAGTGAGGCCAGAGGAATGTGAATAGAAATGAGTGTTTATAAATCAGTCAACACACACAAAATGCTGGCGGAACGCAACAGGTTAGGCAGCATCTATAGGGAGAAGCGCTGTCCACGTTTCGGAACGTTTCAGGACCGACGAAGGGTCTCGGCCCGAAGCGTCGGCAGCGCTTCTTCCTATAGATGCTGCCTGACCTGCTGCGTTCCACCAGCGTTTTGTGTGTGTTGACGGATTTAAAAGAAACCAGCTCATTTTCTGTGTGGGTCTGAATTGTGTGTCGGGATGGGAAGTGAATCAAAACTATAACTCTGTGACCTGGGGCTGGAGGGAAAGGGATCGGGGAAAATATGGAGGGAAAATCTAAATACGTATGGAAATGATATAGGGAAATAATGAAATAATGTGGGAAATGCGGCGGTGGGTAGGGCAGTATGTAAAGGGCGAGGAACAGTCACCGGTCACATGGGAGACCCTCCAGCGAAACGTGATCATGTTTTACCGCAGATCGGCAGCATTTGCGGGTTTGTTTCCGTGGCCCCGCCCACCGCCTGTGACGCAATAAGAATCACATTGCGCATGCTCACAGGCCCGAGCCGCCAGGCAGTGTTTTTTTCGTTCTTTGAGGAAGTGGGTCAGCGGCGGGTCCGGGTCCGGGTCCGCGTTCGGGATCGGGATCGGGAGGGGGTCCTCGCCCCCTTGGACGGGGTGCCGGAGACGGATTATTCTCTGCGGGGCAACACCAACGATTTCCCTTCGGTGAGTATTGAAGCCGGTCCCGAGCGGGGAGGTCTGACGTTGAGTGGTGAGTTAACTTTCCCGAACTCAAACAAGAGAAAATCTGCAGATGCTGGAAATGCGAGCAACGCGCACAAAATGCTGGAGGAACTCAGCAGGCCGGGCAGCATCTAGGGGAAGAATACAGTCGACATTACCGGCCGAAACTCTTCGGCAGGACTGGAGAATAAAAGGTGGGGGTGGGGAGGGAGAGAGAAACACAAGGTGATCGGTGAAACCTGAAGGGGGAGGGGATGAAGTTTCCCGAACTGGCGGCCTCGCCTCGCTTCCTTCACAGAATCTGCCGGGGTCGGTCCGGGTTGTGAGACCTTCACACCGAACCGTCTGAGATGAGCCGCCGCTCAGCCCCTGTTGTTCTGGTCTTATTAGCAGGATGACGTAAAACATGTTTCTATCTTGTTACTGACGGAGAATCGTATAATTTGTGTTCCGTGTGTTATCTGAATGTACTTGCCTGTGATGCTGCTACAAGTCAGTGTTTCTCTGTCCCTGTACCTTCCCGTACTTGTGCACTTGGCAATAAATTCAACAGGACCTGAGAAATCTCAGTGAGATTTGATTAGTGATGATCATCTTGGCAGCTCGGTAGGTCGAATGTATGAGACAGTACACTGTTAAATGCAAAACCCTGAACAGTGTTGATGATCAGAGGGATCTTAGACTCCAAGTTTATCGCTCCCTGAAAGAGACTGCACAGATTGATCGGGTGGTTAAGAAGGCAAATGGCGTGGTTGTCTTTATTAGTTGAAGCATTGAGTTCAAAAGTCGGGAAGTTGTGTTGCAGCTTTATAAAACTAGTTAGACCACATCTGGAGTGTTTCATTCAGTTCTGGTCGCTCCCATTCTCGGAAGGATGTCGGGGCTTTGGAGTGGGCGCAGAAAAGGTTTACCAGGATATTGCCTGGATTAGAGGGCATGAGCTTTAACGGGAGGTTGGACAAAATTGTGTTGTTTTCTCTGGAGCCGTGCCAGCTGGGATGAGACTGGATAGACGTTTATAAGATTAACAGAGGATCAGAAGCCATGTCTCAGAAAGGCAGCGTCCATTAGCAAGGACCTCCAGCACCCAGGGCATGTGGTTTTCTCAATGTTACCAGCAGGTAAGGAGGTACAGAAGTCTGAAGGCTCACACTCAGTGATTCAGGAACAGTCTCTTCCCCTCTGCCATCCGATTGCTAAATGGGTATTGAACCCTTGAACACTACCTCACATTTAAAATATATAGTATTTCTGTTTGTTGCACGATTTTTAATTTATTCACAGAAACATAGAAAACCTATAGCACAATACAAGCCCTTCGGCCCACAAAGTTGTGCCAACATGTCCCTACCTTAGGAATTACTATGGTTACCCATACCCTCTATTTTTCTAAGCTAGTATTTCTTTATTTTTCTCCAGGTACCTATTGTGCTGTCTTGTCATAACCATTTCAGACCTGGGAAAAAGACTATCCACACGATCAATGCCTCTCATCATCTTATACACCTTTATCAGGCCACCTCTCATCCTCTGTTGCTCCAAGTAGAAAAGGCCGAGTTCACTCAAACTTTTCTAATAAGGCATGCTCCCCAATCCAGGCAACATCTGTGTAAATATCCTCTGCATCATTTCTATGGTTTCCACATGCTTCGTGTAGTGAGGCAACCAGAATTGAGCATAGTGGGGTGTGATCAGCGTCAGATATAGCTGCAATATTACCTCTCGACTCCTAAATTCAATCCCACGATTGATGAAGGTCAATGCATCATATGCCTTCTTAACCACAGAGTCAACCTGCGTAGCAGCTTTGAGTGTCCTATGGACTGGGACCCCAGGATCCCTCTGATCCTCCACACTGCCAAGAGTCTTACCATCAATGTTATATTCTACCAGCATGTATGACCTAACAAAATGAACCACTTCACACTTATCCTGGTTGAATGCCATCTGCCACTTTTCAGCCCATTTTTGCAACCTATCAATGTCCCACTGTAACCTCTGACACTATCCACAACTCCCCCAACCTTTGTGTCATCAGCAAACTTGCTAACCCATCCCTCCACTTCCTCATCCAGGTCATTTATCAAAATCAAAAAGAGTAAGGGTCCCAGATATACTGTAAATGATTTAGTTGTTTATTTTTATTATTTTATTTTGGTTTTTTTTTCCCTTCTATAATATGTATTGCATTGAACTGCTGCTGCACAGTTTTCAAATTTCATGACACACACCGGTAATAATAAACCTGATTCTGATTCTGAGTGGACAGACAATCTATTTTTCCTGGGGGTTGAAATGTCTAATATATTTATGGTGAGAGGAGATGTAAGCAGCATGTTTGTTTCTTTACACAGAGTGGTGGGTAGCTGGAAAACTCTGCCTGGGGTGGGAGACCCGACTGGTCACGTGATCCCGTTTGCCCCTCCCATTTAACAGCAGTTGGGCAGCACCTGTGCATCTGTTTCCGAGGCCCTGCCCTCCGGATGATGTGACACTCACTTCGCGCATGTTCACTGTCTCCGGCCGGGCGGTGTTTTCTTTTCCGCTCAGTGCTGAAGTGCATCATCTGTGGGATCGAGGGAAGGGTCCTCACCTCCTGGGTGGGGGAGCCAGGGGTCGGGATCACTGTCTGTAGGCTGAAGATATTGCTTTCCCATCGGTGAGTATTGTGACCAATCCCAAGCGGGGAGATCCGATGTTGGCCGTGAGCCCCGAACTGAGGACCAATTACTCATTTATTTTCCGATTATCTGGGCTGGTCAAAAATGTGTCGACTTCAGTTAATCTGCATTTAATGATCCAAACCTGGAACCCAGGCTGTCAATTTCCGCAAAGTTGAAATGGCAGACCCACCAACAGATCACGTGAGGCTGTTTACTGCAGATCTGCCCTACCCTTCACTTTGTGATGCAAGATGACGTGGTGTGTGCTCAGAGTCCCCGGATGGGTCAGGATGCTTCCTCTATGTTGTGTTGGGGAATCTGATGTTGGTCACAGAGTCCCGTTAACTTCCCCCAACTCGCCTCATTTCCTAAGGCTGCTCACATTTGCAGTTGAGCTTTCTGGCTGTTGTGTCTTCTCCCGGACTGGGGTGGGTGAGAATGGAGAACGTCCCAGGTTTTGGGGATCTTTGATTTCACTGCCTGCTTTACCGAGGGACTGGGAAGTCTAGGGGGGAGAGTGGTTTCTGTGATGTGCACGTGGCCAAGTGGTTAAGCAATCTGAAGGTCATGAGTTCGAGCCTCAGGCCAGGCAGTGCGTTGTATCCTTGAACATGGCACTTAACCACACATTGCTCCTGCACGTTTATAGCCCAGATGGATCAAATCACCTAATCCTGTTCCTGTGTCTTATGTATTACCATGACAGAATGATGACTCCTTCTTATCCCATATTGTTTTGTGATGTGTGAGGGACAATAAAAGATTGTTCACTGAGATTATTATATTTCGCTTCAACGTTTAAATTACAGTGAGTTTTGTTCTTAGTAACATTAAGCAGAAATGTTTGGTTCTCCTTTTCATTGTTAATGTGCTTCATTATCTCTCTGGTTAATGTTAGACCTGCGGTGAGAGGTTTATTGGAAGAAAAACCCCAACTGGAAGCAAACCACGGCTGAAGATGTGGGAATAGCAACAAGTGAACCAGCCTGAGGACAGACAGCATCAACTGGAGAGAACAACTCTGAATCAGCTGACTTGGAGTTCCCAGTGAGTCAGTGAGGAGGAAGTTTGGTGAGTCTCATTTACTCAAACACTGGTCCTTTATACATTACATACCTGTACAATAGAAGGTGGGAAATAGTTGGAGTGAGACTGAATGTGCCCAGAAGAACCATTTATGCCTCTGTCAGACACAGTTGCAATCACACCAGGTCTGGTAATGTGCTTCCAGCAGCCCAGCCCTTTAAAATCACTCGCATTTTGTGGAAGTCAGATCTGGATAAAGTGGTGGAAATCGGGCAGAATCTCAAGTTGCTGGAGATCTGCACTAAAAACTGAAAATGAAGTCATCGTGACAAAATGTTTTAAACCTGAATTGTAAAGATTGTTCCTCTCCCCACAGCTGTTCCTTACATGCTGAGCAGTTTGGTAATTCCAATTTCTTTTTATTACATTCACTCTGGATTGGTTTATGTTTCCTGAAATGTACCAGTTTTAATATGGAAATGGAAATGGCTCACTCTGTGATAGTAGAACAGTAAAGTAACCACAACTTTCCCCTGCAAATTACCCTGGTACCAATTAGTTTGTTATTCCTAGAAATGTGGTCAGTACAGTTGTTGTGAACAAAGTTTACAAAAATAATCTCAGGAATGTTCGGCGTTATGTATGAGGAGCATTTGATTGTTTTGGACCTGTGCTCAATGGAGTTCAGAGGGACGGTGGGGGTGGTGGAGGCGATGTATGGTTAAGTAAACCTACCAACTGCTGAAAAGCCTGGATACAGCGGACATGGAGAGGATGTTTCCATTAGACTGTGACCTGACAGCACAGTTTCGGAATAAAGAAGCTTCCCTTTAAAACTGAGAGGAGAATAATTTTTTGGCCAGAAGATGTCTGATCTGTGGAATTTGTTGCCACAGAGGTTGGTTGAAGCTGCCATTTGGGTATATTTATGACAGAGATTAATATATTCATGATTGCTGAGTAGCTCAGGGTTACAGGAGGAAGGCAGGAATATGGTGTTGGAATGAAAATCAGCTGTGGTTAAATGGTGGGGCAGACCAGATGCATCGAATCATCTAATTCTGTTCCTGACTGAATGATGGCTCCTCCTTATCACGTATCATTTTGTGATGTGTGAATGACAATAAAAAAATGTTTACTGAGATCATTATATCAGCCTTCAACGTTTTGTTCTTAGTAACATTAACCAGAAATGTTTGGTTCTCCTTATTATTGTTATTGTGCTTCATTATCTCTCTGGTTAAAGTTGGACCTGCGGTGAGAGGTTTATTGGAAGAAAATCCCCAACTAGAAGCAAACCACGGCTGAAGACGAGGGAACAGCAACAAGTGAACCAGCCTCAGGACTGAGAGCATTAACTGGAGAGAACAGCTTTGCCTCAAGAGACTCGGAGATTCCATTTATTCAGTCAGGAGAAAGTTTGGTGAGTCTCATTTACTCAAACACTGATCCTTTAGACATTACATACCTGTATAAGGGAAGGTGGGATATAGTTGGAGTGAGACTGAATGTGCCCAGAAGAACCATTTATGCCTCTGTCAGACCCAGTTGCAATCACTGCAGGTCTGGTAATGAGCTTCCAGCTTTCAGCCCTTTAAAACCACTCCTATTCTGTGGAAGTCGAATCTGGAGAGAGTCACTCAGAGACCGTATAAGTGCAAACGCTTTGTTCCAAGCACCTGATGCTTACTCAGTTAGTCACTCAGACAGGCACAGTCAATGACTGTCCCCACCCAATCCACTAACTGACTAACAATTCCCCTTACACCACAGATATATCCATCCAGATACTCCCCACGCAACACAGGCTGGAGCCAAAGATATTTACTACATGACCCGCCCCTATAGACAAATTACAGAACAGTCATAATGGCTTCCAGACACAGAACAGACTGAAGCTGTCCTATCTCTTCGCATGAGTGCACATGGAGGTAAGCATCCTGAAACCCTAGCTAGCTACCCTCAAGAAGAAACATGGCTCAGCATGGCTTAGCACATCTGTTGATCATCAGCAGTTTCTTTCAGAAAAACAGGCTGCTATTGTTTAATGAAGTGTTAACCCTTTTACATACTTTATCATTCCCTCCTTTAGATCATTACATGATCAACAAAGCAGAAACTTTTTACAGAGAGAGCAACCGAGTACAGATTTGACTTCTCAGTGGGTAAAGACAGTGTACAACAGTAATTATAACAAAGATATGTACAACTATTAGGGCATAATGCAGTATCATGCCCCACATATTACCAAACAGGCCTTCGAAGATCACCGTTTCGATCCTTCGGTGAACCCATGTAAATCCTGCCCTACTTTCTTGATGCTGTCAATCTCCTTTGCAGTGTGCTCGGAGAGGGATGTAATGTTAGTAGATTCATCAGGGATATAGGTTCAACATTCTGTGTCAATAATAGCACAGGTTCCCCCTTTCTCAGCTAGGATAAAATCTAAAGCCATACAATTCTGTAGGACTGTTTGCCAGATTGCAATAATTTCAGTGGATATTTCTGTTACTTTGGCCTGTGTTACTGTCAGGGCCCCTGCAGTATTGTGGCCAGCTCCTCAAGTGCTTGTATCCAAATTGATTATCTCTCGTGAATTCCCGGCTACTCCATAGGAGAGAAAAGTAATAATCCAAAATCAATCAGTCTCAGTTGTTCCTCTCTGCTGCTGGGCACCTGCAATTATGGCCAGGATGCATGTTTCCCAGTATTGGAAGTTCCGTTTGGTGGGGGACTGAGACACCATTCCTCAAAACACTGACAGCCACAGTCATCTCTGTCTGGATCACAGGTCCTCATCTCACTTCCCCGGATGTTATTTGAGAAAGCCCAGGCTGAGAGTTCCTCACTCTGGTTGAGCGGAATTACTGACATTGGAACCATAGTTTTACCATGCTGTGGAATTTCAGCACAAACCCAGCAGGCCCCTAGTTCTACCTGTTTGGCATAGGTGTGACAGAAAGACGGAAATGTGTTAACATGGGGGCCCCCGGATGCTGGGGTGAGCCCTCTCAAAGACATAAACATGAACACCACTAACAACCAATACATTCCCGTTAGTCCGAGAGAGACCTTCTACTCAGTTCCTTCAGTAACATGTTTGGCACCTAATGATGTATCCACCGAGATTGCCCCTTCAGTTTCACACCCATGTGAGTGTTCGGCACACCTAATATGGTCCTCTCCACCGAGGTCCAAGATTCCCTCAATCCCAGTTGTTTGTCAGGAAAAAAATATCCCAGGTTCCATGGTGGGATAGTCACCCCTCTCTGCAGAGTAGTTCTCTTCCTTATAAGCCTGTTGCACCTGTGAATGTATGCTTGGAAAATTTTGGTTAGTTGGCATATATATGTCCCCATGTCTTCCCCTCGGGTATGAATATCCAATTTTGCTGGTAGACTTTATGGGAGCAATGGTACACAAGGTCTTAGTCCCCAGGGTGTCTTCATGGGCCGTCCATAAATGATTTCAGCTGGTGACAACCCTGTTTTCCCCTGTGGGGTAACCCTCATGTGGAACTGGGTAACTGTAGGACCTTCAACCAAGTGAGTCCAGTCTCCACTGTTAGTTTGGACAATTTACTCTTCAGAGTGCCATTGGCTCTCTCCACTGTGCCAGCGGCCCGTGGGTGGTGTACACAGTGGAATTGTTGCTTGATAGCTAGTTCGTTACGTATGCCTTTGTTTACTTTCATCACGAAGTGTGGGTCATTGTCAGAGCTCAGCATATCTGGCAGGCAGTACCTGGGAATTATTTCCCGTAATAATACCTTCACAACAGTCATAACAGTATTATTGGTAGTTGGAACAGCTTCAACACATTTACTAAACACATCTATAATATCTAAGCAGTATCTATAGCAATGTACTCTAAGCAATTCAATAAAATCAACTTGTAGACACAAAAAGTTCCACCTGGCAAGGGACTCGTACCCTGTTTGCAGGGTACAGGTTACCAACCATTCCCTCCTTTCTCAGGTGTGTACAATTATGTATCTAATCGACCAATATTGGTAAAAACTCTGTAGGAACACAAATCTGTCCCACTGGGGTGATCCAAAAACCTATGTCGGGGTCTTTCTGGCACCCCCATCTGGGACCACAGTTTTCACTCCTCCTCAGAGGCGTCCCCCTGAGAAGAACAAAACTCGAGGTAGCTGCAGAGCGGTGAGTAAGTTCTTTACAAAGGTGGCATTACTAATGGGGTGGCCAGAGGAAGTCAGGAATCCCCATGTTCCCAGAGAGCCCTGTAGTCATGTACAATTCCAAATGTATAACGGGAGTCTGTGTAAACGTTCCCTCTTTAGTCTGTTGCTAGGATACAGGCACGAGTCAGAACAAACAGCTCAGCCTTCTGGGCGGAGACAGCTGCTTCAAAAGAGGCCTGCTCAATTACTTCACTGTCCATCACTATTGCATAGTCAGAATATTGTTATCCTGCTGGATCCACAAAAGAGCTTCCATCCTCATAAAATGTTGCCTCGGGATTGAGGGGATATTGCTAAATGGATGGGAAAGTCTGTCCTTCTTTCGTGGTGATCCAGACAGGGGGGCAGTTGGTGTGGCAGACTTCTTGGCCTGAAATTGCACAGACGTGGGGTACAGCGACTAGGGATCGGTCAATATTAAAAGGTTGTCTTACCAGATATCCCGTCTTCACCTCAGACTCCCTCCCGTATTGGACTAGACCCGCGGCCAAGTCTTGCCAGTCTCCCTCGGTGCTGGAGGCTTGTTTCGTTAGGGTGTAGGCCAGGAACCCTGGGCTCTTTGGCTTGAACCCAGTGCAAACCCTAATGGTGGTATGGGGAACTACCAGTTCTGTCTGTCGCCAAAGGAAATCTGGAAATTCGGCCAGTAATGCAATACCGTCTCATCCTTTAACCTGTCTAATCACCATGACTGGGAACTTCTGTCCATCGAGGGGTGCATAATATTGGCTTTCCTCAGTGGCACACCCCGTAGGGTCAAAGCACAGAGTCACATGAGGGTCGGCTGCTGGCAGAAGGAGTGGAATCTAAATTAAGTGCCCTCCACTTGGGGGTCGGAAACTGGGGAAGCTGCCGGTTGTTCACCTGTCAAGGGTGACAGCATTGTCTGTGCAAAGAATCTCGACTTCCAACAGACAGAGCAAGTCAGATTACACCCCCCGTCTGGTGGTGACTGTAAATGAAACCTCACACTGGCTCCCCTGGAATTCCACCTGCAGTGGCTGGGTAGGTGAATACGTACGTTCCGTGCCTTCGAACCCTGACAGAGTGATTATAATGTCTGATAGCTGGAATCCCTTTTCCAATACTATTTCCTGATCGAGAGTGGTTGGGGTTGCCTCATATCAATCAGAAACGGAACTGGATTTCCAGCAACTTGCAATATTACATTGGGCTCTTCCTGAGGGTTGGCACTCATGGTTGGAAACATCTTCTTGTCAGTTTCTAAACGGGTTGTTATCCCTATCTGTCCCGTGCTAGGTTTTTTCTCCCATTTCTGTTCCTCAGATATAGCCCGCTCGCGTCCTTCTTCCCGCTGAGCATATTCACCTTTAATATTAGTTCCCTTTGGGGTTTGTCGAGATTCGAAAGTTGGGTCCTAATGATATGTCAAAGCTCGTCACATTTGATTTCGGTCATTGTCAGGCCAATCTATATTATTTGTTTTAATTTGGCTAACTTAGTTGGTAAGCATTGGAGCAGTAGGGCATTGAACTGGGGGAACAGATTCCCATCATTAAAGTCTTGGTCTCCTGCAAAGGTGCCGTAGCAGGCCACAAATCGCTCTCAATAGTCTGGTCCTGATTCCCCAGCCTTATGTTTGCATTCAGGTACTTTAGTGATGTTTACAGGTTGCTGGAGAGCCCTTTCCAAAGCTTGAATGATCTGGTCCATCAGTTCATTCTCATTATGTTTTCCCGCCTGTGACTGCTGATAGGTTTGGTATCTCAATTCTGCCTTCCATTTCCACCCCTCATCAGCTGAGAGAATCATGCAGCAGAGACCGAATAAATCTTGCGGAGTCACATTAAACATTTGTGTAGTACTGTGGACACACTGAGCAAACTGTGCTGGTTTTTCTTTTCTATCTGGGGCCTCATTCATGATCATTATCATTTCTTGAGGCTTCCAGGGTGCATACACAGGAGTCACTGAGGGCTGTCCCTCCTGCTAGTCCTAGGGGGAGCATTTGCTACTGCTGTTCAGGAGGATTTAAACTAATGTGGCAGGGGGATAGGAAGAAGTGCAGAGAGACAGAGGGGTGTAAAATGAGAGTAGAAGCAAAAAGTCGTAAGGTGAAAAGTAAAAGTGGCAGGCAGTCAAATCCAGAGCAAAAATCAAAAAGGGCCACTTTTCAACATAATTGTATAAGGGCTAAGAGTGTTGTAAAAACAAGCCTGAAGGCTTTGTGTGTCAATGCAAGGAGCATTCGTAATAAGGTGGATGAATTGAATGTGCAGATAATTATTAATGAATATGATATAGTTGGAATCACAAAGACATGGCTCCAGGGTGACCAAGGATAGGAGCTCAACATCCAGGGATATTCAATATTCAGGAGGGATAGACAGGAAAGAAAAGAAGGTGGGGTAGCGTTGCTGGTTAGAGAAGAGATTAGCGCAATAGAAAGGAAGGACATTAGCCTGGAGGATGTGCAATCAATATGGGTAGAGCTGCGTAACACTAAGGGGCATAAAACGCTGGTGGGATTTGTGTACAGGCCACCTAACAGTAGTAGTGAAGTTGGGGATGGCATTAAACAGGAAATTAGAAATGCGTGCAAAAAAGGAACAGCAGTTATAATGGGTGATTTCAATCTACATATAGATTGGGTGAACCAAATTGGTAAGGGTGCTGAGGAATAGGATTTCTTAGAATGTGTGCAGGATGGTTTTCTGAACCAACATGTCGAGGAACCAACTAGAGAGCAGGCCATTCCAGACTGGGTATTGAGCAATGAGGAAGGGTTAGTTAGCAATCTTGTCATGCGAGGCCCCTTGTGTAAGAGTGACCATAATATGGTGGAATTCTTCATTAAGATGGAGAGTGACATAGTTAATTCAGAACCAAATGTTCTGAACTTAAAGAAGGGCAACTTTGAAGATATGAGACATGAATTAGCTAAGACAGACTGGCAAATGATATTTAAAGGGTTGACGGTGGACAGAAACATAGAAAATAGGTGCAGGAGTAGGCCATTCGGCCGTTCGAGCCTGCACCGCCATTCAGTATGATCATAGCTGATCATCCAACTCAGAACCCTGTACCTGCTTTCTCTCCATACCCCCGATCCCGTTAGCCACAAGGGCCATATCTAACTCCCTCTTAAATATAGCCAATGAACTGGCCTCAACTGTTTCCTGTGGCAGAGAATTCCACAGATTCTCCACTCTCTGTGTGAAGAAGTTTTTCCTCATCTTGGTCCTAAAAGTCTTCCCCTTTATCCTTAAACTGTGACCCCTCGTTCTGGACTCTCCCAACATCGGAAACAATCTTCCTGCATCTAGCTTGTCCAATCCCTTTAGAATTTTATACATTTCAATAAGATCCCCCATCAATCTTCTAAATTCCAGTGAGTATAAGCCTAGTCGATCCAGTCTTTCTTCATATGAAATTCCTGCCATTCCAGGAATCAATCTGTTGAACCTTCTTTGTACTCCCTCTATGGCAAGAATGTCTTTCCTCAGATTAGGGGACCAAAACTGCACACAATACTCTAGGTGCGGTCTCACCAAGGCCTTGTACAACTGCAGTAGAACCTCCCTGCTCCTGTACTCAAATCCTTCTGCTATGAATGCTGGCGTACCTTTCTGCTTTTTCACCGCCTGCTGTACCTGCATGCCTCCCTTCAATGACTGGTGTACAATGACACCCACGTCTCGTTGCACCTCCCCTTTTCCTAATCGGCCACCGTTCAGATAATAATCTGTTTTCCTGTTCTAGCAACCAAAATGGATAACCTCATTTTTATCCACATTAAATTGCACCTGCCATGAATTTGTCCACTCACCTAACCTATCCAAGTCACCCTGCATCCTCTTAGCATCCTCCTCACAGCTAACACCGTCGCCCAGCTTTGTGTCATCCGCAAACTTGGAGATGCTGCATTTAATTCCCTCATCTAAATCATTAATATATATTGTAAACAACTGGGGTCCCAGCACTGAGTCTTGCGGTACCCCACTAGTCACCGCCTGCCATTCTGAAAAGGTCCCATTTACTCCCACTCTTTGCTTCCTGTCTGCCAACCAATTCTCTATCCACATCAATACCATACCCCCAATACTGTGTGCTTTAAATTTACACAGTAATCTCCTGTGTGTGACCTTGTCAAAAGCCTTTTGAAAATCTAAATATACCACATCTACTGGCTCTCCCCTATCCACTCTACTGGTTACATCTTCAAAAAATTCTATAAGATTCATCAGACATGACTTCCCTTTCACAAATCCATGCTGACTTTGTCCGATGATTTCACCTCTTTCCAAATGTGCTTTTATCACATATTTGATAACCGACTCTAGCATTTTCCCCACCACTGACGGCAGACTAACCGGTCTATAATTCCCCGGTTTTTCTCTCCCTCCTTTTTTAAAAAGTGGGGTTACATTAGCCACCCTCCAATCCTCAGGAACTAATCCAAAATCTAAGGAGTTTTGAAAAATTATCACTAATGCATCCACTATTTCTTGGGCTACTCTGGGATGCAGACCATCTGGCCCTGGGGATTTATCTGCCTTTAATCCCTTCAATTTACCTAACACCACTTCCCTACTAACATGTATTACCCTCAGTTCCTCCATCTCACTAGACCCTCAGTCCCTTACAATTTCCGGAGGGTTATTTATGTCCTCCTTCGTGAAGACAGAAACAAAGTAGTTATTCAATTGGTCTGCCATGTCTTTGTTCCCTATGATCAATTCACCTGTTTCTGGCTGTAAAGGTCCTTAAATTTGTCTTGACCAATCTTTTTCTTTTCATATGTCTGTAAAAGCTCTTACAGTCAGTTTTTATGTTCCCTGCCAGCTTTCTCTCATAATCTTTTTTCCGTTTCCTAATTCAGCCCTTTGTCCTCCTCTGCTGGTCTCTGAATTTCTCCTAGTCCTCAGGTGTGCTGCTTTTTTTTGCTAATTTATATGTTTCTTCTTTGGACTTGATACTATCCCTAATTTCCCTTGTCAGCCATAGGTGCACTACCTTCCCTGGTTTATTCTTTTGCCAAACTGGGATGAAAAATTGTTGTAGTTCATCCATGCGATCTTTAAATGCTTGCCATTGCATATCCACCGTCAACCCTTTAAGTATCATTTGCCAGTCTATCTTAGCTAATTCACGTCTCATACTTTCAAAGTTACCCTTCTTTAAGTTCAGAACCTTTGTTTCTGAATTAACTATGTCACTCTCCATCTTAATGAAGAATTCCACCATATTATGGTCACTCTTACCCAAGGGGCCTCGCATGACAAGATTGCTAACTAACACTTCCTCTTTGCTCAATACCCAATGTGGAATTGCCTGCTCTTTAGTTGGTTCCTCAACATTCATATGCAATGGCAAGCATTTACAGATTGCATGGATGAACTACAACAAGTGTTCATCCCAGTTTGGCAAAAGAATAAACCAGGGAAGGTAGTGCACCCGTGGCTGACAGGGGAAACTAGGGATAGTATCAAGTCTAAAGAAGAAACATACAAATTACCCAGAAAAAGTGGCACACCTGGGGACTGGGAGAAATTCAGAGTCCAGCAGAGGAGGGCAATGGGATTAATTAGGAAAGGGAAAAAAGGTTATGAGAGAAAGCTGGCAGGGGACATAAAAACTGACTGTAAAAGCTTTTATAGATAAGTGAAAAGAAAAAGATCGGTTAAGACAAATGTAGGTCCCTTACAGTTAGAAACAGGTGAATTGATCATAGTGAACAAGGACATGGCAGACCAATTCAATAACTACTTCAGTTCTGTCTTCACTAAGGAGGACATAAATAATCTGGAAATAGTAGAGGACCAAGGGTCTAGTGAGATGGAGGAACTGAGGGAAATACATGTTAGTAGGGACGTGGTGTTAGGTAAATTGAAGGGATTAAAGGCAGATAAATCCCCAGGGCAAGTATGGTCTGCATCCCAGAGTGCTTAAGAAATTAGCCCAAGAAATAGTGGATGCATTAGTGATAATTTTTCAAAACTCCTTAGATTCTGGATTAGTTCCTGAGGATTGGAGGGTGGCTAATGTGACCTCACTTTTTTTTAAAATGAGGGAGAGAGAAACCGGGAAAGTTTGCCTGACATCGGTGGTGGGGAAAATGCAAGAGTTGGTTGTGAAAATGTGATAACAGCACATTTGGAAAGAGGTGAAATAATCGGACAACGTCAGCATGGATTTGTGAAAGGAAAATCATGTCTGGCAAATCTTATAGAATTTTTTGAGGATGTAACTTGTAGAATGGATGGGGAGAACAAGTGGATATGGTATATTTGGATTTTCAAAAGTCTTTTGACAAGGTCCCACACAGGAGATTAGTGTGGAAACTTAAAGCACACAGTATTGGGGGTATGTTATTGATGTGGATAGAGAATTGGTTGGTAAACAGGAAGCAACGAGTGGGAATAAATGGGACCTTTTCAGATTGACAGGCAGTCACTAGTGGGGTACTGCAAGGCTCAGTGCTGGGGCCCCAGTTGTTTACAATATATATTAATGATTTAGACGAGGGAATTAAATGCAGCATCTCCAAGTTTGCAGATGACACGAAGCTGGGCGGCAGTGTTAGCTGTGAGGATGCAGGGTGACTTGGATAGGTTAGGTGAGTAGGCAAGTTCATGGCAGATGCAATTTAATGTGGATAAATGTGAGGTTATTCACTTTGGTTGCAAGAACAGGAAAACAGATTATTATCTGAATGGTCGATTAGGAAAAGGGGAGGCGCAATGAAACCTGGGAGTCATTGAAAGTGGGCATGCAGGTACAGCAGGCGGTGAAAAAGGCAAATGGTATGTTGGCATTCGTAGCAAGAGGATTTGAGTACAGGAGCAGGGAGGTTCTACTGCTGTTGTACAAGGCCCTGGTGAGACCACAGCCGGAGTACTGTATGCAGTTTTGGTCCCCTAATCTGAGTAAAAACATTCTTGCCATAGAGGGAGTACAAAGAAGGTTCAACAGATTGATTCCTGGGATGGCAGGACTTTCATATGAAGAAAGACTGGGTTGACTAGGTTTACACTCGCTGGAATTTAGAAGATTGAGGGGGGATCTTATTGAAATGTATAAAATTCTAAAGGGATTGGACAGGCTAGATGCAGGAAGATTGTTTCCAATGTTGGGGGAGTCCAGAACAAGGGGTCACAGTTTAAGGATAAAGGGGAAGCCTTTTAGGACCAAGATGAGGAAAAACTTCTTCACACACAGAGTGGTGAATCTGTGGAATTCTCTGCTACAGGAAACAGTTGAGGCCAGTTCATTGGCCATATTTAAGAGGGAGTTAGATATGGCCCTTGTGGCTAAAGGGATCAGAGGTATGGAAAGAAAGCAGGTACAGGGTTCTGAGTTGGATGATCAGGCATGATCATAGTGAATGGTGGTGCAGGCTTGAAGGGCCTAATGGCCTACTCCTGCATCTATGTTTCTCTGAGTGGAAAATTAAAATCTCCCACAATCACAACATTGTGCTTACTACAAATATCGGCTATCTCCTTACAAATTTGCTCCTCCAATTCTCGCTCCCAATTAGGTGGTTTATAATACACCCCTACAAGTGTTACTATACCTTTCCCATTCCTCAATTCCACCCAAATAGGCTCCCGAAATGAACCCTGTAATCTATCCTTTCAAAGCACCGCTGTAATATTTTCTCGGACAAGCATTGCAATACCTCCCCCTCTTGCCCTTCTGATTCTATCACACCAGAAGCAACAAAATCCAGGAATATTTAGTTGCCAATCACACCCCTCCTGCAACCATGTTTCACTAATAGATACAACATCATATTTCCAATTATCAATCCAGACTCTCAGCTCATCCACCTTTCTTACAATGCTCCTAGCATTAAAATAGATGCATTCAAGAAACTTTCCACCTCTTCCTCTCTGTTTATCCCTAACGGTGCAAACAACTTTATTATCTCTTTTTTTTCCTTCTCCCCTACATCTTCGTTCTGAGTGCTCCTACATCAGGGAAGAAGTTCAAATGATCTCTGTGTTAAAAGTTTAGCCATCAAGTCATCAAGGTGATTGAAGGCAGCTGCAAGTTCATGAGGGACTGTTACTGTCAAATTCTGCAGTTCTTGCGGCTGCTCATCGCACCCAGGACTGAACCCTGGTCACTGAGCATTGGAGGAGTCTGTTCTGCTGATGTTAGTCTTAATCTAGACTGGTGTTTAATATTGTGGAACTGTGAAAGATAAATCAGTTCTGTATCAAATCCCGTGTCTCAGGTACTCACTGTCTCTACCACACTCACAATGTACACTAGAAAGGCCACTCAGCCCATCTGGTTCCTGCCCATGTTTCTGTTCCATATCAGTATATCAAAATCTATCCTGCCGTTCCCCTCTCACCCTCCCTAAGATGACAGGTTGCAACTAGTCACCACTCCATGGGATCGGAGATTTCCCATGAATTTCATGGAAACATATAAATTCACAACACATTACAGATGCTTTGTCCCACATTGCTGTGCCGCCCATGTATCTTACTCTAGAAGCTGCTTAGAATTACTCTACCACATAGCCACCTATTTTCCTGAGCTCCATGTACCTATCTGAGAGTCACTTAAAAGACCCTATTGTATCCGCCTCTACCACCGTCGCTGGCAGTGCATTCCACACACACACCACTCTTTGCTTAAAAAACTTAGCTCTGACATCTCCTCTGTACCTACTTCCAAGCAGCTTAAACCTATTCCCCCTCGTGTTAGCTGTTTCAGTCCTGGAGAAAAAGCCTCTGGCTATCCACACGACCAATGCCTCTCATCATCTTATAAACCTGCATGAATTTCCTGCATGATTTTCTCCAGGCTGAATAAGACAATGAGCTCACTGTGGTTTTGACGTTCTCTCTCTCTCTCCGTGTGTCTGACGTCACAGCCCCGCCTCACTCAGGCACTTAAAGCGACACTCACAGTAAGTGAACCTGCGGTCTCGTAACACAATGCACCTCTAAAGTCTGACAGCAGACTAGCGAGTGAATCTTCGATAGTGCAGAGTCAGAAACCGAAGATTTGCCAGCCTGAGTCAGGGGCTCCAGAGAGAGATGGGGTCCAGAGGAGGAGGACGAATAAGACCAGCAGGATGTGGTCAAAAGTGAAAGATTAGAAGCATTTGGAAACTGGTTGATTGGAAAAAAAAGGTGGTTAATTTCTGCAAAACACAGGTGGAAATCAACAGATCAGGCAGAAATTTTGGAGAGGAATAAATAGAAAACGTTTAGGCAGAGCCCCTTCCACATGTCTAGCCTGTGTACTCCGCTGCTTAGTTGCTCTCTGAATTGCAGAGTGCCTCCAGCGTTTTGTGTGTGTGCGTCTCTGTATTTCCAGCAACTGCAGAATCTCCTGTGTTTTATATCTGCATTTTACTTTGGCATTAGATACACGTTGATATTGAGTATATTGCTTATGGGAGCCGCTTTCTGCATTAAAACAGCTGCAGATTTTTCTATACCCAAGATAAAAAAAATGAGGTATGGACATTGGACCGGTGCTTGCAGAAATGTTTAATGGCACCGTGATTACCCATAGGGCCATGCGTTAAGAATTTTGCCGGCGCTGAAGCGCCGATGAAATGCGCAGGCATCAGGCTGAGGACGTCCCCGAGTATCACGCATGCGCGCAGTACACAGAAGGCCTTGAAAATGTTGGTTGCAGGTAAGAGCGTTTCGCTGTGTTTTTATCTTAAATACCGACTTCGGGATAATTCCTGTGAAATCCGGTCACCGTGACCAGCAAACCCGGGACAGTCCTGCCCTCTTCCCTCTCTCTCAGCCCCACGATCCGTACACGGGCCCCGGGGAGCTTCCGGTTGATGAGGGAATGGGAACCGATGGATCTCTCAGACAGAGCTGAGCTCCAGCTATCTAAATGCAAGGATTAGGAACTCGGAGAAAGGGAACAAAATCTTTTACATCAGCAGTTGACAAAATCGGCATTAGTACTCTTTTCCGTAGATGCTGCCTGGCCTGCTGAGCTCCTCCAGTATTTTGTGTGTGTTGCTTCCTCTACCTCCTCTTGCTCTGGACTTTTCTACCGGTGAGAACATGTTTTGTCCCATTCTCTCTGGGTACGTAATGATATCAAATACCTTTACCCTGGGCAACAAGTAGCTTTCACATCACAAATGTGCCAGACTCCAGTGAGACAGGGAACTGCCCTTCCCTTCATATTCATTGGGATTTCATTCACTGAGTTCACCACCGTCAGTCATTGGGGGAGGGTTCAGGGGGAATATTTATGTAGAATACAGAAACTGGTGATGCCTGCGTGCATTGAGGTGATGCAAAAGTTGCTGGAGAATTTGCAAGTGGGAAGAAGTGGAGTGATATTTGGAAATCTGACTTTTTAAAGCATAATTTAGCAAGGAAACCACATATGAACAATGTGCAAAAGTTTTGGTGAGAAAATCCTTCATTACCCATTACAGGCCTGCTACGTAGGTTGTGTGAGAGTGCAGATAAACTGGATCGAACCCAGAGGAGATCAAAGTTCCTATTGACCGTGATTTGCTAGTGTGTCACTGTGCACATATTGTCACTGGGTAAAAAATGCACAGTACAAGATTTATCTGCACACTGGTTATTACAAATTAGAGGGGAGATTATTACAAATTAGAGGGGTATTGGAGGGAAGGAGGGGAGACCTCCAGTGTCCCTGATGCCCTCACCTACAAGATGTGCAGCTTGTAACCCTGCACTTCAATGAGCTGCAACTTGAAATGGGTGAATTCCAGATCATCCAGCAGTTGGAGGGGGTGATAGATATGACATGAAGAGACGTGAGTTACTCCCAAGGTGCAGGACACAGGAAACTGGGTGAGAGTCAGGAAGGGGAATGAGGTTAAATATCCATCGCAGAGTACTCTAGTGGCCATCCCCAACAACAACAGGTGGACCATTTTAGAAACTGTTGGGGGGAATTACCTGGCAGAGGAAAGTCGAAAGGCTGATAGGGGATTCGTTAGTTAGAGGAACAGAACAAGAGGGGACGAATATCCTAGTGGTAAGGCTTGCTAGTGGTAGTGAGCAGGGGAGGGGGTGATGTGGTTAAAATAAGTTGTAGGGGGAATGGGAGCCAGAATGACAACAGATAGTGGAGAGGGTGAATTGAATTGACTTTATTAAATACATACTTCATAAACATGAGGAGTAGAAATATTTACCTTACATCATCTAAATGTGCAATGTGTAATTTATAGTAATTTATAATAGATAGTTTGCACATAGGACAGTCAATATAACATCGAAATGCAATTGCATCAGCATGAATTAATCAGTCTGATGGCCTGGCGGAAGATGATGTCCCGGAGCCTGTTGCTCCTTTTGCTGTGATACCGTTTCCTGGATGGAAGCAGCAGGAACAGTTTGTGGTTCTGATGAATTGGGCCTGTTTGTCCCTAATATTCGTTGGGCCCTTTTTACACACCTGTCCGTGTAAATGTACTGAATCGTGGAAAGTAGATTGTGCAACGTATAATTTCCTTGTTTATATTTAGAGACATTTTTTGGTGTATAAATGATGAGGGGTATTGAGCGTGTGAGTGGCCAGAGTAGTGTTTTTTTTATTTTCCCAGGGTTGAAATGGTTAATGCCGCTTTTCCACACTTCCATAGATCCTTTGTCCATCTCCTGAGTAAATAGAGATGGAAAAATATTTAAGATGTCCCCCATCTGCTTTGTTTCCACACGTGGATTGCCATTCCGGTCTTCCAGAGGACCAACTTTGTGCCTTGCAATCCCTTTGCTCTTAAGCTATCACTAGAATCCCTGAGGATTATCCTTCACCTTTTCTGTGACAGCAACCTCATACCATCTTTTAGCCATCCTGATTTATTTCTTATGTGTTCTCTTGCATTTCTTCTACTCCATAAGAAACTGACTGCCTATCCCTGTTATGCAATTCCATTTTGTGCTTTACCAGGGTCTCAATATCTCTTGCAATCTAAGTTTCCCTACAGTTTCTATCTTTACCTTTTATTCTGACATACCCGCTTACTACTTTCAAAATTTCACTTTGAAGGCCTCCCATTTTCCAAGCATACCTTTGCCATAAAGCAGCCTGTCCCAGTCCACAGTTGCCAGATCCTAGTGTTGATTCCAGGTGTTGATCCATGCCCTGAACACATCCACCTTTCCTACACTGCTCCTTGTATTGAAATATACAGGGCTCAGCATATTCACTGCACCATGCTCAACTTTTTCATTCCTGACTTTGTCTGAGGCCTGAACAACATCTGTCTCCACAACCTCTCCACTATCTGTTCTGTTATTCAGGCTCCCATTCCCCCTGCAACTTTAGTTTAACCCCCCTTACCCCCACCTCCCAGCATGCAGCTCTATCACCCCTTTGGCTTTCCTCTCCCAGATCAATAAAAAGGAGGTGCATACCAGGTACAGGCAGATAGGAACAAATGAGGTACTTATGAAATACAGGAAATTCAAGTGAACACTTATGAAAGAAATAAAAGAAGGCATGAGGTTGCCCCACCAGACAAGGTGAAGGAGAATCGTCGGGGATTCTGCAGATACGTTAAGAGCAAAAAGATTGCAAGGGAAAAAATTAATTCTCTGGAAGATCAGAATGGTAATCCATATGAAGGGATAACATAGACTTGGGGAGATTTTTTTTGCATCCGTATTTACTCAGGAGATGAACACAGAGTCTATAGAAGTGAGGCAAAGCTGCATCAACTTCATGGACCCTGTACAGATTACAGAGGTGGAGGTGTTTGCTGTCTTGAGGCAAATCAGTGTGGATCAATCCCCAGGGCCTGACAAGTTGTTCACTAGGACCCTGCGGAAGACAAGTGCAGAAATTATTGGGGCCTTAGCACAGATATTTAAATCATCGTTAGTGACGGGTGAGGTACTGGAGGATTGGAGGACAGACAATGTTGTTCTGCTGTTCAAGAAAGGCTGTAAAAATAAACTAGGAAATTATACATTGGTGAGCTTGACATCAGAACTGGGAAAGTTGTTGGAATGTGGGTGTAGGAACCAAGTATATACTGTAAGTATTTGGATAGGTGTGGACTGATAAAGGATAGACAGCATGGCTCTAGCCAATCTTATAGAGTCTCTCGAGGAAGTTATCAGGAAAGTGGATGAATGCAAGGCAGTGGATGTTGTCTACATGGACTTTAGCAAGGCACTTGACAAAGTCTCATATGGGAGGTTGGTCAAGAAGGTTCAGTCACTCAGCATTCAAGATGAGATAGTAAATTGGATGAGACACTGTCTTTGGGAGAAGCCAGAATGTGGTAGCAGATGGTTGCCTCTCTGACTGGAGGCCTGTGTCTAGTGGTTGCCACAGGGATCAGTGCTGGATCTGTTGTTGTTTGCCATGTATATCAGTAATCTGGATGATAGTGTGGTTAACTGGATCAGCAAATTTGTGGATGACAACAAGACTGGGGGTTTAGCGGACTGCGAGAAGACTATCATGGCTTGCAGTGTGATCTGGACCAGGTGGGAAAATGGTTTTAGAAATGGAAAATGGAACTTAATGCAGACCAGTGTGAGTTGTTGCACTTTGGTATGACCTACCAAGGGAGGTCTTTCACAGTGACTGGTCGGGCACAGAGGAGTGTTGTGGAAGAAAGGGACCTGGGAATACAAGTCCTTAATTCACTGAAAGTGGTAGATAGGGATGGAAAGAATGATTTCAGCCCATTGCCCTTCATGAACCAAAGTACTGATAACAATAGATGGATGTTATGTTGACTTCTAGAAGAGATTGGTGAGGCCTAACTTGGAGTATTGTGTGCAGTTTTGGTCACCTACCTACAGGAAAGATGTAAAAGAAGTTCAGAGATTTCAGAGAAAATTCACAAGGATGTTGCCATGTCTGGAGGACTTGGGTTATAAGGAAAGATTGAACAAATCAGGACTTTATTCCTTGGAATGCAGAAGATTGAGGGGAGATTTGATTGTGATAGAGAGGCACAGATAGTGTTAATGGAAGCTGGCTTTTTCCATGAAGATTGGATGGGACGACAACCAGAGGCCATGGGTTAAGGGTGAAAGGTGAAATGTTAAGGGGAACATGAGGGGAAACTTCTTCACACAGACGGTTATCCAGCAGTGGAATGAGCAGCCAGCACAAGTGGTGCATGCAAGCTCGATTTCAACATTTAAGAGGTTTATGTTGGTACCTGGATGGTAGAGGTGTGGGAGTGGGCTGTTTAAATAGTTCAGCACAAACTAGATGGCCCAAAGGGCCTGTTTCTGTGTTGAAATTTTCTATGATTGTGACAAGAACCTGAAATAATACAAAAATTCACTCTAACCCCTTTTGACAGCTGTGTGAACCAACCAGTCATTTCAGCAGGAATTTTTTATATGGCGTTAAAACTGTGGCACTTTAAGTTAATAATACATAAAAGAAGATCCCAGCTGCACGTCAAGAAAAACTATTTGTGTGAGAGTGTTTCAGTTACTGTGGGGTGAGGAACCCATGCAGCTCAGTGGGAACAGGGAATAATACCAATGGAGAGAGTCAAACTGAGCCAGGAGACGGCAGAAATGCCCTATTCTTATACAGACAGGAAGAGCATCAGGGAATTGATGGTCATTCCAGATGCCAGCACTCTGCCCAGTCAGGAGATGATTTCTCTGTCCAACTTTCGTTGAACCTCACTGTGACAGTGTGATACCAGATCAAACCTTGGCAACTCAAGTGATCTCATCTGAAATGTTGTCCTACACCCATTGATGGATTTTGTAAATCTTTTTACAGGTTAAAAATGAGAAGGAATTCGTCTCCAGGAAGCTCAAACACACTACGCCAGTTTTGTTGTCTCTGTCTAGATATTTAAGAAGTGGAGCAAGGGATCCTTCCTGCTCAGACAGTGGGGAGGGATTCACTCGGTTATCACAATTGAAGGTACATCAGCAAGTTCACACTGGGCAAGGCCATTCATCTGTTCTGTGTGTGAGAAGGGGTTCAGTCGGTCTTCCCACCTGTGGACACACCAGTCAGTTCACACCACTCTGGGCAGAGGCTGGTCACCTGCTGAATTTGTGGGGAAGGATTCACTCAGTCATCTGACCTAATGGCTCACCAGTGGGTTCACACTGGGGAGAAGCCATTCACCTGCTCAGTCTGTGGGAAGGGATTCACTTATTTATCCCAACTACAGAGTCATCAGCGAGTTCACACTGGGGAAAAAGCGTTCACCTGCTCAGAATGTGGGAAGAGATTCACTTTCTCATCCACCCTACAGAGACACCAGCGAACTCACACTGGGGAGAAGCCATTCACCTGCTCAGTCTGTGGGAAAGGATTTACTCAGTCATCTGCCCTACTGGTACATCAGCAAGTTCACACTGGAGAGAAACCGTTCACCTGCTCAGTCTGTGGGAAGAGATTCACTAATTTATCCAGCCTACAGAGACATCAGCGAGATCACTCTGGGGAGAAGCCATTCACCTGCTCAGTCTGTGGGAAGAGATTCACTAATTTATCCAGCCTACAGAGACATCAGCGAGTTCACACTGGGGAGAAGCCATTCACCTGCTCAGAATGTGGGAAGAGATACGCTGACTCTTCCACCCTACAGAGTCATCAGCGAGTTCACACTGGGGAGAGGCCGTTCACCTGCTCAGTCTGTGGGAAAGGATTCACTTGGTCATCTGACTTACGGAGTCATCAGCGAGTTCACACTGGAGAGAAGCCGTTCACCTGCTCAGTCTGTGGGAAGAGATTCACTCATTCATCTCACCTACACAGTCACCAGCGTGTTCACACTGGGGAGAGGCCATTCACCTGCTCAGTCTGTGGGAAGGGATTCACTCGGTTAGCTAACCTACAGAGACACCAGCGAGTTTACACTGGGGAGAAGCCGTTCACCTGCTCAGTCTGTGGGAAGGGATTCACTCATACATCCCACCTACAGAATCACCTGCGAGTTCACACTGGGGAGAGGCCGTTCACCTGCTCAGAATGTGGGAAGGGATTCACTCAGTTATCCCACCTACAGAGACACCAGCGAGTTCACACTGGGGAGAAGCTATTCACCTGCTCAGACTGTGGGAAAGGATTCACTCGGTCATTCACCCTACTGGTACATCAGCGAGTTCACACTGGGGAGAAGCCATTCACCTGCTCAGTCTGTGGGAAGGGATTCACTCAGCCATCTACCCTACTGATACATCAGCGAGTTCACACTGGGGAGAGGCCATTCACCTGCTCAGTCTGTGGGAAGGGATTCACTCAGTCATTCACCCTACAGAGACACCAGCGAGTTCACACTAGAGAGAGGCCGTTCACCTGCTGAGAATGTGGGAAAGGATTCACTCAGTCATCCCACCTACTGGCACACCTGTCAGCTCACAATGGGGAGTGGCCATTGTTATGAATCCCTAGGTTTTGTTTGCTGTGGACTGTCATTTTAAGAGAGAGTGAGAGATTAAGAAGGCAAATCAGTCTGACTTGCAGATTGTTTTCATCGTGTGCAGCTTGTTTAGTTTTAACCGAGGACACAGACACTCAGAGTCAGACGGAGACGAAGGAGGAAAAATGGGAGAATCGAAACCAGGGAACTAGTGGCCAAGGGTCACTGTTTGGAACTTTCCTTTGCCCACAAGGGTGGGCTAATTATCGATTCACCGTACATCAAATGTGTGGTTGTCACCTCATTGGATCCATAGGAGTGGATATGATTTGGCGCATCCTGTGGAGACCACTTATGTGTTAACCCTTGCCTGGCTGTGGTGTGGTAGTTCATTAAGACGATACCAATTATGACAAGTCACTTCGGGTGATTATTAGTATGTGGATTTGGAAGGATGACAGATAAAATCTACAGCGACTGTTGGGCTCGTTTTACCACCATGGAACCTGTGGAATACGACATAATTGCCTTCTCTCAACATTTACCCTGGATTACAATTATCTCTCTCTCATCACCTATTCTGTGGTTGAACTGAACTTTCATACTTTACCATCTCAAGACTCCAAGCCTTGTTTCCCCCGAGCTCAATAGTTTGGGAGTTATATTTATACACATAACACTGACGAGGAAATCTGCAGATGCTGGAAATTCAAACAACACACACAAAATGCTTGTGGAACACAGCAGGCCAGGCAACATCTATAAGGAGAACTGCCGACGTTTCAGGCTGAGACCCTTCGTCAGGACTAACTGAACGGAAAGATACTAAGAGATTTGAAAGTAGTGGGGGGAGGGTGAAATGCAAAATGATAGGAGAAGTCCGGAGGTGGTGGGATGAAGCTAAGAGCTGGAAAGGTGATTGGCAAAAGTGATACAGAGCTGGAGAAGGGAAAGGATCATTGGACAGGAGGCCTCGGGAGAAAGAAAGGTGGGGGGGGAAGCACCAGAGGGACATGGAAAACATGCAAAAAATTAAATATGTCAGTGATGGGGTAAGAAGGGGAAGACGGGCATTAACGGAAGTTAGAGAAGTCAATTTTCATCCCATCAGGTTGGAGGCTACCCAGCCGGTATATAAGGTGTTGTTCCTCCAACCTGAGTTTGGATTAATTTTGACAGTAGAGGAGGCCGTGGATAGACATATCAGAATGGGAATGGGACATGGAATTAAAATGTGTGGCCACTGGGGGTAGTCTGTTGCTGCTGGTTCATTTCTAAAGCGTTACGGTTTGTAACAAAATGGGGCCTGCATCTGGGATATGAACAAATTTAAGGATTGATTTATTATCGATTTCATTGGGGAAATCCCTTTTGATTTATTTGTGTGTGGAAAACCAGCAGCAATGGATGTTGATAGATATCTGGAAGTGTGAACCTCTCAGGCATTAGAGGACACCAGAACGATTGAGTATTGCTAAAACGTTAATACTTGCTAAGGTGAAATTGACAATGAGGAGGGTACAGATGCAGAGGATAATAGCTGAACATTATGTATCTGAGGGTGTATTTAAAGTGGAGGAGTTGGAGGTGTTTCCTGAAAGTAAACCTAGTGAGCTTGAGCTCCAGTACAAGTTAGAAAAATTAAAGATGGGAGGCTCTGGAAAGGCAGAGGCAGTTTCAGGCTGGAGAGGCAGAAAAGCAGAAAGAAAATTCTCTTACAAAGTGTAATTAAGGGGAAGGCTTAGCAAGCCTATTCTGCTTTGACAGTTGCTGAAGCAGCTTATTATTTATTTATTTATGCTGCCCCAATCATCGACACTGGGCTATCAATGTGCAGGAGCAGTGTGTGGTTCAGTGCTTTGCTCAAGGACACACACGCTGCCTCGGCTGAGGCTCGAACTCATGACTTTCAGATCGCTAGTTCAACACTTTAACCACATGGCCACGCACCACACATTATGACATAGTGAAACAGGCTGTGCTCAAAGCTTACGAGTTGGTCCCAGAAGCAGACAGGCAAAAGTTTAGAAATTTGAAGAAATCTGTGAATCAGACATACGGAATTTGCTTATGAGAAATTTGTGTGTTTTGACCGCTGGTGCACATCTGAACATGTAAATGATGATTTTAACAGCTTGAGAGAGCTGGTTTTAATTGAAGAATTCAGAAGGTGCGTCCCTGATGACATAAAGACGTATTTAGATGGAAATGATGCTGCCACTATGCAGGAATCTGCTAGATTAGCAGATCAGTTTGCTTTAACTCATAAAGTTATGTTTACCCTGAATAAGAGTTTCCAAAAGGCACTTGTCAAGTTGTGGGTAAACCGAATGAGCTCACCCCAGTGGCCTGTACCTGCATTCGGTGAACCCTTTTCCAAAGTTATAGTGGACTGTGTTGGCCCATTGCCAAAGACTAAAGCTGGCCATCAGTATCTGCTAACCATTATGTGTCCTGCATCCAGATTCCCAGAGGCAATACCTCTCAGAAATATTAAAGCTAAAACTGTGGCGAAGGCTCTTACCAAGTTTTTCACATTATTCGATTTGCCTAAAGAAATCCAGTCTGATCGAGGATGTAGTTTTACATCTGGATTATTCTAGCAGATAGTTTCTGAACTGTGAGCAAAACAAATTGCATCATCTGCGTACCATAGAGAATCACAAGGGGCTTTAGAAAGATTTCATTCTACCCTCAAAACAATGATTAAGACATATTGTGTTGAAAATGGAAAAGACTGGGATGAAGGAATACATTTGCTTTTGTCCACAGAAAGAGAGTCAGTACAGGAGTCACTGGGCTTTACTCCATTTGAACTTGTATTTGGTCGCAGAGTGACTTTTGACCTTATTAAAAGGAACGGTGGATTGATGTTAACTCGTTAGACTATGATTTGAAGTTCAAAAATAAACTACACCAAGCCTGTAGTCTAGCGAGACAAAACTTAAAGATTTCTCAAGAAAAAATGAAGTGTTGGTTTGATAAGCGGGATTGCGAATGAAAATACCAGGTGGGAGATAAGCTGCTTGCCTTATGTTGACAAATCCACTTCAGGCGAAATTCAATAGACCGTATGAAATAGTCTCCCAAAGTAATGATGTGAATTATGTTAGTAAAACACCCAACTGACTTGAACTAACACAGGTGGTACACATAAATATGATAAAGCCTTTTTTGACAGGCAGGTACCATCTGTGTGTGTTGTTGTCAAAACAAATGAAACTGGCAACCCTGAGAATGAAATAATTGACTCGTCTGAGACTTGTCACAAGCCAAACATGGTCCCAGTTAGGCTAATGAACTCGGTTGTTCCAGAAAACATTGCTAACAAGTTGTCTCATCTGCAGCCAAAGCAACAACAGCTGAAGGAATTAATTCTGAAGTTTAAATATTTATTTCCCAATCTTCCCAAGCAAACCACAGTCACAGTACATGATGTAGATGTTGGTCAAGCCAAACTGATTAAATAACACCCATATCGCATGAATGTAGAAAAGTGTAAATTGGCTGACCAGGGAATTGAGTATATGCTGGAGAATGGTATTATTAGGCCTTCAAAATGAGATTGGAGTCACCCTGCATTATTGTGCCCAAACCTGATGGTCATGTTAGATTTTGCACTGATTATAGAAAGGTAAATGCAGTAACAAAAACAGATGCCTATCCTATCCCTAGGGTGGATGATTGCATCGATAAGGCTGGAAAAGCTAATTTCTTACAAAGATTGATCTGTTGAAAGGGTATTGGTGTGTTCCTTTGACGGACAGAGGTAGAGAAATTTCTGCATTTGTGACTCCATCTGGTTTGTGTGAATACAATATCTTAATACAAAAATGCTCCAGGAACATCCCAGAGAATGATTGATTTTGTAATTCGAGAGTTAGAACACACAGATACCTATATTGATGACTTAGTTACAGGGAGTGGCACTTGGGAAGAGCATATCTCTGCAGTAGAAAAGCTATTTGACAGGTTTTCCTAGGACAACCTTACAGTTAACTTGGCTAAGAGTGAATTTGGCCATGCCAGTGTGACCTGTCCTGGCTATGATGTTGGTCAAAGCAAGTTGGCTCCTGTTCGGGCAAAAGTCCAGGCAATTTCTCAAGTTCCTATTCTGACTGCTAAGAACGCTCTTAGAAGGTTTCTGGGAATGGATGGATATTATCGTAAGTTCTGTAAGAACTTTGCCGCTATTGTTCTTCCTTTGACCAATCTCCTGAAGAAGGGTGAAAAGTTTGTTTGGACCGAGCCTTGTCAGAAGGCATTTGATTGATTGTTATCAGTATTTCGGGTTAGGCCAATCAATGTAGTGCTGTCAGCAAATTTAAATAGCAGATTGGAGCTGTGGGTGGCAACACAACTCATGGGTGCACAAAGAGTAAAAGACAGGGCCAAAGAGACAACCCTATGGGTTATGTGTGCTGAGGGTCAGAGAGACAGAGGAGATGGAGCCCACCCTTACTACCTGCTGGGGATCTGACAGTAAGTCCAGGATCCAGCTACACAAGACAGGGTGAAGGCCGAGGTCTCTGAGCTCCTTGTCGATACTTCACGCATTTGTATGGCTACTGCTCTGCCCATGACTGCAAGGAACTGCAGAGAACTTTGGAGAGCAGAGAACATCAGAGAAACAAGCCTCCACTCCATGGACTCTTCCTACACTTCCCCTCCCTTGGAAAAGCTGGCCATGTACTCAAAGAACCTCATTACCTGGACATTTTTGCTGCAAACCCGCTCCCCCATCAGGGAAGAGATACAAAAGCCTTAAAGTGCGTAACACCAGGCTAAAGGATGGCTTCCTGTCTGCAGTTATAAGCCAAATGAATGATAAAATGGACTCAACCTCATAATGTAACTCGACGTGACCCTGCACCATATGTCTATCTGCACTGCACTTTCTCTGCAGCCTTAATGCTTTTATTGTTTTGTCGTATATCAGCTCAATATACTGTTGTAATGTATCTGTCTGTGTCGATGGTACATCAGGCAAGATTTCCACTGTAGCTCAGTACATGATGATGATAAACAAATTTCCCATTTTAATTGTGTGGAAATATTAGACAGACTGAGCTACTGCTCTGGAACCGCAGAAGGAAACTGAACTGTTGTCATTTCTGTGGAAAGCAAATATATGGAAAATGCTTCAATATCACATTACGATCTGCGGTAACTGGGATCAGGTGACCGGTAGTGGGTATCCCATATCAATATCAGAATCAGGTTTAATAGCACCGGCATGTGTCATGAAATTTGTTGTCCCTGCCGTAGTAGTAGAACCTAATTCATAACAATAGTTTTTTAACAATTGTGATTTAAAATAAGAATATACATATATATAGTACAAAAATAGAAAAAAAAATTAAAGATATAATAAAATATCTTAATTGTGTGGAACTATTTGACTGACTGGGTTGTTGCTTTGGTAATTGTAAGTGACCCGCAGATGCTGCAGATCTGCAGAAAAACATGAACAGGAAACGGGATCACGTGACGGGTGGAGGGTCTCCCACCTGAACCGTTGACTCCGTTTCCCACCCTTCACACACTGCCCGACCCATCCGCCGCATTCCCCACATTATTCCATATTTACCCCAGATACATGATTATTTTTCCACACCATATCTTCCCCGATCCCTTTCCCTCCACCTCCAGGTCACAGAGTCACCGGCTCAATTCCCATCCAGGTCCAAAACATAATTCAGACCCAAACAGGAAATGTTCACGTTTCATTTAAATCAGTTCTGTGTTTATAAACACTAATTTCTATTCACATTCCTCCGGACTCAGTGGACAGGAACACTGAAACATCAAGGGAGAAACAGCAGGAGGTGGCCATTCGGCTCCTGTAACCATCAACAAGATGGCGGCTGCTCTTATCCACATGTTTCTTTCCATTCACCACCCTCGGAGTGGAGACATTTCCCCTCATCTCAGTCCCAGACAGTCCATCCCTGTTTCAGAGACTGGGATCCCTGGTTCAGCCGGTAATGATGCTGTGCATTTCAACATGTTCACCTCTCAGTCCTCGATTCTCTAAATGAAAGGGTTGTCACATTTGATCTTTCTTCATATGATGACCCCACCACCCCAGGGATCAGTCAGGTGAATCTTCATTGCACTCTCTATAACAAATACTCTCTAACCTCTTTGTTCATCCTCTATGGAATTAATTTCCATCTTCTGCAGCCCCGTGTTGCCCCAACCATTCACCTCCCAACCCTGTCACTATTTTACTGTGTCAAGCACAGCAGCGCGTGGGCGACGTAAGACACCGCGCACGTGAGGACAGATCCCGGTGTGGGGAGCCCAGATGTGACGTCAGGCACGTGGGGGGAGCTGTGTGACGTCACCTGTGGGGGAGCGCGGGCATTTAAATGCACCTTAATGGAGTTTTCAGTGGGACAACAACATTAATCACGGGTTTCATCACTGAATCCAGTGTTGTGGGATGTAAAGTCCCCTGTTATGTGTCCGGCTGTGCCGTGTTGTTGGTGGAGTGGGCAGCGTGGTGTTTGTCTCGATTCGGGTCACAACACCAGAATTGCCAGCGGGGTCCACACACAGTGTATTAGTCATCAGAAAACCTCTCGTCCCTGCAGTCTTAGTCTCCTGGTAAACTCAACACCCTGACAGTGTGGACCATAGATACCCCTTCCTCTCAGAGTCAGGGGATCATTCAGACAGCTGATCGCTGAGAGGAATTATATTTATTGGTCATTAAAGTTCACCCAGATTCGTTTGGACGTATTTGATGTGGAGTTCGGGGTGTCACAGTGAAAGGGCCGGACGGTCGATCTCTCTCCGTTGTCCAAACATCCTTCCAGGTGAGGCGACACTTCACTTGTGAATCTTCCGGGGTCGCCTCTTGTGTCCGCTGCTCCCGATGCGGCCGCCTCTACACTGGTGACACCGGCTCCTCCGCAGTTGTGCGGGGTAGGGGTGTTTTTATCGGGGGTCGATATTATTGTTCCCTTTTGTGCGGGAGGTGTGGTTTTTGGGGTTTGATGATTGGGATCCCGTACTTCTTGATCCGGGGGTTGGGGTGGAAGTTTGATTTTTCTCTGTGAACGACTTTCATGCTCTTTCCTTGTTTCGTGGTTCTCTGGAGAAGAAAAAAAACTCAGAGTTGTTTCTGGACACCTGCTTTGATAATAAATTAAGCTTTGAACTATCCGCTCCGAGCGGGACTTCCCAGTGTCCAAACGTTTTCATTCTGATTTCCATTCCCGTTGCTACTCGGCCTGCTGTGTTCGGCCAGCATTTTGTTTGTGTTGCTTTGGATTTCCAGGATCTGCAGACTTTGTCGTGTTTGTGATTTACCTCTCCGTTGTCCCTCTAGCCTCCGGCCACTGGAGGCGCTGTGCGGATCTCCGGCCATAGGCAACGATTAGCAGACCTCCGGCCACCGGTGGCGCTGCGGAGGAACACCTGCTGAACGTATGCGCGGTGCGGACTGCCGCTTTTTGGCGGTTCTCCAATCCGAGCAGGGGTGAGTTGGGAATGATCCCGGTGTTGTGTAAATGTGGGCCGGTTGCATTGGGAAAGGGCCGGGTCCGAGCTCTACCGGACGGCTGGAGCAGGGGTGCAGTGGCAATTTTTTAGCTGCCGAAGCTGCACGGGGGGGAGTAGATTGGTTGATTGATAAGTTCGTGGCCTAAGTTAGAAGGCCTGAAGTTATACAACTCTCGGTACTTGCACGTGTAGTTCAACTCGTTGAATGATTATGCAGAAAGTTTGAAGTTAATAACGTCTGTGGTATTTCTGTTTCACATAATTGAAAATTGCTGGGTTTTGTAAAATTGACTCCTTCCACCTTGGGCCACGAACTTATCAATCACCTCAAGTTTGTGACACCCAATTTGTGTACCTGCTCATTTCATGTACTGGGCAACTGCCTTGCCCCATTCGTGTAATGGGCAGGTACACAAATTGGGTGTAACAGATATAGGGTTTCCTATAATGTCAAGCAGTAAACCAAGATGAAAGAAATATATGAATTCCAGGGCTCCACAGAAATATAGTGATAGTTAAGACATTAACAAGATTACAGCCTATCACTACATTTCAGTGTATAACTGGTACAATTAAGCATATAATACTTAATAATATGACAAAGTATTGCATGGTTGTACTTAACTGATTATCATAGAATATAATTATCAAGCAAGTAAAATAACTTTGTTTGCTTAGAAGCCAAAGGGTTGTTAGTGAGAAAAATTTACTTTAGGATTAGCGAGTAATCCACGGACCACCACAGATGTAGCTTCACTAATACGACTGAGTCAGAGCAGACGGCAGGGCCCGCAGCGCTTAGCAGTGTTCCTCAGAGGTATAAAAATAACAGAAATAAACCAATTCATTTTTTTACACTTTTAGCCACCTAAATTGGAACCAAGTAATCAAGTATGAAAAAAGAACCTCTGATGAACTATTGCTAAAGCCACGAATATTGGTAAATATTAGTCTCAAAAGTGGTAAGTTGGCAACTCTGCCTCGTACAGTTTCTCTCGAAGAAATGGTTGGACGGGAAGTGTACCTGTGAGTGTTGATACTCACAATATCGTCACACATTGAGTGTTACATGGTTAAACCTTAACAGATCCTGTTTAGTCTTTAAATATATAAAAAGTTAAAGAAGCTTGAATCTTTACATAAATTATTATCGCATTTATACGAATAGAAAATTTGGTATTTTGGAAGTGATAAATGTTAACAGGGGAGGAGAGCAACCATTTGGGAGGTTTGGAAATGTGTTTTGTCTCATTCATTGCCTCACTAAATTACTCTTTTTCCTATCAACACAAAGAGAAAAAGAGCCTCTTTCCCATCAGCTACAGTTAGTGGAGCGAGGCTAAGGGGTTGATCTGCTATTAATGATAGTTGAAATGACATAAAATTAGCTTAAAGCCTAGAAATGTCTTTTTTCCCATTTGGCTTGTAAAACAAAACTAAATTTATCCAGGTGTTGAAGAGGATTTTGGATGATTAGCTTGTGTATTTGATCAAAATCAGGACGAAGATAAGCGAGCAGTGAATTTTTCTTTCATTGTTTTTGAATTTAAAACTTAGGTTTCGATGTTCATTCCTTGCTTAATATAGCTCCGTCCTGAAATCCAATGGTAACCATTGGAAAGAGCAGAAAAATACCTTTGTGTGCAGGTATTTCCCAGCTTCCTAGGACAACGGATCGAGCGAGAAGGAATTTCACAAATACCTAAATTAAAAACAGTCACAGCTCCAGGATTTCACCAAAAGCGATCAAATATCCTAATGTTAATAGTGGTATTTTTCCCCACCAGCCAACACCCCCGCTTCCGTAAAATTCCCTCTATTTAATATCCGGGGTTGTTAAATTCCGTGCTTGTTTATTTTGACTTTTTTACAGAGGTGTCGGAGCGGCTCTCCGGTGAGTTCTGGTAGCACTGCACCCCTGAATGTATGAGACAGTACAGTGTTAAATGCAAAACCCTGAACAGTGGTCATCTCTCCCTGAAAGAGACTGCACAGATTGATCGGGTCGATAAGAAGGCAAATGGCACGGTTGTCTTTATTAGTTGAAGCATTGAGTTCAAAAGTCATGAAGTTCTGTTGCAGCTTTGTAAAACTGGTTAGCCCACATCTGGAGTGTTTCATACAGTTCTGGTCGCCCCCATTCTCGGAAGGATGTCGGGGCTTTGGAGAGGGCGCAGAAGAGGTTTACCAGGATACTGCCTGGATTAGAGGGCATGAGCTATAACGAGAGGCTGGACAAACTTGTGTTGTTTTCTCCAGAGCGGCGCAGGCTGGGGTGAGACTGGATGGACGTTTATAAGATTACGAGAGGAATAGATAGAGTGGACAGAGAGGAGATGTGAGGGGCAAGTTTGTTTATTTCCACAGAGTCCTGGGAAGCTGGAGTCTATGCCTGGGGTGTTAGACCCCACCAGTCATGTGCTCCTATTTGCCCCTCCCATTTAACCGCAGATGTAACGATCTCTTTGTGCATGTTCACAATCTCCAGATGGGCGGTAACTCATCCTCCAACTCATCTCGCTTCCTGAGGCTCCTCACATTTGTCCTGGAGCTTTATGGTTGTTGTGTCTTCACCCGGACTGCGGTGGGTGAGAAAGGAGAACGTGCTTTACCGAGGGACTGGGAAGTCTAGGGGGGGAGAATGGTTTCTGTGATGTGCTGATCTGGATCCAAAGGTCTCTGCCGTTCCTCGCAGTCACGGGCGGAGTAGTTACCGTGCAAAGCGTGAAGTGTCCGGATGGGAAACTTTCTATGGTGTGTTGATAAAAATTTGGTGAGGGTCAAAGTATATCTGGCAAAGTTCTTGTTGTTTTTGCTAATTCTGTCATTTTAGAATCTTTTGTACTATGTATGTATGTATGTATGTACTATTCATTCAGAACCTATGTGTTGCTGGAGGACCATCAGTGATCGTCCTTGATCCCTTCTCCCACCTGGTTCCATCTGCTCATCTTGTCCAACCTCTGTCCAGTCTCCTCACATCCCTCAGCCCCACTTCAGTGATATACATCAACCATCTGGGTCATCCTCAGTCCGCCTTGTACCCCACCTCCTCAATGTTATATATCAGCAATCTTTCTTCCAACCCTTGTCTTCATTGTGAAGTGTTCTTTTGTACCTTTGGCCTTGCTGAGTCATTTCCAGAATCGGTTTTTGTTAGCTGGAATGCCGGAGGGTCATCAGGTCCCAGTTCTGTTGTGCATTGGTGTGGAGGTGCTAGTTTATGAACAGTGACGGGCTGACACACTGCAGCATTTTACTGGCAGCAAAGAGTACTGGGAGAGTTGGTGCTTGGCCTCTAATCCTGTGATCGGCATTCCAGGCAAATGGAACTGTTGGTGTTTTGGCTTTGACTTTGGTTTGAGCTTCTACAGATGGGGCTGGATGCTCGTTCTGCAATGAAGCAGAAATTTCGAGCAGCTGGACATTGGTTGTGGTGAAATCCCGGATTGCACTACCCAGTGTGAGATGTGGCGACGATGTGTCAGACTCTCAGGGTCGGTGAGTGGCAGATTCAGCTGTGTGATTGTGAGGTTGGGTCCTGGGATATAACAGTTTTTGATCCAGGTAAAGTGGACCCAGGGATCGAGCTGCTTGGGCTTGTGAGGTGTTGAGTGAGTATTTCTGGTCTGGGATCAGATGTTTGTTTCTGGAGTTCCTTTGGAAGCAATGACTGCCAGTCTGAGGAGAGGATGAGTTCCCATTTCATCCTCACAGGGAGAGGCTGTGAGTTTACAACAGTAGAAATAGACCCATGAGTTTGGTGTTCAAACTGTGTTTGGAAATCACACAGTGGAAATCAGGCAGCTGTGCTGGAGATCTGCACTAAAAACTGAAAATGTTTGAAGTCATTCTGATGAAATGTTATTAATTGAATTGTATTGTAAGCTGTTCCTTACCTGCTGAGTGTTTCTGGTAATTCCAGTTTCTTTTTATTTCTTGGTTTATATTTCATGAAATGGACCTGTTTTAACCTGGAAATGAAAATGGCTGTGATAGTTTGTAGGCCTCCGTTAGAGTCTCTGCAAGTCTCCCCTCTCCACACCACTGATGTTGCCCAAGGGAAGGGCATTAGGACCCATACAGCTTGGCACTGGTGTCATCGCTCAAGGACACACACGCAGCCTCTGCCAAGGCTCGAACTAGCAACCTTCAGATCACTAGACCAACGCCTTAACCACTCGGCCACGCGCCAGCACATGTGATAGTAGAACAGTATAGAAAGCACAACTTTTCCCTGTAAATTATCCTGGAACCGATTTGACTGTTATTCCTGGAAATGTGTACAGTGCAGTTGTTGCTAACAAGGCTTACAAGAATAATCTCAGGAATGATTGGCGTCATGTATGAGGAGCATTTGATGGTTCTGGACCTGTGCTCAATGGAGTTCAGAGGGGCGGTGGGGGTGGTGGAGGGATGTATGGTTAAGTAAACCTACCGAATGCTGAAAAGCTTGGATACAGTGGACATGGAGAGGATGTTTCCATTAGACAGAGAGTCTGTGATCTGACAGCATGGTCTCAGAATAAAGATGCTTCCCCTTAAAACTCAGATGAGAAAAATGGTTGAGGCTGCCATTTGGGTATATTTATGACAGATTAATATATTCATGATTGCTAAGTAGATTCAGGGTTACAGGAGGAAGACAGGAATATGGTGTTGGAATAAAAATCAGCCATGGTTGAATGGTGGGGCAGACCAGATGTATCGAATCACCTAATTCTGTTCCTGTGTCTTATGTCTTACCATGACTGAATGATGGCTCCTTCCTATCCCATATCATTCTGTGACCTGTGAGGGACAATAAAAGATTGTTCACTGAGATCATTAAATCTGCCTTCAGTGTTTAAATTTCAGTGCGTTTTGTTCTTAGTAACATTACGCAGAAATGTTTAGTTCTCCTTTTCATTATTAATGTGCTTCATTGTCTCTCTGGTTAAAGTTAGACCTGTGGTGAGAGATTTATTTGAAGAAAAACCCCAACTGGAGGCAAACCACGACTGAAGACGAAGGAACAGCAACAAGTGAACCAGCCCGAGGATTGAGAGCACCAACTGGAGAGAACCCATCTGACTCAGAGATTCCAGTGATTCAGTCAGGAGAAAGTTTGGTGAGTCTCATTTACTTAAACACTGGTCCTTTAGACATTACATACCTGTACAAAGGAAGGTAGGAAATAGTTGAAGTGAGATTGAATGTGCCCAGAAGAACCATTTATGCCTCTGCCAGACCCAGTTACAATCACTCCAGGTCCGGTAATGTGCTTCCAGCAGCCCAGCCCTTTGAAACCACTCCCATTCCCTCACAGTGGTTACTCAGTTCAAGGTCTTACATCCTCTGATGTAGCTTTTGGTCAGTTCTGAGTGGGGAGAGGGAAAGAGAGGGGAGTGTTTATGCTGACTGCCTTTCAAAAAGATTAATTGTTTGAACTTGCTGCAAACTCTCTACCCATACCCTGTACTTTCTCAACCAGATTATTGACATAGATGACAAGTAGCAATGGGAGTAACCTCAGGGAACGTCACTAAGCACGGGACTCGAGTCCAAGAAACAGCCTCTCACCATCACACTCTGCCTCCTACCACCCAGCCATTCCCAGACCCTGGGGCTCTGTAACAAACTCAATGTTAACAGGAAGATTAGTCAGTGATTAAGATGATGTGAGAATTGTGGCCTCCTGAAAGGACACGTGAGCTGAACTGCCTGATCCAGTGGACCACATCCACCCTCGTTGACAACGTAATTTACCCCTTGCCCATCCACCCAGGTCATGTTACTTCTGATCACCCACAGTACCCAAACCACCCTCCGTCCCGCCAGTGGCCCCACACCCTTCTGACCATTCACCCCACACCGACACATAGACAGGCCCCTTTCACCCACATCCACCCTCCCAGCTTGGGGAACCAGAGCAAACTGATCCCGCAATCCTGTCTCAGTGCAGAACTAAAACCAGGGATGCAAGACTGGAGAGCCCAGAGCCTCCAGCTGTCCGGCTCAGTCCCGGCCCTTTCCCACTGCCACCGATCCTCGATTTACACAAACCCGAGATTAACACCTTCCTCACCGCCACCTGAACAGGAGAAACACCCGCATCAGCTGGGGTTGAGCTGCAGTTGGTCCCCGTATGTGTTAAAACTCCCCGCTGTCGGATATGGAGACCAGAATCGTACACGGTAAAACCATATAACAATTACAGCACGGAAACAGGCCATCTCAGCCCTTCTAGTCTGTGCCGAACGCTCACTCTCACCGAGTCCCACTGACCTGCACTTTGCCCATAATCCTCCATTCCTTTCCTGTCCGTATACCTATCCAATTTTTTTAAAATGACAAAATCGAACCTGTCTCTACCACTTCCATTGGAAGCTCGTTCCACACAGTTTCCACTCTCTGAGTAAAGAAGTTACCTCTCGTGTTACCCCTAAACTTTTGCCCCTTAACTCTCAACTCATGTCCTCTTGTTTGAATCTCCCGTACACTCAATGGAAAAAGCCTATCCACGTCAACTCTATCAATCCATCATAATTTTAAATACTTCTGTCAAGTTCCCCCCTCAAACTTCTACTCTCCAAAGAATAAATACCTAACTTGTTCAACCTTTCTCTGTAACTTGGGTGCTGAAACCCAGGTAACATTCTAATAAATCTCCTCTGTACTCTGTTGACATCTTACGTATAATTTGGTGACCAGAACTGTATACAATACTCCAAATCGGGCCTCACCAATGCCTTGTACAATTTTAACATTACATCCCAACTCCTATACTCAATGCTCTGATTTATAAAGGCCAGCATAGCAAAAGCTTTCTTCACCACCACGTGAGTTTCCACCTTCAGGGTAATATGCACCATTATTCCTAGATTTCCTCACACTGTCTACAAGCTTTCTCTATTTGTGAACTAACCTCCTCTCTCCCGGTCTCTTCAATTTGATTCCCAGCCCTCAACCATTCTAGTTTAAAGTCTCCCCAGTAGCCTTCACAGATCTCCCCGCCAGGATATTGGTCCCCCTAGGTTTCAAATGCAACCTGTCCTTTTTATACAGGTCACACCTGCCCCAAAAGAGGTCCCAATGATCCAGAATCTTGAATCCCTGCCCCCTGCTCCAATCCCTCAGCCACGCATTTATCCTCCACCTCATTCCATTACTACTGTCACTGCCGCGTAGCACAGGCAGTAATCCCGAGATTACTACCTTTGCGGATCTTCTTCTCAACTCTCTTCCTAGCTCCCTATATTCTCCTTTCAGGACCTCTTCCCTTTTCCTACCTATGTCATTGGTACCTATATGTACCACGACCTCTGGCTCCTCACCCTCCCACTTCCGGATATCATGGATGCGATCAGAAACATCCAGGACCCTGGCACCAGGGAAGCAAACTACCATCCGGGTCTCCTGACTTCATCCACAGAATCGCCTATCTGACCCCCTAACTATCGAGTCCCCTATTGCTACTGCCTTCCTCTTCCTTTCCCTACCCTTCTGAGCCACAGGGCCGGACTCTGTGCCGGAGGCATGGCCGCTGTTGTTTCCCCCAGGTAGGCTGTTCCCCCCCCCCCAACAGTACTCAAACAGGAGTACTTATTGTCAAGGGGTACAGCCACTAGGGTACTCTCTAGTACCTGACTCTTCCCCTTCCCCCTCCTAACCGTGACCCACCTGTCAGCCTCCCATGGCCCTGGTGTGACCACCTGCCTGTAACTCCTCTCCATCACCTCCTCGCTCTCCCTGACCAGACGAAGGTCATAGAGCTGCAGCTCCAGTTCCCTGGCACAGTCCCTTAGGAACTGCAGCTCGGCGCACCTGGCGCAGATGTGAACGTCCGGGAAGCTGGGAGACTCCAGTCCTCCCACATCCGACACCGAGAACAGCAAGCTGCCCTCACACTCATAATTCCCAGCTTGGAACCGTAATCCCACGGTGGATTTGTTCGGTGACTTGTGAGCATACATGATTAATGACCCTGCAACTGGGGACTGAATGAATAGTTAGTCTAACAATTCTAATCATACATACCATCTCCTTGCCTTTCTTGCTTCCTCACCGCCTCTCTCCCTCCCCCTTCCCTCTTCTCTGTCCCTCTCAGTTACACTGCTACTCGACCAGTCTCCCATTCTCTTTCGTCCCTTTCCTCGCGCTATCCTTCTTTGCCACTCTCTCTACTCCTCTAGTAACAAATCATACTCCTCTCTCGTCTCCTTCATCTCCTCACTCTCTCATACCTCTCTTCATTTCTCTCACACACTCTCCCCTCTATCCATCTGTTTCTCTTACTCTTCCATTCTCTCTCCCATCCCACAATCCCTATCCCTACCCCTATCACCCGCCACCTCACTCTCAATCTCTGTCACCCTCTGTCTTCCCCTCTCCATCTCTTCCTCTCTCACGCTCCTCAATCAAACCTGTCTCTCTCACTCACTCACCTCCGCCACTCTGTAACTGCCTCCATTTCCAGCTCTCAACCTCTCTATCTCTCTCCCTACATCCCACCCTCCCCCCTCTCTCAAACACTCTCCCTGCTGCCTCCTGTATCCCACATTGTCTTCCCCTCTTTCTCACCCTCTAAATCTACCACTCACCCCACGCATTCTCCCTTTTCGCTCCCTGTCAGTCGCACTCCTCCTCCTCCTCCTCCTCCCGCTCTCTCCTGTCACACCCCGCACTGTCCACCCCATCCCATACAGTGGTATGCAAACGGCTGGGCACCACTGGTCAAACTTCCTGTTACTGTGAATAGTTAAGTGAGTAGAAGGTGAACTGGTCTCCAAAAGTCATAAAATTAAAGACAAGACATTCTTTTCAGCATTTTAAGCAAGATTAGTGTGTTATTAAAAACACAAAATGCTGGCAGAACTCAGCAGGCCAGACAGCATCTATGGGAGGAGGTAGTGACAACGTTTCGGGCCGAAACCCTTCATGAGGAGTTTAGTGTATTATTTCTGTTTTGTACAATTTTAGAGTGGGGAAAAAAGGAAAGGAGCACCATGGAAAAGTCTGGGCACCCCAAGAGATTTGAGCTCTGAGTTAAATTTTACCACGGTCTCAGACCTGAATTAGCTTGTTAGGACAATGGCTTGTTCACAGTCATCGTTAGGACAGGCCAGGTTATGCAAATCGCAAAGCTTCATAAATACCCTGACTCCTCAAACCTTGTCCCAACAATCAGCAGCCATGGGCTCCTCTAAGCAGCTGCCTGGCACTCTGAAATTTAAAATAATGGATGCCCACAAAGCAGGAGAAGGCTATAAGAAGATAGCAAAGCGTTTTCAGGTAGCCGGTTCCTCAGTTCGTAATGTAATTAAGAAATGGCAGTTAACTGGAACGGTGGAGGTCAAGTTGATGTCTGGAAGGCCAAGAAAACTTTCCATGAGAACTGATCGTAGGATTGCTGGAAAGGCAAACCAAAACCCCCATTTGACTGTAAAAAGACCTTCAGGAAGATTTAGCAGCCTCTGGAGTGGTGGTGCACTGTTCTACTGTGCAGCAACACCTGCACAAACATGACCTTCATGTAAGAGTCATCAGAAGAAAACCTTTCCTGCATCCCCACCACAAAATTCAGTGTCAGAGGTTTTTCTGACATTGAGGGAGAGGTTGTTTTCTTGACACCAGACAGATGTTGTTCAGACCTCAGATAGAGTCAGCATCAAATGCTTGAGCATGGTGCGATGAATGTGTTGAGCTGTGGAAATCACGATGCAAGAAGCATCGTAGCAAAGCCAGATGAGCCCAGGGCATGGAATTATGATATTGTAGGCATTACAGGGAATTGGTTGCACCCAACAGTCTGAGGGATGTAGAGGAACAAATTTGTAGAGAGTTCACAGACTACACCAAGAAACAATAGTTGATATAGTAAGTGATTTTAACTTTCCATATATTGACTGGGACTCCCATACTGTAAAAGGACTAGATGGGGTAGAGTTTGTCAAATGAGCCTTAATCAGTACGTAAAACATCCGGCGTAGAAGTGTGCAATAAGCTGTTGGGAAACGATCCAGGGCTGGTGACAGAAATTAGTGTATGGCAACACTTTGTGTCTAGTGATCATAATGCCATGAGATTCCAAGTAAGTACCGAAAAACAGAGATCTGGACCTCTCTTGAGATTCTAAATTGGAGCAAGATCAATTTTTATGGTATTTGCAAGGATTTGACAAGTGTGGACTGGGACAGGCTGTTTTCTGGCAAAGGAGTACTTGGTAAGTGGGGGTTCTTCAGAAGTGAAAATTTGAGGGTGTAGAGTTTGTATGTGCCTACCAAAATAAAAGTTGAAAGGTAACTGGTGCAAGGAACCTTTGTTTTCAAGAGATATCGAGGCCCCGGATATTTTGTTGCTCTAAATTCCTCAGGGTGTTACCAAGACACATTAATGACTACAATATCATACTTCCACACCCTGAGCTCATCTGACTTTCTTTAGTTGTCTTCTGTTGGTTTCCAAAAGCTTCCCAATGTTTTTTGCTCTATTATTTGTCCTCTCTTTGGCTTTTATGTTGGGTTTTCAGCCACGGTTGTGTCCTCCTGCCTTTCCAATGCTTCCACTTCTTTGGGATGTATCGATCACTCAGCTCCCGAGTTGCTCCCAGAAACTCCAGCCATTGCTGCTCCATCGTCACTCCTACCAGATTCCCCTTCCAGTCAGGTTTGGCCAGCTTCTCTGTCACAGAAACATGGAGAAGGTCAGAACAGAAACATGCCCACTCTGGACGATCAGAATGGTAATCTATACAGGAGACAAAATAGATGGGGGAGGTTTTAAATAGTAGTTTTGCATCCACATTTACTCAGGAGGTGGACACAGAGTCTATAGAAGTGAGGCAAAGCAGCATCAACTTCATGGACCCTGTACAGATTACAGAGGTGGAGGTGTTTGCTGCCTTAAGGCAAATTAGCATGGATCAATCCCCAGAGCCTGACAAGTTGTTCCCTGGGACCCTGCGGAAGACAAGTGCAGATATTGTCGGGGTCCAAGTAGAGATATTGAAATAATCCTTAGTGACAGGTGAGGTACTGGGGGATTGGAGGACAGACAATGTTGTTCTGCTGTTCAAGAAAGGCTCTAAAAATAAACTAGGAAATTGTACATTAGTGAGCTTGACATCAGTAGTGGGAAAGTTATTGGAGCGTATGTGCAGGAACTGGAAATATAAGTATTTGGATTAATGTGGACTGATTCAGTTTTGGCAGTATGGCTTTGTGCATGGTAGGTCATGTCTAACCAGTCTTACAGAGTCTCTCGAGGAAGTTATCAGGGAAGTGGATGAAGGCAAGGCAGTGGATGTTGTCTACATGGACTTTAGCAAGGCATTTGACAAAGTCTCATATGGGAGGTGGGTCAAGAAGGTTCGGTCACTCAGCATTAAAGATGAGATAGTAAATTGGATGAGACACTGTCTTTGGGAGAAGCCAGAGTGTGGTAGCAAATGGTTGCCTCTCTGACTGGAGGCCTGTGTCTAGTGGTTGCCACAGGGATCAGTGCTGGATCTTTTGTTGTTTGTCATCTATATCAGTGATCTGGATGATAGTGTGATTAACTGGATCGGCAAATTTGTGGGTGACACCAAGACTGGTGGTGTAGTGGACAGTGAGGAAGACTATCATGGCTTGCAGTGTGATCTGGACCATGTGGGAAAATGGTTTTAGAAATGGAAAATGGAATTTAATGCAGACCAGTGTGAGTTGTTGCACTTTGGAATGACCTACCAGGGGAGGTCTTTCACAGTGACTGGTCGGGCACAGAGGAGTGTTGTGGAAGAAAGGGACCTGGGAATACAAGTCCTTAATTCACTGAAAGTGGTCTCACAGTTAGATAGAGACGGAAGGAAAGATTTTAGCTCACTGGCCTTCATGAACCAAATATTGACAATAGATGGATGTTATGTTGACTTGTAGAAGACATTGGTGAGGCCTAATTTGGAGTATTGAGTGAAGTTTTGGTCACCTACCTACAGGAAAGACGTAAAAGAGGTTCAGAGAAAATTCACAATGATGTTGCCAGGTCTGGAGGACTTGGGTTATAAGGAAAGATTGAACGGGTCAGGACTTTATTCCTTGGAATGTAGCAGATTGAGGGGAGATTTGACTGTGATAGAGGGGCATAGATAGTGTAAACGCAAGCTGGCTTTCTCCACTGAGTTTGGGTGGGACGACAACCAGAGGCCAGGGGTTAAGGGTGAAAGGTGAAATGTTAAGGAGAACATGAGGGGAAACTTCTTCACACAGACGGTTATCCGGCTGTGGAATGAGCAGCCAGCACGAGTGGTGCATGCGAGCTCGATTTCAACATTCAAGAGGTTTGTGTTGGTACCTGGATGGTAGAGGTGTGGGAGTGGGCTGTTTAAATAGTTCAGCATAAACTAGAAGGCCCAAAGGACCTGTTTCTGTGTTCAACACGAGTGAGTCTGCAGATGCTAGAAATAGATTAAAAAACACGCAATGCTAGCAGAACTCAGCAGGCCAGACAGCATCTATGGGAGGAGGTAGTGACGACGTTTCAGGCCGAAACCATTCATCAGGAGTGAAGTAACGTGGGATGGTCGGTGGGGGATAAGAAGTGGGGGGAGGGATAAAGTAGAGAGCTGGGAAGTAATAGGCTGGAGGGAAATGGGCTGGGGGAAGGTGGAGAATTATGGGAAATAAAAGAGAAAGAAAGGTAGGGCTGGGGGGGAGAGATTATAGTGGGGGGGGGGAAGAGAGAGAAAGAGAACCAGACTAAAATAATAGATAGGGATGGGGGTAAGGGTGGGGGCAGGGGTATCAACGGAGGTCAGTGAGTTGGATGTTCATGCAGGCAGGAAGAAGGCTACCTAGGCGGGAGATAAGGTATTGCTCCATTGACCTATGTGTGGCCTCATCTTGACGGTAGAGGAGGCCACGGACAGACATGAAAGGACTGTCTGGGGCCTGGGATGGTGGTGAGGGAAGAAGTGTGGGGGCAAGTGTCGCACTTCTTCCTTTTGCAGGGATGAGTGCCTGGAGGGAGGTCCGTGGGGAGGGATGGGGGGAATGAATGGACAAGGGAGTCGCGTAGGGAGCGATCCCTGCGGAAAGCCGAGCGTGGGGGGGAGGGGAAGATGTGGTCGGTGGTGGCATCACTTAGGAGGTGGTGGAAGTTACGTTGGATCTGTAGGCTGGTAGGGTGATAGGTGAGGACCAGGGGGACTCTATCCCTGGTGGGCTGGCGGGGGGATGGGGTGAGGGCAGAGGTGCGTGAAATACGGGAGACGCGATGGAGGACAGAGTTGATAGTCGACGAAGGGAAGCCCCTTTCTTTAAAAAAGGAAGACATCTCCTTTGTCCTAGAATGAAAGGCCTCATCCTGAGAGCAGATGCGGCGGAGGCGGAGGAATTGAGAGAAAGGGATAGCATTGTTGAAGGAGACAGGGTGGGAGGAGGAATAGTCTAGGTAGCTGTGGGAGTTAGTAGGTTTGTAGTAGACGTCGGTGGATAAGGTGTCTCCAGAGATAGAAACAGAAAGATCTTGAAAGGGGAGGGAGGTGTCGGAAATAGACCAGGTGAATTTGAGGGTGGGGTGAAAGTTGGAGGCGAAGTTAATGAAGTCCCAGGCCCCAGGCAGTCCTTTCAAGTGAGGCACCCCTTCACCTGCGAGTCAACTGGGGTGATATACTGTATCCGGTTCTCTCGATGTGGCCATTTATACATTTGGGAGACCCACCACAGACTGGGAGACAGTTTCGCCGAACACCGGCCCTTGGTCCTCCAGCAGTGGCGGGATCTCCCTGTGGCCACACACTTCAATTCCACAGACCACTCCCACTCCGACATGTCTGTCCATGGCCTCCTCTACCGTCAAGATGAGGCCACACGCAGGTCGATGGAGCAATACCTTATCTCCCGCCTGGGTAGCTTCCTTCCTGCCGGCATGAATGTCCAATTCACTGACCTCCGTTGATACCCCTGCCCCCCACCCTTACCCCCATCCCTATCTATTATTTTAGTCTGTTTCTGTGTTGTACATTTCTAGAAGAACCCGAAATATTACAAAAATTCACTCTAAGCCCTCTTAACAGCTGTGCGAACCAATCATTCATTTCAGCAGGAATTTTTTATATGGCATTAAAACTGTGGGACTTTAAGTTAATAATACATAAAAGAAAATCCCAGCTGCACATCAAGAAAGACTATTTGCGTGAGACTGTATCATTTACTGTGGGACCAGGCACCCATGCAGCTCAGCAAGAGAAGGGAATAATACCAATGGAGAGTCAAACTGAGCGAGGGTACAAATTGGAGATGGCAGAAATGCTCGATTCTTATAAAGACAGGAAGAGCATCAGGGAATTGATGGTCATTCCAGATACCAGCACTCTGCCCAGTCAGGAGATGATTTCTCTGTCCAGTCAGGAGATGATTTCTCTGTCCAACTTGGGTAGAACTTCACTGTAACAGTGTGATACCAGATAAAACCTTGGCAACTCAAGTAATCTCATCCAAAATGTTGTCCTAACCCCATTGATGGATTTTGTAAATCTTTTTACAGGTTAAAAACGAGAAGGAATTTGTCTCCAGCAATCTCAAACACAGCACGCCAGTTTTGCTGTTTCTGTCTAGATATTTAAGAAGTGGAGAAGTGATTCAATCGACCTTCCTTCCTGCTCAGACAGTGGGGAGGGATTCACTTGGTCATTTGACGAACTGGCACGCCCGTCATTTTACACAGGAGAAAGGCCATTCACCTGGTCAGACAGTCGGAATGGTTTCACTTGGCTATCACAATTGAAGGTACATCAGCAAGTTCACACTGGGCAAGGCCATTCACCTGTTCTGTGTGTGAGAAAGGATTCAGTCAGTCTTCCCACCTGCGGACACAACAGTCAGTTCACACCAGGCAGAGGCTGGTCATCTGCTGAATTTCTGGGAAAGGATTCACTCTGTCATCTGACCTAATGGCTCACCAGCGAGTTCACACTGGGGAGAGGCCATTCATCTGCTCAGTCTGTGAGAAGAGATTCACTCACTCTTCCACCCTGTGGAAACACCAGCGAGTTCACACTGGGGAGAAGCCGTTCATCTGCTCAATCTGTGGGAAGAGATTCACTGAGTCATCCACCCTACTGGTACATCAGCGAGTTCACACTGGGGAGAAGCCATTCACCTGCTCAGAATGTGGGAAGAGATTCACTCAGTTAACCCACCTACAGAGTCATCAGCGAGTTCACACTGGGGAGAGGCCATTCACCTGCTCAGAATGTGGGAAAGGATTCACTGAGTTATCCAGCCTACAGAGACATCAGCGAGTTCACACTGGGGAGAAGCCATTCACCTGCTCAGAATGTGGGAAGAGATTCACTCAGTCATCCACCCTGCAGAGTCACCATCGAGTTCACACTGGGGAGAGGCCATTCTCCTGCTCAGAATGTGGGAAGAGATTCACTCGCTCTTCCAGCCTACAGAGACATGGGCAAGTTCACACTGGGGAGAAGCCGTTCATCTGCTGAGAATATGGGAAGGGATTCCCTCAGTCATCCCAACTACTGGCACACCAGTCAATTCACAATGGGGAGTGGCCATTGTTATGAATCTCTCAGTTTTGTTTGTTGTGGACTATCATTTTAAGAGACAGACAGAGAGAGAGAGATTAAAAAGGTGAATCAGTCTGACTTGCAGCTTGTTTAGTTTTAATCGAGGACACAGACACTCAGAGTCAGATGGAGATGAAGGAAGAAAAATGGAAGGATCGAAACCAGGGAAATAGGTGCCAAGGGTCACTGTTTGGAATTTTCCTGTGCCCACAAGGGTGGGTTAATTATCGATTCACCGTACATCGAATGTGTGGTTGTCACCTCGTTTGATCCATAGGAATGGATCTGATTTGGGGTATCCAATGAAGACCACTGATGTTTTAACCCTTGCCTGGGTGTGGTGTGGTAATTCACTTGATGATACCTCCTGTGACAAGTCACTTTCGGTGATAATTCGTATGTGGATTTGGAACGACAACAGATAAAATCTACAGCGACTGTTCTCTCGTTTTACCACAATGGAACCTGTGGAATTCAACATAATTGCCTTCTCTCGACATTTACCCTGGATTACAAATAACTCTCTCATCACCTATTCTGTGGATGAACTGAACTTTCATACTTTACCATCTCAAGACTCCAAGCCTTGTTTACCCCGAGCTCAATAGTTTGGGAGTTATATTTACACACATTTATAAACTTAACACTGTTAACTTCTGTTTATCTTCCTTAAGTTACTATATTATAAGTAGATTATATTAAAGATAGTTTTAGCATCAAAAACAGACTCCAGATGTAGTCTATTGCTGCTGGTTCGTTTCTAAAGCGTTACAATTCAGAATAAAATTGGGGCCTGCGTCCAGAATATGAACAGATTTGGGGGTGTATTGATTAATTATTGATTTCATTGGGGAAATTCCTTTTGATTTATTTGTTTGTGGAAAATCAGCAGCAATGGATGTTGATCGATGTCAGGAAGCACCAACCTCTGAGGCATTAGAAGATGTATTGAGTTGTTGAGTCTTGCTAGAAGGTTAAAACTTGCTACGGTGAAATCGACAATAAGGAGGGCACAGATGCAGAGGATAATAGCTGAACATTATGTATCTGAGGGTGTGTTTAAAGTGGAGGAGTTAGAGGTGTTTCCTGAAAGTAAACCTAGTGAGCTTGAGCTCCAGTACAAATGAGAAAAATTAAAGCTGGAGGCTGCGGAAAGGCAGAGGCAGTTTGAGGCTAGAGAGGCAGAAAAACAGAGGGAGGAAGCAGAAAGGCAGAGGCTGTTCGAGCTGGAAAAGATAGAGAGATTGCAGCAAAGGGGTCGAGTGTTAGACACTAGTGATAAGTTGAGGCCAGTCAGGAAGTTAAATTGGTACCTCCATTTGACGAGGCAGAGGTTGATAAATACTTTCAGCATTTTGAGAAGGTTGCTCAGAGTTTAAAGTGGCCAAGAGAGGGTTGGTGTATTCTCTTACAAAGTGTAAATCAGGGGAAGGCTTAGCAAGCCGATTCTGCTTTGACAGTTGGTGAAGCAGCTGATTATAGAACATAGAATAGTACAGCACAGTACAGGCCCTTCGGCCCACAATTTTGTGCCGACCCTCAAACCCTGCCTCCCATATAACCCTCCACCTTAAATTCCTCCATATACCTGTCTAGTAGTCTCTTAAACTTCACTAGTGTATCTGCCTCCACCACTGACTCAGACAGTGCATTCCACGCACCAACCACTCTCTGAGTGAAAAACCTTCCTCTAATATCCCCCTTGAACTTCCCTCCCTTTACCTTAAAGCCATGTCCTCTTGTACTGAGCAGTAGTGCCCTGGGGAAGAGGCGCTGGCTGTCCACTCTGTCTATTCCTCTTAGTATCTTGTGCACCTCTATCATGTCTCCTCTCATCCTCCTTCTCTCCAAAGAGTAAAGCCCTAGCTCCCTTAATCTCTGATCATAATCCATACTCTTTAAACCAGGCAGCATCCTGGTAAATCTCCTCTGTACACTTTCCAATGCTTCCACATCCTTCCTATAGTGAGGCGACCAGAACTGGACAAAGTACTCCAAGTGTGGCCTAACTAGAGTTTTATAGAGCTGCATCATTACATCGCGTCTCTTAAACTCGATCCCTCGAGTTATGAAGAGTTTCAAAAGATATAAAGACTTTGAAAGAGTTCAGAGAAAATTCGCAAGGATGTTGCCAGGTCTGGAGGACTTGGGTTATAAGGAGAGATTGTACAGGTCAGGACTTTATTCCTTGGAATGTTAGAGATTGAGTTCAGATTTCATTGTGATAGAGGGGCAAAGACAGTGTAAATGCAAGCTGGCTTTTTCCACTGAGTTTGGGTGGGACTGCAACCAGTTGCCAGGGGTTAATGGTGAAAGGTGAAATGTTAAGGGGAACATGAGGAGAAACTTCTTCACACAGGCGGTCATCTGGGTGTGGAATGAGCAGCCAGCACAAGTGGTGCATGCAAGCTCGATTTCAACATTTAAGAGGTTTGTATAGATATCTGGATGGTAGGGATATGGGAACAGAAAGTTTAAATAGCTTGGCACCATCTAGATGGGCCAAAGGGCCTGTTTCTGTGTTGAATTTTTCTACACAGAACCTTAAATAATACTAATATTCACTCTAATTTATTTTAGCAGCTGTGCAGACCAACCATACATCTGAGTTGGAGATATCTGCATGGCATTAAAGTTGTGATACTTTAAGTTAACAGTACATAACAGAAAATCCCATCTGCACGTTAACAAAGGCTATTTGCGTCAGAGTGTTCAGTTACTGTGGGGACAGGCACCCATGCAGCTCAGTGGGAACAGGGAATAATACCAATGGAGAGAGTCAAACTGAGCCAGGTCACAGACTGGAGATGGCAGAAATGCCCCATTTTTATGGAGACAGGAAGAGCATCAGACAGTTTGATGGTCATTCCAGATACCAGCACTCTGCCCAGTCAGGAGATGATTTCTCTGTCCAACTTGGCTTCAACCTCATTGTAACAGTGTGATGTCAGATCACACATTGGCAACTCAAGTGATCTCATCTGATCAGTCCTTCACCCACTGATGGATTTTTTTATATCTTTTTACAGGTTAAATCTGACAATGAATTTGTCTATGGGAATTCAAACGCAACACACCAGTTTTGTTGTCTCTGTCTGGATATTTAAGAAGTGGAGCAAGGGATCCAGACTTTGGGGAGGGTTTTACTCGGTCATCTGACTGACTGGCACGCACGTCATTTTACATAGAGGAGAGACCATTAACCTGCTCAGACAATGGGAATGAATTCACTTGGTCATCTCATCTGAAGGTACATCAGCGAGTTCACACTGGGGAGCGGCCATTCACCTGCTCGGACTGTGAGAAGAGATTCACTCAATCTTCCACCCTATGGAAACATCAGCGAGTTCACACTGGGGAGAGGCTGTTTAAATGCTCAGACTGTGGGAAGGGATTCACTCTGTGATCCTCCCTATTAGCGCACCAGTCAGTTCACACTGGGGACAGGTCGTTCACCTGCTCAGACTATGGGAAGGAATTCACTCAATCATCCAATCTACAGAGTCATCAGCGAGGTCACACTGGGGTGAAGCCGTTCATTTGATGTGAATGTGGGAAGGCATTCACATGGTCATCTCATCTACTGAAACACCAGCGAGTTCACACTGGTTAGAGGCCGATCACCTGCTCAGACTTCGGGAAGAGATTGTCTCAGTCATCTCCACCAAATGAGCATCACTGAGTTCACACTGGGGAGTGACTGTTCACCTGCTGTGAGTGTGGAAGGGATTCTCTCAGCAATTAACCTTGTGGCACAATTAACCTTGTGGTTCACAATAGGAAGAAAGTTTCAATGAGCTGCATGCTGGATATTTGTCAATCCCCATTGCTGAATGCAATTTCCAGAGTGACTGTCGGTGTTGAACTCTGCAACTATTGCTGCTGCTCACCAAACCCAGTTATGCACCCTGGTCACTGGGCATGGGAGGAGTTTCTTCTGCTGCATATTCACCTTTAATGAGACTGGAGTTTAATATTCTGGATCTGAGACAAATAAATCGGTTCCATTCTAAACTCTGTCTCCAGTACTTAGTGAATTTATAACACACCTAGTGTACAGTAGAGGGTCAACTCAGTTCAGCTGGACCCTGCCAGTGATTCTGTTCCATGACAGTCCTTTAAATCCTCCCCTGTTGTTCCCCTTTCGCTCTCCCTGTGGTGATGGGTTCCAAGCAGTCACCACTGTGGGTGAAGAGGTTTCCCTTGAATTTCCTGCAGACTGAGGAAGTCGAGCTGACTGCAGTTCTGTCTGAGATGTTCTTCGCCCCTCTCATCTCTGGGTTGAGGAAGAATGACATTGGGAGTTTACCTCCTTAATCACGGCTCATTTCCAGATTATGGGTCACTTTCCCTGCTTCTAAAGGGTTGTTAGAAAACACCACTGTCCTCAAATGACTGAAAGCAGAATGGGAAACCATTAGCTGGATGTCCAACGGAGCAGGGTTAGAAACCAGAGGCAGGTCCGCACAGAGCAGAGTTTGGGGCTCTGGATAATGGTCGGGTGATGAGGAGAAGGGAATCAGCAGCGGGGCATGGCAACAAATGACAGAGTGGCAACATTTGGAAGATGATTGACGGAGAAAATAATTTCGTTGTCTGACTCATGACACAATACCTGTGAAGAGGTGCTCCACTGGTCGAGGAACGTGTGTGTGTGTGTGTGTTGGGAATAGTTTTATCTATTGAGGGAGTTGTTCCTGCTTGTTTATCCGGTAATGTTATATCTGGGTGGTTATTATGGGTTGTCCTATCTGAAATAATGTATTATCATGTAATTTGTAAGATTTTGACTCTAAAACTGGATCAGGCTTGAATTTATGGTGGCTTTTTGAAGTGATGGAGGTCATTCATAAGTTTGTATTTTAAAGATTTTGGTGAATGATATTTGCCATTTGATTGTACTTTTGTAAGTAATTGGACTGAGTTAAACTGCTGCAGGATCCTGGATTGTTTTGGATTGTGTCTGGTTTCTCTTGGCATTTTGTGCACTTACTGCCTTGTTTGTTTGTATTTCATGTATTTTTGATTTTTTTTAACATTTTGTTAACCACCTTGTCCTGTATTTCTGTAAGGAATGTCTCTCTTTCTGGGAACAGGTTTCCAACTCTCAGTTAGGTGCTCGATGCTTCCTTGTCACTATCTAGTCTGCTCAGATCGTTGGGATGTCTCCCATGGAGGGTCATACTCATTCCACTGGTTAATGTTTTCTTCCATAGTGATGACTCATTTTTCTGAGTTGGCCACTCATTTAAGTTTTCTGGTCTGTATTTCTTATCACGATTGCATATCCACACATGGAGTGCTGAATCCAGTTCATGTTTGTTGAAAATATATACTTAGAAGTTTCATTTGACTGTTGTGTGATTTTTTTTCATGTGTATGATTTATCTTCCTCCTTCTGTCCAAAGTCTAAGTGGGTTTGAGTGTAAATAGTCTTTTCTAAAGTTGCTATTTATCTTTGTAAATTTGCTGATTGAAATGGAACCAAGATATTTTTATTAAAGAAAAATCAATGTCGGTATTGATGAAGGTGTTTATTGCATTTGTTGTATTTGTTAACTATTGTGCTCTGTCTGACAGGGTTTTTTTTAAGCCTTGAACTAAATTTTGTCAAAGGTTTTCCCAGATACGTGGGAATCAAGAGTCCCGATGCAGGGTCTTGGCCGGAAATTTTGATTCCCATCCATAGATGCTGCCTGACCTGCTGAGCTTCTCCAGCACTTTGTGTGAATTTCTCTAGCATTAGCAGGTCCTCTTGTTTCCCAGATACTTATATATTTCTTGAAAGAATAAGCGAAGAACAAGCTGCTATTGGGGTTGCGTGGCTCTGTTGGTAACATATTAAATAAAATCATTGGAAAGAGGTGGCATGGGGTTGGAAGGTGTAGAATCTCCTTGGGTAGAATTAACGAGCAGCAAATGTAAATAAAATCCCTGATGGGAATTGTATAGAGACCTCCAAACAACAGTAAGTATGTGGTCCACAAATTACATTGGGAGATAGAAAATGCGTGCCAAAAGGGCAATGTTACAATGGTCATGGAGGATTGTCATGCTGGTGATTAGGAAAATCAGGATGGTGTTGGTCTCAAGAGGAGGAATTCCTAGAATGCCTAAGGATGTTTTTTTTAGAGCAGCTCGTGGTTGAGCCCACTTGGGGATCAGCTATTCTGGATTGTGTGTTGTAATGAACCTGAATTAATTCGGTCACTTAAGTTCAAGGAAGCCTTAGAGACAAGTTATCTTAATATGATCAAATTCACCCTGACATTAGAGAAGGAGAAACTAAAGTCAGATGTGGAATAAAGAGAATTAGAGATGCACGAGAGAAAAATTGGTCAAAATTGATTTGAAAAGAACACTTGCAGGGTAAAAACAGAACAGCAACGGCTGGAATTTCTGGAAGAAATTCGAAAGGCACAGGATATATACATCAGAAGAAGGAAGTGGAATTCTAAAGGTAAGGTGACAAAACCGTGGCTGATAAGAGAAATCAAAGACAACATGAAAACCAAAGAGAGGGCATAGAGCAAAAATTACTCGGAAGCTAGATGATTGGGAAGCTTTTAAAAACCAACAGAATGCAACTAAAGTAATTAAGAAGGTGAGCTAGCCAGTAATATTCAAGAGGATGCCATATTTTTCTTCAGGTACATATAGTGTTAAAGAGAGGCGGAAGTGGATATCAGACCACTGAAAAATGATGCTGGAGAGGTAGTAATGTGGTGGGGGTGCATGGGAATGGCAGATGAATTGAATAAGTATTGTACATCACTCTTATCACTCTGCCAGGAATACGGAAGTCCCAGATGTCAGTGGTCAGAATGTGTAAAGTAACGTTACTCAGGGGAAGGTTTTATGGAAACACAAAGGTCTGAAGTTAAATAGTTCACCTGGACCGGATGGTGTACACTCCAGAGATTTGAAAGTGGTGGCTGAGGAGATGTGGAGGTATTAGCAATGAACTTTTGAGAATCGTTAAGGAAATTATATCCTGAGAAGATTCTCCCTTCATTACTCCCATTCTCCCAGTTTCACCTGTCATCTACCACTTCTTTCATCCCTCTCACCCCCACACTTCTTCCTCTGACGTCTCATCTTTTTTTTCCCTGTCCTGATGAAGGGTCTCGGTCCGAAACGTCGACTGTTTACTATTTCCCATATAAGCTGCCTGGCCTCCTAGGTTCATCCAGCATTTTGTGTTTGTGTTGCTTGGATTTCCAGCATCCACAGATTTTCTCCTGTTTTTGATAAAACAAAAGCGGTATCACGTAATATAGCAAGAAAACAGTGGGAAGTTAGAGGATTGGAAATTACATAACCAACAGGAGACAACGAAAAAAAGACGCACAGGAGAGACAAGATGAAAAATTAAAGTAAGTGAGCCAATAATATCAGTTATCAAGAGCTGTTCATACATACAAATCGTAAAAGAGGGCGAGTTGATATTGTACCGCTGGAAGATGATGCTGCCGATCGAGCAAAGAAATAGCGGCCGAACGTAACAAGTATTTTGTGTCATTCTTCACTGTATAAGACTATAAGACATAGGAGCAGAAATTAGGCCATTCAGCCCATCAAGTCTGTTCTGCCATTCTATCATGGATTATCCCGGTTCTCACTCAACCCCATGCACCTGCCTCCTCGGCATACCCTGTAATGCCCTGACCGATCAGCAAGTTTCTGGATTCTGCCTTAAATGTACCCACAGACGTGGCCCTCACCGCCGTCTGTGTCAGAGAATTCCACAGATTCACTGCTCTCTGACTGAATAAGATTCTTTTTAACTAATCTGAAAGGTCGCTCCTCAGTTTTGAGGCTGTGTCCTCTGTTATGGCTACCCACACCATACGAAAAGTCCAGTCCTCATCCACCGTTTCTAGATTTTTCCCACATTCGGTTGGTTTCAGTGAGATTTGCCACCCCACCACCCGCATTCATTAAACTTAGGTCAGTGCAGGAGTACAGGCCCAAGGTTGGCAAACGCTCCTCGTATCTTAACCCCTTCATTCCCGGAATCATCATCTTGAACATCCTCTGGACTCTCTCCGACGACAACACACATTTTCCGAGATATGGGTCCCAAATGCTCTAAGTGTGGCCTACAAGGGTCTTATAAATACCAGCATTATCTCCTTGCTTATATCTTCCACTTTACTCTAAATAAATGCCAGCATTACATTTGCCTTCTTTACACAGGCTCGTCCTGTCAATTAACCTTCTGGGAGTCTTGGCCGAGGACTCATATCTCCTTCTGTACGTCTGTTGTTTGAACCTTCTTCCCAATCTGATAATTGTTCACTATTGTTCATTTTGCCAGAAAGCACCATGGTGCATTTCCCAATATTGTATGCCATCTGCCGTATTTTTGCCCATTCTTCACATTTGCCTGTGTCCTGCTGCAATTACATTTCTTCCTCAGCACTACCGACGCCTCCACCTATCTTTCACAAATTTGTCCCATAGCCCGAACTTCGGACGGGGTCCATGTCCGGATTACCTTGGTTTTGTCAATCATGATTTTTCAACAGTGCAAACCAGGAACTAATTCTGACTTTGCTTGTTTTTTGTTTCTCCGATTCGTCCAACCACACAAGTTACTGGTAAAAGGAATCACATATCTAGCATATCCACTTTCCAACCTGACCTGATCATCCGGGGAGACTGACGGCACCAGCGGATCTCCCAAGAATGTATTTACTCATTCAGTCTTCTGGCTTTTAATGGGGAATCCTGCCGGACAGCTCTTCTGGAATTTGAAGAAGGTACACGCAGGTTAGGTTCAGGAGAATCGTTGGATGTTGTGTACTTGGATTTTCAGAAGGCCTTTGCGAAGGTGCCACTCATGAGGCTGTTTAACCAGTTAATATTCAATGACATAAGACCATGAGACCATAATATGCAGGAGTAGAATTAAACCATTTGTTACATCGAGTGTGCTTCGCCATTCCATCATGGCTGATCAAATTTTACTTTCAGCTCCAGTCTTCTGTCTTCCACCCACACCCACTCATGTCCTGAACAATCAGGAATCTGTCACACTGTGCATTAAATGTACAGGAACACTTGAACTCCACAGATCACTGTAGTAAGGAACTCCACTGATTCACCACTCTCTGGCTGAAGGAATTCTTCCTCAATTCTGATTTAAAAGGATTGCCTTCCGTAAAATCCTCTCCACATCCACTCTATCAAGGCCTTTCACTATTCGATAGTTTTCAATGAGGCCACTCCTAGTTTTTCTGAATTCTAGTGAATACAGACCCAAAGCGTTCAAACGTTCTTCAGATGGCACGCCATCCAATCCTGGAATCACTTTCGTGAAACTGATTTGAACCATCTCTCCAGTCAAACACATCTAAGACAATGTGCCGAAGACTGCTCATAACACTCCAGGTGAGACTGGTGAGACTTTATAGTGTCCGCATTATCTTCTTGCTTTTCTATTCTGGTTCTCTTGCAATCCACGCTCACATTGCACGCCTTCTTCACCGCAGACTCAACCTGCAAATTCCCCTTTATGGACTGTCACACAGGACCTCCCAGGTCTCTTTCCCCTTGAGATTCTGTTTGTATTTTCTCTCCATATAGAAAAGATTCAGTGCTTTCATTTCTTCTACCAATGTACATGTCCAGTGACGATACTACCTTCCATCCGCCATTTCTTTACACATTCTCCTTATCTATGTAGTGGCTTCTGTAGCCTCTCTACTTACACAAAACTCCCTGCCCATCCACCTATCTTCATATCGTCTGCAAATATTGTAAATAAAAGCGATGAATTCCATCATTGAAATCAATGGCATAAAACGTAAGAAGAATCGGTCCCAACATGGAGCTTAAGAAAATGTGCCAGAAAGAGCTCAATAGTGAACATATAACAAAGGCAACAAACAGATTTGCTGCAAATACATTATATATATTTTTTGCAAAACCAATCTGGAAAAATAGATAAAGAAAAATAACAACTGAAATGCAAATTTTAGAAAACACTACATACACTTGAGCGCACTTACCTCGGACAGAGGCGGAAGAGGAATAACAGACGTAATAAGTTTACACACCAGTCAGATGAAACTTCGAGAGATAACTTTTGATGAAGGAAGACAGGATTTAGCGAGCATGTGGAATTCTGATATGGATACCAGACCAATAAACTTAAATAAAAGTACAATATAGGAAAAAAATGACAAAATTATCACTTTGGAAGAAAGAGTTAACCAATGGAAGAACGTGACCCTCTGTGGAGGACATCCCCATGATCTGAACAGAGTCGATGTCGATAAGGAAACGTCGAAAGTTTGGCTCACAGTTGGAGTCATTTTCCCAGAAACGGTGCAACACAAGGTGGTGAACCCTGAACCAATATAAAATACAGAAGAAAAGAATAACAAATTCAAGCCGACAATGTCACGGGAAAGCAGAAACAATCGATCGTAGCACAGGATCCTGCAGCAGATTAACTCAGTTTGATTACTGATACAGGTGAAATCAGGTGGCAAGCGTCATTCACCAAGTTCTTGCTTTCAAATGCTGACCCATAAAAGGCAGCGTACGTTACTACAGAGAGAACCTGATCCAACAACAACTTATAGCCATTCCAGACACACACAACTTTAGTAAATCAAAATAAATAAAAAAAACACCGGCAATGTCCTGACTTAAAGGAGAAGATTGAAATGCTATTGCAAATGATCAGGGTATAAGAGCATAAGACAAAACTGCAGGGTGAATTCTATCATGTGGTAGGATTTACCAGAGGGTGGTAGTAGGTAGTGGCCTCTCTAACTGGAGGTCTGCAGTTACAGGTGTACCACAGTACTTCCGCTCATTGCACAACACCGAATCGAGAACAGCTGATCCCGCAGTGGGCTCAACCAGAGCTGGTCGAAAAGCCATCTCGGAGCCATTCCAGAAATCCCCCCTGTTTGGATCTGGCACCAACCTCATTTTCCCAATCTACCTGTATATTGAAATCGCTCATGGTGATCGGAACATTGCCCGCTTGGCATGTATTTTCCATTCCAGAAATTCCCCCTGTTTGGATCTGGCACCAACCTCATTTTCCCAATCTACCTGTATATTGAAATCGCTCATGATGATCGGAACATTGCCCGCTTGGCATGTATTTTCTATCTCCCATTGTCATTTGCAAACCACATTTTTACTCTGGTTTGGACGTCTGTATATAACTCCCATCAGGCTCTTTTCTTTATTTTCGCAGTTTGTTAGTTCTACCCACAATGATTCAACACTATGTCACCTATTTTTTTAATGATTTGATTTCGTTTTGTTTTTACCAACAGAGCCACACCAACCCATCCGCCTATCTGCCTGTCCTCCAAATACAATATGAATCCTGGGACGTTAAGCTCCCAGTTAAAATCTTCTCTCAGCCACTGTTCACTGATGCCCACAACTCCTTATATGCCGATCTGTAACTCTGCTATAAGTTCATCTACCTTATTCCATACACTGTGCGCTTTCAAGTATAACATCTTTAGTCCTGCATTCACCCTTTTCGATTTTGTCCACCTTTTGCATTGCAACATCCTGTTGACTGCATTTTGCCCCATGATCAGCCTCTCTTTGATAAGAAGTCTCTCTACCCACTGGCTCTGTAAACCGACCAGTTCATCATCTGCACGTTCACTTCAGTTCCAATCCTCCGCCAGATTAGCTTAGACCAGGGGTGTCAAACTCATCTTAGGTCACGGGCCGGATTGAGCAAAATGCAGCTTCATGCGGGCCGGATCAGTCGGACGCGTGCGAACGCAGCTTTCGTTGCCTCCGTTTTTTCAGCCTGCTCTCATGAGTCTCAGTCTTTGCTATAACTACAAAGTGTTTCACTTTACAAATTCCGTTTCTTATGAAGAAGACTGCGGAGCAAGACTGCCGAATAAACACTAAAAACCCTGAAAACCTGGTACCTGAATAAACTCAGCATTTGCCATATCATACGCCATAGGCGCTTCGATTACTGGGGCCAGCTTTAATAGTAATTAGATATTATCTCGCGGGTCAAAGATAATTCCACCGCGGGCCTTGAGTTTGACATATATGGCTTAGACCCTCCCGAACAAACATTGTCTAGTATACATTGTAGCAAGTGTAATATTCACCATTGGACTCATCCCAATGACTCCATGCATTAGTATAAAACAATTAGACTTACACAGCAATAGACATGTAAATCTCCAGAAAGCCACAATACTAAACAGTTCCAGAATAAGTGTCCTCGGCTATGCACATACAGCAAGTTGGACCAGCTTGAGCTGAAAAAAAACGAAATAAAAATCAGAATGAAAGAGTTCCTTATGCTTGAGATAGACGGGGTTGGTAATGCTGATTAACTCTCAGTACATAAAAATTCTCTCAATGGTGTGTTTCTCACACAACCTCTGTGTTGTCTACCGCGTCTGAACAAGCCCAGCTCCTGATCTTCACATGAGGTTTAACTACTAAGCCCGGCGGAACTATTTCTATTGACAGGATGAGGAGCAAAGGCGGCTCACCATGGCTTCGGACGGATGGGGCTTGTCAGCCGGGGTTGGCACTCATCACGGAGATGGAAAATTCTGTTCTCAAACCTACGACAAAACCCAGTCCTGGGGAAAGCTTCGGTGGCAAACTACGAGGAAAAGTCCGGAGCAACAGCTACGGGGCAACAACGTGCTCTGCATGTCCCGTTGCAATGGCTTTGCATATTGGCTTGTGTATCAGGGAGACATCTCGGTCGCATCATCCATGGTTCACACTGGCCAGCGGAGGGAGTCAATTATAATGCAAAACCGTAAGTAAGTAAGTAAATTAATGTGTGAATGAATGAATAAATAGATAGATAGATAGATAGATAGATAGATAGATAGATAGATAGATAGATAGATAGATAGATAGATAGATAGATAGATAGATAGATAGAGAGATAGATATAGGTAGATAGATAGATAGATAGATAGATAGATAGATAGATAGATAGATAGATAGATAGATAGATAGATAGATAGATAGATAGATATAGGTAAATAGAAAATTAGACAGACAGAAAAATTGATAACTTGATAGATGAATACATCACATCAATATTACGAGAACATGACTTTCAGAGTCATTGAAAGTGTGTCCATGGTTGTGGAATCTGTTCAGTTTTGCGGTGAGTGAAGTAATCCGCGTTGTTTCAGGTGCCTGATGGTCGGAGTGAAGAACTGTTCCTAAACCTGGTCTTGTGTCTCTTTCCGAAGGAAGCCGGGGTAGAAGAGAATCACCTGGAAGGTGGGCGCTCCTGCTTACGCCATCTGCTTCCTTGTGACGTCACACGTTGTAGATGTGTCGCTAGTTTCCTGTGTTTTCACCTGTCGGGTGTGTGGGGCTTTTCCTGTGATGGGATGGGACGCATCCACTACCTTGTGCAGGTGTTTCCGTTCTGTGGTATTGGTGTTCCCATACCGGGCCGCCATGCAACCGGATCAATACTGCACTCAGTGCGGAGATTTATAGCGCAGTCCAAGCCCAGCTTAGCAAACCAGAATCAGAATCAGGTTTATTATCACCGGCATGTGACGTGAAATCTGTTAACTTAACAGCAGCAGTTCAATGCAATACATAATCTAGCAGAGATAATAATAAATAAATTAAAACATAATAATAAACAAGTGAAAGGATCTTCAAAAATTTGTTAAAAAGAACAGAAATGCTGTATATTAAAAGGTGAGGTAGTGTCCAAAGCTTTCAAAGTCCATTTAGGAATCGGATGGCAGAGGGGAAGAAGCTGTTCCTGAATCGCTGAGTGTGTGCCTTCATGTTTCTGTATCTCCTCCTTGAAGGTAACAGTGAGAAAAGGGCATGCCCTGGGTGCTGGAGGTCTTTAATAATGGACACTGCCTTTCTGAGACACCGCTCCCTAAAGATGTCCTGGATACTTTGTAGGCTAGTACACAAGATGGAGCTGACTAGATTTACAAACTCCTGCAGCTTCTTACGGTCCTGTGCAGAAGCCCCTCCACACCAGACAGTGATGCAGCCTGTCATGCCAAATCGCTGCAAACTCCTAATAAAGTACAGCCGCTGTCTTGCCTTTTTAATGACTACATCAATATGCTGGGACCAGGTTTGATCCTCAAATATCTTGGCACCCAGGAACTTAAAGCTGCTCACTCTTTCTACATCTGATCTCTCTATGATGATTGGTGCGCTTTCCCTCGTCTTACGGTTCAGTATTGTAAAACTCAAAATCAAATTTCAACATACTTTCATTCTCACAATCTGCCGGCTTGTTGGTTCCACCGCATTTGCGTCTGCCGAGGTCTGTCACGGGTCAGGTGTCTGAGAACTGGATGGTTGCAAATGAATTCTGTTACTTAAGAAAGTTTCTGGGACTAAGTCCTTGAACGCGGCGTCAGAAGTGGGTACATTATTAGCAAATATTCAACGAGATCAAAGATGTAAATATTTGGTTAGACCGGGTCTGAATAGGTCTCTGCGTGTTAAGTCATGCCTCACCAATCTTACAAGGTTTTTCGCGGAGTTGACCAGGAAAGCTGATGAAGGAATTGCGGTGGTGTATGTCCGCCTAGATTTTAGAAAAAGCCTTTGTCAATTCCGACCTGAGAGGTTGGTCCGGAGTGTTCCGTCTTTTGGCACTGTGGAAGAAGTAGTAAATTTGATGCAACATTGGCTTACAACAGGGGTTCCCTTTCTTGTATCCAATGACCCCTCGGTTAATCGTAGGGCTCCATGCAATAAAAATATTGGAAACCCTGTCCTAGAGACAGAATCCAGAGGGTGGTAGTAGGTAGTGGCCTCTTTAACTGGAGGCCTGTAGTTACTGGTGTACCGCAGGTGCTGCTCTGGGTCCATTGTTGTGTGTTATATAGATCAACAATCTGACCGACAGTCTGATAAATTCACACTGCAGATTTGCGAATGATCCCAAAATTGGATGAGTGGTAGACAGCGAGAGTGGCTGATAGTCTTGAATACAGGTCAGTGTATGGTGAATCACTTTGGGAGGACAAACCGTGATAGGACTTACACTGTAAAAGGTGGGGGGAGGGCGCATTGAGTACTGCAGTATAACGGGGGACCTGGGAAGACTGATCCATAATCCCTTGAAGGTGGCGTCGCAGGCAGATGGGGTTGTAAAGGGAACTATAGGGACATCGAACTTCTGACATCGAAGCGACGAGTACAGGGGCTGTGATGCTATGCTGAAGTTGTATAAGACGTTGGTAATGCCTAATATCTGGTATTGTATGTGTTCTGGTCACCAACCTGCATGAACGATATCAATAATTTTGACGGAGTACATAGAAAAATTAGAAGGATGATGCCGGGACATGAGGAGGGGAGTTGGAGGGAAGGTTTGAGTAGGTTTGGAAGAGGTTCGCATTCACCCAAGCGTTGGAGGGAGAGGGAAGGTTTTTAAGAGATGTTCCAATTTATGAAGGGTGTAGATAGCGTAGATACAAGCAGACATTTTCCACTGAGGTTTGACTAGAGTAGTGAGCTACGGGTGAAAGGTGAAATATATCCGGTCAATATGCGGCGGGACATCTTCTTGAGGCAGCGAGAGTGTGGAACGGGCTTCCAACGGAAATGGCGGATGCGGGACCGATTTCAACATTGAAGAGGAAATTGGATCCGACATGAATGGGAGGGTTATGGACGGCATGGTCCAGGTGCAATGTCCACGGGACTAGGGAGAGGATCAGTTCGGCGCTGGCGGATGAGCAGAAGAGCCTGTTTCAGTGCCGTACTGCTCGATGACTCTGTGACCAAATGCCACTGCGGGATGTTCCCCAGCGGGGTAAGGGTACTCCCGTCAGGGTGGGTGTGGCGAGGCATCAATATGGGACCACTGACCATTTCTCTCAAAGTCTGCTGTAGGTAGAAATAATTACTGCACTTTTGTGCAATTCTAGTCAGTCTTAAGCAATGATTTGGCAAAACAACATATTATATTCCAAAAAGCAACTCGGATTTAACCTCTGAGTTTGGCGACTCTTGATCTGGCCTTGAGAAAGCTCAGAAACTCCGGTGACTGAATCTCTGAGCGACCGGCACGATGGTGAAAGAACTCCATGCAATAAAAACAATAAAAGCAATGGGAACCCCTGTCTTCGACGCCGAATCCAGAGAGTGGTGGGAGACGGTGGCCTCTCTAACTGGTCCTGTAGTTACTGGTGTACCGCAGGTTTTGCACTGGGTCCATTGTTGTGTGTCATATGTATCAGTGATCTGACTCATGAGATGATAAACTGAATCTGCAGATTTGAAAATGACACAAATATTGGATGAGCAGTAAACAGCAAGAGCAGCTAATGGTCTTGAATACAGGTAAATGTGTGGTGTGTCAGTTTGGGGGGGGGGGAGGTGGAGAGACAAACCGTGGTAGGACTTACGCAGTAAAAAGTAGGGCATTGAGTAGTGTGGTATAACAGAGAGACCTGGGAAGACCGATTCATAATTCCCTGAAAGTGGCTTCACAGGCAGATGGGGTCGTAAAGAGAACTACTGACACATTTGATTTCAAACATCAAAGTAATGTGTACAGGAGCTGTGATGCTGTGTTGAAGTTGTATAAGGCGTTGGCAATGTCCTATATCGAGTATTGAATGTCTGTTCTAGACACGTACTCGCATGGACGACATCAATGCACATAGAGAAGTTAGATGGATGATGCCGGGACTGGAGGGCCGGAGTTAGAGCTAAAGATTAAGTGGGTTAGGAACAGGTTCGGGTTCCCTCAAGCGTTGGAGGAAGAGGGAACGTTTTGGAAGAGAAGTTCCAGTTTATGAAGTGTATGGATAGCATAAACATAAGCAGGCGTATTTCACTGAGGTTTGACTAGAGTAGTGAGCTACGGGTGAAAGGTGAAATATATCCGGGTAATATGCGGCGAGACATCTTCTTGAGGCAGCGAGAGTGTGGAACGGGCTTCCAACGGAAATGGCGGATGCGGGACCGATTTCAACATTGAAGAGGAAATTGGATCCGACATGAATGGACGGCATGGTCCAGGTGCAATGTCCACGGGACTAGGGAGAGGATCAGTTCCGCACTGGCGGATGAGCAGAGCAGCCTGTTTCAGTGCCGGACTTCTCCATGATTCTGTGCTTTGTGACTCGGTTACCGAATGCAACTGCGGGATGTTCCCCAGCGGGGTAAGGGTACTTCCATCAGTCTGGGTGTGGCGTGGCATCAGTATGGGACACTAACCATCTCTCTCATCGTCTGCTGTAGCCAGAAATAATTACCGCATTTTTGTGCAACTCTAGCCAATGAATTAAGCAATGAATGGGCAAAACAACATTTTATTCCACAAAGCTACTTGGAATTAACTTTTGAATTCGGCGGCTCCTGACTTGGCCTTGAACAAGCTGAGAAACTCCTGTAAAAGAATCTATGAGGAACCTGCACGATGCTGGAGGAACTTGTCATGTGGACAGTGTCAGCTGAGGAATATGGACAGATGACCTTCTGGGTGGAGGCACCATATCTTCGCTTTCATAGAATCCATAGTATACCTGTCCTCGAGGAGGAGAGCGCTGCACACAATTAACCATTTCATTCTCATGCACATACAAAGGGGTTCGACAGTTAGTGCCAGAAGGCTCCCTGATATACCAGTAATCCCCTTTCCCCGGCACTCAGATATAGAAACAGCTGTAATTCCAAACCACTGTACGGCCAAAATCTCAGTTATTGATGCTGGTTTCAGAATGTTGCTTTCTTTCGAAAGCGTCTCCCCGGATGTTCTTAACGTCCGGTGGCTGAATTGACGCAGAATTTTATTCTCATGCACATAGAAAGGGGTTCGACAATTACTGCCAGAATCCTCCCTGATTTACCATCAATCCGCATTCCCCGGCACTCAGATATTTGCGGCGCTCTAATCTGAAGCCACTGCACGCCCGAAAGCTCAGTTACTGATGCTGTTCATAATGCTGCGTTCTTTCCAATGCGTCTCTCCTTGGACCGTCACTCTGTTCCTGATGTGCTGAAGCGGAAGTGACGCAATTGGCCTGTTGTAAATTATGTTTCATGAAATGTCAAAGAACCCCTGTCCCCTGCTTCTCCATATTTCTCTGTCTAAACACGAGAACAGCGTGTTTCAGGAACAGCTCTATTTCTATATCCTGATACTTCGTTGTGCACGCGTATTGATGTTCCACTGCGCAGTTCATCTCTGTTTAGCACCTTAATATGTACTTTTTCCCTGAATTAATTTCTTTCTGAAATCTAACTTCGAAAATCATCTGGTGCCTCTGTAATATCGTTACTGGTACTTATTTGCATAAAAACCGATGTTGACACAATATTTTCTGTTTTTCTCTGTCTGGTACAGCAGCGGACAATGTCTGTAATGCTGGGGTCATTGGTTTGCATTTCGCGCCGCATACTCGCCAACATCTGTGTTTGCGACTGACTCCGGTAACAGTGCAAACAGTGAGGGTTTGCGCCAGAAATCATTCATGTTAATGTCCAGTAAAAAATAAATCCCCGCAAGCAAAGTGACAGTGAATCACATGAAAGGTGCGTCATCACAGGGAAGTGACAAGACTGAGACTCCACTCGCAATGTGAGAGTGGAATCAGCGCTGATGAGGTGGACTCACCCATAGGATTACAGACTCCTGTCGTCACCAGCGATGCGCAGATAATGTCCTGTCATTACACGGAGTAGTTTGACAACATCGCATCTGGTGTTGCCATCCCAGCATCGGCCGTCTCTTGAGGCTCCATGACAGGTGTTGCGTTCAGTTCAATGAAATCAGGCGTGTTATTTCCCCACTGGCATTACGGTTCGTCAGAGCAGAGATATTTTTTGCTAACTAGCGGTAATTAGCACCAGTCACTGTACAAGTTGTTTTCATTAATGGTGACCGATTGCTCTATAAAAGTACGTCATTCTGAGCTTCAGCTACATTGAGGACGGAAACATCAAGACGCGGTGGACTCTCAACAACGTGTGATCCGTGAAGAGTTTTACCCAGTAGGCGCGAAAGAAATGTGCTCTCTGGGCGTTGTTATAACTGTTTGAGTTCATTTACTGGCTATTTACAACTTTTATGAAATTTAGAAATTGGGAACATTCCAAACGGAACAGCCTTGGATTAACAATGTTTCTAGAGAGTGCTATTTGTTACACAGTCATTGTAACTGTCGGCATCCCGGGTAAGTACTTTTTGATTGTTTATACGGAAGCACAGACCTTACGCCGCCCTCAGTTACTGCTGATGTGATTTTAATCGGTGTTCATTAAAAATCCTAAAAATGTTGTTCCGTTCCTCTCAACCTCCTGCCTTGTTGTTGTTTTAACCTGGTTCATGCATGCTTGTCACTGGAACTGCTTTACCAATTTCTACTAAAAAAAAAATTCTCTTCCCTCTTTCTGAAAGTAAACTCATCTATTCCACCTCTATTCCTCCAGACACTGTTCAATTAATGGCCGTTCTATTTTCTACTCTTCGACAATTCCCATTTTTTTCCCGTCACCAAATTCTTATCTGCGTTCCTTGGTGTCAGCACCGTTCCCTCTAAGATGCGCGGGTGCGGAGCCTCACCATAATTGAGACTCCCCCGCGAACATGGCATTTGTGGACAAGCAGCTGGAATTTCTTTTACACCATGTTAACATCATTTTGAAATTATGCTAAAAATCTTTCGAAATCTTTGGTAATATAATTATGAAATTCTCTGAAATTAACTGTATTAATGAATATAATCAATACATGTGCTAAACTCTAAAGGTACCACATTTACATTGAAAAATTGTAAGTTCAGCGTACTTGTATTTACATTGCTTCATGTTACAACACTGTCAAAAATGGTCACAATAAAGACAGAATGGAACTCAGTCGCTCACTGTTAAGAAACTACCAACGCCGTCCCGTCAGAACATTTTACATTTGCATACTTCCTGTCAATTGTGACTGCCCGACAGTGTTTCCGTGTGTTGTGTGTTATGTTTTGTCATCGTTTGACTTGAATATTACAGATTTTAAAAAAAACATTACAAGTGCCGAGCACTTTTAAGACCGGGTAACAACCGAGAGCAATGGTTTGTCCCCGGATCAGTAAAATAAAACAGAGGGAAGGTGGCAGCGGTGCAAGGTCTTGTTTTCAGAATCTGACCCTGCAATCGAATAGTAACTCAGACTTTCGGAAAGAAGCGTAGATGCGCACGTCAATTACACTACCCCTCTCCTTGGAGATACCGCGCTTGGAGTTCTGTGAACAGTTTTGGTCGCCCTGTTATAGGAAAGGCAGAAGTCCGCTGAAAAGAGTGCAGTCAGTATTCACAAAGATGCTGCAGGGACTCTCGGGTTTGAGTTACAGGGAGAGGTTCGGCCGAGTGGCATTTTAGTGAGGGCAGAAATGTAGCTGGATTACGAGCGACGTTTCCTCACATAGAAGTTGCTCTGTGTATTGAACAGCCTGAGAAAGGAAATGGGAGCAACAGAGTCGTTAATACTATTTAAAATACAGGTGGACAGTTTGACGAATGTGATCCAATCACGGACAACTGTATCAGGTGGCCATGTCGGTCGGCATGGAGATATTGGGCCGAAGGACCCGTTTCTATGCTCCATCATTCCTGGACTCTGCTCATAGCTGCTGCATCCGTGAACGTGAAGAGATTAATGTGAGCATGCGCAACTGTAAAACGCTTTATGCTACGGTCACGTGTTCAAACAAACAAAGTATCTTTTTACTTCCACTGATAATGTCCAGCGGAGATGAACGATGGATTTTATTTCAAGAGAACAATTGGAGGCTGCATTTCTGCAAAAAAAAAAACCGTTTGAATTACTTTATTCTTATTTTTGGTCCTTTTTATTTCACTGCAGTTAACCTTGTGGCGATCATCATTCTCAGCCGAGGAAAATGCGGTCTCTCCAAATGTGTGACGCGGTATCTGGTGGCGATGGCTGCGGCGGATCTAATGGTGGTGATTATCGAAGTCCTGTTCTACCAGATGGGTCGAGCATACGGATTTCATTACGGAATCCTGGACACTGCTCCGTTCTGCCTTGTCCACTACGTCCTGTGTCACGTGGCCGTTGACTGTTCCGTGTGGTTTACTGTCGCTTTCACTTTCGATCGGTTTGTGGCCATTTGCTCCGCTAAATTTAAAGCGAAATACTGCACCCCCAGAATTGCGGGATTGGTGATTGGCGCACTATCGCTCGGTTTCTGTTTAAAAAACATCCCATTTTATTTCCTGTATATGAATGGAGCAGCGTTGTTGATAAATGGTAACTGGTTCTGTACCAATAGGCCCGCACTTCCTTCCTTGGGATCGTTTGAGGGGTTTTATTGGGTGGACCGTCTGTTGAATCCGCTACTTCCTTTCTTCCTCATTTTGACCCTCAATGCTCTGACCGTCAGACAGATACTGGCGGCGAGCAGAGTCCGCAGGGGGCTGAAGGGACGGGGAAATTGCGGGAAACAGAGAGATCCGGAGATGGAGAGTCGGAGACAATCCATCATTCTGCTCTTCAGCCTGTCGGCGAGTTTCCTTCTCTGTTGGGCGACAACCACTCTGGTCTTCATTCTCATGCGATGCCTCTACACAGACCTGGAAACGTCAATCCGGCTTTTTCAGGCACATTTTTCGGGTTCTATGATTCAGAATTTCAGCAGTTGCACGAATACATTTATCTACGGAGTGACCCAGACCAGATTCAGAGAGCAGTTGAAAGCTCTTCTGCTCTCCCCGGCTACTTTAGTTTTGAAATGTTTCAGTGACCTGTACCGCTCACATGAAAGGGTCAAATAATTTATCAATTTCGCAAAATAATCAGACCTGCTCTACAAGCGTATTAATGAATTGAACTCCCTGAAAACGTTAATTCTCACAGCAGTTTTGTCTGTCCGTTATTTCAGAAGAAAACCATTTATATTTCTATTATAGATTAAATAGCTCGGGTTATTAGATAGCTCTTCTGTTAAATGTATTTTAACTTGCACATTAAATCACCCTAATATCCGTTATTACAAATACACAGAAGTGCCCATTATCTAAACTTGAGTCTGCCAGTCCCTACATCCATTCTCTTTCTCTCGTGTTTGGAGATTTTCCTTCAGTTAAATTTCCGCTTCGCCAGCTGTATTAGCACGTTGCTGTGGAGACTTATTGTCTCTGTTTTTCTGTCTGGCTGAAGGTATTCAGTTTTAGCAAGCGTCGAAGCCCCAGTGTACGGATCAGATATGATTTTGCCTCGGCCCTACTCGTCGATGATTTGACACCACGTCGGTACACATTTCATTTTGTCCTGACGGTATTTTCATATAATAAATGCAAGTTGACCTTACTTTAGCAGGTTTGCAACTCTGACCCTTTACAGTAATGATGTCCAACATCAGAATACCAGAAGCAAATTAAAGGACTTTACGTTTTATACATTCCACATATATTTTCACCATTCCCACACTGATTTCGAGCCATTATTATGCGAAATGCTTCACAGCGCCAGTGACTTCCTGTTTCGTACATTCCGGTTGTTCATTCATTTCCGCAGAATGCTGTGCGGTGATGGAACTGAACTGTGAGCTGTTTGCTGCGTCCGGTGAGGCAAGGTGCCGGGTTGTAAGCAATCACTGTGAATTGATATCTCTGGGTCTGTACCCGCTGGAGTTCAGCAGAACGAGCGGGGATTTGATTGAAACCTTTGGAGTGCTGCAATGCCCTGACACAGTAGATATGGAGAGGAGTTTTCCAACAGTGGGGAGCCTACGACCGGTCAGCCCTGCTTCAGATTGAGGGACCTTCATTTGGAACACAGATAAGGATTTAATTTTTCATTTCGCCAGGGGGCGGAATTCATTGGCACAGCCGGCTCTCCAGGTCACGTCATTAGGTACATTTAAGCCGGAGATTTGTAGCTTCTTGGTTAATCAGGGCGTCAAATGTTCTCAGGAGAAGGCAGGAGAATAGGGTTGAAAAAAGGATAATATATCACTTATAATGGAATAGCAAAGCGGAATGGATTGACCAAATGGCTCAATTCTTATATGAGGGTTTCAATGGTCTGTTCTGTTTCAACGACACGCCACATGTTTGTTACGTCCTCCAAACCTGTTCTTGGAGTGTTACGTACTCGTGACACGTGACAGTGGTACCCTTGTCACGTGACTGGGGTTGAAGTTATACTGGACTTGAGGTAATGGTCTTGTGATGGTGGAGTGACGTCATTTTCCCGCCAGTAGAGGTCATGTGACAGTTTTTTTTACAGGGTATAAAAGGAAGACCCCACCCTGTGGGTAGGGGCAGTTCGTGGCTGGATTTGCCATGTTGACTTCATGCCACTGCGTGATTTAATGTGATGACGCAGTTTTGTTGAAAAATGAAGTTTTATCTAATGCCTAAAGTTTAAAAGGTCATTGCCAGCAGTTTCTTTACTGTGGAGAGTGAAGATAAAAGTTCGGAAGTTAAAGATCGAAGAGAATCGATTTTCGACTGTGGATTGGGTTCGACCTTGTGTGATCCTCATTCGGAAGGATTTCGTTGACTGTTCTCGTGTTAATCTCTGCGGGATTGCAGGAGATTGAGGACAGAGTGTGGAAGAAGAGGTCAGTGCCTTTAAACCGTTACGTTTCATAAAATTCTAGGTGGGAAGAGTTCGACGCCGGGGATTGAAGGAGAACGTCGTGGAAGAGAATTTAAATCGCCTTAAAAAGTCTCTCCTTTTAAATGGACTGAGCATTTCGAACTTTTGGCAATATCGCTTTAAAGAACTGTTTTTTTTCCAACATCGCTTTTAGAACTGTTTGAGCTGCATTGCTTTAAGAACTGTGCAGCTGCCGCACAGCAGCTGTTTTCCGGTTACGTTAGTGTTCGTTTACTTTTGGGGGGGTTTGTTTTCAGTGTTTAATAAACGTGTTATTTGTTATAGAAACCCTTGCCTAACTCACATATATTTATTGTTGCCTGAATACGTAACAGGAGTTTAAACTGTAAATCCGAAATCAAACAGCTGATTACTATCTGACGTTACTGCGGGACTGAATATATAATGAATAATTCTCCATATTTTAACCAAGATACTGTTGAGAAATTAAATGTTCCTGTGTGATTCTTTATGACGTGAATTTCATCATTCATTTTCCAGAGCTCGATGTCTCCCTGTCGCTAATTAGATTGCCATAACGAGTTGATTTCGCGCATTCACAGGAACTGCGGCTCCACAGAAACCAAGGCAAACCACGAGATGTCGCTGTTTCTCTGGACTGGTGAAAGATTTCCACTGAACTTCCACAGATGTCAGCAGCAAGAGCATTTTGTTTTCCATAAACATGAACGAGAAGGGGAAGAACTTTGGGGGATCATAACCGTGATATAGTGGAAGGTTAAAAGAATATCGGAAAATATGGCAGATTAAATTAAATACTGAAGATTGTGACTCCCAATAATAAAACACGCCTCGTGCACGACATTCCCGCACTGACTACGTGTGTCTCCCAGTCAGATCCAGTTTCGGCATCTCTTAGCATCCACAGACACCACAACTCCGCCTTTAGCCCTTCCTGTCACCCAGCGTCTTCCGTCCGAGCTGTACCTATTGATCCCCATCTCTCCACCACTGACCATTCCCCTCACCACGCTGTCTCATTAAACACACCCCTTTTCCACCAGCTCCCAATGACCATACGCCACGTCGCCCTATTAATCTCTGACTCCGCAATCCCTTAACAGTCCCTACATTGACCAACTCTCACAGCGACGTCTCCACTAACCGCGCACACACATTCAGATCGAATTCCCTTTACTCCTCACGCGGGAAAAACAGCTTCACTGACCTCCTCCTCAACCCCAGACTCCACGGCCCACACCGCCTTCAGCAGCATCCACGGCCTCCACCTCCCCACCAGTCAGCAGGGCCCACACCGCCTTCAGCAGCATCCACGGCCTCCACCTCCCCACCAGTCAGCACGGCCTCCAACTCCCCACCAGTCAGCAGGGCCTCCACCTCCCCACCATTCAGCAGGGTCTCCACCTCCCCACCAGTCAGCAGGGCCCACACCGCCTTCAGCAGCATCCACGGCCTCCACCTCCCCACCAGTCAGCACGGCCTCCAACTCCCCACCAGTCAGCAGGGCCTCCACCTCCCCACCATTCAGCAGGGTCTCCACCTCCCCACCAGTCAGCAGGGCCCACACCGCCTTCAGCAGCATCCACGGCCTCCACCTCCCCACCAGTCAGCAGGGCCTCCACCGCCTTCAGCAGCATCCACGGCCTCCACCTCCCCACCCGTCGGCAGGGCCTCCACCTCCCCACCAGTCAGCAGGGCCCACACCTCCCCACCAGTCAGCAGGGCCTCCACCTCCCCACCAGTCAGCAGGGCCCCCACCGCCTTCAGCAGCATCCACGGCCTCCACCTCCCCACCAGTCAGCAGGGCCTCCACCTCCCCACCGGTCAACAGGGCCTCCACCTCCCCACCGGTCAGCAGGGCCCAAACCGCCTTCAGCAGCATCCACGGCCTCCACCTCCCAAACAGTCAGCAGGGCCCACACCGCCTTCAGCAGCATCCACGGCCTCCACCTCCCCACCAGTCAGCAGGGCCTCCACCTCCCCACCAGTCAGCAGGGCCTCCCCCTCCCCACCAGTCAGCAGGGCCTCCCCCTCCCCACCAGTCAGCAGGGCCCACACCGCCTTCAGCAGCATCCACGGCCTCCACCTCCCCACCAGTCAGCAGCATCCACGGCCTCCACCTCCCCACCAGTCAGCAGCATCCACGGCCTCCACCTCCCCACCAGTCAGCAGGGCCTCCACCTCCCCACCAGTCAGCACGGCCTCCAACTCCCCACCAGTCAGCAGGGCCTCCACCTCCCCACCATTCAGCAGGGTCTCCACCTCCCCACCAGTCAGCAGGGCCCACACCGCCTTCAGCAGCATCCACGGCCTCCACCTCCCCACCAGTCAGCAGGGCCTACACCGCCTTCAGCAGCATCCACGGCCTCCACGTCCCCACCAGTCAGCAGGGCCTCCACCTCCCCACCAGTCAGCAGGGCCCCCACCGCCTTCAGCAGCATCCACGGCCTCCACCTCCCCACCAGTCAGCAGGGCCCACACCGCCTTCAGCAGCATCCACGGCCTCCACCTCCCAACCAGTCATCACGGCCTGTAGCTGAACTCCAGCGCCCACGGCCTCCACCTCTCAGTCAGCCCCCATAGCCCTCACCTCCGCACCAGCTTCCTCTGACCGAGCGCATTAGCAACAGCTCCTTTGAGCCCATTACCCCGGCACCGGAACACAGTCTCTGCACTTCCCTGCTATTACCCACTGACCCCACTCATTCCCGAAGTTCCCACTGACCCCTCATCGCTCCAACAACCTCGACTCGTTACACCCGTCCCGGTAGATTATCTCTGACAGCATACTTTCTCCACGCTCCAAAGAACAGCTGATCCGCCCAGCAGTTCCCAGTGACCCCACATCGCTCCACACCCCCAATAACCAAAAAATAAACACCTCCCACTGACTGCACACCTCGGTCACGTTCCGATTAACACCACAACTCCCCCACTAGTTCCCAGTGACGCAGCACACTTCTACGTCCCGGATGGGTCCACACATACCCGGTTGTTTCTACTTACGGCCCAAGTCGGAATGTCCCGACACACCTACTAGTTCCCAGTGACGCCACCCTTCCTCCGCGTTACAATTGTCATACAGTACGTAGTACAGTACAGTACAGTACGTAATTAAGAAGGCCTATGGGACGCTAGGCTTCATTACAGTGCGTTTGTGTTCAATAGTAGAGAGGTCATATTGCAACTCTACAAATCTCTGGTGAGACCGCACTTAGTATATTGTGTTTAATTCAGGTCACCTCATTATAGGAAGGATGTGGAAGCTATGGAGAGGGTGCAGGGGAGATTTACCAGGATGTTGCCTGGTTTGGAGAACAAGTCATATGAAGCAAGGTTAGCAGAGCTGGGACTTTTCTCTTTGGAGCGTAGAAGAATGAGAGGGGACTTGACAGAGGTCTACAAGATTATGAGCGGCATAGATAGGGTGGATAGTCAGTACCTGTTTCCCAGAGCACCAACAGCAAGCACCAGAGGACATATGTACAAAATTAAGGGAAGTTTAGGGGAGACAGGGGTAAGTATTTTACACAGAGGGTTGTAAGTGCCTAGAATGACTTGCCAGGGATGGTGGTGGAGGCTAAATCATTAGGGGTACTTAGGAGACTGTTGGACAGGCACATGGATGAAAGAAAAATGGAGGGTTATGGATTAGTGTGAATTTAGTACTTTTTAAAAAGGATTATATGGGCCGGCACAACATGGAGGGATGAAGGGCCTGTACTTTGCTGTAGTGTCCTATAGCACCTTCACCATTTCCCACTGCCCTCAAATATTTCCACGTCACCAGTGATCACAGCCCTCTCCAGCAGACCCCACTCAATGTGATCCGCACATATGGCCCCAGTGGCCACAAATGCCAGTTGTTTTCCACTGACTCTACCTCCCCATTTTCCAATACCCACATACGGCCCTCATTCTCGCTGACTCAACTCCTTCCCATCAGCTCATATTGCGACTATGCTTCCCCAGCAGACCCCACAGCTCCCAAGCGTCTGAGATTGACCACAGGCCTCTATTGAACACCACCCAGCTCATATCTCAGCCGTCAGACCCTGAAACCGTCCTCATACACCCCCTCCCCCGCAAGCACCGCGACTGCATCTCCACTCCCGCACTGGTTTGAAAAGCAAAACAAGATCCGTGTATCTAATCTTGATTCTACGGGCCCATAACCGCACAGCAGCCACTCCCACAGCACCCATCTGACTCCTCACGCTCAGCAGACACCCATTGCTCAACCACCACAGAACCCCACCACCCACTAGAAACATCCACACGAACAGCAACCCAGAGCACCCCCGCACCCCCTGTCATCTAACAGACCGCACACTGTTCCCTCGGGATCCAGTATCTGTGAATCCTCGGGAGGATGCCTTTCGGCATTTGGATCCACCCCCAGTCATCTGACTGACCGCACACTGCTCCCTCGGGATCCAGTATCTGAATCTTTGGGAGAATGCCTTTCGCCAAGTGTGAGATATTGAACTTCGGAAGGTCAAACCAGGGTAGAACGTACAAGAAAAATGCTAGGACACTGAGGAGTGCAGTAGAACAGAGAGATCTGAGAGTACAGATACATAATTCCCTAAAAGTGGCGTCACAAGTAGATAAGGTTGTAAAGGCAGCTTTTGGTATATTGGCCTTTATAAATCAATGTATTGAGTATAAAAGTTGGAATGTTATGGTGAGGTTGTATAAGACATTGGTGAGGCCGAATTTGGAATATTGTGTGCAGTTCTGGTCACCGAATTACAGGAAGGATATTAATAAGGTTGAAAGAATGCAGGGAAGGTTTACAAGGATGTTGCCGGGGCTTGAGAAACTGAGTTATAGAGAAAGGTTGAACAGGTTAGGACTTTATTCCCTGGAGCGTAGAAGAATGAGGGGTAATTTGATAGAGGTGTAGAAGATTGTGATGGGTATAGATAGATGGAATGCAAGCAGGCATTTTTCCACTGAGTCCAGGGGAGGAAGACAAACAGAGGTCATGGGTTAAGGGTGAAGGGGGAACGTTTGAAGGGAACATTGGGGAAGGTGCTTCTTCACGCAGAGAGTGGTGGGAGTGTGGAATGAGCTGCCACATGAAGTGGTGAATGCGGGCTCACTTTTGACATTTAAGAAAATCTTGGACAGGTATATGAATGAGAGAGGTTTGGAGGGATATGGCCCAGCAGCAGGTCAGTGGGACTAGGCAGAAAAAATGGTTCGGCACAGGAAAGAAAGGTCAGTTTCTGTGCTTTAATGTTCTATGGTTCTATGGATACTGGTTTTCCAAAGACTGACCCACACTCTTTCTCTCCGTTCCCCATTCGGAATCAGATGATACTCACCCTTATCTCTTTGCTAAACCTGACGTGCTGATGCAGAATGACGCGCGAAGCATCGCGGGATCCAAATGCAGAGAGGCATCCTCCCGAGGATTCACAGATACTGGATCCCGAGGGAGCAGTGTGCGGTCAGTTAGATGACTGGGGGTGTGTCCAAATGCCGAAAGACATCCTCCCGAGGATTCACAGATACTGGACCCGAGAGAGTAGTGTGCGGTCAGTTAGATGACTGGGGGTGTGTCCAAATGCCGAAAGGCATCCTCCCGAGGATTCACAGATACTGGATCCCGAGGGAGCAGTGTGCGGTCAGTTAGATGACTGAGGGTGGGTCAGAATGCCGAAAGGCATCTTCCCGAGGATTCACAGATACTGGATCCCGAGGGAGCAGTGTGCGGTCAGTTAGATGACTGAGGCTGGGTCCAAATGCCGAAAGGCATCCTCCCGAGGATTCACAGATACTGGATCCCGAGGGAGCAGTGTGCGGTCAGTTAGATGACTGAGGGTGGGTCCAAATGCCGAAAGGCATCCTCCCGAGGATTCACAGATACTGGATCCCGAGGGAGCAGTGTGCGGTCAGTTAGATGACTGAGGGTGGGTCAGAATGCCAAAAGGCATCCTCACGAGGATTCACAGATACTGGATCCCGAGGGTGCAGTGTGCGGTCAGTTAGATGACTGGGGGTGGGTCAGAATGCCGAAAGGCATCCTCCCGAGGATTCACAGATACTGGATCCCGAGGGTGCAGTGTGCGGTCAGTTAGATGACTGAGGGTGGGTCAGAATGCGAAAGGCATCCTCCCTAGGGTTCAAAGATACTGGATCCCGAGGGAGCAGTGTGTGGTCAGTTAGATGACTGAGGTTGGGTTCAAATGCCGAAAGGCATCCTCCCGAGGATTCACAGATACTGGATCCCGAGGGAGCAGTGTGTGGTCAGTTAGATGACTGGGGGTAGGTGAGAATGCCGAAAGGCATCTTCCCGAGGGTTCACAGATACTGGATCCCGAGGGAGCAGTGTGTGGTCAGTTAGATGACTGAGGGTGGGTCAGAATGCCGAAAGGCATCCTCCCGAGGATTCACAGATACTGGATCCCGAGGGAGCAGTGTGTGGTCAGTTAGATGACTGGGGGTGTGTCCAAATGCCGAAAGGCATCCTCCCGAGGGTTCACAGATAAGGGATTACGAGGGAGCAGTGTGCGGTCAGTTAGATGACTGAGGGTGGGTCCAAATGCCGAAAGGCATCCTCCCGAGGATTCACAGATACTGGATCCCGAGGGAGCACTGTGCGGTCAGTTACATGTCTGAGGGTGGGCCGAAATGCCGAAAGGCATCCTCCCGAGTATTCACTGATACTGGATCCCCAGGGAGCAGTGTGCGGTCAGTTAGATGACCGGGGGTGGGTCCAAATGCCGAAAGGCATCCTCCCGAGGATTCACAGATACGGGATCCCGAGAGAGCAGTGTGCGGTCAGTTAGATGACTGGGGGTGGGTCCAAATGCCGACCGGCATCCTCCCGAGGATTCACAGATACTGGATCCCGAGGGAGTAGTGTGCGTTCAGTTAGATGATGAGTGTAGGTCCAAATGCCGAAAGGCATCCTCCCGAGGATTCACAGATACTGGATCCCGAGGGAGCAGTGTGTGGTCAGTTAGATGACTGAGGCTGGGTCCAAATGCCGAAAGGCATCCTCCCGAGGATTCACAGATACCGGATCCCGAGGGAGCAGTGTGCGGTCAGTTAGATGACTGACGCTGGGTCCAAATGCCGAAATGCATCCTCCCGAGGATTCACAGATACTGGATACCGAGGGAGCAGTGTGCGGTCAGTTAGATGACTGAGGCTGGGTCCAAATGCCGAAAGGCATCCTCCCGAGGATTCACAGATACTGGATACCGAGGGAGCAGAGTGCGGTCAGTTAGATGACTGAGGGTGGGTCCAAATGCCGAAAGGCATCCTCCCGAGGATTCACAGATACTGGATACCGAGGGAGCAGAGTGCGGTCAGTTAGATGACTGAGGGTGGGTCCAAATGCCGAAAGGCATCCTCCCGAGGATTCACAGATACTGGATCCCGAGGGAGCAGTGTGCGGTTAGTTAGATGATGAGTCTAGGTCCAAATGCCGAAAGGCATCCTCCCGAGGATTCACAGATACTGGATCCCGAGGGAACAGTGTGGGGTCAGTTAGATGACTGAGGGTGGGTCAGAATGCCGAAAGTCATCCTCCCGAGGATTCACAGATACTGGATCCCGAGGGAGCAGTGTGCGGTCAGTTAGATGACTGAGGGTGGGTCCAAATGCCGAAAGGCATCCTCCCGAGGATTCACAGATACTGGATCCCGAGGAAGCAGTGTGCGGTCAGTTAGATGACTGAGAGTGGGTCAGAATGCCGAAAGGCGTCCTCCCGAGGATTCACAGATACTGGATCCCGAGGGAGCAGTGTGCGGTCAGTTAGATGAGTGAGTGTGGGTCAGAATGCCGAAAGGCGTCCTCCCGAGGATTCACAGATACTGGATCCCGAGGGAGCAGTGTGCGGTCAGTTAGATGACTGAGAGTGGGTCAGAATGCCGAAAGGCGTCCTCCCGAGAATTCACAGATACTGGATCCCGAGGGAGCAGTGTGCGGTCAGTTAGATGACTGAGAGTGGGTCAAAATGCCGAAAGGCATCCTCCCGAGGATTCACAGATACTGGATCCCGAGGGAGCAGTGTGCGGTCAGTTAGATGACTGGGGGTGGGTCAGAATGGCGAGAGGCATCCTCCCGAGGATTCACAGATACCGTATCCCGAGGGAGCAGTGTGTGGTCAGTTAGATGACTGGGGGTGGGTCAGAATGGCGAGAGGCATCCTCCCGAGGATTCACAGATACCGTATCCCGAGGGAGCAGTGTGTGGTCAGTTAGATGACTGAGGGTGGGTCCAAATGCCGAAAGGTATCCTCCCGAGGATTCACAGATACTGGATCCCGAGGGAGCAGTGTGCGGTCAGTTAGATGACTGGGGGTGTGGGTAAAAGGCCGAAAGGCATCCTCCCGAGGATTCACAGATACTGGATCCCGAGGGAGCAGTGTGCGGTCAGTTAGATGACTGAGGGTGGGTCAGAATGGCGAAAGGCATCCTCCCGAGGATTCACAGATACTGGATTCCGAGGCTGCAGTGTGCGGTCAGTTAGATGACAGGGGGTGTGTCCAAATGCCGAAAGGCATCCTCCCGAGGATTCACAGATACTGGATCCCGAGGGAGCAGTGTGCGGTCAGTTAGATGACAGGGGGTGTGGGTAAAAGGCCGAAAGGCATCCTCCCGAGGATTCACAGATACTGGATCCCGAGGGAACAGTGTGCGGTCAGTTAGATGACTGGGGGTGTGTCCAAATGCCGAAAGGCATCCTCCCGAGGATTCACAGATACTGGATCCCGAGGGAGCAGTGTGCGGTCAGTTAGATGACTGGGGGTGTGGGTAAAAGGCCGAAAGGCATCCTCCCGAGGATTCACAGATACTGGATCCCGAGGGAACAGTGTGCGGTCAGTTAGATGACTGGGGGTGTGGGTGAAATGCCGAAAGGCATCCTCCCGAGGATTCACAGATACTGGATTCCGAGGGAGAAGTGTGCGGTCAGTTAGATGACTGGGGGTGTGGGTGAAATGCCGAAAGGCATCCTCCCGAGGATTCACAGATACGGGATCCCGAGGGAGCAGTGTGCGGTCAGTTAGATGACTGAGGGAGGGTCCAAATGCCGAAAGGCATCCTCCCGAGGATTCACAGATACTGGATCCCGAGGGAGCAGTGTGCGGTCAGTTAGATGACTGAGGGTGGGTCCAAATGCCGAAAGGAATCCTCCCGAGGATTCACAGATACTGGATCCCGAGGGAGCAGTGTGCGGTCAGTTAGATGACAGGGGGTGCGTCAGAATGCCGAACGGCATCCTCCCGAGGATTCACAGATCCTGGATCCCGAGGGAGCAGTGTGCGGTCAGTTAGATGACTGGGGGTGGGTGAGAATACCGAAAGGCATCCTCCCGAGGATTTACAGATACTGGATCCCGAGGGAGCAGTGTGTGGTCAGTTAGATGACTGGGGGTGGGTCCAAATGCCGAAAGGCATCCTCCCGAGGATTTACAGATACTGGATCCCGAGGGAGCAGTGTGCGGTCAGTTAGATGACTGAGGGTGGGTCCAAATGCCGAAAGGCATCCTCCCGAGGATTCACAGATACTAGATCCCGAGGGAGCAGTGTGCGGTCAGTTAGATGACTGAGGGTGGGTCGAAATGCCGAAAGGCATCCTCCCGAGGATTCACAGATACTGGATCCCGAGGGAGCAGTGTGCGGTCAGTTAGACGACTGAGGGTGGGTCCAAATGCAGAAAGGCATCCTCCCGTGGATTCAAAAATACTGGATCCCGAGGGAGCAGTGTGCGGTCAGTTAGATGACTGAGGGTGGGTCCAAATGCCGAAAGGCATCCTCCCGGGGATTCACTGATACTGGAACCCGAGGGAGCAGTGTGCGGTCAGTTAGATGACTGAGGCTGGGTCCAAATGCCGAAAGGCATCCTCCCGAGGATTCAGATATACTGGATCCAGAGGGAGCAGTGTGTGGTCAGTTAGATGACTAAGGGTGGGTCCAAATGCCGAAAGGAATCCTCTCGAGGATTCACAGATACTGGATCCCGAGGGAGCAGTGTGCGGTCAGTTAGATGACTGAGGGTGGGTCCAAATGCTGAAAGGCATCCTCCCGAGGATTCACAGATACTGGATCCCGAGGGAGCAGTGTGCGGTCAGTTAGATGACTGGGGGTAGTTCCAAATGCTGAAAAGCATCCTCCCGAGGATTCACAGATACTGGATCCCGAGGGAGCAGTGTGTGGTCAGTTAGATGACTGAGGGTGGGTCCAAATGCCGAAAGGCATCCTCCCGAGGATTCACAGATACTGGATCCCGAGGAAGCAGTGTGCGGTCAGTTAGATGACTGGCGGTGGGTCCAAATGCCGAAAGGCACCCTCCCGAGGATTCACAGATATTGGATCCCGAGGGAGCAGTGTGCGGTCAGTTAGATGACTGGGGGTGGGTCCAAATGCCGAAAGGCATCCTCCCGAGGATTCATAGATACTGGACCCGAGGGAGCAGTGTGCGGTCAGTTAGATGACTGCGGGTGGGTCCAAATGTCGAGAGGCATCCTCCCGAGGATTCATAGATACTGGACCCGAGGGAGCAGTGTGCGGTCAGTTAGATGACTGGGGGTGGGTCCAAATGCCGAAAGGCATCCTCCCGAGGATTCACCGATACTGGATCCCGAGGGAGCAGTGTGCGGTCAGTTAGATCACTGGGGGTGGGTCGAAATGCCGAAAGGCATCCTCCCGAGGATTCACAGATACTGGATCCCGAGGAAGCAGTGTGCGGTCAGTTAGATGACTGGCGGTGGGTCCAAATGCCGAAAGGCACCCTCCCGAGGATTCACAGATATTGGATCCCGAGGGAGCAGTGTGCGGTCAGTTAGATGACTGGGGGTGGGTCCAAATGCCGAAAGGCATCCTCCCGAGGATTCATAGATACTGGACCCGAGGGAGCAGTGTGCGGTCAGTTAGATGACTGCGGGTGGGTCCAAATGTCGAGAGGCATCCTCCCGAGGATTCATAGATACTGGACCCGAGGGAGCAGTGTGCGGTCAGTTAGATGACTGGGGGTGGGTCCAAATGCCGAAAGGCATCCTCCCGAGGATTCACCGATACTGGATCCCGAGGGAGCAGTGTGCGGTCAGTTAGATCACTGGGGGTGGGTCGAAATGCCGAAAGGCATCCTCCCGAGGATTCACAGATACTGGATCCCGAGGGAACAGTGTGCGGTCAGTTAGATGACTGGGGGTAGTTCCAGATGTTGAAAGGCATCCTCCCGAGGATTCACAGATACTGGATCCCGAGGGAGCAGTGTGCGGTCAGTTAGATGACTGGGTGTGCGGGGGTGCTCTGAGTTACTGTTCCTTTGGATGTTTCTGGTGTGTGGTGGGGTTCTATGGTGGCTGAGCAATAGGCGTCTACTGAGCGTGAGGAGTCAGATGGGTGCTGTGGGAGTGGCTGATGTGCGGTTATGGGCCCACAGAATCAAGATTAGATACACTGATCTTGTTTTGCTGGTCAAGCCGGTACGGGAGCGGAGATGCAGGCGCTGTGCTTGTGGGGGAGGGAGTGTATGAGGACGGCTTCAGGGTCTGATGGGTGAGATACGGGCTGGGTGAGTATTCAATAGAGGCCTGTGGTCAATGTCAAATGCCTGGGAGCCGTGGGGTCTGCTGCGGAGGAATAGTCGCAGTGTGAGCTGACGGTGTGGAGTGGAGTCAGCGAGAATGTGGGCAGTATGTGGTCATTGGAAAATGGGGAGATAGGTGTCAATGGAAACCTATGTAGTGAGGGTTATGACCATTGGGGCCGTGTGGGCGGTTCACATTGAGTGGGGGCTGCTGGAGAGGGCTGTGATCACTGGGGACGTGGAAATATTTAAGGGCAGTGGGAAATGGTGAGGGTTTTGTAATGTCAGTTGTAACGCGGAGGAAGAATGGCGTCGCTGGGAACTAGTAGGTGTGTTAGGACATTCCGACTTGGGCAGTCAGTAGAAACAACCGGGTTTGTGTGGACCCATCCGGGACGTAGAAGTGTGCGGCGTCACTGGGGACTGGTGGTGGAGTTGTGGTGTTAATCGGAACATGAACGAGGAGTGCGGTCAGTGCGATGTGTTGAGTTTTTGATTATTGGGGACGTGGAACGATGTCGGGTCAGTGGGATGTGTTGAAATTTTGCTCATTGGGGACGTGGAGCGATGTGGGGTCTGTGGGATGTGTTGAGATTTTGCTTATTGGTGCCGTGGAGCGATGTGGGGTCAGTGGGATGTGTTGAGTTTTTGGTTATTGGGGACGTGGAACGATGTCGGGTCAGTGGGATGTGTTGAGATTTTGGTTATTGGGGACGTGGAACGATGTGTGGTCAGTGGGAACTGCTAGGCGGATCAGCTGTTCTTTGGAGCGTGGAGAAAGTATGCTGTCAGAGGTAATCTACCGGGAGGGGGGGTAATCATTCGAGGTTGTTGTAGCGGTGTGGGATCATTGGGAACTTCGGGAATGAGTGGGGTCAGTGGGTAATCGCAAGTAGGAACAGAGACTGTGTTCCGGTGCGGAGGTAATGGGCTCAAAGGAGCTGTTGCTAATGCGCTCGGTCAGAGGAAGCTGGTGCGGAGGTGCGGGCTATGGAGGCTGGCTGAGAGTTAGAGGCCGTGGACGCTGGTGTTGTGGTGGAGGCCGTGGTGACTGGTGGGGAGGTAGAGGCCGTGAATGCTGCTGAAAGCCTTGGAGGCGGTGGAGGCTGGTGCAGAGTTGGAGTCAGTGAGGATGGTTGTCCCGCGTGAGGATTAAAGGGAAATCGATCGGAATGTGTGTGCGCGGTTAGTGGAGACGTTGCTCGAGAGTTGCTCAATGTCGGGATTGTTGAGAGATGGCGGAGTCAGAGATTAATAGGGCGGCGGGGTCACAGGGGTGCATCTTGTTGGGATCTGATGAGACCCTTGGGAAAAGCTGATGGGAAGGATCAAAGTCATTGCCATGTGTCGATCGCGAAAGGGCGGGTTCAGAAGGAGGGCTCAGGGAGGCGGTGTCTGGTCTTGCAGTGTGTGTAAAACGTGTGGGGGTGTCGGTGATTTCAATGCGACGGGCCTGTGCTGATGGAGTTGACTCAGTGGGTTTTCGTGTGGGAGGTCTGGGCTCAGGAGGAGTGGTTGTTGAGGAGACGTGTGGTCATTGGGAACTGGTGGAAAAAGGATGTGTTTAATGAGACAGCGTGGTAAGGGGGAATGGTCAGTGGTGGAGAGATGGGGGTCAATAGGTACAGCTCGTACTGAAGATGCTGGGTGACAGGAAGGGGCTAAAGGCGGAGTTGTGGTGTCAGTTGACGCTAAGAGATGCCGAAACTGGATCTGACTGGGAGACACGCGTAGTCAGTGTGGGAGTGTCGTGCACGAGTTGTGTTTTATTATTGGGAGTCACAGTTTTCAGTATTTAATTTAATCTGCTATAATTTCCGATATTATTTTAACCTTCCTCTATATCACGGTTATGATCCCCCAAAGTTCTTCCGCTCCTCGTTCATGTTTATGAAAAACAAAATGCTCTTGCTACTGACATCTGAGGAAGTTCAGTGTAAATCTTTCACCAGTCCGGAGAAACGGCGGCAGCTTGTGGTTTGACTTTGTTTCTGTGGAGCCGCAGTTCCTGTAAATGCGCGTCATCAACTCGTTATGCCAATCTAATTATCGACAGGGAGACATCGAGCTTTGAAAAATGAATGATGAAATTCACGTCACACAGAATCACACAGGAATATTTAAGTAACTTGTTAACGGAATCTTGGTTAAAAAATGGAGAATTATTAATTATATATTCAGTCCCACAGTAACGTCAGATGGAAATCATGAGTTTTGATTTTGGAGTTACAGTTTAAACTCTATAAAACAAGTCTGGATGACTTAACAAACATGTGGTATGTCGTTGAAACAGAACAAACCATTCAAACCCTTGCCATTCCGCTCCACTATACCATTACGAGTGATTTATTATCCTTTTCAAACCTATTCTCCTGCCATCTCCCGAAAAGATTTGACGCCCTGACTAACCAAGAAGCTACAAATCTCCGGCTTAAATGTACCTGATGACATGACCTGGAGAGCCGGCTGTGCCAATGAATTCCGCCCCCTGGCGAAATGAAACATTAAATCCTCATCTGTGTTCCAAATGAAGGACCCTCAATCTGAAGCCGTGAGGACCGGTCGTAGGCTCCCCACTGTTGGAAAATCCCTGTCCATATCTACTCTGTCAGGGCATTGCAGCAGTCCAAAGGTTTCAATCAAATCCCCGCTCGTTCTGTTGAACTCCAGCGGGTACAAACCCAGAGATTTCAATTCACAGTGATTGCTCACAACCCGGCACCTTGCCACACCGGACGCAGCAAACAGCTCACAGTTCAGTTCCATCACCGCACAGCATTCTGCGAAAATGAGTGAACAACCGGAATGTACGAAACAGGAAGTCACTGGCGCTGTGAAGCATCTCGCAAACTGCTGCATTATCATGCCGTGACACCAGCAACATGGAGATTACATGGAGTGACCGCCATAATAATGGCTCGAACTCAGTGTGGGAATGGTGAAGATATATGTGGAATGTATAAAACGCAAAGTCCCTTAACTTGCTTCCAATATTCTGATGTTGACATCATTACTGTAAAGGGCCAGAGTTGAAAATCTGCTATAGCACGGTCAATTTGTATTTATTGTATAAAATACCGTCAGGCCAAAATGAAATGTGTACCGACGTGGCGTCAAATCATAGACAAGTAGGGCCGAGCAAAATCATAACTGATCCGTACAGTGGGGCTTCGACGTTTGCTGAAACTAGATAGCTTCAGCCAAACAGAAAAATAGAGACAATAAGTCTCCCAGCAATGGGCTAATATAGTCGGCAAAGCAGCAATTTAACTGAAGGGAAATCTCCAAAACATGAGAGAAAGAGAATGGATGTAGGGATTGGCAGACTCGGCCAGGTCACTCCAAAGGTTTAGATAATGGGCACTTCTACAATGGATCTGTGTGTTTGTAATACCGGATATTAGGGTGATTTAATGTGCAAGGTAAAATACATTTTACAGACGAGAAATAACCAGAGCAAACTAATCTATAACAGAAAAATAAATGTTTTTCTTCTGAAATGACGGAAAGGCAGAACTGCTGGGAGAAGTAACGTTTTCGGGGAGTTCATTTCATTAATGTGCTTGTAGAGGAGGTCTGTTTATTTTTCGAAATTGATAAACTATTTGACCCTTTCATCTGAGCGGTAGAGGGTTCTAAAACATTTCAAAACTAACACAGCGGGGGAGAGCAGAAGAATTTTCACCTGCTCTCTGAACCTGGTCTGGGTCACTCCGTAGATAAATGTATTTGTGCAGCTGCTGAAATTCTGAATCACAGAACCCCAAAACTGTGCCTGAAAAAGCCGAATAGACATTTCCAGGTCGGTGTAGAGGCATCGTATGAGAATGAAGACCAGAGTGGTTGTCGCCCAACAGAGAAGGAAACTCGCCGACAGGCTGAAGAGCAGAATGATGGATTGTCTCCGACTCTCCATCTCTGGATCTCGCTGTTTCCCGCAATTCCCCAGTCCCTTCAGCCCCCTGCGGACTCTGCTCGCCGCCAGTATCTGTCTGACGGTCAGAGCATTGAGGGTCAAAATGAGGAAGAAAGGAAGTAACGGATTCAACAGACGGTCCACCCAATAAAACCACTCTAACCCTTTGGACAAAGGAAATGCGGGTCTACTGAAACAGATCCAATTACCCCTCACTAAGAACAATGATGCTTCCATATATATTAAATAAAACGGAATGTTCTTTAAACAGAAACCGATAGATAGTGCGCCAATCACCAATCCCGCAATTCTGGGGATGCAGTATTTTGTTTTAAATTTAGTGGAGCAAATGGCCACAAAGCGATCGAAAGTAAAAGCGACAGTAAACCAGACGGAACAGTCAACGGCCACGTGACACAGGACGTAGTGGACAAGGCAGAGCGGAGCGTTGTCCAGGACTCTGTAATCAAATCCGTATGCTCGACCCATCTGGTAAAACAGGACATCGATAATCACCACCATTAGATCCGCCGCAGCCATCGCCACCAGGTAGCGCGTGACGCATCTGGAGAGACCGCAGTTTCCTCGGCTGAGAATGATGATCGCCACAAGGTTAACTGCAGTGAGACAAAAAAGACCAAAAATAAGAATAAAGGAATTCAAAAGCATTTTTTGGCAGAAATAGAGCCGTCAATTGTTCTCTTGAAATTAAATCCATCGTTCATCTCTGCTGGACATTATCAGTGGAGGTAAAATGATACTTTGTTTGTTCGAACACGTGAACGCAGCATCAAGCGTTTTACAGTAGCGCATGCTCACATTAATCTCTTCACGTTCACCGATGCAGCAGCGATGAGCAGAGTCCAAGAATGATGGAGCACAGAAACGGGTCCTTCGGCCCAATATCTCCAATCTGACCGACGTGGCCATCTGATACAGTTGTCCGTGATTGGATAAGATTCGTCAAACTGTCCATGTGTACTTTAAATATTGTTAACGACTCTGTTGCTCCCATTTCCTTTGTCAGGCTGTTCAATACACAAAGCAACTTCTATGCGAGGAAACGTCGCTCGGAATCCAGCTACATTTCTGCCCTCAATAAAATGCCACTCGGCCGAACCTGTCCCTGTAACTGAATCCCGAGAGTCCCTGCAGCATCTTTGTGAATACTGTCTGCACTCTCTTCAGCGGACTTCTGCCTTTCCTATAACAGGGCGACCCCTCAATAAAATGCCCCTCGGCCGAACCTCTCCCTGTAACTCAACCCCGAGAGTCCCTGCAGCATCTTTGTGAATACTGTCTGCACTCTCTTCAGCGGACTTCTGCCTTTCCTATAACAGGGCGACCAAGACTGTTCACAGAACTCCAAGCGCGGTATCTCCAAGGAGAGGGGGAGTGTAATTGAAGTGCGCATCTACACTTCATTCCTGAGGCTTTAGTTATTATTCGATTGCAAGTTCAGATTCTAAAACCAAAATCTTGCACCCCAGCCAACTTCCCTCTATTTTATTTGACTGATTCGGAGACAAGCCATTGCTCCGTGCAAAACATTTTTACAGAGTTGTAAAAATGCACGGCACTTTTTAAAATTTGTAATATCTAAGTCAAACGATGACAAAACATATCACACAACACACGTAAACATTGTCAGACAGTCACAATTGACAGGGAGGATGCAACAGTGAAATGTTCTGACGGGACGGCGATGGTGGTTTCTGAACAGTGAGCGACCGACTTCCATTCTGTCTTCATTGTGACCATTTGTGACAGTGTTGTAACTTGAAACAATGACAATTCACGTACGCTGAAGCTAAAATGTTTCAATGTAAATGTGGTTAGTTTAGTGTTTAGCACATTTATGGATTATATTCATTAATACAGTTAAATTCAGAGTATTTCATTATTATATTACCAAACAATTCGAAAGATTTTAGCATAATTTCAAAATGATGTTAACATGGTGTAAAAGAAATTCCAGCTGTTTGTCCATAAATGCCACGTTCGCGGGGGAGTCTCAATTATGGCGAGGCTGCGCACCCGCGCATCTTAGCGGGAATGGTGCTGACACCAAGCAACATAGATAAGAATTTGGTGACGGGAAAAATTGTGAATTATGGAAGAATAGAAAACAGAACGTCGTTTAATTGAACAGTGCCTGGAGAAACAGAAGGGGAAAGATGAGTTTACTTTTCAGAAAGAGAGGAGAGAATTTTTTTAGTAGAAATTGGTAAAGCAGTTCCAGTGATAAGTCTGCATTACCCAGGTTAAAACAACAACAAGGCAGGAGTTTGAGAGGAACGGAACAGCACTTTTGGGATCTTTTAATAAACACCGATTAAAATCACATCAGCAGTAGCTGTGAGCAGCCTGCGGCGGGAGGTCTCTGCTTCCGTATAAGTAATCGAAATGTACTTACCCGGGATACCGACAATTACAATGACTGGGTAACAAATAGCCCTCTCTTGAAACATTGTTAATCCAAGGTTGTTCTGTTCGGAATGTTCCCAGTTTCGAAATTTCATAAAAGTTGTAAATAGCCAGTAAATGAGCTCGAACAGTTATTACAAAGCCCAGAAACCAAATTTCTTTCGCGCCTACTGGGTAAAACTCTTCACGCATCACACGTTGTACAGAGTCCACCGCGTCTGGATGTTTCCGTCCTCAATATAGCTGAAGCACAGAATGACGTACTTTTATAGAAAAATCGGTCACCAATAATGAAAACAACTTGTACAGTGACTGGTGCTAATTACCGCTAGTTAGCAAAAATATCTCTGCTATAGCGAACCGTGATGCCAGTGGGGAAATAACACGCCTGATTTCATTGAACTGAACGCAACACCTGTCATGAAGCCTCAAGAGACGGCCGATGCTGGGATCGCAACACCAGATGCGATGTTGTCAAACTAGTCCGTGTAATGACAGGACATTATCTGCGCATCGCTGGTGACGACAGTAGGCTGTAATCCTATGGGTGAGTCCACCTCATCAGCGCTGATTCCACTCTCACTTGTCAATTCCCTGTGATGACGCACCTTTCATGTGACTCACTCTCACTTTGCTTGCCGTGATTTATTTTTTACTGGACATTAACATGAATGATTTCTGGCGCAAACCCTCTCTGTTTGCACTGTTACCGGAGTCAGTCGCAAACACAGACGTTGACGAGTATGCGGCACGAAATGCAAACCAATGACCCCAGCATTACAGACATTGTCCGCTGCTGTACCAGACAGAGAAAAACAGAAAATATTGCATCAACACCGGTTGATATTAGAGTCACCAGGTGATTTTCGAAGTTGTATTTCAGAAAGAATTTGATTGACAGACAGACAGACAGACATACTTTATTGATACCGATGGAAATTGGGTTTCGTTACAGCCGCACCAACTAAGAATAACGAAGAAATATAGCAATATAAAATCATAAATAATTAAATAATAATTTAATAATAATAAGTTAATCACGCCAAGTGGAAATAAAGTCCAGGACCAGCCTATTGGCTCAGGGTGTCTGACACTCCGAGAGTGGAGCTGTAAACGTTGATGGCCACAGATAGAAATGACTTCTAATGACGCTCAGTGTTACATCTCGGTGGAATGAGTCTCTGGCTGAATGTACTCCTGTGCCTAACCAGTACATTATGGAGTGGATGGGAGACAGTGTCCAAGATGTCATGCAACTCGGACAGCATCCTCTTTTCAGACACCACCGTCAGACAGTCCAGTTCCACCCCCACAACATCACTGTCCTTACGAATAAGTTTGTTGATTCTGCTGGTGTCTGCTACCCTCAGCCTGCTGTCCCAGCACACAACAGCAAACATGATAGCACTGGCCACCACAGACTTGTAGAACATCCTCAGCATCGTCCGGCAGATGTTAAAGGACCTCAGTCGCCTCAGGAAATAGAGTCGGCTCCGACCCTTCTTGTAGACAACCTCAGTGTTCCTTGACGAGTTATTTGATTCAGGGAAAAAGTGCGTATTAAGCTGTTAAAATTACCTATGTAAGTGTGAACCTCTTATATATCTTATAACGTATCTGTATAAAATTTCCTACTCGTGCTGTGGATTTTGAAACGGTAAAGTGACGGACAAAGCCGATGTAGAATCCACCTGAGGAACAGTGAGATGCTGAAACACTGTTTCCTTCAGTTCGCTGTAGCAATACAATGCGCTGATAAGGCTGCCATCCACTGCCCTGTGGGTTTTGAAAGGGTAAAGTGACGGACAAAGCCGATGTAGAATCCACCTGAGGAACAGTGAGATGCTGAAACACTGTTCCCTTCAGTTCGCTGTAGCAATACAATGCGCTGATAAGGCTGCCATTCACTGCCCTGTGGGTTTTGAAACGGTAAAGTGACGGACAAAGCCGATGTAGAATCCACCTGAGGAACAGTGAGATGCTGAAACACTGTTTCCTTCAGTTCGCTGTAGCAATACAATGCGCTGATAAGGCTGCCATCCACTGCCCTGTGGGTTTTGAAAGGGTAAAGTGACGGACAAAGCCGATGTAGAATCCACCTGAGGAACAGTGAGATGCTGAAACACTGTTTCCTTCAGTTCGCTGTAGCAATACAATGCGCTGATAAGGCTGCCATCCACTGCCCTGTGGGTTTTGAAACGGTAAAGTGACGGACAAAGCCGATGTAGAATCCACCTGAGGAACAGTGAGATGCTGAAACACTGTTCCCTTCAGTTCGCTGTAGCAATACAATGCGCTGATAAGGCTGCCATCCACTGCCCTGTGGGTTTTGAAACGGTAAAGTGACGGACAAAGCCGATGTAGAATCCACCTGAGGAACAGTGAGATGCTGAAACACTGTTCCCTTCAGTTCGCTGTAGCAATACAATGCGCTGATAAGGCTGCCATCCACTGCCCTGTGGGTTTTGAAACGGTAAAGTGACGGACAAAGCCGATGTAGAATCCACCTGAGGAACAGTGAGATGCTGAAACACTGTTCCCTTCAGTTCGCTGTAGCAATACAATGCGCTGATAAGGCTGCCATCCACTGCCCTGTGGGTTTTGAAACGGTAAAGTGACGGACAAAGCCGATGTAGAATCCACCTGAGGAACAGTGAGCTGCTGAAACACTGTTCCCTTCAGTTCGCTGTAGCAATACAATGCGCTGATAAGGCTGCCATCCACTGCCCTGTGGGTTTTGAGCACAACCAACAATCCGTTTCTCCCTGGTGTGAATACCGGCATAACTTAACAAAATACTTTCTGCCATCTATAGATTCCATTCCTATTCCTCTCATGGTTGAACATAAAAATGCCTGTGTTATTGGCATTACCTTCGCAGTACCCTGCTGGAATAAATGCAGGACCGACAAGTAGGACCACAGCATCACATAAAGCCATATTGAAAACGATTATTAGCACACACACACACACACACACACACACACACACACACACACACACACACACACACACACACGCACGCACGCACACACACGCACACACACACACGCACACACGCACGCACACACACACGCACACACACACACGCACACGCGCACACAACACACACTCGCAAAATATATACACACACAAACATACTCTCTCTCCCTCACACACACACATACACACACACACACACACACACACACACACACACACACACACACATACACACACACACGCACACACAAAAGACAGGCATACATAACACACACACGCATACTCTCGCTCCCTCACACACGCGCGCGCGCGCACACACACACACGAACACGCACAAATACACACATACTCTCACTCCCTCTGTCTCTCTCTCTCTCTCTCTCTCTCACTCACACACACACACACACACACACACACACACACACACACACACACACACACACACACACACACACACACACACACACACACACACACACACACACACACACAAATGAACGTCAGCACATGTATTACATTCTTTGTCGATCTCCCAGTTCATGGCTTTCTCTTCCCAATCGGAGTGCGTTGAACACGATGTTTCACGGTAGAGTCAACATCTCGATTAAAGGATTGAACAAACAAAAGCGACATTGAAACAACTGCAAGGCCATGTTGTAGAAACAAGGATTATTCACAGCAGAATGAAGAAGAAGAACAATAAATTAGGAGAACAGATTAATAGGACAGTCTACCAGAGAGAGGAAAGGATTGAGCATGCAGTAGGCCACAAGGTGAAAATGAAGAGAGGGTTAAAGTGCAGTTGACATAAAATGCAGAATTAGTGAGAGAAAGCGACAGCAGTACAGAGACAATGGACAAACGGGATAATGTAAGAGTGTTGGTTTTATTCTCCACATGCCTGTCGCCGGTATACAGTGGAGGGGGTGCTCATTCTGGGCCCACCAGTCTCCGGTGCAAAGTGACAGTGTGGGGATCATTTTATAGATATCAGTCGCTGGTACAGATTGAGAATGTGCGGTTCTTTAGTTCTCACTCTCTGGTTTATTGTGAGAGTATACATATCATATTGTACATACCACTCTCTGTTACAGTGTCAGAGTGTGTGTTTCATTCTGTATCTGTCAGTCTCTGTTACAGTGGGATAGTGTGGGTTTCATTCTGTATCTGTCAATCTCTGTTACAGTGTGAGAGTGTGGGTTTCATTCTGTATCTGTCAGTCTCTGCTACAGTGTGAGTGTGTGGGTTTCATTCTGTATCTGTCAGTCTCTGTTACAGTGTGAGAGTGTGGGTTTCATTCTGTATCTGTCAGTCTCTGCTACAGTGTGAGAGTGTGGGTTTCATTCTGGATCTGTCAGTCTCTGTTACAGTGTGAGAGTGTATAAGTGAGAGTGAGATTATATAAGTGCGTAAGTAAATTCATGAACTGATAGAAACAGAACCCATAGATGCGGAATGTTTCATGTTCCAGCAGCATGTATACAAATAAGTTTCCCTCAACTATTCAAAATTGCTACCTTCACCGAGTATCTCTGCTCTCTTGTTTGCCAGTTATTTTGCACAATTCTTGTGCGCAACTGTGTTAGTTTATTCGAGTGATGTCCCACTCGTAAATAATACAATATTAATTTTGATTGTTTTATGTGAGCTTCAGACTCGTCTGCATCATGCCTTCCATGTTTTATTGACAAAATAGTTACGGCCTTGTCCTGTGTATTAGTGAGGAAGTTTGTAAGTAGGGTGTGAGGGAAGGTCAGGTTCCTCATTTGGAATAATCCAATGAGGTAGGGGGTTATATGGGAGGCAGGGCTTGAGGGTCAGCACAACATTGTGGGCCGAAGGGCCTGTACTGTGCTGAACTGTTCTATGTTCAATGTTCTAAATTGTTTCATGCAGAAATAACACCAGATCCTACTAGGTGCCACCAGATATAAAGCATACCAGCTGTGTACACAGACACTCTGTCCAGTTCTCCATCAGCCCTGGGCGACATCAGTGTTTAGCTCATTTTCATCAGCTTCCCTAGTATAATATTTACTTTCGATACTTTGAATTCCAGAGCTGTCTACATTTATTTCTATCTTTCAAACTATCTTCTCCATATCTGTAGTATCTGTGTGTATGTGTATTTGTCTTTGTGTGTTTATTTGTTTGTTCGTGTGTCCATGTGTGTGTGTGAGAGTGCATATGTATATGCGGTTGTGGGTACTGAAATACCTGTTATACAGGGCATCGTATAAAGTACATGAATACAAATTCGTATTCATGCTGTGGATGCTAAAACGGTAAGGTGACGGTCAAAGCCGCTGTTGAATCCACCTGACCAACAGTAAGATGTAGAAATATTATGGTGTTCAGTTAGCTGTAGGAGTATAATGCTCTGGTAAGGCTATCATTCACTGCCCTGTGGGTTACGAGCGCAACCACCAACACGTTTGACTCTGGTGTAAATACCGGCATAATAGTTTCTGTCATTTATAGATTCAACTCCGTAAACAGATGTCATCATCTCCTGCTTTAACATAATATACCAGTGTATTTGGGATTATCTGCGCTGTGCCCTGGTAGAAATAAATACAGGATCGCCAAATAAGGTCACACATGAAGTACATTCAATTTAGAAACCATAATAAACACTGACATACACATAGACACACATAGACTTTCTCTATCTCTCTCGCTCACATACACTTCCTCCATCTGTCTCTCTATCTCGTTGACTCTCTATCCCTCCCCCCTCTCACTCCTTCTCTCCATCTCTTACTGCGAATGTATTTAATTCTTCACTGATGTCCCTGTTCATGTCTTTCTCTTCCTTCACTGAACACGTTAAGCAAGATATTTTACGGCAGAGTCTGCAGATAGATTAAGGGTCAGAAAAAAAGAGAAACGGCTTATTACAGAAAGCGATATTCAAAGGAGCATGAAAGAAAAATGAACAGTAAATAGAGAACAGAGGGTAGTAGCTCTGTCTGCAGGAGAGCAGAGGGTTCAGGATGCAGTAGGTTTCAAACCGAAAATGATGTGGAGGTTGAATTGCAATTCAAATAAAATACAGAGGAGAGACAGAGAACGACAGCAGTGCAGAGACATTGGAAACAAGGTTGAATTTCCCCATGGGGATGAATAAAGTATCTATCTATCTAACAAACAGGAGAGATTCCATCGCATAATATGTGATCGCATAACATCAATAATATGTTCTATTGTCTAACTACTTGTGGCCGCTATGGTGTAAAGAGGGGTGGTTCATTCTGTACCCACCAATCTCCGGTGCGATGTGAGAGTGGGGAGCGAGTTCATTTTGTAGAAATCAGTCCCTGGTACAGGCTGAGAGTGTGGGCTTCTGTAGGTGTCACTCTCGGGTTCACTGTGAGAGTGTGGGTTTCATTCTGTTGCTGTCAGTCTCTGTTACAGTGTGAGATTGTGGGTTTCATTTTGTGTCTGCCAGTCTCTGTTACGGCGTGAGAGTGCGAGTTTCATTCTTTAGCAGTCAGTCTCTCTTACAGTGTGAGAGTGTGGGTTTTTATTTTGTATCTGTCATTGTCTGCTACAGGGTCAGAGTTTAGGTTTTACCTTGTATCTTTCAGGCTCAGCTACAGTGTGAGAGTGTGGGTTTAATTCTGTATCTTTCAGGCTCTGCTACAGTGTGAGAGAGTGGGTTTCATTCTGTATCTGTCGGTCTCTGTTACAGTGTGAGAGTGTGTGTTTCATTGTGTATCTGTCAGTCTCTGTTACAGTGTGAGAGTGTGGGTTTCATTCTGTATCAGTCAGTCTCTGCTACAGTGTTAGAGTGTGGGTTTTATTCCGTATCTGACAGTCCCTGCTACAGTGTGAGAGTGTGGGTTTCATTCTGTATCTGACAGTCTCCGTTACAGTGTGAGAGTGGGGGTTTCATTCTGTACCTGTCAGTCTCTACTACAGTGTAGGAGTGTGGGTTTCATTCTGTATCTGTCAGTCTGTGTTATAGTTTGAAAGAGTGATTTTCATTCTGTATCTGTCAGTCTCTGCTACAGTGTGAGTGTGTGGGTTTCATTCTGTATCTGTCAGTCTCTGTTACAGTGTGAGAGTGTGGGTTTCATTCTGTATCTGTCAGTCTCTGGTACAGTGTGAGAGTGTAGGTTTCATTCTGTATCTGACAGTCTCTGCTACAGTGTGAGTGTGTGGCTTTCATTCTGTATCTGTCAGTCTGTGTTACAGTGTGAGAGTGTGGGGTTCATTCTGTATCTGTCAGTCTCTGATACAGTGTGAGAGTGTGGGTTTCATTCTGTATCTGACAGTCTCTGCTACAGTGTGAGAGTGTGGGTTTCATTCTGTATCTGACAGTCTCTGCTACAGTGTGAGAGTGTGGGTTTCATTCTGTATCTGTCAGTCTCTGGTACAGTGTGAGAGTGTGGGTTTCATTCTGTATCTGACATTCTCTGCTACAGTGTGAGAGTGTGGGTTTCATTCTGTATCTGACAGTCTCTGCTGCAGTGTGAGAGTGTGGGTTTCATTCTGTATCTGTCAGTCTCTGCTACAGTGTGAGAGTGTGGGTTTCATTCTGTATCTGTCAGTCTCTACTACAGTGTGAGAGTGTGGGTTTCATTCTGTATCTGTCAGTCTCTACTACAGTGTGAGAGTGTGGGTTTCATTCTGTATCTGTCAGTCTCTGGTACAGTGTGAGAGTGTGGGTTTCATTCTGTATCTGACATTCTCTGCTACAGTGTGAGAGTGTGGGTTTCATTCTGTATCTGACAGTCTCTGCTACAGTGTGAGAGTGTGGGTTTCATTCTGTATCTGTCAGTCTCTGCTACAGTGTGAGAGTGTGGGTTTCATTCTGTATCTGTCAGTCTCTACTACAGTGTGAGAGTGTGGGTTTCATTCTGTATCTGTCAGTCTCTACTACAGTGTGAGAGTGTGGGTTTCATTCTGTATCTGTCAGTCTCTACTACAGTGTGAGAGTGTGGGTTTCATTCTGTATCTGTCAGTCTCTACTACAGTGTGAGAGTGTGGGTTTCATTCTGTATCTGTCAGTCTCTACTACAGTGTGAGAGTGTGGGTTTCATTCTGTATCTATCTGTCTCTGTTACAGTGTGAGAGTGTATAAGTGACAGTGAGATTATATAAGTGCGTAAGTAAATTCATGAACTGATAGAAAAAGAACCCATAGATGCGGAATGTTTCATGTTCCAGCAGCATGTATACAAATAAGTTTCCCTCAACTATTCAAAATTGCTACCTTCACCGAGTATCTCTGCTTTCTTGTTTGCCAGTTCTTTTGCACAATTCTTGTGCGCAACTGTGTTAGTTTATTCGAGTGATGTCCCACTCGTAAATTATACAATATTAATTTTGATTGTTTTATGTGAGCTTCAGACTCGTCAGCATCATGCCTTCCATGTATTATTGACAAAATAGTTACGGTCTTGTCTTGTGTATTAGTGAGGAAGTTTGTGAGTAGGGTGTGAGGGAAGGTCAGGTTCCACATTTGGAATAATCCAATGAGGTAGTGGGTTATATGGGAGGCAGGGCTTGAGGGTCGGCACAACATTGTGGGCCGAAGGGCCTGTACTGTGCTGTACTGTTCTATGTTCTATGTTCAATGTTCTAAATTGTTGCATGCAGAAATAACACCAGATCCTACTGGGTGCCACCAGATAGAAAACATACCAGCTGTGTACACAGACACTCTGTCCAGTTCTCCATCAGCCCTGGGCGACATCAGTGTTTACCTCATTTTCATCAGCTTCCCTAGTATAATATTTACTTCCGATACTTTGAATTCCAGAGCTGTCTACATTTCCTTCTATCTTTTAAACTATCTTCTCCATATCTGTAGTATCTGTGTGTACGTGTATTTGTCTTTGTGTGTTTATTTGTTTGTTCGTGTGTCCATGTGTGTGTGTGAGAGTGCATATGTATATGCGGTTGTGTGTACTGAAATACCTGTTATACAGTGTATCTAATAAAGTACATGAATACAAATTCCTATTCGTGCTGTGGATGTTGAAATGGTAAGGTGACGGTCAAAGCCGCTGTTGAATCCACCTGACCAACAGTAAGATGTAGAAATATTATGGTGTTCAGTTAGCTGTAGGAGTATAATGCTCTGGTAAGGCTGCCATTCACTGTTCTGTGGGTTACGAGGACAACCACCAACACGTTTGACTCTTGTGTAAATACCGGCATAATAGTTTCTGTCATTTATAGATTCAACTCCGTAAACAGATGTCATCATCTCCTGCTTTAACATAATATGTATTTGGGATTATCCCAGTGTATTTGGGATTATCTGCGCTGTGCCCTGGTAGAAATAAATACAGGATCGCCAAATAAGGTCACACATGAAGTACATTCAATTTAGAAACCATAATAAACACTGACATACACAAAGACACACATAGACTTTCTCTATCTCTCTCGCTCACATACACTTCCTCCATCTGTCTCTCTATCTCGTTGACTCTCTATCCCTCCCCCCCTCTCACTCTTTCTCTCCATCTCTTACTGCGAATGTATTTAATTCTTCACTGATGTCCCTGTTCATGTCTTTCTCTTCCTTCACTGAACACGTTAAGCAAGATATTTTACGGCAGATTCTGCAGATAGATTAAGGGTCAGAAAAAAAGAGAAACGACTTGTTGCAGAAAGCGATATTCAAAGGAGCATAAAAGAAAAATGAACAGTAAATAGAGAACAGAGGGTAGTAGCTCAGTCTGCAGGAGAGCAGAGGGTTCAGGATGCAGTAGGTTTCAAAACGAAAATGATGTGAAGGTTGAATTGCAATTCACATAAAATACAGAGGAGAGACAGAACGACAGCAGTGCAGAGACATTGGAAAAAAGGTTGAATTTCCCCATGGGGATGAATAAAGTATCTATCTATCCATCTATCTATCTATCTATCTATCTATCTATCTATCTATCTATCTATCTATCTATCTATCTATCTATCTATCTATCTATCTATCTATCTAACAAACAGGAGAGATTCCATCACATAATATGTGTGTTCTATTGTCTACCTACTTGTCGCCGCTATGGTGTAAAGAGGGGTGGTTCATTCTGTACCCACCAATCTCCGGTGCGATGTGAGTGTGGGGAGCGAGTTCATTTTGTAGAAATCAGTCCCTGGTACAGGCTGAGAGTGTGGGCTTCTGTAGGTGTCACTGTCGGGTTCACTGTGAGAGTGTGGGTTTTATGCTGTTGCTGTCAGTCTCTGTTACAGTGTGAGATTGTGGGTTTCATTTTGTGTCTGCCAGTCTCTGTTACGGCGTCAGAGTGCGAGTTTCATTCTTTAGCTGTCAGTCTCTCTTACAGTGTGAGAGTGTGGGTTTTTATTTTGTATCTGTCATTCTCTGCTACAGGATCAGAGTTTAGGTATCACCTTGTATCTTTCAGGCTCTGCTACAGTGTGAGAGTGTGGGTTTCATTCTGTATCTGTCGGTCTCTGTTACAGTATGAGAGTGTGTGTTTCATTGTGTATCTGTCAGTCTCTGTTACAGTGTGATAGTGTGGGTTTCATTCTGTATCTGTCAGTCTCTGTTGCAGTGTGAGCGTGTGGGTTTCATTCTGTATCTGTCAGTCTCTGTTACAGTGTGAGAGTGTGAGTTTCATTCTGTATCTGTCAGTCTATGTTACAGTGGGAGAGTGTTGGTTTCATTCTGTATCTGTCAGTCTCTGCTACAGTGTGAGAGTGTGGGTTTCATTCTGTATCTGTCAGTCTCTGTTACAGTGTGAGAGTGTGAGTTTCATTCTGTATCTGTCAGTCTCTGTTACAGTGTGAGAGTGTTGGTTTCATTCTGTATCTGTCAGTCTCTGCTACAGTGTGAGAGTGTGGGTTTCATTCTGTATCATTCGGTCTATGTTACAGTGTGATAGTGTTGGTTTTTATTTTATATCTGTCAGTCTCTGCTACAGTGTGAGAGTGTGGGTTTCATTCTGTATCTGTCAGTCTCTGTTACAGTGTGAGAGTGTGGGTTTCATTCTGTATCTGTCAGTCTCTGCTACGGTGTGAGAGTGTGGGTTTTAATTTTCTATCTGTCAGTTACTGTTACAGTGTGAAAGTGTGGGTTTCATTCTGTATGTCAGTCTCAGCTACATTATCAGAGTGAGGGTTTCACTCTGTATCTTTCAGTCTCTGCTAGAGTGTGAGAGTGTGAGTTTCATTCTGTATCTGTCATTCTCTGCTACATCGTGAAGGTGTGGGTTTCGTTCTGCATCTGTCAGTCTCTGTTACAGTGTGAGAGTGTGGGTTTCATTCTGTATCTGTCAGTCTCTGTTACAGTGTGAGAGTGCGGGTTTCATTCTGTATCTGTCAGTCTCTGTTACAGTGTGAGAGTGTGGGTTTCATTCTGTATCTGTCAGTCTCTGTCACAGTGTGAGAGTGCGGGTTTCATTCTGTATCTGACAGTCTCTGTAACAGTGTGAGCGTGTGGGTTTCATTCTGTATCTGTCAGACTCTGCTACAGGGTGAGAGTGGGGGTTTCATTCTGTATCATTCAGTCGCTGCTACATTGTGAGAGTGGGGGTTTCATTCTGTATCTGACAGTCTCTGCTACAGAGTGAGAGTGTGGGTTTCATTCTGTATCTGTCAGTCTCTGTTACAGTGTGAGAGTGTGGGTTTCATTCTGTATCTGACAGTCTCTGCTGCAGTGTGAGAGTGTGGGTTTCATTCTGTATCTGACAGTCTCTGCTACATCGTGAAAGTGTGGGTTTCATTCTGCATCTGCCTGTCTCTGCTCGGTCGTTAATTGTTATCAACTGAGTTCTGTACCCGTAAGCCACTGATTTATTGGGAGTGGGTCTATTATTTCTCTTACTTTCGCGGTTCCTCAAATCTAGTAACTACCCTTATACCGGTTGCTGTCTTGATTAAGCTATTTTTAGAACAAGTCTCTCCTACAGTTGTTTCATGTTATAATTGTGAGATAGAGAGATCACTGATGAATAGTGGCGGTTTTATTGAGCAGTGCTTTCCGGATTATAGAGTCACAGGGCAAGCAGACGATTCGGCCCGGCATCAATCGGCAAGCTGTTTCTTACTCAATGAGATACAGCTGATCGAACAGCACCTGATCTGTAATTTTCTATGGATGGCAGCGGAACTACTTCAATGTTGAATGAAATAAACACTTTAGATAAGTGCATTAATTTAATTATATAAGTGCGTAAGTAAATTCATGAACTGATAGAAATAGAAGCCATAGATGCAGAATATTTCATGTTCCAGCAGCATGTATACAAATAGGTTTCCCTCAACTATTCAAAATTGCTACCTTCACCGAGTATCTCTGCTCTCTTGTTTGCCAGTTCTTTTGCACAATTCTTGTGCGCAACTGCATTAGATTATTCGAGTGATGTCCCACTCGTAAATAATGCAATATTAATTTTGATTCTCTTGTGTGAGCTTCAGACTGGTCTGTATCATGCCTTCTATGTTTTATTGACAAAATAGTTACGGCCTTGCCCTGTGTAGTAGTGAGGAATTTTGTGCGTAGGGTATGAGGGAAGGTCAGGTTCCACATTTGGAATAATCCAATGAGGTAGGGGCTTATATGGGAGGCAGGGTTTGAGGGTCGGCACAACATTGTGGGCCGAAGGGCCTGTACTGTGCTGTACTGTTCTATGTTCTATGTTCAATGTTCTAACTTGCAGAAAGAACACCAGATCCTACTCGGTGCCACCAGATATAAAACATACCCGCTGTGTCCACAGACACTCTGTCCAGTTCTCCATCAGCCCTGGGCGACATCAATGTTTACCTCATTTTGATCAGCTTCCCTAGTATAATATTTACTTTCGATACCTTGAATTCCAGAGCTGTCTACCGTTCCTTCTATCTTTTAAACCATCTTCTCCATATCTGTAGTATCTGTGTATATGTGTATTTGTCTTTGTGTGTTTATTTGTTTGTTCGTGTGTCCATGTGTGTGTGAGAGTGTATATATGTATATGCGGTTGTGTGTACTGAAATACCTGTTATACAGTGTATCTAATAAAGTACATGAATACAAATTCCTATTCGTGCTGTGGATGTTGAAATGGTAAGGTGACGGTCAAAGCCGCTGTTGAATCCACCTGACCAACAGTAAGATGTTGAAATATTGTGGTGTTCAGTTAGCTGTAGGAGTATAATGCTCTGGTAAGGCTGTCATTCACTGCCCTGTGGGTTACGAGCGCAACCACCAACACGTTTGACTCTGGTGTAAATACCGGCATAATAGTTTCTGTCATTTATAGATTCAACTCCGTAAACAGATGTCATCATCTCCTGCTTTAACATAATATACCAGTGTATTTGGGATTATCTGCGCTGTGCCCTGGTAGAAATAAATACAGGATCGCCAAATAAGGTCACACATGAAGTAAATTCAATTTAGAAACCATAATAAACACACACACACACACACACACACACACACACACTCACACACACATAGACTTTCTCTAACTCTCTCGCTCACATACACTTCCTCCATCTGTCTCTCTATCTCGTTGAATCTCTATCCCTCCCCTCTCTCAGTCCTCTCCATCTCTTACTGTGAATGTATTAAATTCTTCACTGATGTCCCTGTTCATATCTTTATCTTTCGTCACTGAACACGTTAAGCAACATATTTTACGGCAGAGTCTGCAGATAGATTAAGGGACACAACAAAAGAGAAACGACTTGTTGCAGAAAGCGATATTCAAAAGAGCATGAAAGAAAAATGAACAGTAAATAGAGAACAGAGGGTAGTAGCTCAGTCTACCGGAGAGCAGAGTGTTCAGGATACAGTACGTTTCAAGCCGAAAATGAAGTGAAGATTGAATTGCAATTCACATAAAATACAGAGGAGAGACAGAGAACGACAGCAGTGCAGAGACAATCAACAAACAGGAGAGATTCCATCGCATAATATGTGTGTTCTATTGTCTACCTACTTGTCGCCGCTATGGTGTAAAGAGGGATGGTTCATTGTGTACCCACCAGTCACCGGTGCAATGTGAGAGTGGGGAGCGGGTTCATTTTGTAGAAATCAGTCCCTGGTACAGACTGAGAGTGTGGGCTTCTGTAGGTGTCACTCTCGGGTTCAGTGAGAGCGAGTGGGTTTCATTCTGTATCTGTCAGTCTCTGCTACAATGTGAGAGTGTGGGTTTCATTCTGTATCTGTCAGTCTCTGCTACAGTGTGAGAGTGTGGGTTTCATTCTTTATCAGTCAGTCTCCGCTACAGTGTGAGAGTGTGGGTTTCATTCTGTATCTGTCAGTCTCTGTTACAGTGTGATTGTGTGGGTTTCATTCTGTATCTGCCTGTCTCTGCTACAGTGTGAGAGTGTGGGTTTCATTCTGTATCTGACAGTCTCTGCTACAGTGTGTGAATGTGGGTTTCATTCTGTATCTGTCAGTCTCCGCTACAGTGTGAGAGTGTGGGTTTCATTCTGTATCTGTCAGTCTCCGCTACAGTGTGAGAGTGTGGGTTTCATTCTGTATCTGTCAGTCTCCGCTACAGTGTGAGAGTGTGGGTTTCATTCTTTATCAGTCAGTCTCCGCTACAGTGTGAGAGTGTGGGTTTCATTCTGTATCTGTCAGTCTCTGTTACAGTGTGATTGTGTGGGTTTCATTCTGTATCTGCCAGTCTCTGCTACAGTGTGAGAGTGTGGGTTTCATTCTGTATCTGTCAGTCTCCGCTACAGTGTGAGTGTGTGGGTTTCATTCTGTACCTGTCAGTCTCTGTTCGAGTATTTCTTGTGTCGGCTCAGTCCTACACCTGTGAGACTCTGACTCAGTGTGAGCGGGTCTATTTATCCTCCTTCTTTCTCGCTATTTCTCAAATTCAGAATATACTCTTAAAATAGATTCTGTATTCACAGAGCTATTTTTAGAACAAGAGTCTCCTGCATTTGGTTTATGTTAAAATTGTGAGAGAGACAGTGCACTGATGAATGATCACGGCTGTATGGAGCATGACATCCTGTGTAATAGAGTCATACGGCAAACAGACCATTCGGCCCGGCATCATTCTGCTTGCATCTCTTGATAACACATAGAACCAATTGAACAGCAGCCGATCCGTAAAATTTCTGTGGTTTGAGAAAACAATCCCTGAAATGTTGAATGAATATATGGAAAACAAATATTTTAATTAATTTAATCAAACAAGTGCATAACTAACTTAATAAACTGATCGAAATAAAACCCATAGAGGCATCGAGCTTTTTGTTTGATCAGGATTTATGAGGGGTGATTCATAAGTTCGTGGCTAAGATAGAAGGAGTGAACTTTAGAAAACCAAACACGTTTATTTTTCAACATAGTTCCCTCCTACATTGACACACTTAGTCCAGCGGTCGTGAAGTGTATGGATTCCTTCTTTGTAGAAGTCGCCGTCCTGGACCTCCAGAAGTGGTCCACAGCAGGGGTGATTGATAAGTTCGAAGGAGATGAATTATACAGTTCTCGTTACATGCACGTGGATTTCAGCTCTTTGAGTGATTATGCAGAAAGTTTGAAGTTAATAACTCATCATAACTCATTGAAAAATAAATGCACCAGGTTTCTAAAGTTGACACATTCTACATCAGGCCACGAATTTATCAATCACCCCCGCTATAGACATTTCTCTCACAGTTCTAAATTGCTCCTTCGCCGTGTATTCGCAACTCTTATGTTTGCCGATTCTCTCACATATTCCTCAATGTGCACCATACCATGAATTATCCAGTTATTTCCCACTCATAAATAAAATAATATTCATTTCGATTTTCTTATGACAACTTCAGACTGCTCTGCAATATGCCATGCATTTTTCATTGATAAAATTGTGACAGCCTTGTTCCGTGCAGCACTGAGAGTGTTTGTGAGTGGGGATGCGAGGGGAGATCAAGTTTCACATTTGGAATCATCCAAAGCTGCTCACTGCAGCACGCGATTGATAGAAGAATCCTGAGAATTTGGCGTCACTGATTACGTCACTGCACAGCCGGGAATATTTCCACCGTCAGGGACATGATGCGCGGAAGAGTTACTCCTGTGTTGCAGGATACAGTGTCCTATATTACACCCATCAGTGCAGAAGAACGAGATGAATGGGGGTGAATGGACAGAAGATGGTGAACAGACTGATATCACAATGTGAACACATCACCTGGACATGTTGGGATCATGAAACAGTAGAGAACAGGAACAAGCCCTGTGACTCACTATTCCTGCGCTGAACAAGATACCGAATGAGATTAAACTCTGTTGACTGTACATGACCCATCTCCATTCAATCACTGCATGCTCATGTGCTACGCCAACAACGTAATAAACAACAATAAACAACAATGTATTACCGACTGCCACACTTGACAGATTTTCCAGGCACCCACCATTATCTGTGAAACAAACAAACCTGCCCCGCACATCTCCTCTAAGCTACTCTCCTCTCGTGTTAAATACAGACCATCGCCCAGTTGATATTTCCACCTTGGTGTGGAAGAACTTAAGACTCTTTGGATATGCAGGGGTTAACCTATTCGCTTATGAATGCTCTTAAAATTTAGCTGAGCTCTGAGTTGCAAGTCTTAGAATCCAGTCCTTGCTAAAGGACTTGCTAAAGTCCTTGCCCCACCATATTGACGTCATGCTCTTGGTTGTTGAAAATTAGTCCGAAGTTCAAAGTCACGTTGTTTGTTACAATCTACTACGAAGTTCACAGTCAAGCAATGTTATTCGTAAGTGTTGTTAGTCACCTACGCTGTGTCTATATAATGAGCTGGGTCTGCCAGAGAAGCAGAGCCCCTAAGCACCGCTTTTAGGTGGAAGGTGGCTCTCCATCATATCATGCAATAAAGAACTTTAGTCTGAAACAATTCTCTGAGTCGGCCGGATTTATTCTATTTGCTGCTCCTGAGATTTTTCCGCAACATTTGGCCACAACAATTCACCTTCCAGGCCTCTCATAACTCTACCAGGTTCTGCCAGATCTCCCCCAGCCTCAACCTCTATGTCCAGGAAGGGGAGGTCGAGGGACCAGCCAACAGTCCTCTCGTTGACGGACCGGAAGTGGAAGGAGTGAGCAGTTTCAATTTCATTGGTGTTAGCCTCTTTGAGGATCCATCCCGGCCCAATATATTGATGCAATCTCAAAGAGAGCACGACTGCGGCGATAGTACATTCAGAGTTTGAGAGGAATGGGTTTGTCATGGAGGACTCTCGCACATTTCGACAAACAAGCACCCAAGACACCTTCAAAAGGCGATGCCTCAAAATGCTGTATCCATCAGTAAGGAGTTCACCCCACTCCCCTCGCTCGCCCAGAGGGCACAGGGACCCGACCACACACACTCAGGAGCAGCTTCCTCCATCCACAATCAGATTTGAGAATGGAGATCGATTCGGTGACGAAATCTTCCTCTGTATTTTTCTCTTTCGTTCTGCATGGTATATTTAATTTATTTCTGTACATACTGTAGTTATTGTAATTTACAGCTGTGTTATTCTGTAATGCAATGCTCGGTTACCGCATGACGACAAAAGCACGTGACACGCATACGGGTCCTGTCTGACTGCAGCTGTGACAGACAGAATGACCTAAATGACGGGACATTTGATGACGACGTCACTTTCTTGAGGAGGCGCCTCCTGTAGATACTGCTCACTCCGAGAAGCGATGTGCTTGTGATGAGTTGGTCAGCTTCACTACTTCGTTAAGAGAGTGGGGAGTGAGGGACATCGGGCACTTCGAAGCCCAGAGGCAGAAGCAGGAAGATGTTGGAGCAGGGCTGGGCACAGCTGGACTGTGGCTCCCAATTCTGGTTCCGGCAATTTAGGATGGATGTGGACCTCTCCGTCATGTAGCCGAGAATATTCCTGGGAATAGTTCCACCGGTAAGGGACCTCAGACCCAGATAAGACCGGAAAAGCTGTTATTACTCGTCCTGCAGCAGAGAAGCCGAAAAAGTGTACAAAGGCTGTGGTAAATCTAGTCAAGAAGAAAGGAAGAGCTTACGAAAGGTTCAAAAAGCTACGTAATGATAGAGAGCTGGAAGATTATAACGTTAGCATGAAGGAGCTCAAGACAGAAATTAGGAGAGCCGGAAGGGGCCATGAGAAGGCCTTGGTGGACAGGATTAAGGAAAACCCCAAGGCATTCTACAAGTATGTGAAGAGAAAGAGGATAAGAAATGAGAGAATAGAACCAATCAAGTGTGACAGTGTAAAAAAGTGTATGGAACCGGGGGAGATAGCGGAGGTACTTAATGAGTACGTTGCTTCAGTATTCACTACGGAGAAAGGATCTTGTCGATTGTAGGGACAACTTAGAGCGGACTGAAAAGCCCGAGCATGTAAATATTAAGGACGAAGATGTGCAGGAGCTTTTGGAAAGCATCAAGTTGGATAAGTCACCGGGACTGTTCAAAGTCTACAGCAGCAACGTTCCCGAAATCATCCAACGCTACATCGACGATTGCATAGTTGCTGCTTCCCGCACTCGTGCTGAGCTGGTCCATTTATTCAACTTTGCCTCCGACTTCCACCCTGACCTTAAGATTACCAGGTCCACTTCCGACACCTCCATTCCCTTTCTCCATCTCTGCCTCCATCTCCGGAGACAGTCTATCCACTGGTATATTTAATAAACCTACTGCCTCACAGCAGTCCGGACGGTCCCTCTTTCCACCCTGTCATTTGTAAACAAAGCCACCCCTTCTTTCAGCTCCTCCGTCCCCTCTGTATCTGCTCTCAGGCTGAGGCTTTTCATTCCGGAGCAACTGAGCTGTCCTCCTTCTTCAAAGAAAGGGGCTTCTTCTTCCCCAACATGAACGCTGCCTCACCCGCATCTCTTCCATTTCACACACATCTGCCCTTACACCATCCACCCGCCGCCCCATCATGGATAGTGTTCCTCTTGTCCTCACTTACCGCACCACAATGCACATTCTGCACATAATTACACATAACTTCCACCACCTCCAACGGGATCCCACCACCGAGCACATCTTCCCATCCTCATACAACTCCGACCATTTCTGCTTTCTGCAGGGATGACTCCCTGTGTGACTCCCTTGTCCCTCCCCACTGATCTTCCTCCTGGCACTTATCATTACAACTGGAACAAGCACAACATCTGCCCCTACACCCCCTCCCTCAGCGCCCAAACAGTCCTTCCAGGTGTGGCGACACTTCACCTGCGAGTCTGTTGGGGTCATCTACAGTATCCGGTCGTTGAGAGCTCCTATATATCAGTGAGAAGCAACGTAGATCGGAAGACCCCTCCTCCTCGTCGAGCACCTGCCCCGAAAAGCGGTGGCCTCCCATTTCAATTCTGCTTCCCGTTCCCATTCTGACATGCCCGTCCGCGGCCTCCTCTACTGCCAAGGCGGCGACACACAGGTTCGAGTACTGACTCCTTGTATTCCGTCAGGGTAGCCTCCAATATTATGGCATGAACATTGATTCCTCTAACATCTGGTCACTACCCACACTCACCCCCACAACCTCTTCACCATTCTGTATTCATGTCTCCCTTTCAGAACTTCTCTTCTCACCTGATGATCCCCACCCTCTGGTGCTCTCCCCTAACCACCACCACCCCACAAACTTTCCTTTTTCCATGGACTTCTCTCTGTTCGATTCTGATTCCCCCTTCTCCAGACCTTTATACCTGTCACCAATCAACCTCCCAGCTCTTTATTTCACCCCTCCCTCCCTCCACGCACCTCCACGGAGCCGACAAAAAGGCAGACATAGCTGGGCCACCTTGCGAGTGGTCATGGGTACACCTTTTGTTGTAAGGGAGTGGGAGGATCTAAAGGAGAAATTATTGAGAGTGAGGACAAGCTCCGCTAGACGGAGGAGAGTGATGGTGGAATGGAAGTCGTTGGTCTGGTGTCCAAATAGAAATGAGGAGCTTTGGGAACTTCCTTGTGAGGGATGGGGGTGTATAGTGACTGGGCATCGATGGTATATATAATATGATATGGGTCAGGGAACCAGACAACATTGAGATGATCCAAAGCGTGTGAGCTGTCATGGATGTGTATAGGAAGGGAATGAACTACGGGGGTGAAACTGAGTCAGTGTATACAGATATGAGTTCAGTGGGGCAGAACTATCTGTAACAATGGGTCTACCTGAACAGGCAGGATTGTGGGTCTTGAGTACGAGTTAGAAACTGGAGACGCCGGGTGCGGGAACTATCTATAACAATGGGTCTACCTGAACAGGTAGGATTGTGGGTCTTGAGTACGAGTTAGAAACTGGAGACGCCGGGTGCGGGAACTATCTGTAACAATGGGTCTACCTGAACAGGCAGGATTGTGGGTCTTGAGTACGAGTTAGAAACTGGAGACGCCGGGTGCGGGAGCTATCTGTAACAATGGGTCTACCTGAACAGGTAGGATTGTGGGTCTTGAGTACGAGTTAGAAACTGGAGACGTCGGGTGCGGGAACTATCTATAACAATGGGTCTACCTGAACAGGCAGGATTGTGGGTCTTGAGTACGAGTTAGAAACTGGAGACGCCGGGTGCGGGAACTATCTATAACAATGGGTCTACCTGAACAGGTAGGATTGTGGGTCTTGAGTACGAGTTAGAAACTGGAGACGCCGGGTGCGGGAACTATGAAGGCGTTGCAGTGCAAGTTGATACCCAGAGCTAATAAGATCAGTGCTGGTGTGGTGGACAATGGCCTGGTGCTCCGCGGTGGGGACCTGTTGGAGGAGTAATCTGGACAAGATGCCTGAGAGCTGACGCTGGGCTTCCATAAGGTAGATCTGTCTGAACGAAAATTAATATGTCTGAATTTTTAAGCAATTATCAAGATCTGATCGCGCCTAATATTAGAAGTGAATTCCTGATTTCACTACACCTCAAGTTATAAACATACTAGCGATAACTGAACTGAAATTACAGCTAATCTGACCTTTCTGCAACTTTGTTTTTGGAGAGGGCAACGTGAAGCAAAGTGGCACGGCATATTGAGAAATTTCCAGATAAGTTTCCTATTCAGGAAATTGCTAACGACTGGTTACTAGTTCAATGTTTCTGAAGTGAGATAGCAACTCTGTATTATACAGTATGTTTCCAGAAATGCCGAATTAAACCAAGGGGCAATTTTACCGTTGTGGCTCGATCCATAATATGCTGCTCTACTGATTGGGATGTGTGTGTAAAGTGATTTGGAATGGCATTAAATTGTCCGTTTAAGTGGGCACTGTTCACTGTCAGCGCGTCACTTTAATTTTGAGTTACTACTGGGTAGATAGCCTTAAGAAAAGTTAACTGAATTGAATTGAATATATTTGAAAGGCTGAACTGCTGGGAACAACAACGTTTTCAGGAAGTTCAATTTATTCATGTGCTTGTAGAGCAGGTGTGGATTTATATTCGGAATGCGAAAAATATTTGACCCTTTCAACTGAACGGTATAGACAGCTAAAATGTTTCAAAACTAAGGTAGCGGGGGAGAGCAGAAGAGCTTTCACCTGCTCTCTGAATCTGGTCTGGGTCACTCCGTAGATAAATGTATTCGTGCAGCTGCTGAAATTCTGAATCACAGAACCCCAAAACTGTGCCTGAAAAAGCCGAATGGACATTTCCAGGTCTGTGTAGAGGCATCGCATGAGAATGAAGACCAGAGTGGTCGTCGCCCAACAGAGAAGGAAACTCGCCGACAGGCTGAAGAGCAGAATGATGGATTGTCTCCGACTCTCCATCTCCGGATCTCGCTGTTTCCCGCAACTTCCCCGTCCCTTCAGCCCCCTGCGGACTCTGCTCGCCGCCAGTATCTGTCTGACGGTCAGAGCATTGAGGGTCAAGATGAGGAAGAAAGGAAGTAGCGGATTCAACAGACGGTCCGCCCAATAAAACCACTCAAACGATTCTGTGAAACTAAGTGCGGGCCTATTGGTACAGACCCAGTCACCATTTTCCAACAACGCTTCTCCATCCATATACAGGAAATAAAATGCGATGTTTTTTGAACAGAAACCGACAGATACTGCGCCTATCACCAATCCTGCAACTTTGGATATTAGTACTTCGTTTTAAAATTAGCGGAGCAAATGACCACAAAGCCATCGAAAGTGAAAGCGACAGTAAACCACACGGAACAGTCAACGGCCACGTGATACAGGACGTAGTGGACAAGGCAGAACGGAGCGTTGTCCAGGAATCTGTAAAGTCCATATGCTTCACCCATCTGGTAGAACAGGACTTCAATAGTCACCACCATTAGATCCGCCGCGGCCATCGCCACCAGGTACCGCGTGACACATTTGGAGAGACCGCAATTTCCTCGGCTGAGAATGATGATCGCCATAAGGTTAACTGCAGTGAAAAAATAGACCAAAACTAAGAATAAAGAAAATCAAACGCATTTCTTTTTTTTGGTAGAAATACAGTTATCGTTTGTTCCCTTGAAATAAAACCCATCGTTCATCTCTGCCGGACATTATCAGTGGAAGTAAAAAGATACATTGTTTGTTTGAACGCGTGACCGCAGCATAAAGCGTTTTACAGTAGCGCATGCTCACATTAATCTCTTCATCTTCATGGATGCAGCAGCGATGAGCGAGTCCAAGAATGATAGATCACAGAAACGCGTCCTTCGGCCCAATATCTCCATGCCGACCGACATGGCCATCTGATACCCTTGTCCGTGATTGGATCACATTCGTCAAACTGTCCATGTGTACTTCAAATACTGTTAACGACTCTGTGGGGCCCATTTCCTTTGTCAGGCTGTTCAATCTACAGAGCAACTTCTACGTGAGGAAACGTCGCTCGGAATCCAACTGCATTTCTGCCCTCTGATCATAAATTCACCCCCTTTTGTTCACGATACCTATCCCACGGAGATGAATGACTGTATCTATACATTGTCATGGTTTTATGCACCTCATCCGCCGGTCACCTGCCTTTTGTAATAAAATGCCACACGGCCGAACCTCTCCCTGTAACTCAACCCCGAGAGTCCCTGCAGCATCTTTGTGAATACTGTCTGCACTCTTTTCAGCGGACTTCTGCCTTTCCTATAACAGGGCGACCAAAACTGTTCACAGAACTCCAAGCGCGGTATCTCCGAGGAGAGAGGGAGTGTAATTGATGTGCGCATCTACACTTCCTTCCGAAGGTTAAACTGAACTTACAGCAAACGCACCCCTTCCGCAACTTTTCCTCGGAAAGTGTAACGGTAATCAAAGCGGCACAACGTAGGCAGGAATTTCGAGACAATTCTGATATTTCAGTAAGTGGAGACAACTTGTCAAGAACTTAACGTTTCAACAGTGATATAGCAATTCCGGATTGCGCAATATGTTTCCAGAAGTTCCGAATAAGAGGAAAGGACAACTTCAAAGTGGGGGTTCAATCAATAGATGAAGTTGCTCCACTGGGGCGTTTTCCGTAAAGTGTTTTTCAATGCTATTACATCATTCAGTTAACTGGGCAGAGTTCACAAACAGCAGGTCAGTTTTATTTTGAGATAATTCTGGGCAGGTCGAGGTAAGAACAGTTAATTGATTACTGTTTCTCAGATCCATTGTGCTGTACACGCATATTTTAATATAATGGCGGTCAATGTCTTACGAGGGCGCGGGCAGACGGCTGGTTTTCCAGTCGTATTCGCGATAGCCTGTTGATGCGTGGAACATGACGCATAGTGACCGGAGAGAATGTGATTGGTTGAGCGGAAGGCATAGGGCCTTGGAACATGCATGATGTAGTTTATGTCTCACACTAGCACACATGGATATTTAATTAATGTGTTAACGACAAAATCGTGCAAGAATTGGAGTATGTATATCTTCAGTTCAGGTGGAACGTCAGATAGAAGGACACCAGGCGTTTGTGGTTTTGGATTTACAGCTTAAAATCCGGAGCAGGTGTTGAAGACTCGAGAAACTGAAGTGATGTGTTGTTAAGTGAGAATGAATTCCATAAACCAGAAGACGCTAGAAGAGGAATTAGGTCATTCAGTCAGTCGATGCCGCCATCATGGCTGATTTATTATCCCTTTCAACGCTATTCTCCCGCTCTTCCTTAACCTTTGAAGCCCTGATTAAACAGAATGCTCTAAAACTTGGCCTTAAATGCAGCCAATGACTTTAGCTACACAACCCACTGTGCCTATCGTGTCCACAGATTTACCGTCCCCTGGATAAACATTTTTTTCCCTCTCGTCTGTGTTCCAAAGGGGAGTCGCTTAATTCTGAGGCTGTCATCTCTGTTTCTACACTCCTTCACTACAGGAAACGTCCTCTGTACATCCGCTTTATGCAGACCTTCCGAAGTTTTAGATCTCCACTCATTATTTTAAACTGCCGCGATTACAGATTCGGAGCTATCATTTCACAGTCATTGGTCACAACGCAGCTCCTTGCGACACGTGACACGGTAGAGAGGCCGCAGTTCAATCCCATCACGCGCAACATCCTGGAAAAAATAATAAAAAACGGGAATGTATAAAACAGGAATATAGCTTCAATGGCCGGCATTGTAATGGCTCGCACTCAATGTAGGAATTGAGAAAATACATACTATGAAATTAGTTGAATGTATAAAATGGTAAATCTAAATTGCTTATAGCTTTCCTCATGTTCGACATTATTACCGTGAAGGGGCTGAAATCGTGCTATTTCAAGGGCAATTTGTATTTACTATATGAAGTTGGGAAGGTGAACTGATGTGACGTCAAAGCAGAGCGAAGTTGGGCCGAAACAAAATTATAACTCATCTATATTGTGGGCTTCCATTTGCGCTGAAAGCAGTAAGCTTCCGCTAGACAGAACAAGGACAACAAACTTCCCAGTAACATGCTGGTACAGCAGCCGAACTGGAACATTAATTAGAGTGAAAACACGGACCAAGGGGGAAAGGGAATGGATGTCGGGATCGGCTGCCATTGCATTATCGCTCCAAAGGTGGAGGTAATGGACAATTAGAGAATGGATCTCGATACCCGGGTGATTTAAAGTGCAAGGTAAAACACATTTTACAGAAGGAAAATTACCAAACAATTTAACAGGAAAGCAGAGTATTTTACCGAAAGAAAGGGAAAGCAATCTGGTAGAAACACAGGTACTGCTTGAAAATGGAAACGTTTTCAGGGAGTTTCGTTTATTAATTTTCTCGCAAAGCAATTGTGGGTTTATTTCCATAATTGTAAATTTATTCGACTCTTTCATCTGAGCAGAATAGTTTTCTAAAACATTTCAAAACTAAGGTAGCGGGGGAAAGCAGAAAAACTTTCACCTGCTCTCTGAATCTGGTCTGGGTCACTCCGTAGATAAAAGTATTTGTGCAGCTGCTGAAATTCTGAATCACAGAACCTGCAACCTGTGCCTGAAAAAGCCGAACAGACGTTTCCAGGTCGGTGTAGAGGCATCGCATGAGAATGAAGACCAGAGTGGTTGTTGCCCAACAGAGAAGGAAGCTCGCCGACAGGCTGAAGAGCAGAATGATGGATTGTCTCCGACTCTGCATCTCCGGATCCCGGTGTTTCCCGGAATTTCCCCGTCCCTTCAGCCCCCTGCGGACTCTGCTCGCCGCCAGTATCTGTCTGACGGTCAGAGCATTAAGGGTCAAAATGAGGAAGAAAGGAAGTAGCGGATTCAACAGACGGTCCACCCAATAAAACCACTCAAACGATCTCGTCAAAGGAAGTGCGAGCCTATTGGAACAGACCCAGTTACCCCTCATCAAAAATGCTACTCTTTCAATATACAGGAAATAAAATGGTACGTTTTTTAAACAGAAACCGACAGATATTGCGCCAGTCATCAAACCTGCAATTTTGGGGATGCAGTATTTCGTTTTAAATTTAGCAGAGCAAATGGCCACACAGCGATCGAAAGTGAAAGCGACAGTAAACCACACGGAACAGTCAACGGCCACGTGACACAGGACGTAGTGGACAAGGCAGAACGGAGCGTTGTCCAGGAATCCGTCATGAAATCCGTATGCTTGACCCATCTCGTAGAACAGGACTTCGATAATCACCACCATTAGATCCGCCGCAGCCATCGCCACCAGGTACCGCGTGACACATTTGGAGAGACCGCAGTTTCCTCGGCAGAGAATGATGATCGCCACAAGGTTAACTGCAGTGAGACAAAAAGGACCAAAAATAAGAATAAACAATATCAAACGCTGTTTTGCGTGGACATACATCCATGATTTGTTCACTTGAAATAAAATCCATCGTTCATCTCTGCTGGACATTATCAGAGGAAATAAAAACAAATACCTGTGTTATGTGGTTTGTTTGAAAGCCTGACCGCAGAATCAAGCGCTTTGCAGGAGCACCTGCTACATTCTCTCCTCACGTTCACCGATGCAGCAGCGATGAGTAGAGTCCAGGAATGATAGATCACAGAAACGCGCCCTTCGGCCCATAATTCCATGCCGACGTTTGGATCACATCTCCCTAAGGCTTTCACATTTGTCAAACTGCCCAGGTGTATTTTAAATATTGTTAATGTTTCTCTATCGTCCATTTCCTTTGTTAAGCTGTTCAACACACAGAGCAACTTCTATGTGAGAAAACGTCTCTCAGAATCCAACTACATTTCTGCTTTCTGATCGTAAAGTTGCCCCCTTTTGCTCACGATTACCCAACCCCGGGGAGATGAATGACAGTATCTATACATTATCATCCGCCAATCACCTGCCTGAAGGAATAAAATGCCACTCGGCCGAACCTCTCCCTGTAACTCAGGTCCTGGAGTCCCTGCAGCATCTTTGTAAATACTGTCTGCACTCTTTTCAAGTCAAGTCGCTTTTATTGTCATTTCGACCATAACTGCTGGTACAGTGCATAGTAAAAATGAGACAACGTTTTTCAGGACCATGGTGTTACATGACACAGTACAAAAACTAGACTGAGCTACGATATAAAATAAAATCACAGAGAAAGCTATACTAGACTACAGACCTGCATAAAGTGCACAAAACAGTACCGGCATTACAATAAATAATAAACAGGACAGTAGGGCAAGGTGTCAGTCCAGGTTTCGGGTATTGAGGAGGCTGATAGCTTGGGGGCAGAAATTGTTACATAGTCTGGTCGTGAGAGCCTGGAATGCTTCGGTGCCTTTTCCCAGACGGCAGGAGGGAGAAGAGTTTGTAGGAGGGGTGCGTCGGGTTCTTCATAATGCTGTTTCCTTAGCGGATGCAGCGTGTAGAATAAATGTCCGTGATGGCAGGAAGAGAGACCCCGATGATCTTCTCAGCTGACCTCACTATCCGCTGCAGGGTCTTGCGATCCGAGATGGTGCAATTTCCGAACCAGGCAGTGATGCAGCTGCTCAGGATGCTCTCAATACAACCCCTGTAGAATGTGATGAGGATGGGAGGTTAGAGATGGACTTTCCTCAGCCTTTGCAAAAAGTAGAGACGCTGCTGGGCTTTCTTTGCTATGGAGCTGGGGTTGAGGACTAGGTGAGATTCTCCATCAGGTGAACCCCAATATCAGCGTACTTCTGCTTTTCCTATAACAGGGCGAGCAAAACTGTTCACAGAACTTCAAGCGCGGTATCTCCAAGGCGAGAGGTAGTGTAATTGACGTGCGTACCTACACTTCTTTCCGAAGGTTTTAGTTATTATTCGATTGCAAGGTCAGATTCTGAAACCAAGATCTCGCACCCCAGCAACCTTTCATCCGTTTTATTTTGCTGCTTCGGGGACAAACCATTGCTCTGACCAGAACATTGTTACACGGTTTGGAAAGTGTGCGGTACTTTAAATGTGTTTTTTTTTTCATCTGTAACATGCATGTCGAACAATGACAAAATATAACACACAACACAAGTAAACGCTGCTAGGCAGTCACCTCTGACAGGGAGTATTCCGAAGTAAAATGTTCTGACTGAACGGCGTTGGTAGCTTCTGTCTTTATTGTTACCACTTTTGACAGTGTTGTAACTTGAAACAATGACGATTCAAATATGTTGAAGCTCTAAAATGTGTCAATGTAAATGTGGTACGTTTAGTATTTAGCACATTTATGGATTATATTCAGTAATACAGTTAATTTCGGTGTATTTCATAAACATATTAACAAAGATTTGAAAAACAATATTTACAGAGTGACCAATTTCAGTTCTGGCGCAGCTGCGAACCCTAATGCGCATCTGAGAAGGAACAGTGCTGACACCAAGAAACATAGATCCGAATTTATGACTGGAAAAACTTGGGAATTGTCAAAGAGCAGAAAATGTCATAAACGTCCTATAATTGAACAGTGCTGGGAGGGGAAAAATAGAAGGGGAACCTTTCAGAAAGATGGAAGAGAAATTTTTGGAGGAAATTGGTAAATTTGCAACTGGGCGCTCAGCCGCTGGAAGATACGTGCGGGAGTGTTTGCGGACCGACAAGAGTCTCTGGATCACAGCCGTGGCGGCGCATCGTTTATGGTGAAATGGAATCCTACCGCACGGCCGCGCCATTGGAATCCCTGTCTTTAGACGAGTCTCTTTCACCCTTCCCTAACAAGCCGGCCTCGGTGACGAAGCACACGACACTACCAAGTTGCTGTAAAGCCTCATTTGTTTCACAAATGTCCTTTATGGATGGAGAATATTCGCCTTTATCTGGATCTTATGTGACTGTAGACACAAGAATCCCGTGGATTGTCACGTTAATCCTCTGTACGGGAAACCTAGGGGGGCCGTAATAATATCAGAATTGCCTGTGATACCCACTTCCCGTGAGTCCAAACAGGAAAAGGGAACAGAATTTCACAAGTTGAAATCAAAGCTATTTACTCTGATTATAAACGCCAATCTACTGCTCAAGTGACAGGGTTGGAAGGAATGCGGTCCGCTAATGACGGGAGGTTTCGACAGACATGGACTGTGTGTGTTACGTCCGTGCAGGTCGAGGTCTCACGACACAACTGAGAAGACTACAGGCAGTTCCAGTGACAAGTCTGCATGACCCAGGTTGAAATATTAACAGGGCGCAGGAGATTGAGAGGAACGAGGCGGCATTTTAGGGATTTTTAATAAACACCGATTGAAATCACATCAGCAGTAGCTGAGAGCGGCTGCAGGTCTCTGCTTCCGTATAAGTAATCGAAAGGCACTTACCCGGGATGCCGACAATTACAACCACTGTGTAACAAATAACCCTGTCTTCAATCATTTTTAATCCAGGACTGTTAGTATTTACAGTTCTGTGCGAGTGTTCCCAATTTCTAAATGTCATAAAAGTTGTAAATAGCCAGTAAATAAACTCAAACAGTTATAACAACGCCCGGAGAGCAAATTTCTTTAACGTCTGTAGAGTAAAACTCTTCACGGATCACACGTTGTTGAGAGCCCACCGCGTCTGGATGTTTCCGTCCTCAATGTAGCTGAAGCACAGAATGACGTACTTTTATAGAGAAATCAGTCACCAATAATGAAAACAACTTGTACATTGACTGGTGATAATTACCGCTAATAAGTAAAAATATCTCTGCTCTAACGAACCGTAACGCCGATGGTGAAATAACAAGCCTTATTTCATTGAACTGAACGCAACACCTGTCATGAAGCCTCAAGAGACGGCCGATGCTGGGATCGCAACACCAGATGCGATGTTGTCAAACTACTCCGTGTAATGACAAGAAATTATCTGCGCATCGCTGGTGACGACAGTAGTCTGTAATCCTGTGGGTGAGTCCACCTCATCAGCGCTGATTCCACTCTCACATTGCGAGTGGAGTCTCTGACTTGTCAATTCCCTGTGATGACGCACCTTTCATGTGACCCACTGTCACTTTGCTTGCCGTGATTTATTTTTTTACTGGACATTAACATGAATGATTTCTGGCGCAAACCCTCACTGTTTGCACTGTTACCGGAGTCAGTCGCAAACACAGATGTTCGCGAGTATGCGGCGCGAAATGCAAACCAATGACTCCAGCATTACAGACATTGTCCGCTGCTGTACCAGACAGAGAAAACCAGAAAATATTGTGTCAACATCGGTTTTAATGCAAATAAGTAGCAGTAACGATATTAAATATGTTACAGAGTTACTAGATGATCTTCGAAGTTGAATTTCAGAAAGAAATTGATTCGGGGAAAAAGTGCGTATTAAACTGCTAAACAGAGATGAACGGCGTAATGGGGCATAAATACACGGACACGGTAAAGCATCTGGATAATTAAATCGAGCTATTCCTGAAGCACGCTGTTCTCGTGTTTAGATAGAGAAACATGGAGAAGCAGGGGGCCGGGGGTTCTTCGGCATTTCATAAAACATGATTCACAACAGGCCAAATGCGTCACTTCCGCTACAGCACATCAGGAACAGAGTGACGGTCCAAGGAGAGACGCATTGGAAAGAACGCCGCATTATGAACCAGCATCAGTAACTGAGCTTTCGGGCGTGCACTGGCTTCAGATTAGAACCGCGCAAATATCTGAGTGCCGGGGAAAGCGGATTGATGGTATATCAGGGAGGATCCTGGCACTAATTGTCGAACCCTTTTCTAAGTGCATGAGAATAAAATGGTTAATTGTGCGCAGAGATCGCCTCCTCGAAGATCTGTACACCATGGATTCTATGAAGAGTCGAGATAAAGTGTCTCGACCCGAAAAGGCAACTGTCCATATTCCTCTCCTAATGCTGCCTACATGATAAGTTCTTTCACCATCGTGCCGGTCGCTCAGAGATTCAGTCACCGGAGTTTCTGAGCTTACTCAAGGCCAAGTCAATAGCCGCCAAATTCAGAGGTTAATTCCTAGTTGCTTTTCGGAATATAATATGTTGTTTTGCCAAATCGTTGCTTAACTGACTGACTAGAATTGCACAAAAGTGCGGTAATTATTTCTGCCTACAGCAGACTATGAGAGAAATGGTCAGTGGTCCCATATTGATGCCTCGCCACACCCAGCCTGACGGGAGTACCCTTACCCCGCTGGGGAACATCCCGCAGTGGCATTTGGTCACAGAGTCATCGAGCAGTACGGCACTGAAACAGGCTCTTCTGCTCATCCTCCAGCGTCGAACCGATCCTCTCCCTAGTCCCGTGGACACTGCACCTGGACCATGCCGTCCATAACCCTCCCATTCCTGTCGGATCCAATTTCCTCTTCAATGTTGAAATCGGTCCCGCATCCGCCATTTCCGTTGGAAGCCCGTTCCACACTCTCGCTGCCTCAAGAAGATGTCCCGCCGCATATTGCCCGGATATATTTCACCTTTCACCCGTAGCTCACTACTCCAGTCAAACCTCAGTGGAAAATGCCTGCTTGTATCTACGCTATCTACACCCTTCATAAATTGGACCATCTCTTAAAAACCTTCACCTCTCACTCCAATGTTTCGGGGAAATGCGAACCTATTCCTAACCTACTCAATCCTTCCCTCCAACTCCCCTCCTCATGTCCCGGCAGCATCCTTCTACGTTTTCTATGTACTCCGTCAAGATTGTTGATATCGTTCATGCAAGCTGGTGACCAAAACACATACAATACCCGATATTAGGCATTACCAACGTCTTATACAGCTTCAGCATAGCATCACAACCCCTGCACTCGTTGCTTCGATGTCTGAAGGCCGAGGTGCCTATAGTTCTCTTTACAACCCTATCTGTCTTCGACGCCACCTTCAAGGGATTATGGATCAGTCTTCCCAGGTTCCTCTGTAATACCGCAGTACACAATGCTCCCGCGCCCTTTTACAGTGTAAGTCCTACCACGGTTTGTACTCCCAAAGTGATACACCACACACTTACCTGTATTCAAGACCATCACCCACTCTTGCTGTCTGCTACTCATCCGATCTTGGGATCATTCGCAAATCTGCAGATTCAGCTTATCAGACTGTCGTTCAGATCGTTGATCTATATAACACACAACAATGGACCCAGAGCAACCCCTGTAGTACACCAGTAACGACAGGCCTCCAGTTAGAGAGGCCACTACCTACTACCACCCTCTGGATTCTGCCTCTAGGACAGGGGTTCCAATATTTTTATTGCATGGAGCCCTACGATTAACCGAGGGGTCCGTGGATACGAGGAAGGGAACCCCTGCAGTAAGCCAATGTTGCATCCAATTTACTACCACATTTACAGTGCCAAAAGACGGAACATTCCGGACCGACTTCTCAGGCTCGACATTGACAAAGGCTTTTTCTAAAGTCCAGGCGGACATGATCCACTGCAATTCCTTCATCAGCTTTCCTGGTCACCTCCCCGAAAAACTTTGTAAGATTGGTGAGGCACTACATAACACGCACAGACCTAATCAGACCCGGTGTAACCAAATATTTACATATTCGATCTCTTAGCTAATCTGCTAATAATGTTCCCACTTCTGACGTCATGTTCAAGGACTTAGTCCCAGAATCTTTCTCAGGTAACATAATTCATTATCAACCATCTAGTTCTCAGGCACCCAACCCGTGACAGACCTCGACAGACCTAAATGCGGTGGAACCAACACGCCGGCAGATTGTGAAAATTAATGCATGTTGAATTTTTATTTTGAGTTATCGAATAAGGAGCCGTTTGCCATTGGTTTGCTAATCTGGGCTTGGACTGCGCTGTAAATCTCCGCACTGAGTGCAGTATTGATCCGGTTGCATGGCGGCCCGGTATGGGAACACCGATGTCGCAGAACGGAAACACCTGCACAAGGTAGTGGATGCATCCCATCCCATTACAGGAAAAGCCCCACACACCCGACAGGTGAAAACACAGGAAACTAGCGTCACATCTACAACGTGTGACGTCACAAGGAAGCAGAAGGCATAAACAAGGGCGCCCACCTTCCAAGTGATGCTCTTTTATCTCGGCTGCCATCGGAAAGAGACACAAGACCAGGTTTAGGAACAGTTCTTCACTCCGACCATCAGGCACCTGAAACCCCGCGGATTACTTCATTCACCGCAAAACTGAACAGATTCCACAATCATGGACACACTTTCAATGGCTCTGAAAGTCATGTTCTCGTAATATTGATGTGATGTATTCATCTATCAAGTTGTCTATTTCTCTGTATATCTGACTTCCTATCTACTTTATTTATTTATTTATTTATCTATCTATTTATGTATTTATTCATTCATTCATTCATTTATCTATCTATCTATCTATCTATCGATTGATTGATTGATTGATTGATTGATTGATTTATTTATTTATTTATTTATTTATTCATTTACTGTTTTTCATTGTTCATGATTCACTCCGTTGGCCAGTGTTGACCATGGATGATGCGACCGAGTTGTCTCCCTAATACGCAAGCCAATATGTAAACCCATTGCAACAGGACACGCAGAGCACGTTGTTGCCACGTAGCTGTTGTTCCCAACATTTCCCCGTAGTTTGCCACCGAAGCTTTCCCCAGGACTGGGTTTTGTCGTAGGTTTGAGAACAGAATTTTCCATCACATGATGAGTGCCAACCCCGGCTGACAAGCCCCATCCGTCCGAAGCCATGGTGAGCCGCCTCTGCTCCTCATCCTGTCCATAGAAATTGTTCCGCCGGGCTCAGTAGTTGAACCTCATGTGAAGATCAGGAGCTGGGCTTGTTCAGACGCGGTAGACAACCCAGAGGTTGTGTGAGAAACACGCCATTGAGAGATGTTTTGTGTCGTGGGAGTTAATCAGCATTACCAACCCCGTCTATCACACGCATAATGAAGCTTTTCATTCTGATTACTATTTAAGTTTTTTTTTTCTCAGCTCAAGGTGGTCAAACTTGCGGCATGTCCACAGCCGAGGGCACTTATTTTCTTAATTGCGGGGAGTTTTAGGAGCATTCTAGAGTTGTTTATTATTGTGGCTTTCTCGAGACTTACATAAATATTGCTGTGAAGGCCTAACTGTTTAAAAATACTGTATAGTGTGTTTGGGATGAGACCAGTTGTGAATATTACTATTGGGACAATGTATACTAGACAATGTATGCTAGAGCTGTTCGGGAGGGTTTAAACTAATTTGGCGGGGGTGGGAACCGGAGTGTTCGTGCTGAGGATGAGGTACGAGGGGTGATTGACGGACGGGCGTCATGTATTGGCCCTATTTGTAATAATGGACAAGCCTTAATGTAATTGTAGGACTCCGACTCTAAAACTGGATCAGGTTCTATTTGTAGTAACGTACGCTGCCTCTTAGGAGATAGCATTTTAAAGCAAGAACTTGGTGAATGACGCTTGCCACCTGATTTCACCTGTATCAGTAATCAAACTGAGTTAATCTGCTGCAGGATCCTGTGCTGCGATCGATTGTTTCTGCTTTCTCGTGACATTGTCGGCTTGAATTTGTTGTTCTCTTCTTCTGTATTTTATACTGGTTCAGAGTTCACCACCTTGTGTTGCCCCGTTCCTGGGAAAAGGACTCCAACTCTGAGCCAAACCTTCGACGTCTCCTTGTCGACATCGACTCTGTTCAGATCGTGGAGATGTCCTCCGTGGAAGGTCATTTTCTTCCATCGGATAACTTTCTGTTCTGAAGTGACAATTTTATTATTTTTCCTATGTTGTAATTTCATTTAAGTTTAATGGTGTGGTCTCCATATCAGGATTCCACATGTTTGCGTTGATTACTAAAGCTTGTCTTCCTTGATGAAAAGTTATCTTTCTAAGTTTCATCTGGGTGGTGTGTAAACTTATTACGTCTGTTATTTCTCTTCCGACTCTGTCCGAGGTACCTGCTCTCAAGTGCATGTAGTGTTTTCTAAAATTTTCATTTCAGTTGTTATTTTTCTTTATCAGTTTTCCAGATAGGTTTTGACAAACAAATATAATGTATTTGCAGCAAACCTGTGTGTTGCCTTTGTAATATTTTCACTATTGAGCTCTTTCTGGCGCATTTTCTTAAGCCCTGAAGTGGTTTATTTCCATTTATCACGCCATGATCTAATTTGTTTGCATTTTGATATCCAGGTGTTTATCTGTTTCATTTCCATCCATCGGGACTATCGGAGCTTGCTGCTCTACTCGCTCTACTGCACCTTTCATTGTGTTTAATGTTCTGCGGTTATCCAGTCCAAATGACATGTTTCTCTAGTGTGGGGCAGAATTGAATGATTTTTGGTAGTCAACATAACAACATGAAAACTTTCACATATTCATTCGGGCTTGATTTAGAATTACAGAATCTATTATCAGTTAGCTTTACATATTTTCACACCCTCGCGGCATACTTTCTGCTCTTCTGTAATTATATTGTGATTATCTCAGTGAGTGTCGAATAGCTATGGGATGCATGATGCTACAATTTTATATCCTGTTTGTAAACAGGTATATTATTATCAATGGTATTATTGCTGCTGCACGTTTTTTTTTCTTTTGCTCTCAGCTCCGACTGCTAAACCCTGAGACACGAGCAAACCTCACACACCTACTTCTCAATTCGTGTGAACTTTCCAGCCACTCTATTCGTGTAAACTATCATGGCGTTCTGGAGACTGACATCAGTATTGCTGTGTAGGCCTCATTGTTTAATGCTACTACGTGCTGACCTTTGGATGATGCAGATGTAGCTTTCACAATTGAGACAATGCGTTACAGGTATTACCCATCAGCAATAACGATCAGTTAGTAACAGAAGGATTTTGTATTTATTAACAAGTACCTTTACTGTCTGAGCTAAATCAGCACGTGAATGTGCACAGCCGACTAAGTTTCCATGAACCTGGGTAAACTGTCAAATAAGCGAAACAATGATTGCCGGTGAAGAGTGGGGATCCACAGGGCTCCATGTTGGAACTGATTCTTCTTACGTTTCATGTCAATGATTTCAGTGATGGAATTCATCGCCTTTACTTACATGTTTGCAGGCGATTTGAAGACAGGTGGATGGGCAGGGAGCATTGTGTGAGTAGAGAGGCGACAGAAGCACCGACATAGATTAGGAGAATGAGTAAAGAAATGGCAGATGGAAGGTAGTACCGTCTCTGGTCATGCACATTGGTAGAAGAAATGAAAGCATTGATACTTTTCTAAATGGAGAGAAAATACAAACAGAATCTCAGGGGGAAAAAGACCCGGGACGTCCTGTGTGACAGCCCATAAAGGGGAATTTGCAGGTTGAGTCTGCGGTGAAGAAGGCGTGCAATGTGAGCGTGGATTGCAAGAGATCCAGAATATAAAAGCAAGAAGATAATGCGGACACTTTATAAAGAACTGGTGAGGCCTCACCTGGAGTGTTATGAGCAGTTTTCAGCGCGTTGTCTTAGATGTGCTTTGACTGGAGAAATGGTTCAAAACAGTTACACGAAAATGATTCTAGGATTGGATGGCGTGCCATCTGAAGAATGTTTGATCGTTTTGGGTCTGCATTCACTGGAATTCAGAAAAATTAAGAGTGGCCTCTTTGAAAACTATCGAACAGTGAAAGGCCTTGATAGAGTGGGTGTGGAGAGGATTTTACAGAAGGCAACCCTTTTAAATCGGAATTGAGGAAGAATTCCTTCAGCCAGAGAGTGGTGAATCAGTGGAGTTCCTTACTACAGTGATCTGTGGAGTCCAAGTGTTTCTGTATATTTAATGCACAGTGTGACAGATTCCTGATTGTTCAGGACATGAGTGGGTGTGGGTGGAAGACAGAAGACTGGAGCTGAAAGGAAAATTTGATCAGACATGAAGAAATGGCGAAGCACACTCGATGTAACAAATGGTTTAATTCTACTCCTACAATTATGGTCTTATGCTATTGAATATTAACTGGCTAAACAGCCTCATGAGTGGCACCTTCTGAAAATCCAAGAACACAACACCCAACGATTCTCCTGAATCTAACCCGCGTGTAGCTTCTTCAAAAATTTCCAGAACATCTGTACGGCAGGATTGTCCATTAAAAACCAGAAAATTGAAAGAGTAAAGAAATTCTTGTGAGATCCGCTGGTGCCGTCAGTCTCCCCGGATGATCAGGTCTGTTTGGAAAGTGGATATAATAGATATGTGATTCCTTTTACCAGTAACTTGTGTGGTTGGACGAATCGGAGAAACACAAAACAAGCGAAGTCAGAATTAGATCCTGGTTTTCACTGTTGAAAAATTATGATTGACACAACCAAGATAATCCGGACGTGGACCCCGTCCGAAGTTCGGGCTATGGGACAAATTTGTGAAAGATAGCTGGAGGCGTCGGTAGTGCTGAGGAAGCAATGTGATTGCAGCAGGACACAGGCAAATTTGAAGAATGAGCAAACATGTGGCAGATGGAATACAATATTTGGAAATGTACCATGGTGCTTTTTGGCAAAAGGAAAAATAGTGAACTATTATCTGATTGGGGAGAAGGTTCTAAGAACAGAAGTACAGAAGGAAATATGAATCCTCGGGCAAGACTCCCAGAAGGTTAATTTACAGGACGAGCCTGTGTAAAGAAGGCAAATGTAATGCTGGCATTGATTTAGAGTAAAGTGGAAGATAGATAGATAGATAGATAGATAGATAGATAGATAGATAGATAGATAGATAGATAGATAGATAGATAGATAGATAGATAGATAGATAGATAGATAGATAGATACTTTATTCATCCCCATGGGGAAATTCAACATTTTTTCCAATGTCCCATACACTTGTTGTAGCAAAAACTCATTACAATACTTAACTCAGTAATAATATGATATGCATCTAAATCACTAACTCAAAAAAAAAGCATTAATAATAGCTTTTAAAAAAGTTCTTAAGTCCTGGCAGTTGAATTGTAAAGCCTAATGGCATTGGGGAGTATTGACCTCTTCATCCTGTCTGTGGAGCATTGCATCGACAATAACCTGTCACTGAAACTGCTTCTCTGTCTCTGGATGGTGCTATGTAGAGGATGTTCAGGGTTTTCCATAATTGACCGTAGCCTGCTCAGCGCCCTTCGCTCAGCTACCGATGTTAAACTCTCCAGTACTTTGCCCACGACAGAGCCCGCCCTCCTTACCAGCTTATTAAGGCGTGAGGCGTCCTTCTTCTTAATGCTTCCACCCCAACACGCCACCACAAAGAAGAGGGCGCTCTCAACAACTGACCTATAGAACATCTTCAGCATCTCACTGCAGACATTGAATGACGCCAACCTTCTAAGGAAGTACAGTCGACTCTGTGCCTTCCTGCACAAGGCATCTGTGTTGGCAGTCCAGTCTAGCTTCTCATCTAACTTTACTCCCAGATACTTGTAGGTCTTAACCTGCTCCACACATTCTCCATTAATGCTCACTGGCTCCATATGAGGTCTAGATCTTCTAAAGTCCACCACCATCTCCTTGGTCTTGGTGATATTGAGACGCAGGTAGTTTGAGTTGCACCATATCACAAAGTCCTTTATCAGTTTCCTATACTCCTCCTCCTGTCCATTCCTGACACACCCCACTATGGCTGTGTCATCAGCGAACTTCTGCACATGGCAGGACTCCGAGTTATATTGGAAGTCTGATGTGTACAGGGTGAACAGGACCGGAGAGAGTACGGTTCCCTGTGGCGCTCCTGTGCTGCTGACCACCGTGTCAGACCTACAGTCTCCCAACCGCACATACTGAGGTCTCTCTGTCAAGTAGTCCACTATCCAATCCACCATGATATAATACGAGTCCTCGGGCAAGACTCCCAGAAGGTTAATTTACAGGACGAGCCTCTGTAAAGAAGGCAAATGTAACGCTGGCATTTATTTAGAGTAAAGTGGAAGATATAAGCAAGGAGATAATGCCGGCTGTTTATAAGAACCTATTAGGCCATACTTAAAGCATTTAGGATCCATATCTCGGAAAAAGTGTGCTGTCGTTGGAGAGAGTCCAGAGGATGTTCAAGATGCTGATTCCGGGAATGAAGGGGTTAAGTTATGAGAAGCGTTTGCCAGCCTTGGGCCTGTACTCCTGCACTGACCTAAGTTTATTGAATGCGGGTGGTGGGGCGGCACATCTCACTGAAACCCACTCAACTTGCCTGTCTTTTACTATTTATATATATGAACAGCTCTGGATATTATTGGCTCACTTACCTTAATTATTCATCTTGTCTCTCCTGTGTGTCTTTTTTTTGGTTATGTAAAAGCTTTCCAATGTTCTAGCTTCCCTCTGTTTTCTTGCTATTTTACGTGACCCCGATTTTGTTTTTATCAAAAAACAGGAGAAAATCTGTGGATGCTGGAAATCCAAGCAACACAGACACAAAATGCTGGAGGAACCTCGGAGGCCAGGCAGCATAAATGGGAAATAGTAAACAGTCGTAACCCTAGGTGATTTCTAAAGTAAGGACATGTTCGACACAGCTTTGTGGGCTGAAGGGCCTGTATTGTGCTGTTGACGTTCTTTGTTTCGATGAGAGAGAAGGGCAGTGAGGAGGTATGGATGAGTGAGAGAGGTGCTGTGACTGGTCGGAAAAATTAGACTAACTGTTTATTTATCCACAGTGCAAAGGTTGTTAGACGTGGCTAATCACAAATCACTGAGCAAATCCAGGGTGAGATTACAGTTTTTGGTCTCTGTATTCCACACCAGGAGTTTCACCAGGGTCTGGTGTAAGCGGCTGTCTGGGTTTACTCATTCCACATTCCAGTGAGTGGTCACTCTGCGAAAATGAAATCCAACCGGTTCAACATTTCACTCTCATTCCGATGTGAAAGCATTCACATTAGTATTCTGCTTAACTATTTCTGCTGCAGGGAAGGTCAGCGAATCTGGAAACTGATATAAAGAACAATACCAATGGTCTCGAAACTGCAACATTACCAATTACCTGCTTGCTGTGAGTTTCCGGAATTTTACTACTTTTTCCTTCAGACTCACATTATCTACATTATCTACAGTTGTCTCTAAAAAATTATTTCATGATTCCTTAAAAAAATCAGGTTCTGACATTCACCAGACCATATGACTTGGAGCAGAATTCAGCCTATTGATTCAGCTCCGCCATCCCATCATGGCTGACCCCTGATTCCACTCAACCCCATACATCTGCCTTCTCACCATATCCTTTGATGCCCTGACTGATCAGGAGACTGTCAACCTCTGCCTTAAATATACCCAGGGACTTGGCCTCCACTACAGTCTGTGGCGGAGCATTCCACAGATTCACTACTCTCTGTATAAAGAAAAAATCATCTTTTCATCTTTTCTAAACAGTTACCCCTCAATTTTGAGGCTGCACCCTCTAGGTTTGGATACACCCACCATCCTCTCCACATCTACCCTCGCCGGTCCTTTCAACATTCGGTAGGTTTCAATGAGATTCCGCAGCATTCTTCTAATTCCAGTCAGTACAGGCCCAAAGCTGCCACATGCTCCTCATATGTGAACCCCTTCTTTGCTGGAATCATCCTCATGAACCTCCTGCGGTCACTCAACGATGACAACACATGCTTTCTGAGATATTGGGCCCAAAACTGTTGACAATACTGAAAGTATGGCCCGATTAGTGTCTCATAAAGACTCAGAATTTTCTCCTTGCTGTTATATTCAATTCCCTTTGAAATAAAGGACAGCATTGCATTTGCCTTCTTCACCACAGACTCAACCTGTAAATTAACCTGCAGTTGTCTTACCCGAGTACTCATGATCTTTTCTACACCTGTGATGTTTGAATCTTCTCCCCATCTAGATGACGGTCCGCACTATTGTTCGTTTTACCAAAATGTGTTATCATACATTTCCCAACACTGTATTCCCTTTGACGCTTTTGCCCATTCTTCCAATTTGTGTGAGTCATTGCTTCATCCGCACTACATATTGCTCCACCTTTCTTCGTATCATCCACAAACTTTGCCACAAAGCCATCCATTTCATAATCTAAATCACTGACAAATAATGTGAAGTACTGTGGTCCCAATACTGAACACTGAGGAACACCACGAGTCACCGGCAGCCAACGAGAAAAGGCCTCTTTTATTCCCACTGACAGCCTTCTGCCTGTCAGCCATTCCACTATTCCAGTAATGCCATAGGATTTTAGCTTGTTAAGCAACCTCATGTGTGGCACCTTACCAAACGTCTTCTGAGAATGTAAGCAAATTACATCCACTGTCTCCCCTTTGTCCACCCTGCTTGTTACTTCCTCAAAGAACTCTAGTAGATTTATCGGGCAAGATTTCTCTTCACAAAAACCATGCTGACTTTGACTTATTTTATTATTAGTCTCCAAGTACCCCAAAACCTCATTCTTAATAATAGACCCCAACACCTTCCCAACCACCAACATTAGGATAACTGGCCTATAATTTCCTTTCTTTTACGGTCCTCGCTTCTTAAAGAGCGGAGTGACATTTGCAATCTTTCAGTCCAACAGATCTGCAGGTGAAGTGTTGCCTCTCTCTTGGAAGGACTGGCAGGTGTAGCATTCTGGCCACCTACAGAGATAAGTGCCAGGAGTCAGATTAGTGGAGAAGGGTCCCTGCAGAAAGCAGAGTGTGTGTGGGGGGGCGGTGAGTGATGGAGGAGTTAAAGATGTGTTTGGTGGTAGGATCCCTTTGGAGATGACCGAAGTTGTGGAGAATGTTGTGTTGATGCAGAACCTGACTGGATGGTAGTTTATGACACGAGGAACACTATCACTGTTAAGGCAGAAGGAAATGGAGGAGATTCGGGTGAGAGCAGCATCAGTGGTAGAGGATGGGAAACGACATTTTTTGAAGAAGAACATGTCCTGGAGTGAAAATCCTCACCCTGGGAACAAATCTCAACACCCCCCTCTCAGCACATCCCTCCCCACGCACACCCCCTCTCTCAGCACACACCCCCTCTCTCAACACCCCACCCCTCCCTCCACCCTCTCTCAACACTCCCCTCTCAGCACCCCCTCTCAGCACCTCCCTCCCCACGCACACACCCTCTCTCAGCACACACCCCTTCTCACCACCCCTTTCCCCACGCACACCCCCTCTCTCAGCACACACCCCCTCTCTCAACACCCCACCCCTCCCTCCACCCTCTCTCAACACTCCCCCTCTCAGCACCCCCTCTCAGCACCTCCCTCCCCACGCACACCCCCTCTCTCAGCACACACCCCTTCTCACCACCCCTTTCCCCACGCACACCCCCCTCTCTCAGCACACACCCCCTCTCCCAACACCCCACCCCTCCCTCCACCCTCTCTCAACACTCCCCTCTCAGAACCCCCCTCTCAGCACCTCCCTCCCGACGCACACCCCCTCTCTCAGCACCCCTCTCCCCAAGCACACCCCCTCTCTCCTAGCACCCCTCTCTCTCCGAGCACCCCCCTCTCTCAGCACACACCCCCTGCCTCCAACCTCTCTCAACACCCCCCTCTCAGCACCCCTCTCCCCGCGCAGACGCCCCTCTCTCCGCACTCCCCTCTCTCAGCACACACTCCCTCTCTCAACACATCCCCCTCTCTCAACACCACCCTCTCTACCTCTATCTCCCTCTGCTACGCACCATCTCCCTGCAAAAGTTGCTCTACTATTTCCCCCTGCTGTCCCACTCCCTACTCTTCCCCTCCCTCTCACACCCACCTCACCCGGAGGGGCGGATAGAAAGTGGGGAAAGAAAAGAGCGGTGCGAAGGGGATAGACAGGCGGTACCTGGACAGGAAAGAGAAGACGAGGTGTGAAGGCGCGAGAGAGCTGGGAAGGGTGTGGGGAAAGAAGGAAGGGGAGAGTAGGGAAAGGGGAAGGAGAGTCTAGCGGGGAGGAGAGAGCATGGGATGAGGAGAGAGCAGGAGGGGGAGGAAAGAACGGGGGGTACGTGGGGAAGAGAGAGCGGGAAGAGGAGAGGGCGGGAGGAAAAGTAGAGGGGGTGGTTGGGTGGAGAGCACAACTGGGAGGGGCGGGTGGGAGCAGAGCACAACTGGGAGGGGCGGGTGGGAGGAGAGCGAGTGTTTTTGTAATGAGCGACAGGCACTACATAACAAAATGATCTCGGGTGTAGCGGCTCAGACTGGAATCTCCGTGCACGGTGAGCACACCGTTCACCCGGGACCGCACTGAACTCTGTCCGGTTTCAATATCACAGTAAGTGTTGTCTCCGATTCTCCAGAATCAGGGAACGTTTACAACGGGGTTCGGCTTCTGTCGAGATCGGGAGGGAATTCAGTGGGAGAAGGGAACACTGAAATTTTCAAGTTAACGAATTAATTATTGACCAAATGGATTAAAATAAACGATTGACTTCAATTGCAAACATTCTCCAGTTGTTTTCGACTCCGTCGCTACAGAAAAGCCTTTCGCACCGACAATGATATGCGAAATGTCCCCACGGTGCAGGGAAATAGTCTCTCTCCCTCTTTTCCCTCTCACTCCCTGTCACTCTCTCACTCACATACGCACGAAAAACTATTCGGAATACGGAGCTGCTGTAAGATTTTGCCTTTCGGAACGTCGCAGTGGACAATGCCACAGATATCTATAACAGGTATATATATATATAACAGCTCTGATATATAGCTTCGATATAACAGCTTCCGATATATATATCGAAGTCTGATAGCAATTGTAACAAGTCGACATTCAGATTGCCGACACTGGTGAACTTCGTTTTCTTTATGATCGTTTTTTTTTTCCCCTGTAACATGAATATTTAAATACAGTGTTACATTAGCTTTGTTCACAGTTGAGGGTGAGCGCAGAAAGTCGAACTGGCTTGTTTGGTTTCAGCAGAGAAGCCGCTCCCTGCTCTGAGGGATGTCTGTGTGTTGGAATTCGCCCTGTGGACCCAGAGAATCGCGCTGTGAGTGTTCACAGATTAGCACCCCCCCCCCCCCCCCACCTTTCCCTCCTCCCCGGTAGCTACTAAATGACCCTCGCCTGACTGTCTGCTGTAAAGTTAGAATCTACCCACACGGAGACTGAACATTCTTAGCGAATTAAGGTGAGAATAATTCAGCTTCTGATATTTATTTCTGATCTTTATTTCCAACCGACACGCTCCCTGTGTTTTGGATCAGTGATCAAGAAGTTACTTGCAAACAAGAGAAAATTTGCAGATGCCGGAGCAACACACACGAAATGTTGGAGAAACTCAGCAGGGCCAGACAGCATCTAAGGAAAGAGTGAACAGACCACGTTTTGGGCCGAAATCCTTCGATAGGACTCCTTTCCGAGATGCTGCCTGGCCTGCCTGAGTTCCTCCGGCATTTTGTGTGTATTGCAAGAAGTTATTCGCTCTATTTCAAGTCTCTTCTGTCGGTCGTGGTATTTGTGTTCTTGCATTATCCTGTCTGCACGGTTGTGATTCTCAACAGTTTATGTCAAGGTTAAAAACAGTTCCCGAATCAGGGGTTACGATTCCAAAGCAAGCGTAAGAAAAGCTGTTTAGCCAATACGGCTTCTAATAATAGAAAAAAAGAACTGTAATAAGTATCTGTTACTGAAAGTTAAATTAAATAAGTATTGCAACAATGAATTCAGTGAAGCAGGTTCGTAGGTTCCATGTCAATTCAGAAATTGGATGGCAGAAGGAAGGAAGCGGTTCCTGACTAGTTGAGTGTGTGCCCTCAGTCTCTTGTACCACCTTCCTGGTGATACCAATGAGAAGGGGGCATCTCCTGGGTGAAGCAGATCCCTAATGACTGCTGCCCGCCGTTTTGAGGCATCGCTCCATGACGATGTCCTGGATGCTACGGAGGCTACCGTCCATGATGGAGCTGACTGAATTGACAACATTGCTGAGAGTATTTCGATCCTGTGCAGTAGCTTCACCCACTTCCCCCACCCCACCATGTCAAGCGATGTGCAGCCAGATAGAACAGTTTTTACGGTACAGCTGTAGCAATCTGTGAGTCTTTGGTCACATCCATAATCTCGTCAAACTCCGAATGAAATATAGCGGCTGCCGTGCATTCTTGGTAACTGCATCGATATGCTGGGCCCTGGATAGATCCTCAGAGATGCTGACAACACAGGAACATGAAGTTGCTCACTCTTTCCACTGCTGACTGATCAATGACGATTGGTGTGTGTGAGAGAACTCATCTTACCCAATCACCAATAGACCATTGGTCTTACCGGTGTATTGAATGTATTCCCAGGATGTATTGTATTGAAGGAAAGGGAGATGAGCTTAGATCATGGATCAACAGATGGCATTATGATATTGTCACCATTACTGAGACTGGCTTGCAGAGAACTGGCAGCTCAATATTCTGGGGTTCCGTTGTTTTAGACATGACAGAGCGTGAGGGAAACTGTCACGGCAGTGTGCAGTAAGGGCAGATGGGAGAACTCATCTAGTGAGGCTTTATAGGTAGATCGGATAAATAAAATTTGTTTGAACATATTAATGGGTCTGTCTTATAGACCACCCAAGCGTCTGCGGTATTTAGAGGAACAAATTAGTACACGCCAGAGAATATTGCAAGAAACATAATTTGTTATAATTTGATTTTAAACCTTCCACATACGGAATGGAACTCTCATACTGTAGATGTACTCATGTAGTTGACAAATGTCCTCAGGAAAGTTTCATTAATCAGTACATTGAAGTCCCAAAGACTCAAGTGTGACACTTGATCTCCCATTAGGGACTGAGACAGGACAGACGTAACAGAAGTTTGTGTAGCGAAACTGTTTGCATCTGGTGATCACAATGCCATCAGATTCAAAGGAAGTATGGGAGAACGATGGCTCTGCCCCGTGGTATTGAGGCCCTGGTATAGAAAAAAATTACGTACAAAAAAAGCTGGATGAACTCAGCAGGTCGGGCAGCATCCGTTGAAAGGAGTAGTCAACGTTTCGGGTTGAGACCCTTGTCAGCACTGAAGAAGGAGGGGGCAGGGGCCCTATAAAGAAGGTGGGGGGGAGGGTGGAAAACAATCAGAGGAAGGATCGAATTCTTGAACATCGAATTCTCCAACTTCCAGTAATGCCCTCCCTCTGCCTTCCCCCAACCCACCTTCACTCTGTCTCCTCTTCAAGCTGCCCATCACCTCTCATAACTCTGTCTCCTTCTACTACCCATAGTGCTTTCCCCTTAGATCCCTTCTTCACCTCTCCTGCCTATCCCCTCCCTGCTTCCCCTCCCGCACCCTTTGATCTTTCCTCTGATTGGTTTTCCACCCTCCCCCACCTTCTTTATAGGGCCCCTACCCCTTCCCTCTTTAGATAGATAGATAGATAGATAGATAGATAGATAGATAGATAGATAGATAGATAGATAGATAGATAGATAGATAGATAGATAGATAGATAGATAGATACTTTATTCATCCCCATGGGGAAATTCAACATTTTTTCCAATGTCCCATACACTTGTTGTAGCAAAAACTAATTACATACATACTTAACTCAGTAATAATATGATATGCATCTAAATCACTAACTCAAAAAGCATTAATAATAGCTTTAAAAAAAAAGTTCTTAAGTCCTGGCAGTTGAATTGTAAAGCCTAATGGCATTGGGGAGTATTGACCTCTTCATCCTGTCTGAGGAGCATTGCATCGATAATAACCTGTCGCTGAAACTGCTTCTCTGTCTCTGGATGGTGCTATGTAGAGGATGTTCAGGGTTTTCCATGATTGACCGTAGCCTACTCAGCGCCCTTCGCTCAGCTACCGATGTTAAACTCTCCAGTACTTTGCCCACGACAGAGCCCGCCTTCCTTACCAGCTTATTAAGACGTGAGGCGTCCTTCTTCTTAATGCTTCCTCCCCAACACGCCGCCACAAAGAAGAGGGCGCTCTCAACAACTGACCTATAGAACATCTTCAGCATCTCACTGCAGACATTGAATGACGCCAACCTTCTAAGGAAGTACAGTCGACTCTGTGCCTTCCTGCACAATGCATCTGTGTTGGCAGTCCAGTCTAGCTTCTCGTCTAACTGTACTCCCAGATACTTGTAGGTCTTAACCTGCTCCACACATTCTCCATTAATGATCACTGGCTCCATATGAGGCCTAGATCTCCTAAAGTCCACCACCATCTCCTTGGTCTTGGTGATATTGAGACGCAGGTAGTTTGAGTTGCACCATATCACAAAGTCCTGTATCAGTTTCCTATATTCCTCCTCCTGTCCATTCCTGACACACCCCACTATGGCCGTGTCATCAGCGAACTTCTGCACATGGCAGGACTCCGAGTTATATTGGAAGTCTGATGTGTACAGGGTGAACAGGACCGGAGAGAGTACGGTTCCCTGTGGCGCTCCTGTGCTGCTGACCACCGTGTCAGACCTACAGTCTCCTAACCGCACATACTGAGGTCTATCTGTCAAGTAGTCCACTATCCAATCCACCATGTGAGAGTCTACTCCCATCTCCGTTAGTTTGTGCTTTAAGATCTTGGGCTGGATGGTGTTAAAGGCACTAGAGAAGTCAAGGAATGTAATCCTCACAGCACAACTGACCCCATCTAGGTGAGAGAGTGATTTGTGCAGCAAATACGTGATAGCATCCTCCACTCCCACCTTCTCCTTATATGCAAACTGATGAAAGGTCTCGACCCGAAACGTTGACCGCTCATTTCATTGGATGATGCCCGACCTGCTGAGTTCATCCAGCTTTTTTTGTATGTCTTGATTTGACCACAGCATCTGCAGTGTACTTTGTGTTTAGAAAAATAAATAGATGCATAACCGGTGCAGGCAGGAAGGGAAAAAATGAGGTACTTATGGAGTTGGGAAAATGCAAGATAAGATTGAGGAAAGAAACCAGGAAGGCTATAGGGTGGCATAAGGTTGTCCTAACAGACAAGGTGAGGGACCATACAGATGTTTTAAAAGCAAAAGGATTTCAGGGGACACAATTGATTGTCTGGATTATCAGAATGCCAATGTACGCATGGAGCCAAAACAGTTAGAGGAGTTCTTAAGTGGATTTTTGCTTCTGTGTTAACTCGTGAAAATAATCTATATAAGTGAGACAAAGGAGAAGTGAGGCCACGGATGTTATACAAATTACGGATGAGAAAGTGTTTTGGGCAAATTGGGCAACTTCGAGTGTATAAATCCCCAGTGACTGAGAAGTTCAGTCCTTCAACCACGATGTAGGTGGATGCAGAAATTGCAAAGATGTAACCGTTATGTTTAAATTATGCTCAAAGACAGGAGAGCTACCAGAGGATCGGAGGGTAGCTAATTTTGATCCACTGTTTAAAAAAGTCTCCAAAATTAAACCAGGAAATTATAGGCCGGTGCACTTGACATCAGTTGTCTGAAGGCATTGGAAGGACTGGATATAGGAGTATTTAAATAAACAGGACTGATTACGGATATCCAACATGACTTTGTGTGTTCTAGACAATCTATTGAGTTTTTCTAAGAGGTTACAAGGAATGTTACCAGGAAAGTTGATGAAGGCAAGGCTCTAGATATTGTCTACATGGACTTTGGCAAGACATTTGGCAAGGTACCGCATAGGGTGTTGACTAATAAATTTCATTCTCTTGGCATTCAAAGTGAGTTAGTAAATGGGAGTAGACTTTAGCATAGAGGGGAAGGCGGATAGTGGTAGCAGATGGTTGCTTCTCTGACTGGAGACCTGTGACTTGTGGATTTCCAGAGGGATCCGTGCTGATATCCGTCGTTGTTTGTCATCTATATCAATGATCTCGATGATAATTAGATTATCAGGATCAACAAATTTGCGGATGATACCAAGGTTCGGGGTGTATTTGACAGCGAGGAAGACTATCGGAGCTTGCAGCGGGATCTGCGCCGGGTGTAAACATGTCTGATAATGGCAGATGGAGTTTAATGCAGGCTTGTGAGCTGTTACGCTTCAGTAGGATCAACCAGGATGGGTCTTACACAGTGAAGGGTTCAGCACTGAGGGGTGCGGTAGGACAAAGGCATCCGGGAATACGGGTCCACAATTCATTGACAGTGGCAGCATATCTAGATAAGGTAGTAAAGAAATCTTTGGCACATTGGCCTTCATAAATTAAAGTATTCAGTACAGGAGGGTGCATGATATAAGGCAGTTATGAGGCCTAATTTGGAGTATGTTTGCAGTTTATATCACCTGCCCACAGGAAAGATGTAAATAAGGTTGACAGAGTACAAGGAAAGTTTACAAGGATGTTGCTGCGATTGGTGGACCTGAGTTATAGGGGAAGATTGAATAGGTTACGACTTTGTTCCTTGGAATGCAGAAGATTTGGGGGAGATTTGGTGGAGGTCTACAAAATCATGAGGTGTATAGATAGGGTAGAGGGATGAGGATAGTGAGGGTTAGGTCACGGGACAGAGGGGAGTGAGGCTCCCATTTTTAATCAGCAAACAACTCCCCACTCCCCCATGCTCATTTCAATCAGTGCATCCTTCCCTCCCTGTCGACCATTTTAACGTATGTGACGATTTTCAGTGAGTGCCTCACTCCCTCCCTCGGTAAAACCTCTGCCCATTTGGAATAAATGACTTTTAAGAGAAATAAATTTGACAAGTATTTCCGGCGGGGTGTGGAATGAAACCGTGGGCGAGGAGGGTTCTTGTGACAATAGTTGTCCGGATGGAAATGCAAACATCTCTCCCAGTTTTTTTTCCCAGTTAGTGGAAATATATAGTCGAACATGTTTGCTTCAATTTCAGCAGAAATGCGGCTCCCTGTACCTGAACAGGCGAGGGAGGTTTGAGCTGAAACTCTATCCATGTCAGGCAGAATTTCTTACACAGAGGGCGGAGCTCAGACCTTCCCTGAACCCAGACCGGATCAAATCCGCAGCCTGGGACTCGCTGAGTTCAACAGAGAAACTCCGCTCCACTGGTTGCGATGAAAGAAAAAGGAGAGATCCACACGGAAATCCGGACAGAAAGGTTAACGCAGCCTGTTTGTTTTCCTCTTCAGGGTTGCTACATTGATCCCACTCCCGCCTCCTCCCGCTGTCAGACCCGTCCTGAGCCGGTGAGAGTCAGTGTGACCCGGACTGCGGCAGTCCCGCTCTACCCCGGCTCACCCGGCCCTGTCCATCTGTAATGAGCGACGGACACATCACAGCCGAGTGGCCTCGGGAGCAGCAGCTCAGACTCAACTCTCCGTACACGGTGAGCTCACCGGTGCAGGAAGGTTGTCGATCACCCGGGAAGTCAGACTGTGATTTCCCGGGACCACACTGAACACCGTCCGGTTACAACATCAGAGGTAAGTGTTGTCTATGATTCTGCACAACGATTCAGCGTTTACAGCGAGACTCGGCTTTGGTCGGGATCGGGAGTGAATTTAGTGGGAGAAGGGAGCCCTGACATGTTCATGTTAACGAGTCAGTCACTGTCCAAATGGATTAAGAGAAATGACGTCTTTGCCGTTAACCAGAAATACTCTCCTGGCTGGTCTCTACTGAGTGCGAGCAGAAAGCATCTTTCACCCCGGTAGTGACATGTGAATCATCCCCCGGGGCAGTGACCCGTCACCGATCTCTCTCATACAAGATAAATCAGCAGATGCCGGAAATCCGAGCAACACACACAAAATGCTGGAGGAACTCTACAGGCCGGGCAGCGTCTATGGAGAAAAGAACAGTCGACCTTCCAGACCCCAGCTAATGGATTTTACATCGCTCTTCCCTGTACCAGAAAGAGTTAAACTTTCTTCACGCTTGAATGACAGTATTTGCACTGGAACACTGGAATTTAGAAGGATGAGAGGGGATCTGATTGAAACATATAAGATTATTAAGGGATTGGACACGCTAGAGGCAGAAATTTTTTTCCGATATTGGGGGAGTCCAGAACCAAAGGCCACAGTTTAAGAATAAGGGGTAGGCCATTTAGAACAGAGTTGAGGAAAAACTTTTTCACCCAGAGAGTTGTGGATCTATGGAATGCTCTGCCTCAGAAGGCAGTGGAGACCAATTCTCTGGATGCTTTCAAGAAAGAGTTAGTTAGAGCTCTTAAAGATTGCGGAGTCAAGGGATATGGGGAGAAGGCAGGAACAGGGTACTGATTGTGGATGATCAGCCATGATCACATTGAATGGCAGTGCTAGCTCGAAGGGTCGAATGGCCTACTCCTGCACCTATTGTCTACTGTCTATAAAACTGCACCCTCTGGCACCGACAAACATTCCACTCTCAAAATCACTGAGATCACATTTCATCTCCATGGTGATGTTTGTTTGGAGACAGAACGTACCCTGTACTAAGGAACAGGATAGAGGGAGAACTGCTGATAAGGCTATGGGTTTAGTTAATGATTATCACCAGGAGCTGACTGAACATTAACCAGGGTGTGTTCATTAATTACAGAACCCGTAACACAGCTACTGGGACAGGGTGGTAACAGAACCTGGAGCCGCTGTACAAGGTAAGAAGCTCATTGTACTGAAATATAAACATCATAAAGGCAGTCACCCACTTTTATGAACAATTGAATGAGATTGATAACGTATTGTGTTGATCGATATTAGAACTGCAGCGAATCGCTTTTAAATGATTTACTAATTCCCTTCATCTAATTGAATGCATCGACTTGAATGCACCGGGAGAAACCGGGGCAGTTGGAGGTGTTATCAGAAACGCCGCACTTTCAACCCAGCTCCGAATCATCAGCAAAGGCTCGGGAGGTGCGAGCTTCCCGCATCTCGGAACGGTCCCCGGGCTACTGCTTGCATCAGCAGGAGGCCGATCCGTCCACACTCTGGGATTTACTGATCCCTGACCGAGGGAACTGAGGATTCGCTTTGCTTATTCCATCGCAGGCGGGATCGACACTATCTGTCTACCCTTTACGACATTTCGGTAGGTAGCTGCTGGAAGAGGGCAAAATTATGAGAACTACTCACACTGCAGTTTACAGCAGGGGTGGGTGGGAGCGGAGATGGGTGTAAATATGTGATGGCTCTATTTTATAATCGGTTGGTGAGACCTGTTGTGGATCACCGTCAGCAGTGTTGATTCCCTTCTGTCAGAAGTGTGTGGGTATGTGGGAGATCAAAAGAAGGTTTACCAGCGAGACATCTGCACCATGTGAGTTGTCCTGTGAGGAAAGTTCTGTGATCTTGGCTTTTTTCAGTGATTGAGAAGAGTTCGACATGACCTAAGTTTACAGGGTGGTGTATACATTGCAGTTTTGTTTTTAAATAACAATGTACTTGACTTATCCGTAGTAGTTTGGTAAAATGATTGGGATATTTGATGAGAAATCAAGTATCCTGCGGCGTCTTGACAGGGACGTCGACAAAATAGTTCCTGTTCTGGGAGGAACTGAAAGCATATCTCTCTCTCTCTCTCTCTCTCTCTCTCTCTCTCCTCTCTCTCCCTCTCTCTCTCTCTCTCTCTCTCTCTCTCTCTCTCTCTCTCTCTCTCTCTCTCTCTCTCTCTCTCTCTCTCTCTCTCTCTCTCTCTCTCTCTCTCTCTCTCTCTCTCTCTCTCTCTCCCCCCCCCCTGCCCCTCTATTCCCCTCTCTCCCCCTCTCTCTCCACTCTATCTCTCTCTCTCCCCCCTCTCTCTGCCACCCCTCTGGGTCTCTAATGGGTCTATTTACGTTACTCCCGTTGGTGTGTTTCCTTGCTATCTTACTACAAATATCTGAGATGAGCGAATTGGAATGTAATGGTGAGATTGTATAAGACATTGATGAGACCGAATTTGAGTATTGTGTGCAGTTTTGGTTACTGAATTACAGGAAGAATATTAATAAGGTTGAAAGAGTGCAGAGAAGGTTTACAAGGATATTGCTGGGACTTGAGAAACTGAGTTACAGAGAAAGGTTGAATAGGTTAGGACTTTATTCCCTGGAGCGTAGGAGAATGAGGGCTGATTTGATAGAGGTGTATAAAATTATGATGGGTATAGATAGAGTGAATGCAAGCAAGTTTTTTTCCACTGAGGCCAGGGGAGAAAAAAAAACCGAGGACATGGTTTAGGGGTGAAGGGGGGAAAGTTTAAAGGGAACATTGGGGGTGTGGGGGCTTCTTCACGCAGAGAGTGGTGGGAGTGTGAAATGAGCTGCCAGATGAAGTGGTGAATGCGGGATCACTTTTGACATTTAACAAGTATGTGGATGAGTGGGGTTTGGAGGGGTATGGCCCAGGTGCAGGTCAGTGGGACTAGGCAGAAAAATGGTTCAGCACAGCCAAGTAGGGCCAAAAGGCCTGTTTCAGTGCAGTAATGTTCTATGGTTCTAAGATACTCTTTACGGTGTGATGAAAATCCCTTTAACGTGAAATTCACTGGATGTGTTTTGTCAACCGGAGGATGCTGATGGGAGATTTAATAAAATTCACATGTTGAATTTACTGTGACCGATCCAGGTCTGTCTGTGATCTCATCGCCTTAATCCTGCTTCTCATCTGTAACATCTCACTCACTTGTCCTTCTGCACACTACTTATAGAACTTAGAATTATACAGCACATTACATGCCTTTCGGCCCACAATCTTGTGCTGGCCCTCAAACCCTGCCTCCCATATAAACCCCCACCTTAAATTCCTCCATATACCTGTCTATTTGTCTCTTAAACTTCACTAGTGTATCTGCCCCACCACTGCATTCCACGCACCAACCACTCTCTGAGTAAAAAAATCTTCTTTTAATATCCCCCTTGAAATTCCCTCCCCTTACCTTAAAGCCATACCCTCGTACTGAGCAGTGGTGCCCTGGGGAAGAGGCACTGGCTATCCACTCTATCTATTCCTCTTAATATCTTGTACACCTCTATCATGTCTCCTCTCATCCTCCTTTTCTCCAAAGAGTAAAGCCCTAGCTCCCTTAATCTCTGATCATAATCCATACTCTCTAAACCAGGCAGCATCCTGGTAAATCTCCTCTGTACCCTTTCGAATGCTTCCAAATCCTTCCTATAGTGAGGCGAACAGAAATGGACACAGTACTCTAAGTGTGGCCAAACCAGAGTTTTATTGAGCTGCATCATTACATCGCGACTCTTAAATTCTATCACTTGATTTATGAAAGCTATTTATGTAATTTATGTAAGCTTTCTTAACTACCCGATCTACTTGTGAGGCAACTTTCAGGGATTTGGGGACATGTAGCCCCAGATCCCTCTGCTCCCCCACACTACCAAGTATCCTGCCATTTACTTTGTACTCTGCCTTGGAGTTTGTCCTTCCAAAGTGTACCACCTCACACTTCTCCGGGCTGAACTCCATCTGCCACTTCTCAGCCCACTTCTGCATTCGATCAATGTCTCTCTGCAATCTTCGACAATCCTCTACACTATCTACAACACCACCAACCTTTGTGTCGTCTGCAGACTTGTCAAGCCACCCTTCTACCCCCACACCCAGGTCGTTAATAAAAATCAAGAAAAGTAGAGATCCTAGAACAGATCCTTGTGGGACACCACTAGTCACAACCTTCCAATCTGAATGAACTCCCTCCAGCACGACCCTCTGCCTTCTGCAGGCAAGCAAATTTTGAATTCACCTGGCCAAACGTCCCTGGATCTCATGCCTTCTGACCTTCTGAATAAGCCTACCGTGTGGAACCTTGTCAAATGCCTTACTGAAATCCATGTAGATCACATCCACTGCACTACCATCATCTATATGCTTGGTCACCTCCTCAAAGAACTCTATCAGGTTTGTTAGGCACGATCTGCCCTTCACAAAGCCATGCTGACTGCCCCTGATCAGACCATGATTCTTTACATGCCCTTAGATCCTATCTCTAAGAATCTTTTCCAACAGTTTTCCCACCACAGACGTAAGGCCCACTGGTCTATAATTACCCGGACTATCCATACTAACTATTTTCAAAAAGGGGACAACATTCGCCTCCCTCCAATCCTCCGGTACCATTCCCGTGGACAACGAGTACATAAAGATCCTAGCCAGAGGCTCAGCACTCTCTTCCCTCACCTCATGGAGCAGACAAGGGAATATTCCATCAGGCCCCAGGGACTTATCCATCCTAAGATTCAGGGACTTCATCCTCAGGCAGGATGAAGAGGTCAATACTCCCCAATGCCATTAGGCTTTACAATTCAACTTCCAGGAATTAAGAACTTTTTATTATGCTTTTTGAGTAGTGATTTAGATGCATATCATATTATTACTGAGTGAAGTATGTATGTAATTAGTTTTTTTTTGCTACAACAAGTGTATGGGACATTGGAAAAAATGTTGAATTTCCCCATGGGGATGAATAAAGTATCTATCTATCTATCTATCTATCTATCTATCTATCTATCTATCTATCTATCTATCTATCTATCTATCTATCTATCTATCTATCTATCTAATGTATTTTAACAGATACAACACCTCCTCTCCCTTAATATCAACATGCGCCAGAACATCAACCTCACTCATATTGTCCTCACCGTCATCAAGGTCCGCCTCATTGGTGAATACCAAAGAGAAGTTGAGGACCTTACTAACTTCCACAGCCTCCAGGCACATCTTCCCACCTTCATCTCTAATCGGTCCTACCTTCACTCCTGTCATCCTTTTGTACTTCACTTAATTGAAGAATGCCTTGGTGTTTTCCCTTACCCTACTCGCCAAGGCCTTTTCATGCCCCCTTCTTGCTCTTCTCAGCCCCTTCTTAAGCTCCTTTCTTGCTACCCTATATTCAATAGACCCATCTGATCCTTGCTTCCTAAACCTCCTGTATGATGCTTTCTTCCACCTGACTAGATTTTCCACCTCACTTGTCACCCATGGTTCCTTTACCCTACAATTCTTTATCTTTCTCACCGGGACAAATTTATCCCTAACATCCTGCAAGAGATCCTTAAGCATCGACCACATGTCCATAGTACATTTACCTGCAAAAACATCCCTATTCACACCCGCGTTCTAGACTTAAAGCCTCAAAATTTGCCCTTCCCCAATTAAAAATTTTCCTGTCCTTTCTGATTCTATCCTTTTCTATGATAATGCTGAAGGCCAGCGAGCGGTGATCACTGTCCCCCAGATGCTCACCTGCTGAGAGATCTGTGACCTGACCCAGTTCGTTGCCTAATACTAGATCTAGTATGACATTCCTTCTAGTTGGACCGTCAAAATACAGTGACAGGAATCCATCCTGGACACACTTAACAAACTCTGCCCCATCTAAACCTTTGGAACTAATGAGGTGCCAACCAATATTAGGGAAGTTAAAGACACCCATGATAACAACCCTGATATTTTTGTGCCTTTCCAAACTCTGCCTCCCAATCTGCTACTCAGTATCTCTGCTGCTACCAGGGGGGCATTTAGAATGCCACCAATAGAGTAGCTGCTCCCTTCCTGTTCCAGATTTCCACCCATACTGACTCAAATGAGGATCCTGCTTGAATACCCACCCTTTCTGTACCTGTAATAGTATCCCTAACCAGTAATGCTACCCCTCCTCCCTCCCCCCCCCATCCATTTTAAAGCACTGAACTCTAGGAATATTGAGAATCCATTCCTGCCCTGGTGCCAGCCAAGTCTCTGGAATGAACACGACATCATAATTCCATGTACGTATCCAAGCTCTCAGTTCACTACCTTTGTTCCTGATGCTTCTTGCATTGAAGTACACACACTTTAGCTCTTCTAACTTACTACCTTTTCACCCTTTATTCTGCTTCTCTTTCCTCAAAGCCTCTCTATATGTTGGATCTGGCTTTACTCCATGCACTTCTTTCACTGTTCAATCCCTCCGGGTCTCATCCCCTTTGCAAACTATTTTAAACACTTCCGAACCATGCTAGCAAACCCACCTGCAAGGATGTTGCTACCCCTCGAGTTCAGGTGCAACCCATCCAATCTGTACAGGTCCCACCTTCCCCAGAAGAGATCCCAATGGTCCAAAAATCTAAAACCCTGCACCCTGCACCAACTCCTCAGCCACGCATTCAACTGCCATCTCCTCCAATTCTTACCATCACTATCACGTAGCACTGGCAGCAGTCCTGAGAACACCACCCTTGAGGTCCTTTTATTCAGCCTTCTGCCTAGTTCCCAAAACTCACACTTCAGGACCTCATCCCTCTTCCTGCCTATGTCGTTGGTACCAACATGTATCACGACTTCTGGTTGTTTTCCCTCTCGTACCAGGATGTCAAGCACCTGGTCAGAGACATCCCAGACCCTGGCACCCCGGAGGAAACAAACCATGTGGGTGTCCTTCTCACGTCTACAAAATCTCCTGTCTGCTCCCCTGACGACAGCTCTCCTCTTCTCTGTCCCACCGTTCTGCACCACAGCGTCAGACTCAGTCCCAGGGGCCCTGCCACCGTGGCTCACACCTGCTCGGTCATCCCCGCCAACAGTATCAAGGACGGTATACTTATTATTCAGGGGAATGGCTACAGGGGTGCTCTGCACTTCCTGTCTACTCACCCTCACTTTTCCCCCTCTGACATCACCCAACGACCTGCTTCCGGCAGCCTAGGTGTGACTACCTCCCTGTAGCTCTCATCTATGACGGCCTCATTCTCCCTTATGAGTCGATGGTCATCCAGCTGCTGCTTCAGATTCTTCACACGGTCTTCCGATCGCCCAACCATGTGCACTTCTAGTAGATGTGACTCTGCGGGAGGGGGGGGGAGTTCCCCCAAGACTGCCACATCTCACAGGAGAGGCACATCACTGTCTCAGGAGGCATTGTAAAGACTAACTGGGAACAAGCTCGTCCTCCGCCTCTTCTCGTCGAAGCCTCTCGAGTCAAAGCCACAAAGCTCCAGTCCTTCACTGGCCCACTCAGCCACCGGCCGATTTCCCTGTTGCAACCTGTGCTTATTAAACTTCCTGTTGCCTTCCCGGCAGCTTGAATCAGTCTGGCCATTCTCCTCCGGTCTCTCTCACACACACGGCGTTTTCCCGTCCAGCACTGACACTCACCGGATGTTTGTCCGTTTGTATTTCGCACCATTGTCTATATATCGAGACAGTTGTGCATGACAATCCCAGAGATATTCACACTACTCCGTCTGGAACCAACAATCATTTCACAGTCAAAGGTACCGAGATCACATTTTTCCCCAATCTGATGTTTGTTCTGAACAACCCCTGCACCTGTTGACCATTTCTGCATGTTTTTATTAAAGTGACTGAGCTGGTGCCACGTGATTTCTTGATCAGCATTAACGAGCTGGTTTACAGGTGCACTTCAAAAAATTACCACTGAGTTTATTTCTGAATTAGTCAACCCACTCACCCCCATCGCGGGTGTTATCAAGAATGAGATCTGGATCTATTTGTTCGTAATCCTGTTTCCCACAACTGGATGGTGTAGACAAGACCGTGAACTAAACATTGTCATGATGATAAGGGTGGGTTAATCTTAGGGAACATAAAATCCTGGAATCTATTGAAAATAATCGCGAAGAACAAATACATTTGAACATGGCACAATATCGCACTTCCCTGTCACAGACGGGATATTGAGGCTGAAAAGAGCCGCTAAAACTGTTTTATCGGCGACACACAGGCATCATGGAAATGGTAATGAGTAGCACACAAAAACTGAATTCACCTTGTCAGGGGAATTATACTGTGAGGCGATCAGGCTCAAGTGCTTTACAATTCAGGATTAACATTGATCACTGAAGCTGTAGAAGATGTGCTGTAGATCTGTTGTTTCAGTAGACAAATTGGAGTGGATCCAGGTCACTGTTCAGACAGGAGCTGATATGCTTCAACACCAGCCCCTCAAAACACTTCAACTGTGGATGTAAGTGCCAACCCTAGGTTGCAGGAAGAGAGTAACTTGGTGACTGTCGACAGAAGGAAGCAAAATGGGCAGCCAGTGCAGACAAGCCCCATAGACGTGCCCCTCAGTAATAAGTATACCACTTTCAGTATACACCGAGCGAGAGAGACGACCTACCAGCTGGAAGCACAACCTCTGGGTCTCTGGCTCGGAAGAGAACATCTGGCTGCTCACCCACCCCCTATAGAATGCCATGGTGTATACTGGCACAAATGACATTGGTTGGAAAAATGAAGGGGTTCCTGGGTGATAATATAGGAAGCTCGGTAGAAAGCTGAGAAACAGGACCTACAGGGTAGTAATCTGTGAATTGATGGCCGTGCCACGTGCCAGCAAGGACAAGAACAGAATGATTTGGCAGTGGCTGAGGAACTGGTGCGGGAGGCAGAGGTTCAGATATATGGACGATTGGGGTCTCGGCTGGGCAAGGTATGACCTGTACAAAACGGATGAGTTACACCAGAATCCCAGGAGAACCAAGATCCTTGCGGGCAGGTTTTCCAGAACAATTCAGGAGGGCTAATTTTGCGGGGGGATGGGAACTGGAGTTATAATGTTGAGAATGGGGTCACTGGTTCACAAACAGAGGTAGTGTGCAGTCATAGTGATAGAAAGGGGAGGTTGATGATAGGGCAAACTTGCAGTCAATGGGATGAGTTGCAACATAAAAAGCGGACAAAATGGAAAACGGGGAGTATAAGACTGACGATGTTACAGTTGAATGCGAACAGAAAAGGGAATAATAGACGAACGCAGCAAAGTTACTGATTGACATGTATGACATTGTGGGCGTCACTGAATCGTGGCTGAAAGGATATTACAGCTGAGAGTTTAACATCCAATGATACACACTGTATCGAAAAGACAGACAGGTCGGCAGAAAGGGTGGCGTGAGTCTTGGTGAAAAATGTAATCAAATCATTAGAAAGAGGTGACATGGGGTAGGAAGGTTTTGAATCCTTGTGGGTAGAGCTAGGAAACTGCAAGGGTACAAAGACCCTAATGGGGATTATATACAGACCCCCACTCAGTAGTAATGACATGGTCTGAAAATTACAACGGGAGATAGAAAATGTATGTTAAAAAGACAACGTTACAATAGTCATGGGATATTTTAACATGGTAAAATCGGTTTGTTATGGTGTTCTATTACCCCACTTGTCACGATAGTATTTCTAGAGTTTCCACCAGTTCAATATTGTCCACAAGATTGCCTGGAATTACCGATGCGTTTTTTTTTATTCTGTGTATTTTTGTGAGCAAAGACGGTGTATATCTGGCAGTGATATTTAAAATAAAAAATCCTGTAGTAAATCTCAGTGGCAGTTGTTAAAATTATGTCTACACTAAGTGGGCAATTCTTATCTACTTCCCGTACCTAATGTATGGCCACTGAGTGTACGTTCGGAGTTTACCGCGGCTGTACCCCGTCCAAATCCGATGCTCGGATTTAGTGACGCTCTTCTGCACCCCGGCCTTTGGAGAGTATGGCTAATTAAATTACTGTCACCTTCCTGTTGGATTTAATGAGTCTGGTCAATCTCCTTGATGTCTCCCATTAACAAGGCGTTTTCACCCTCAGAACTGCTGCTCGCTGGATTTTCTTTTGTTTTTGCACCGCGAATTGTGCGTGAAAATCCAAGGAGATGATCAGTTTCCGTAATGCTCACGCTACCCTGTCTGACACCAGCGATCATTCCACAGTCAAGGTCAATTAGACTGCCAGGACGTAAGAACTTTTTTTAAAGCTATTATTAATGGTTTTTGAGTTAGTGATTTAGATGCATATCATATTCTTACTGAGTTAAGTATTGTATGTAATTAGTTTTTGCTACAACAAGTGTATGGGACATTGGAAAAAAGGTTCAATTTCCCCATGGGGATGAATAAAGTATCTATCTATCTATCACATTTATTCCAGATTCGGATGTTTGGCCTGAACAACAACTGAACCCCTTGACCGTATCTGCATGTTTTATCCTTTGAGTTGCTGCCAAGCGATTATCAGATTCCCTTTGATGAGCGGCTGTACAGTTGTACCTAATAACACGGCCATTTAGTATATTTAACACTTAGACGGGCCCTCACCTATCTCGAATTTGAATATGGGTGAGATTTGGTGCTGATTTTTGTGATTTCCCTGTTTCCAACAACAGGTTGTCACTGACAAGGCAGTTTGGGGTAACCTGGAGAGAGAGAGACTGTCAATATTCCTTCTGAGCTGCGCCGGTGTGCGGCTGCGCTGTGATTAAAATGCTCATGTCACGGAGCCTTTGTTGTAGCGCAGATGGATTAAAATGCAGCTGGAAAAAAGTTCATGAAATCTGAGAGTTTTTCTTTGTTGCACTATAATTTATCATATCCTTCTATTAATAGATAAAGACAAAATTATATTTTTTGTCAGTCCTTTCTAAATATTCATAGATGCGCATTACAAAAAGGAACATATCAGAGATGCAGTGCTTTTTTCAGGCCGTGTGAGGAAAAGTATGCATAGCTCAGGAAGGTCAAATCAAACAGAGCCCTCGAGGATGTGTGTGATGTCCTTAATGAGTAACTTACATCAGTATTTACCAAGGAGAAAGACACAGAGGATAGGGAGATCAGTGCAGAGAGTACTAGTATGCTCAGGCATTTTGAAGTAAAAGAGTAGACAGTGTTGGGTCTCTTAAAGTGCATTAAGGCATATATATCTCCAGGCCCTGATGGGATATACCCCACGTTACAGAGAGAGCCAAGTGAAGAGATTGCTGGGGCCTTGACCAATATACTTGTGTCCTGCCAACCACAAACAAACTCTGGGAGAACTGGCTAGTACCTCATGTTGATGCATCATTCAAGACAAGATCTATGGAATAATCCTGATGAGCATTGAAACTGCCGAGATACAGTCGGCTGTGAACCAAGTGCTGATAAATGGGGACCAGTGGAGACAGTGAGTGGATGGTCAGAACAGGTATGGGCGGCCAAAGGCCTGTTTCCGTGCTGTGTGATCCACCACTCCGGACATGCTAAATTAACGATGGTGGCACCGCGAGGCATTGATTTCAAAACTCCACACCCCTTTCCAACCTGAAATAAACCAGACTAAACCACTTTGTCACCACTGCGAAACTCTGTTTCTGTCAAGGTAACATGCAGATTGGACATGTCAGCTAAACTGGCAACCGATGAAGTTCCTGTGTCTTCTTCCATTAATGTTGTTGCCTTACAGCAAAATTAACCCTCTCACTGTGTCAGAATCAGTGATTAAATCCGGCCCCAAACATTGTGTTTTCAAATCTGCACATTGTAACTTGAACCATCTCACTGAGGGTCTGATGGAGACATAACCCCTGCCCTCCACACATGGGATCACATCTCCTCTGCTTCTGACATTTCACATACCCTCAGAACGGTTTTCTGATTCAGTCTGAAGGTTATGGTACATTCAAATCGTTTTCAGACCTGACAAAACATGTCTTCCCACTGCCTCTTCCTCCTCTTTCCTCCACCTCCAGGGAAGCTGCATTTCCATAAGACCATAAGACATCCTTCCAATCAGGCACCGATTTATCAATGCCGGAATCTTTCCTGTAACACCATGGGCACGTAGCTTGCTAAGCAGCCTCGAGTGTGGCACCTTGTCACAGACCTTTCGAAAATCCCAGTACCCAACATCAACGTATTCACCTCTCTCTATCCTGCTTGTTATTTCTTCAAATAGTAATAGCCGAATATCCTGCTACTAATTCAACATGCCAGCAACAACCTCCGACAAAAAAGAGACACCGTGAATTTAATGTTTCGAGTTCTTCCATCACTCACTGATGAAAAACGGTTGATGTATGTGTAAAGTAAATGCGATGTCAGGCAAAATCACCAGCGGGAAATAGTCTAAATTTCATATGATGGCGCAGTGATCCTGCGATTTGTTTCCAGTAAGTATAAACTGAAGGAGAAGGGCATCCATATCTTGCTGTCGACTTTGACCGGTAGTTATCTCTGGGAGATGGTAATCTCGACACAGCCGCTCCCCACTTGTCCATTACCCTAATGTTACAACTGTGGATAGCTGTTAAAGATGGCTTTTAAATTAGCCAACTTAAAATCAGTGCAGGTCCAGTCTACGGGGGCACAGTTAAATCTGGAGAAAGGGAATGTCTGCTCATCAAAAAAGAACATTATTCCAAATGCATAATATTCCATCAGAGTGGAGAGCGCCCTTCCCTCTGCTGTCTCTGTGCAATAACAGAGCTATAGGGACCACAGCTGTTTACCATTTACGTTAACGATTTGGATGAAGGCATAGAAAATAACATCAGCAAATTTGCTGATGATACTAAGCTGGGTGGCAGTGTGACATGTGATGAGGATGTTAGGAGAATTCAGGGTGACTTGGATAGGCAGGGTGAGTGGGCAGGTACTTGGCAGATGACGTTTAATGTGAATAAGTGTGAGGTTATCCACTTTGGGAGTAAGAACAGGAAGGCAGCTTATTATCTGAACGGTGTAGAGTTGGGTAAGGGAGAAATACAAAGAGATCTCGGAGTCCTTGTTCATCAGTCACTGAAGGTGAATGAGCAAGTGCAGCAGGCAGTGAAGAAGGCTAATGGAATGTTGGCCTTTATTACAAAAGGAATTGAGTACAAGAGCAAGGAAATCCTCTTGTATTTGTACAGAGCCCTGGTGAGACCACACCTGGAGTATTGTGTACAGTTTTGGTCTCCAGAGTTAAGGAAGGACATTCTGGCTGTAGAGGAATTGCAGCGTAGATTCACGAGGTTAATTCCTGGGATGTCTGGACTGTCTTACGCAGAGAGGTTAGAGGGACTGGGTTTGTACACGCTGGAATTAAGGAGATTGAGAGGGGATCTGATTGAAACATATAAGATTATTAAGGAATTGGACAAGATAGAGGCAGGAAATATGTTCCAGATGCTGGGAGAGTCCAGTACCAGAGGGCATGGTTTGAGAATAAGGGGTAGGTCATTTAGGACAGAGTTAAGGAAAAACTTCTTCTCCCAGAGAGTTGTGGGGGTCTGGAATGCACTGCCTCGGAAGGTAGTCGAGGCCAATTCTCTGGATGCTTTCAAGAACGAGCTAGATAGGTATCTTATGCACAGGGGAATCAAGGGATATGGAGACAAGGCAGGAACCGGGTATTGATAGTAATTGATCAGCCAAGATCTCAAAATGGCGGTGCAGGCTCGAAGGGCCGAATGGTCTACTTCTGCACCTATTGTCTATTGTCTATAATAAACCCACAGCGATCTTTCCCCTGAGCTGTCGCTGGAGTTTATAATCTGACAATGAACTGGTCCCAAGGTGCATAATAAATCCAAGCGACGGCACCAACAGAACGGAACCAGGATGCGGGTTATGATTCCTCTCTGGAGGTGGTAAAATGTCGCGCACTGAAGTATTAATTCTGATTCGGACCACAAGTTAGAAAGACTCATTGAAGCAAGGCGAGTCTTTGTGTGGTTTAACACAGGCGCTGTGGAACAAGGTGTGGCGTTACATGCTGAATAGGGTGAAGCTCAGGTTTATGAGCATGTTATCAACTGAACATTGCTCAGGGTGTGTTCACTTACTGTTAGGGACAGAAATTTCAGATGCTCGGATTCCCTGAAACCAGCCCCAGGTGTTCTGCATCAGGTAGGAACATGGACTGTATTCGGCAGTGTTATGGTGTTTTAATAAGCCCACTTGTAACGGCAATATTTCTAATGTTTCTACCATATAAAAAAAAATGGAGGGTTATGGGGTAGTGTGGGTTTAGTACTATTTTTTAAGGATTATATGGGTCGGCACAACATGGAGGGCTGAAGGGCCTGTACTGTGCTGTAGTGTTCTATTGTTCTATCAATATTATCATTGAAATCGCGCGGCTTTACGGATCTGGGTGCTCGATTATTCTGTATATGTTGTATTTCATAGGGATGACGAGGTACGTCTGGCAGTGATATTTATATTCACAGATATTGTGGTAATTCTCACTGGCTGTAGATAAAAACAGTAAATTCTACACTCATTGGGCACTTTAATCTGAATCCACTGTATCTAATAATGCGGCCACTGAGTGCATGTCCGGGGGCTTCCGCTGCGATTGCCCGTCCGCTTCAACGCTGACCACTGCGCTGTATTCGCTGGCATTCGACTAAGACGGGGAGTTAATTGCATCCGCTGTTATTTAGGACGTGAGGAGATTTTTTCCACTGGTGGTTAGATCCTTTGAGTTGAGCCCTTGCTGGGGACATCGAATATCACGCGGAGTCTAGACAGGAGTGTGGAGAACACGTTTGCTACTGTAGGGGGAGCTGAAACAGATGAAGGTAGATGAGGTTATTTTTCTGAGCTGGAACGAGTGTCTCTTTGAAATTCTCTTCCACAAAGGAAAAGAGAAGCAGAGCTTTCTTTCAATGTGTTTAATTCCGCCGAACACAGATTCTGGACAGACAAGGGAGTGAAGTGTTGCAGACGGTCGCAGGGATGTGTCACTGAGATCACTGTCCTGCTATGTCCTGCTGAGAATGGCGGAACAGGACTGACGGGCCGAATGCCCTGTTACTAATTCAACATACCAGCAGCACTCTCTGAGATATCAGAGACAAAGTGAATTTAGTTTCTGGTGTTTCCCCATCGATCTCAGACGTGGAACAGTAGATGTATTTGTAAAATAAGGGCAATGCCTGCCAAATTGGCCAGCGTGATATGGTTATAATTTCATCTGATTCTACGTTGACATGGTAACTTGTTTCCAGTAAGTGAGCAATACACTGAAGGGGAAGAGCGTTCTCACCTTGCTGTTGACTTTGACCGGTTGTTATCTCTGGGAGATGTTTATCTCGGCACAGTTGCTGCACAATCGGCCCATTACTGTAATGGACCAACTGCGGACTTCTGTTAAAAATGGTTCTTTCTGAACAGGCTGACCTTCAAGTCAGCTGCAGGCAGCTGGGACACACTTAAAGAATGCCAGTGTTCAAAACGAAAAAAAAAATACATGACTCCAAATGCATAATATTTTACAAGAGTTCACAGCGCCCTTCCTTCTGCTGTCTCTGTGCAATAAACCCACAGCGATCTTTGCCCTGAGCTGCAGCTGGAGTTTATAATCTGACAATAAACTGGTCACAAGGAGAACAATAAATCAAAGGGACGACACCAACAGAACCGAACCAGGATGCGGGTTGTTCTCCCTCCCTGGAGCAGATCAAATTGTCCAGAGAAAGGTAATCATTGTATCGCGCACTGAAATCGTACTTTTGGCTCGAACCACATGTTAGAAACGAGTTTTTGCGTTTTTCACTACAAGCGTTGTGGAACAAGCTGTGGCGTTACATGCTGAATAGACTGAAGTTCAGGTTTATGAGCGTGTTATCAACTGAACATTGCTCAGGGTGTGTTTACTTACTGTTAGGGACATAAAATTCAGATGCTCGGATTCGCTGAAACCAGAATGAGGAGTCCAGCACCAGGTAAGAATAGGGATTGTACTGGGTTGTGTTATGGTGTTTCAATAAGCCCACTTGTCAAGGTAATTATTTCTAGTTTTTCTATCATATCAATACTATCAGTTACTGTTCCAGGGGAGGCTGAAACAGGTGAAGGTAGATGATGTTATTTTTATGAGTTGAAACTGTTTTCAAAGGAAATGAGGAGCAGGGATTTTTTTTCCAATGTGTTTAATTCTGCAGCGCACAAATTCCTGACAGACAAGGGAGTGCAAATTATTCCAGGCGGCCGCAGGGATGTATGTCACTGAGATCACGGTCCAGCTGTGAGCATAGAGAATGGCGGAACAGGACTGACGGGGTGAATGTCCTGTTACTAATTCAACATACCGGCAGCACACTCTGACAAATAAGAAACGCAGTGAAATTAATGTTTATTCCCATCGGTCTCTGACGAGTAACGGTACAAGTACTTGTAAAATAAATGTGATGCTGGTTGATGTATGTGTGGAGTAAATGGGTTGCCAGGCAAATTCGCCAGCGAAATATGATCATAATTTCATATGATTGTTACTGTGATGTGGTAATCTGTTTCCAGTAACTGAGCAATACACTGAAGGAGAAGGGCGTTCTTATCTTGCTGTCGATTTTGACCGGTTATTAGCTCTGGAAGATGGTTATCTCGGCACAGTTGCTCCCCAGTTGGCTCATTACTGCAATGGTCCAACGGACTTATGTTAAAAATGGCTCTTTATAAACAGGGTGAGCATGAAGTCAGCTCCAGGCGTGGGGGGGGGGGGGGGTGGGGGCACAGTAAAATCTGGAGAAAGGGAATGCCTCCTGCTCAAAACAGAACATTATTCCAAATACATAATATTCCATCAGAGTGGAGAGCGCCCTTCCTTCTGCTGTCTCTGTGCAATAAACCCAGAGCGTTCTTTGCCCTGAGCTGTCGCTGGGGTTTATAATCTGACAATAAACTGGTCCAAGGGTGAACAATAAATTAAAGCGACGACGCCAACCGAACCGAACCAGGATGTGGGTTGTGATTCTTCTCTAGAGCACATCAAGTATTCTAGAGAGAGGATATTACTGCACCGTTTGCACTGTAGAATTAATTCTGGTTCAGACCACTTGTAAGAGTGACGTGTTCATGCAAATTAAGCTTTTATGTGGTTTAACACAAGTGTTGTGTGAATAGACTGAAGTTCAGGTTTATGAGCGTGTTATCAACTGAACATTGCTCAGGGTGTGTTCACTTACTGTTAGGGACATAAAATTCAGATGCTCGAATTCGCTGAAACCAGAATCAGGAGTCCAGCACCAGGTAAGGACAGGGCCATAGGGGAAATTATATGGCATTTATTTCACTCACTGATCGCCCTAGTGCTATTGTTTCTATCAGTTCAATATTGTCCATAGGATTGCGTGGATTAACGAATATGTGTGTTTTATTTTGTTTGTGTGTGTGTGTTTTTTTTTAGCAAAAACTTTATATATCTGGCAGTGATAATTAGGATAAAAATTCCTGTAATAAATCTCACTGGCAGTTGATAAAAGTATGGAAGCCTGCACTCAGGGGCATGTTTTTATGTACCCCTATACCTAATGATGTGACACTGAGTGAATGCTCGGCGTTTAATGCGGCTGCACCCCGTCCAAATCCAAGGTTATGCGTTCAGTGACGCTCTTCTGCACGCCGCTGTTGGACCGCAAGCTTATTTGATTTCTTGCTGCCTTCCTGTCGGATTTAATCAGTCTGGCCAATCTCACTGAGCTCTCTCATTAACGGGGCCTTTGGAACCGCCGCTCACTGGATGTTCCTTTGGTTTGTTTCCGGTCCATTCTCTGTAAACCGAGAGATTTATACGTGAAAATCCAAGTAGCTGATGAGTTTCCGTAACACTCAGACCACCCGGTCTGGCACCAGCCATCACTCCACGGTCAATAGACAATAGGTGCAGGTGTAGGCCATTCGGCCCTTCGAGCCAGCACCGCCATTCAACGTGATCATGGCTGATCATCCACAATCAGTAGCCCGTTCCCGCCTTCTCCCCATATCCCTCGTCTCTGCTATCTTTAAGAGCTCTATCTAACTCTTTCTTGAAAGCATCCAGAGAATTAGCCTCCACTGCCTTCTGAGGCAGAGTATTCCATATATCCACAACTCTCTGGGTGAATAAGTTTTCCCTCAACTCTGTTCTAAATGGCCTACCCCTTATTCTTAAACTGTGGCCTCTGGTTCTGGACTACCCCAACATCGGTAACATGTTTCTTGCCTCTAGCGTGTCCAAACCCTTAATAATCTTATATGTTTCAATCAGATCCCCTCTCATCTTTCTAAATTCCAGTGTATATTCCGGTCAACGTCACTTACATCACATTTATTTCCTATTCAGATGTTCGGCCTGAATAACAACTGAACTCATTGGCCATACCTGCATGTGTTTATGCTTTGAGTTGCAGGCAAATGATTAACAGATTCGCATTAATGAGCTGGTATACTGTTGTACCTAACAAAGAGGCCATTTACTGCATTTCCCATTTAGACAAATCTTCACCATCTCGAATATGAACACGGATGAGATCTGGGCCTGATTATTGACGATTTGCAATGTTTGCAACAACAGGTTGTCGCTGGCAAGGCAGGAGACAAAACATTGTTATAAGGTGGGGGTAACATGGAGAGAGAGATCTGTCACTGTTTACTCTAAACTGCGCGTCTGCGTAACCAAAATTTTCCCATGAACGGAGCCTTTGGAATTAAACACTGCTAGATAAATGTTTATGAGACCTGAAAGTTTTTCTTTGTTGTACTGCATTTTATCCTATCCGTTAATTAATAATTAAAATCAAAATAATGTATTTCTTTCTGGTCTGTCTTCATCCTAAATATTCATAGATGCATTTTACAAAAGATGCCGAATATTTTTCAGGCCGAGTGAAAACTTCCAGCTCAGAGCAATGGCTCATCCACGCAGCGTCAAACATAGAAATTAGTGGGAACATTGGAGAAGGGACCACGTTCGATTCTATGCGTTAATCACGATTGAATACGGTACATTATCATGCTCCCTGTTATAGACGAGATGTTAAAAGTTAATAGAGAGGACAAAACTGTTTCACTGGAAGTCTCTCCGGTGTCCAGGAAATAGTACTGAATAACGCAAGAAAATTAATAATAATTTCGTCTTGTCCGAGGGAGCATACTGTGAGGCAATGAGGCTCAAGTGCTTAACAATACAGAACTAATGTTGAGCAGCGAATAACTAGAAGGTCCGTTTACTATAAATTTAAGAGCTTTTCGTTTTCGTTTCTCGACAGATCACTATCAATGCCCCGATAATCACTTTTGCTACCATTTCAGAACACTGGGTGTAGTACCTCCCTCATTATAGGGATGAGCAAGGATGAGATCTGGGCCAAATTGCGCAATAAAGCGTTCAGAATATCGCGCAGCATCTTGGACAATCCCAGTTCTAATACTGGGTCTTCCACAGTGTCTTTTTACACAGATCGAATCTGATGAACGGAGTTTCAGCACTTTATGAGAGGAAGGCAGGAATATGACATTGTGGTGAAAAAATAATCAGCCATGATTGAATGATGGAGCAGACTCGATGGAGTAGAGGACGGGTATATTAGCAGCGTCAGAATGGTTTTCTGATTCAGTCTGAAGGTTATGGTACATTCAGCTCGTCGTCAGACCTGACAAACTATGTCTTCCAGCAGCCAGTTCACCTCTTTCCTTCACCTCCATGGAAGCTGCATTTCCATAACACCATAAGACATGCAGCCAATCAGGCACCGATTTATCCATGCTAGACTCTTTCCTGTAACACCACGGGCTCGTAGCTTGCTAAGCAGCCTCAAGTGTGGCACCTTTTCACAGGCCTTTCAAAAATCCAAGTAGCGAACATCAACGTATTCACCTCTCTTTATCCTGCCTGTTATTTCTTCAAATAGAAATAGCCGAATGTCCTGCTACTAATTCAATATGCGAGCAACAACCTTCACCAAATAAGAGACCCCGTGAATTTAATGCTCCCAGTTCTTCCATCCGTCACTGATGAAAAACGGTTGATGTATGTGTAAAGTGAATGCGATATCAGCCAAATTCACCAGCAGGAAATGGTCTAAATTTCATATGATGGTGCTGTGATCCTGCAATTTGTTTCCAGTAAGTGAACAATAAACTGAAGGAGAAGAGCATTCATATCTTGCTGTGGACTTTGACCGGTTGTTATCTCTGGGAGATGGTAATCTCGGCACAACCGCTCCCCAATTGCCCATTACCCGAAGGTAACAACTGCGGGCAACTGTTAAAGATGGCTTTTAAATTGGCCAGCTTAAAATCAGTGCAGGTCCTGGTGACGGGGGCACACTTAAATCTGGAGAAAGGGAATGTCCGCTGATCAAAAAGAACATTATTCCAAATGCATAACATTCCATCAGAGTGGAGAGCGCCCTTCCTTCTGCTGTCTCTGTGCAATAAACCCGCAGCGATCTTTGCCCTGAGCTGTCGCTGGGGTTTATAATCTGACAATAAACTGGTCCCAAGGTGAATAATAAATCCAATGTGACGGCACCAACCGAACAGAACCAGGATGCGGGTTATGATTCCACTCTGGAGGTGGTAAAATTTCGCGCACTGAAGTATTAATTCTGGTTCGGACCACGAGTTAGAAAGACTCATTCAAGCAAAGTGAGTCTTTGTCTGGTTTAACAGAAGCGTTATGGAACATGATGTGGCGTTACATGCTGAATAGACTGAAGTTCAGGTTTATGAGCGTGTTATCAACTGAACATTGCTCAGGGTGTGTTCACTTACTGTTAGGGACATAAAATTCAGATGCTCGGATTCCCTGAAACCAGACATAGGTGTCCTGCATCAGGTAGGAAGGTGGACTGTATTCGGCAGTGTTATGGTGTTTTAATAAGCCCACTTGTAACGGCAGTATTTCTAATATTTCTACCATATCAATATTATCATTGAAATCGCGCGCCTTTACGTATCTGTGTGCTCGATTATTCTGTATGCTTTTTTTTTTAGCGAAGATAGATCTGGCAGTGATATTTATATTAACAAATAATGTAGTAATTCTCACTGACCGCAGACAAAAATAGCAAATTCTACACTCAGTGGGCGCTTTACTATGTACCTCCTGTACCTAATAATGTGGTCACTGAGTGCAGGTCCGGGACCTCTGATGCCGTTCCCCGTCCGCTTCAATGGTGACCTCTAGTCTATATTCGCTGGAACTCGATAAAGACGGGGAGTTGATTGTATGCTTTGTTATTTAGATGAAGGTTAGGCAGTTTTTTCCGCTGGTGGTTACATAAATAAATTAAGCTTTTGCTGGAGACACCGAACATCACGCCGATTCTGAACAAGGAATGCGTGTTTGCTCCTGTAGGGGGAGCTGAAGCAGAAGAAGTTATTATGAGGTTATATTTCTGAGGTGGAACTAGTGTCAATTTGGAATTCTCTTCCTCAAAGGGAAAGGGAAGCAGAGGTTTTTTTTCAGTGTGTTTGATTCCGCAAGGGAGTGAAGTGTTGCAGATGGTCGCAGGAATCTGTCACTGAGATCACAGTCCAGCTGTGATCATAGAGAATGGCGGGACAGGACTGAGGGAGCGAATGTACTGTTACTAATTCAACATACCAGTAGCACACTCTGACAAATAAGAGACCTGGTGTATTTAACGTTTGATGTTTTTCCTTCGATCTCAGACGAGGAATGCTAGATGTATTTGCAAAATAAGTGCCATACCTGCCAAATAAGCCAGCGAGATATGGTCACAATTTCATATGGTTCTACGTTGACATGGTAACTTGTTTCCAGTAAGTGAGCAATAAACTGCAGGGGAAGGGCGTTCTTATCTCGCTGTTGACTTTGACCGGTTGTTATCTCTGGGAGATGGTTATCTCGGCACAGTTGCTCCACAGTCGGCCCATTACTGTGATGGACCAACTGCGGACTTCTGTTAAAAATGGTTCTTTCTAAACAGGCTGAAATTCAAGTCAGCTCCAGGCAGCTGGGACACACTTAGGGAATGTCAGTGTTCAAAACAAAAAAATATAAATGACTCCAAATGCATAATATTTTACAAGAGTTGACAGCGCCCTTCCTTCTGCTGTCTCTGTGCAATAAACCTACAGCCATCTTTGCCCTGAGCTGTCGCTAGAGTTTATAATCCCACAATAAACTGGTTACAAGGAGAACAATAAATCAAAGGGACGACACCGACAGAACCGAACCAGGATGCGGGTTGTGCTGTCTCCTGGAGCAGGTCAAATTTTCGAGAGAAAGGTGATCATTGCATCGGGCAGTGAAATCGTACTTTTGCCTCGAACCACATGTTAGAAACGAGTTTTTGCGTTTTTCACTACAAGCGTTGTGGAACAAGGTGCGGCGTTACATGCTGAATAGACTGAAGCTCAGGTTTATGAGCGTGTTATCAACTGAACATTGCTCAGGGTGTGTTCTCTTACTGTTAAGGCCAATAAAAATTCAGATGCTCGGATTCACTGAAACCAGACTCAGGAGTCCAGCACCAGGTGAGAACAGGGACTGTACTGGGCTGCGTTATGGTGTTTCAATAAGCCCACTTGTCACGGCAAGTATTTCTAGTTTTTCTACCGCATCAATACTATCAGTTGCTGTTACAGGGGATGCTGAAACAGGTGAAGATAGATGAGGTTATTTTTATGAGATGGAACTGTTTTCAAAGGAAATGGGAAGCAGTGTTTTTTTTTCAATGTTTTTAATTCCGCAGGACACAGATTCTGGACAGACAAGGGAGTGGAGTGTTCCAGGCGGTCGCAGGGATGTGTCACTGAGATCTCAGTCCTGTTGTGATCATAGAGAATGACGGAACAGGACTGACGGGGTTGAACGTCCGCATACTAACTCCACACGCTATGTGTTGGAATTAGTATGTGTTTGGAATTCTCTTCCTCAAAGGAAACAAGAAGCAGGGATTATTTTCAGTGAGTTTAATTCCGCAGCGGAGAGATTCTTGACAGACAAGAGAGTGAAAATTATTCCAGGCGGCCGCAGGGATGTATCACTGAGATCTCAGTCCATTTGTGATCATAGAGAATTGCGGAGCAGGACTGAGGGGGCGAATGTCCTGTTACTAATTCAACATACCAGCAGCACAATCTGATAGAGAAGAAACGCCGTGAAATTAATGTTTTTTTTTCCCCCATCGTTCTCTGACGAGGAACAGTAGAAGTACTTGTAAAATAAATGCGATGCTGGTGGATGTATGTGTGAAGTAAATAGGTTTGCCAGGCAAATTCGCCAGCGGGATATGATCATAATTTCATATGATTGTTACTCTGATGTGGTAACTTGTTTCCTGTAAGTGAGCAATAAGCTGAAGGAGAAGGGGAAGGGCGTCCTTATTTGCTGTCGACTTTGACCGGTTGTTATCTCTGGGAGATGGTTATCTCGGTACAGTTGCTCCACAATCGGCCCATTACTGCAATGGTCCAAATGCAGACAACTGTTTAAAATGGTCCTTTATAAGCAGGGTGACCTTGAAGTCAGCTCCAGGCAGACGGGGCACAGTAAAATCTGGAGAAAGGGAATGCCTCCTGTTCAAAAGAGAACATTATTTCAAATACATAATATTCCATCAGAGTTGAGAGCGCCCATCCTTCTGCTGTCTCTGTGCAAGAAGCCCAGAGCGATCTTTGCCCTGAGCTGTTGCAGGAGTTTATAATCTGACAATAAACTTGTCCCAAGGTGAACAATAACTCACAGCGACGGCACCAACCAAATGGAACCAGGATGCGGGTTATGTTTCTTCTCTAGAGCAGATCAAATATTCTAGAGAGAGGAAATTACTGCATCGATTACACTGTAGTATTAATTCTGGTCCAGACCACTTGTAAGAGTGACTTGTTCATGTAAGTTAAGCTTCTATGCGGTTGAACACAAGCGTTGTGGAACAGGGTGTGGCGTTACATGCTGCTCAGGTTTATAAGCGTGTTATCAACTGAACGTTGCTCAAGGTGTGTTCACTTACTGTTAGAGACATAAAATTCAGATGCTTGGAATCGCCTGAAACAGAATCGGGAGTCTAGCACCAGGTAAGGACAGGGCCATTGGGGAAATGTTATTGTGTTTTATTCCGCCCACTGGTTGCCCTAGTAGTGCTAATGTCTCTATCAGTTCAGTATTGACCTTAGGATTGCGTGGATTAACGAATATGTTTGTTTTATTCTGTTTGTGTGTGTGTGTGTTTTTTTAGCAAAAACTTGATATATCTGGCAATGATATTTAGACTAAAAATTCCTGTAACAAATCTCACTGGCAGTTGATAAAAGTATGGAAGTCGACACTCAGGGACACGTTTTTATGTACCCCTGTACCTAATGATGTGACACTGAGTGAATGCTCGGGGTTTACTGCGGCTGCTCCCCATCCAAATCCAAGGTTATGCGTTCAGTGACGCTCTCTTGCACGCTGCTGTTGGAGCACATGGTTATTTGATTCCTTGCCGCCTTCCTGTCGGATTTAATCAGTCTGGCCAATCTCACTGAGTTTTCTCATTAACGGGGCCTTTAGAACCGCCGCTCACTGGATGTTCCTTTGGTTTGTTTCCGGTCCATTCTCTGTAAACCGAGAGATTTATACGTGAAAATCCAAGTAGCTGATCAGTTTCCGTAACACTCAGACCACCCGGTCTGGCACCAGCCATCACTCCACGGTCAGTAGACAATAGGTGCAGGAGTAGGCCATTCGGACCTTCGAGCCAGCACCGCCATTCAACGTGATCATGGCTGATCATCCTCAATCTGTACCCCGTTCCTGACCTCTCCCCATATCCCTGTACTCCGCTATCTTTAAGAGCTCGATCTAACTCTTTCTTGAAAGCATCCTGAGAATTGGCCTCCACTGCCTTCTGAGGCAGAACATTCCACAGATCCACAACTCTCTGGGTGAAAAAAGTTCTTCCTCAACTCTGTTCTAAATGGTCTACCCCTTATTCTTAAACTGTGGCCTCTGGTTCGTGACTCCCCCAACACCGGGAACATTTTTCCTGCCTCTAGCGTGTCGATTCCCTTAATAATCTTATATGTTTCAATCAGATTCCCTCTCATCCTTCTAAATTCCAGTGTATATTCCAATCAACGTCACTTAAATCACATTTATTTCCTATTCAGATGTTTGGCCTGCATAACAACTGAACTCGTTGACCATAACTGCATGTGTTTATGCTTTGAGTTGCAGGCAGATGATTAACAGATTCGCATTAATGAGCTGGTGTACAGTTGTACCAAACAAAGAAGCCATTTAGTGCATTTCCCATTTAGGCAAAACCTCACCCATCTCGAATATGAACACAGACCAGATCTGGGCCTAATTATTGATGATTTGCATGTTTGTAACAACAGGTTGTCGCTGGCAAGGCAGTGGATAAAACACTGTAATAAGGTGGAGGTAACTTGGAGAGAGAGACCCGTCACTGTTCGCTCTAAAATGCGCGTCTGCAGAACCAAAATGCTCCCGCGAACGGAGCCTTTGTTGCAGCGCAGATGGAATTAAACACTGCCAGAGAAAAGTTTATGAAACTTGAAAGTTTGTCTTTGTTGTCCCGCATTTCTATCATATCCTTTAATTAATAATTAAAATCAAAAGAACGTTTCTTTCTTGACAGTCTTCATTCTAAATATTCACAGATGCACATTACAAAAAAACGTATATCTATGATGCTGCGCTTTCCTCAGGCCATGTGAAAATCCCCGGCTCTGAGCAATGGTTCATCCATGCAGCTGAAGACATTGGTGGGAATTAATTAGTGGATATTAATATGCATATTAAACACGATTGAATGTGGTACATTGTCGTGCTTCCTATTATAGACGAGATGGTAAACGTCAATTGAGTGGACAAAACTGTTTCACCCGGAGCCTCTCTGCTGTCCAGGAGATAGTAATGAATAACGTAAGAAAAATTAATAATAATTTCGCCTTCTCCGAGGGAGCGTTCTGTGAGGCAATGAGGCTCAAGTGCAGAACATTACAGAACTAATGTTGAGCACCGAATAACTAGAAGGCCAATTTACTATAAATTCAAGAGCTTTTCATTCTCGTTTCTCCATAGATCACTATTAATGCCCCGATAATCATTTTAATTCAGAACACTGGGTGTAGTACCTGCCCCATTATAGGGATGAGCAAGGATGAGATCTGGGTCAAATTGCGCAATTAATCACGCAGCATCTTGGACAGTCCCAGTTCTGATACCACAGTGTCTTTTTACACTGATCCAATCTGATTTACCGAGTTTCCAGCACTTTATTAGAGGAAGGCAGGAATATGGCGTTTGGGTGAGGAAAAAAAATCAGCCATGATTGAATGATGGAGCAGACTCGATGGACCGAATCACTTCATTCTGCTCAGATATCTTATCATGACTGAATGATGAGTCCTTCGTATCCAGTATCAGGATTTGTGACGTGTGAGGGACAATTACAGATTTGTTCACTGGGATTCTTTTATTTGTCTTCAGCGTTTAAATTTCAGTGAGATTCGCTTTTGAAACATTGAGCAGAAATATATATCTTTTACTCCTTTGTATTGTTAATGTGCTTCATTATCTCTCCAGTTAAAGTTAGACCTGCGGTGAGAAATCTATTGGAATAAAGCCGACAACTGGAAGCAAAACACGACTGAAGACGAAGGAACAGCGATAAGTGAACCAGCCCGAGGACTGAGTGCACCAACTGAAGAGAACCCTTCTGACTCGAAGATTCCAGTGATTCAGTCAGGAGAAAGTTTGGTGAGTCTCATTAACTCGAACATGGGTCCTTTAGACAGTATATATCTGTACAAAGGAAGGTACGTAATAGGTAAAATGGACTGAATGTGCCCAGAAATAGCAGTTATGCCTCTGCCTGACCCAATTGTGATCACACCAGGTTTAGTAATGTGCTTTCAGAAGCCCAGCTCTTTAAATTCACTCACATTCTCTCAGTGTTTGCTCATTTGAAGGTCCTGCATCATCTGAAGTAGCTTTTGGTCAGTTCTGATGTTTCCTTGTTATGTCATAGTCATCTCAAAATGTGTTGGCAAATTCCTCCCTTTATAACAAGCCCCAAGTGTGTCGTACTGTAGTGAGTGTAGAAATGTGGAATTATCATGAACTGCAGCAACATGCCATTGATTCCTCTGGCTATTGCAATCTGCAATGATGTACTTACCCTCGAATATATTGTCGTGCAGGCCTCTACTGAGAACAGACCTTTTTTAAAGCAAAACTTCCCAACATCGCAGTTTATTCAGTCCTCACTAGCAAATGGCAACCGATAATTTACATTTACAAACCTTGGCCTCGTCAAGTAATTTTCTGCTAATTACATTGTCAGAGCCTGTGAACGTGACATTAAGCAGAGGTGGAAATTAGAAGTTATGTTCCCATGGACGTTGTCCATGGGACTTCAGCAAAGCCTTTGACAAGGTGTCACGTGGCAGCTTGGTCTCGGTGATCAGGTCCCATGCTGCCCGAAGAGAGCAAGTTGGATGTTTTCAAAATTAGCTTCAAGGTAGCAAGCAAAGAGTGCTGGTTGAAGGTTATTCCTCGAAATGGAGGCGAGTAATTAGTGGTGTACCAGGAGGCTACAAGTTGGGACCTTTGATAATCGTTATTTTATAGCAATGATTTGGATGAGATTGCACAAGGATTACTTGAGTGGTAAGTTCGCAGAATGCACAACATTAGTAGTTTCTGTTTACAGAGAAGATTATCGTAGCTACAGGGGATCTAAATGGACAGGGGCTGGTAAAGAGATTGCAAACCCAATCTGATCAGCCGCGGATTCATGCAGATGTTGGGGATTATGTGGAGGAAACAATCGGAGGAAGTGGATGAGGCAGGTGCAGTTGCATAATTCAAAAAGCAGTTGGGGTGTGTAGATGGAGTGAAGAGGCCAGAAGGGAGATGGCCCCATCACAGGAAATTGTGACCATCTCAGTGAGCACTGTGGTTAGCATTGTCTCGTTGGGCTGAACGCTCTGAATTTGGACTCTATTGCTCTGTGACTGTCAGTAGATGCGCCAGGTATCAATGGACAGATATGGTGTGGAAGTGGTTACTTACAGGGAATGTTTGGTCCCCATGCCAAATACTGCTCTAATGCAGGGGATGGAAATACTATCATATTTGCAATGTAATCGTACTCTGTGACTCACTGTCTGCTTGTTGTGAATTTTAGAGTATCACCAGCAGGTGGAACTGTCCTGCAGAGCGACCAAAGTGTAAACAAGACGACGACAATCAACAATCGTCAGTCAGAATCAGAATGGACAAAGGTATGATCACTGGAATCTTTGAATTAAACTTTTGTCGCGTTTGGACACGGTAGTTCAGATGAAAAAAACTTACACAGATGTTAACAGGGCATAGAAAAGTTTCATCAAGCAGTGTCATTTATCCCACTGGTAAAGCGGCCTTGAGTAATTGATCAACCTAACAGTTCCAGCGCAGGGACCTGACACCAGTAATGGTCGAATCACTCCGCTCATCAGGCAAAGCTTCAGCTGAGTGAAAGGAGCAGGGGCTCCTGAATCGGGGTCGTGAGTGAAACACAGACAGGAATGTGACAGCGATCTTGTCGTTTATGTAAATGTTCAGGGTTAGGGTCCGTTTCACCAACAGACAGGCCCTGATATGTAAGATATCCTCAACTTTCATTTATAAAATTCAGAACCAGATGATAGGAGCATCATCGGGATTTCAGAGATTCTATGATAACACAGCATTTCAGGTTTTGGAAGGAAAGCTACCAACTCCCCCCTGGTTTTTCTTGCCTGCTACACAAGGGGGGGGGGGGTTGTCATCGAAATCTGTTTTCTGTAGCAGAGCGGAGATCATTGCCGGTGCTGGGAATGGCTGAGGATCAGGAGGCAGCTCATTGTAGATACACTTGCGGTCTGCTTCGGAGTTTTAATAACACAGTGAATGTCTGGGCTGTGGAGAATTGGTGAACATGAGTTTCTAAATATTTCCCTCTTGGGGTGATCTTCTACCTGAATTGAAATTCCCAGGATCTCTGCTGGGAAACCCGGTATAACCAATGACCAAATGTCTCTGTCACCTGTAGACATTGTGATTGTGCTCAGATCTGTGATTCCAGGTGGAATAAAATGATGTTACAGCCTGGAAACGGTTCCTTCAGCCCATCTAATTCATGCTGATCTAAATGTCTGAGCTTCTCCGTTTTCCTGCATCTTTTCCCAAATTTTCCGTGTAAGATTCTTCTATCCTTTTTCCCGCCAGCATCCTCTCAATTTTGTAATTTTATATGTGTTTGCGGCCTCCTCTGGATGCAGATAATTTTACCCATCAGCAACCACATGAAAAATGCCCCTTTGGTCCCTTTTAAATCTCTGCCATCAAATCTCAGACTCCCTCACCCCGGGGAAAAGACTGTGACCATCTCCCCTATCTGCACCCCTGATTATGTGTGTGTGTGTAAGGTCACCCTTCAAGCTCCTGAGCTCCAGGGCAAACTGTCCCAGCCGAACCATATAACACAAAGAACAACCCCCTAGCCCAGTACCCTAGTGGTCATTCTCTAATATACACTTTCCAGCTTAATCACCTCCATCCTATAAATTAGCAACTGCAACTACATGTAAAGATCTCTACGCAAGACATTGCCAATAACTTGCATCGTTGTTACATGACGATCATCAGGCTGGGGATAAGAAGGGAACCAGGGCAGCGGTCAGCATAGAACTTCAGGTAATGGTTAGCCTGCGACATAGGGAAACTGGACGATGTGCGTCTCAAGGGAATGGTCAGTCTGTGACCAAGGGGACTGGACATTGTGTTACAAAACGACTGGAGAATGCGTGATCCAGCAGACTGGACCATGTGTAATCCCGTTGCTGGTCTGTGTGTGACACAGACTACTGGACAGTAAGTGACCCTGGGAGATTTTAGCTTGCGGAAGATAATCGCGATGATATTTCCCGGTATCAACGGACACCGTTGCATTAAGATCCCGTGGTCATCCATGTGTTCAACTGATGTGAATTCGGTGATTAGTATTACTGCGTCTATCCTGTTATTTTATTGGGAGTGAATGTGTCCAGTCACCGGGTTATCGGGATGGTCACCAAGCAGGATGTACGGTTCACATTACCCAGCACAGTCCCACTCCAGATCTGGTCAGCCAGAGTCTCGGCTCCAGTGCTGTCTGAATCAGTTTTGCTCAGCTCTAAATCATACTCGTATGACCTGCAATTCACCACTTATTTCAGGTAGGAAATTGAATCGAGTAGCGAAAGAACTGAAGAGGTTTTTACCAGGGGGATCATCGAGGGAAGATGATCGGGACACGGGAAGCAAGGTACCAAAGCAGGGTCAGATTGAGAGCGATGTCCCAATGGAAAGCGGTCCGGCCGCAGAGGAGAAGCAAATTCAGCCCAGAGACAGTGACGTCAGAGACACCGATCAGTACCCTGGAACCAGAACAAGTGAGGTGACTGTCTGTCAGCCCAGAGACTGTGACGTCAGAGACACTGAGCAGAACCCTGAAACCAGCACAAGTGAGGTGACTGCCTGTCAGCCCAGAGACTGTGACGTCAGAGACACTGAGCAGAACCCTGAAACCAGCACAAGTGAGGTGACTGCCTGTTGGCCCAGAGACAGTGGCGTTGGAGACATTGAGCAGAACACTGGAACCAACACAAGTGAGGTGACTGCCTGTTGGCTTGGAAGTTCATTAAACATGGAATTATCAAGTCCCCAACATGGAGCTGGTGAGTGAAATATAAGGGTGATGGGTTTGAAGAATATTGCAGGGACGAGGGTAAAGGTGAGGCCTTGTTGGAGGGTTGGTCAGCGGAGAAGGGAAATGAGTGGGCATGATGCATGTGTACTGGAGCACCCGTTACCCCACTACAAGAAATGTACTACCTGCTCTGAGGATTTCAAGGATTTGTATTGAAGGAAATGCAGCTGTCCAGATGAGGAGAGTATTTCCGGTTTGTGAATCAGATAGATAGATAGATAGATAGATAGATACTTTATTCATCCCCATGGGGAAATTCAACATTTTTTCCAATGTCCCATACACTTGTTGTAGCAGAAACTCATTACATACAATCCTTAACTCAGTAATAATATGATATGCATCTAAATCACTAACTCAAAAAAAGCATTAATAATAGCTTTAAAAAAAGTTCTTAAGTCCTGGCAGTTGAATTGTAAAGTCTAATGGCATTGGGGAGTATTGACCTCTTCATCCTGTCTGAGGAGCATTGCATCGACAGTAACCTGTCACTGAAACTGGTTCTCTGTCTCTGGATGGTGCTATGTAGAGGATGTTCAGGGTTTTCCATAATTGACCGTAGCCTATTCAGCGCCCTTCGCTCAGCTACCGATGTTAAACTCTCCAGTACTTTGCCCACGACAGAGCCCGCCCTCCTTACCAGCTTATTAAGACGTGAGGCGTCCTTCTTCTTAATGCTTCCACCCCAACACGCCACCACAAAGAAGAGGGCGCTCTCAACAACTGACCTATAGAACATCTATAGATGTTCTAAATCAAGGGAATTGTATTCGCCAGGATGGAGAGAGTATCTCTGGGAAGCGACTATTACCGACAGTCCCGACATTTATTGCCCATCCAAGATTGAAATAGGTGAGTGGGTGGGATGGGGGATAGACTGGTTTGAATTAAATGTGTTCCTTCTATTACGTAATGCCTAGACATTGATGGGTTGATTTAAGGCCAGTCTTTGGAGATGGGGAATTAATCCATTGTTTGTGTCTGTAGGCAGGCTCAAGACACGTTTATTTGTTGAGTTAGGTGAGAGCGGTGGAGACGAGCGATATCTGAGTTCAAACCTACATTTTCCTTTTTATTTTCAAAGAGCCAGAGTTTACAATCTCTGACCTCCTGGCAGAGGGGGAGGAGTATCGACTGTACCAACTGACAAAGTTCTACAGGGACAGATTCCAACAAGCGATTGAAGAAAAGGTTGAAAGACTCGGTGGAATGTTGACAAAGGAGGGACATTTCAGTAGAGAAGAAAATGAGGTGAGTGTAGTTTGTGTATTGTCACAGAACTGCTGGGAATAGTGGCCAAAATTAATCTCCTGCACGTTCTAGGAGTTCTACATAGGAACGGAGACTTTGATCTCTGACTTGTCTCTCGCAGATCTGGTTTCAGCTGTTAAGGTGAGGAACACTGGGAACTACAGTTTCAGCATCACATTTTCTTCTCTCACTCCTGCTGTATTTATCAGTGTGAAATAAGATCAGTGGCTACATATCTGGACATTGAACAGGCATTCAGTCTAAAACTAATTTCAAATCTTGTCTGAACCATCGTGCAGATTCATCTCATCTCATTAATCCAGGATGAATATTGAACTGTCAGATTGTAAATTGGGCCACACTGCTTCACAGCGGTACTTAACGGAGGGAAACCTGCTAACTACAGCTGGTCTTGGCTCCGTGAGTTCCCAAACAATGTGTGTGGCAGACTCGTCACAGTCATAGAAAGGTATAGCACAGAAACAGACCTTTTGGCCCATCAATTCCATGCTGGACTACATAAACTACCTATTACCGTTGACCTGCACCGGGCCATGGCGCTCTACACCCTCATTATGCATGTATCTATCCAGACTTCTCTTAATCACTTGTACTACTGGCCCTGCTAGCTAGTTTCACACTCTTAGCACCCTCTGAGTCAACAGGTTTAACCTTTGTACCCCTTGGACTTTTCACCTTTCACCCTTTACTAATAATCTCTTATTGTAGTACTTTTTCACCTCAGTACAAAATGGTGCTTGCATTTATCCTGTCTATACTCCATGTAATTGTGTACACTTCTGTCAAATCTCTCCTCAGTCTTCCCCGTTCCAATGAATAAAGTCCTAACCCGTTCGCTCTTTTCCTATAACTTAGGTCTTCCAGTCCTGGCGACATCAGTCAAGTTAAATTTACTAATAAAGCACATTGAAAAGCAACCCATGTTGATCATAGTGCTGTATGAACCATAACAGGTAGATAACATCACAAATACAAGAAACACAGATATAAACAACAAGACATTCAGCTTATAGGCACAAAATAAACAACACATGAGCCTAGGCATAGGCCAACAATCAGCCACATCAGGAAGATTCAAACGCTAGTGAATGAAGGTAAGTTTTGAGCCTGGACTTAAAAGAATCAAAGGAGGGGGCAGATCTGACAGGGAGGGGAATGCTGTTCCACAGTCTAGCGACTACAACAGCAAAGGCGCGGTCACCCTTGAACTTAAATTTAGATGGTGGGACAGCCAGGAGCCTCGTCAGCCGACCTGAGGGACCTGGAAGTAGAATAAGGGGTTAGAAGGTCTGCGTAATTTTTTTGTGCACTCTTTCAAACTTATTTCCATCTGTCCTGTAGGTAGGTGAGCATAGCTGCACATCATATCAAAATTAGGCCTCACCAACGTCTTATACAACATCATAGCCCATCTACTGTACACAATATTTTCATTTATAAAGGTTAATATGCCAAGAAACATTCTTTCAGATACACAACTTGTGCACTTTTTGCCGCCACTTTCAATGACTTAGGGACATGCATTCCAAGATCACTTTGTTCTACCACACTTTTCAGTGTCCTACCAGTCGCTGTGTAAGATCTACCCTGCTTGGTCCTTCCAAAATGCAACATCTTGCACTTGTCTGCATCAAATTGCATTGGCCCCTTTTAAGCCCATTGTCCAGTTGGCCTAGATCTCATTGCAAGCTCTTGTAGTCTTCCTCTTTGTCCACTGCACCTTCCCAATGTTAGTGTCATCCGCAAGTTTGCTGATCCATTTAACTATAATTTCATCCAGATCATTGATATAGACGACAAACAACAACCTGCGACACTGCATAAGTTACAGGCGACAATCAGAAATGCAACAGTCTATAGCCACATTCTGGACTCCTCCAAAAGTTAGTGCCTAATCCAGTTTACTACCTTATCTCGAATGCTGAGCAACTGAATCATCTTGACCAACATCCTATACGGGACCTTGTCAAATACCGTGCTGAAGTCCATGTAGACAATATCCACAACCTTGCCTTCATCAACTTTCCTGGTAACTTCCTCAAAAATCTCTACGACTGGTTAGACGTGGAAGATCACGCATAAGGCTGATATCTCATGACCACAAACATCAACAGTTTGACCTAAGAGAGAAGCAGAAAGCACAAAACATAAAATAAATCTGCTGACTGGATGATATCTCATGATCCCAAAAATCAAAAGTTTGTCCTAAAAATGAAGAAGATCAATAGGTTTTCCTGAAAGGGAAGGGACAAAACAAAAAAGAAGTCTGATAACTTGCTGAATATCTAACTAATCAGAGACAGGGACACACCATTTCAGGTCACTCTTCTTGGAGCTCACAAACAGTGATTGTCTTGTCCAATGTTGTTTGTCATATACTTTAATGATCTGAAGGATTGGGTGGTAAATTGGATTAGTAAGTATGCAGATGATACTAAGGTAGATGGCGTTGTGGATAATTAAGTAGGTTTTCAAAGTTTTCAGAGAGATTTAGGCCAGTTAGAAGAGTGGGCTAAAAGATGGCAGATGGAGTTTAATGCTGATAAGTGTGAGGTGCTACATTTTGGTAGAACTAATCAAAACAGGACATACATGGTAAATGGTAGGGCATTGGGGAATGCAGTAGAACAGAGAGTGATCTAGAAACAATGGTGGATAATTCCGTGAAGGTGGAATCTCATGTGAATAGGGTGGTGAAGAAAGCTTTTGGTACGCAGGCCTTTAAAAATGAGAGCATTGTGTATAGGAGTTGGGATGTAATGTTAAAATTGTACAAGGCATGGGTGAGGCCAAATTTGGAGCATTGTGTACAGTTCTGATCACTGAATTATAGGAAAGATGTCAACAAAATAGCGAGAGTACAGAGAAGATTCACTAGAATGTTACCTGGGTTTCAGCACCTATGTTACAGGGAAAAGTTGAACAAGTTAGGTCTTTATTCTTTGGACCATGGAAGGTTGATGGGGGACTTGATAGAGGCATTTAAAATTATGAGGGGGGTAGATAGATTTGACGTGGATAGTCTTTTTTCCATTGAGAGGAGGAGAGATTCAAACAAGAGGACATGAGTTGAGAGTTGGGGACAAAAGTTTAAGGTTGACACGAGGGGGAACTTTTTTACTCAGAGAGTGGTAGCTGTGTGGAACGAGCTTCCAGTAGAAGTTGTAGAGGCAGTTTCGATATTGTCATTTAAAAAAAAATAGATAGGTATATGGACAGGAAAGGAATGGAGGGTTATGGGCTGAGTGCATGTAGGTGGGACTAGGTAAGAGTAAGTGTTCGGCACGGACTAGAAGGGCCAAGATGGCCTGTTTCCATGCTGTAGTTGTTATATGGTTATATGTTATAGACATAAAATAAATCTGCTGACTTGCTGATATCTCATGATCCCAAAAATCAAAAGGTTGTCCTAAAAATGAAGAAGGTCAATAGGTTGGCATGAAAGGGAAGGGAAAAAAAAAACAAAAAAGAAATCTGATAACTTGCTGAATATCTGTCTAATGGGAGTCAGGGACACACCATTTCAGGTCACTCTTCTTGCAGCTCACAAGCAGTGATTGTCTTGTCCTAGATCTGACTATTCAGCTATGAGTGGTATTAGAAAATCAAATGTGTTATACCCGTGAGTGACTCCGTTCTCGTTGGGATTCATTGGTGCTGTATGCAATGAATCAGGCAGGCATTATCTAAAGGCAAGAGGAGTAATCTGTAAAGGTGAATGCTCATCTGTAAATTCATCATCTGAAACCTTTAAATCTTTCACAACTGTAACTCCTCAGACCTGGTAGCAGTGAAACTGAGGGATTATTTTACAGTGCAGTGGACCATCAGGGAATTATGCTGATTTATACCATAATTATTGTCCATTATTTGTGTTATGGGAAATCTTTCTAATGCTCTACTGGTAACTGTTCTGGGAGATCAATCATTCAAACCCAGGACATCATTGCTCTTATTTCTCAGAGTAATGTCCTAAGCTCATCCATCTTCATTTGCATCCTCAATTACCTTAATTCCATCATAGGTGTATGTTGCTTGAAGACTATTCAATGTTTAACTCATAATTACTCAGTTAATCGGGAAGCCCATGCCTACATTCAGGAAGTTATCACCATTTTACAACTTGAGTGCCAGGCAGTAACCATCTCCATCATAAGACGGCCGCACTGACATTCATTAATGCTCGGTTGTCTTTACACATCATGAGACCATAAGGCATCGAAGCACAAATAGGTCATTAGGTCCGTCGATTCTGCTCCGCCATTACATCATAGTTGATTTACTATCCCTCTCAACTCCATTCTCCTGCCTTCTCACAGTGAATTTTGCTGACCTCACTAGTCAAGAAGGTACCAACCTCTGATTTAAATATACTGAATGACCTGGTCTCCGCAGCTGTCAGTGCCAATGAATTCTACAGATTCACTACTCCTCGGCTAAAGAATCTCCTCATCTCTGTTCTAAATGGACGTCCCTCTATTCTGAGGCTGTTCCATCTGGTTCTAGATTCCCCCACTTGGAAACATCATCTCCACATCCTCTCAATGCCTTTCGATATTCCACAGGTTACAATTAGATTCCCCTCATCCTTCCACACTCCAGCCAGTACAGGCGCATCCAGGAATCATTCTCATCAAAATCAGGTTTAATATCACTGGTTCTGTTAGTTTAGATTCCTCTCTGGACTTTCCACAATGCCATCACATATTTTCTCTGATCAGGGGACTAAAACCGTTCACAATATGCAAGTGTGGTCTAGCCTGTGCTTGTTCTTATAGTCTAATGCTCTCAAAATGAATGTTACCATTCCAACAGGTCTGTCAGGCAAGATTCTCTTCCGTGGATTTTGGCCTTCTTTTACCATGTGCTTCCAAATATCCCGAAACCTTATCCTCAAGTATGGGCTGTTGACATCTTCCAAAACGCTGATCAGGCTAACTGGCCTACAATTTAAAATGGCCGGTCTTCTGGAACCATTCCAAAATTTAGCCATAGAACCATAGACCATTACAGCACAGAAACAGGCCTTTTGGCCCTTCTTGGCTGTGCCGAACCATTTTTTCTGCCTAGTCCCACTGACCTGCATCTGGGCCAAATCCCTAAATCTAGTGATTCTTGAGCGATCATTACTAATGTCTCCACAATCTCTTCAGCCTCCTCTTTCAGAAGCAACCGTGTGCAGTTGATCTGGACTTCTCTATCTTCAGAACTTCCAGCTTCCCGAACGCCTTCACTTCAATAATTGCAAATACACTCACTACTGCCACCTGACATTCTCAAATATCTGGCACGTTCTAGTGTTTTTACAGTGAAGACTGACACAAAATACTTGCTAATAACTTCCGACATTTCCTTGCCCCCTGACAGTACCTCTCCACTGTCATTTTCCAGCGGCCCAATATCAACATTCCTCTCTTTCACTCTTCAATATCAGACGGACATTTTTGTGAGCTATTTTACATTATTAGCGAGCCGACCTTCATATTTCATATTTTCTGTACATATGGTTATTTGATTGCCTTCTGTTGGTTTGTAAAAACATCCCAGTCCTCCAGCTTTCTACTATATTTTGTAATATTCTTTGCCCTCTCCTTTGCTTTTGTGCTGCTTTGACTACCTTGTCAGCCACGGTTGATCATCCTCCCTTTAGAATAATTCTTCATCTTTGTGATCATTTGTCCTGCACCTTCTGAATTGCTCCGAGAAACCTCAGGCATTCCTGCTTTGCCATTGTCCCTATTAGATAGATAGATAGATAGATACTTTATTCATCCCCATGGGGAAATTCAACATTTTTTCCAATGTCCCATACACTTGTTGTAGCAAAAACTCATTACATACAATACTTAACTCAGTAATAATATGATATGCATGTAAATCACTAACTCAAAAAAAGCATTAATAAAAGCTTAGTGTGACTTTCGAGTTTTTATTTGCTCAGTTCCTCTCTCATGCCTCTGTAATTCCTTTACACAGATACAGTCACACGGATATATCTAAGTTTACCTTCTCCCTCTCAAACTGCAGTGTGAGTTCTGCTGTTTTCTGATCACTGCCTCTTCAGGGTTTATTTACCTGAAGCTCCCCAGTCAAATCTGGTGTATTACACAACACCGAATCCAGATACACCTTTCCTATAGTGGGATCAACCATAGGCTTCACTCAAAAGGCATTCTATAGATTCCCTCACTTGGAATGCAGCACCAACCTGATTTTCCAAAGCTACCTGCATACTGAAATTCCCCATGACAATTTTCACATTCACCTTTTTACATGCCGCTTCTTTCTCCCGTTGTAATTTGTAGCTCACATCCTGGTTACCGTTAACAGGCCTGTATATAATTTCCATCAGGGTCATTTTACCTACGCAGTCTGTTAACATCTATATCGTCCAATCTGATATCACCTGTTTCTCAGGACTTTTCATTTTTAATAACAGAGTCAACCCAACCCTTTCACCCACCTGCTTATCCTTTCGATTCAATATTTATCCATGGATGTAATTACCCAACTAGGATCTTCTTTCAGCCACGATTCAGTGATGCCCACCATACACATCTTGTCACATCTTTTTGATATAATTTTGCACATTGACGGACAAGTAAATTAATCACATTGAATATACTTCAGGGTGTCAGTAAGTCCTTATTCTTACACACTATTGATTTAGAATTTCCTTCAGTTACTGTTTCTCTGTTAATGACTGAACCCAGGGAGGATGAGGCAGCAGCCCAGTGACTGTATCTGTTCTGAAGCTACCGGGGCCAAGAACAGATATTTTCCTCAACATTCTCCATTTCTGTCTGTCTGCACCACAATAATGTCACCGTTTTCCTTTTGTAGGAAGTCACTGAACTGACAGAGAAGGGAAATCGGGCAGAGAGTTCCAGACTCTTCCTCAGTTTGGTGATGGACAAAGGCTCCCGGGCCCGGAGGGCGATGTGGGAATCCTTTGTGACATGGAGGACTGAGTTACCGAAGTTGGACAGAATACTGAGGGAAATACAGGATCTCGGTATGTTAAAACCATGCACTGAACACAAAGGCACATTGAAATAATCATTTTAGTTATTTTAATTATTTTAGCTCTGATTCCATGGATTTTTAAAAAATATATTTAAACAGGTCCTGATCCACAGGAGTACATGAACATCGCCCAAGGGTTATCTGAGTTACCCACTCAACTGATCGGTGAGTGATGAAATGCACAGTTGAAACCACATCTCAAATGTTAGTCTGTGACTTGGCAAAACCTGGAAATCAAAATTCAACATTAATCATTCGCTCATTCGAGGAAATCTACAGATGCTGGAAATAGAGGCAACACACACAAAATGCGGGCGGAATGCAGCAGGCCAGGCAGCATCTATAGGGAGAGGTACAATCCGCTGTTGAACTCCACAGAGTTTGTCTGGCATTTCCTTTTCATCTACAACATCATTTTTCAGTGGTCTGATACCTCCTTTTTTATTCTTTATTTATCTGGGAAAGAAAAAAAATACTTTGGTATCCTTTCTTATATTATTGAACATATCCTTGCATTTCCTGCACATTCATGTATATCTAGGAGCATCTGTAATATAGTTGCCTCCGACACGACCCAGGCAGTAAATTCCAGGCACCCACAACTCTGTGAATAAAAGCCTACCGACAATTGCTGTGAGTTTATCCCATCTCACCTTAACCAAAGACCCTCTGGTATTAGACACCAGTCTTATGTAAAAATAAACAAACAAAATAAAGGCTGTCGACCCAAACTCTTATCTGTCAATCTTGTACACCTCTGTCAGATCTCTGTTCTAACACCAGAGTAAACAAATCAAGTATATCAAGCCTCTAATTATAGCACATGCCACCGAATCCAGGCAACATCCTGATGAACCTGTTTTGCACCCTCTCCAATCCTTGCAAGAGCAGGACAATCAGAAGTGAATACAATACTCCAGATGCTCCCTAAAACCTTAAGACCTAGGAGTAAAATTAAGCCAATCGGCTCAGCGAATTTGCTCTGCAAATTCTCTCAACCCCTTTATTCTGCCTTCTCCCAGTAAATGTTGATGATTTTCCTAATCAGGAACATATCGACCTGCATTTTAAATATACCAAATAACTTGAATTCCTCAACTGTCTATGACAATAATTTCACAGATTCACCAACTGCCAGTGAAAGATATTTCTCCCAGTGTGGGTCCCCGGCAGCCAGGACAATTCGCACAGTTCTCAAGGATGTTAATTTTCTGTATGAGTCTCCCATGTACCCCCTCATAGCAACTGTACCCCTCATGGGGAAGACTTTGGGAGTAAACCCAGTGGGAAAAAATCTGGAGCTGGAGCCCCTAGGACAGTCTTAGGTTGTATTCAACGCGGTCTGGCAACTGCCGTGACACTTCTGGTGCCAAGCTGTATCGGCCTCTGCAGTTCCTTTGTGTTCATCATCTGCTAATGATGCAAACAATGCTTTACAGTACCAGAGAAGCAGTTTCAGCGACAGGTTACTGTCGATGCAATGCTCCTCAGACAGGATGAAGAGGTCAATACTCCCCAATGCCATTAGGCTTTACAATTCAACTGCCAGGACTTAAGAACTTTTTTTTAAAGCTATTATTAATGCTTTTTGAGTTAGTGATTTAGATGCATATCATATTATTACTGAGTTAAGTATTGTATGTAATGAGTTTTTGCTACAACAAGTGTATGGGACATTGGAAAAAATGTTGAATTTCCCCATGGGGATGAATAAAGTATCTATCTATCTATCTATCTATCTATCTGTAACACTATGTGTCAGGCAGAGTGGGCAGTAGCATTGGGGCTCCACAGGGGACTGTCCTGTCTCCCTTTCTCTTCACCATTTACACCACGGACTTCAAATACAACACAGAGTCTTGCCATCTTCATAAGTTTTCTGATGACTCTGCCATAGTTAGATGCATCAGCAAGGGAGATGAGGCAGAGTACAGGGCTACGGTGGGAAACTTTGTCACATGGTGCGAGCAGAATCATCTGCAGCTTAATGTGGAAAAGACTAAGGAGCTGGTGGTGGACCTGAGGAGGGCTAAGGCACCGGTGACCCCGGTTTCCATCCAAGGGTTTTGTGTGGACCTGGTGGAGGATTACAAATACGAATGGACAATAAACTGGACTGGTCAAACAACACTGAGGCTGTCTACAAGAAAGGTCAGAGCCGTCTCTACTTCCTGAGGAGACTGAGGTCCTTTAATATCTGCCGGACGATGGTGAGGATGTTCTACGAGGCTGTGATGGCCAGTGCTATCATGTTTGCTGTTGTGTGCTGGGGCAGCAGGCTGAGGGTAGACGACACCAACAGAATCAACAAACATATTCGTAAGGCCAGTGATGTTGTGGGGGCGGAACTGGACTCTCTAACGGTGGTGTCTGAAAAGAGGATGCTGTCCAAGTTGCATGCCATCTTGGACAATGACTCCCATCCACTCTGTAATGTACTGGTTAGGCACAGGAGTACATTCAGCCAGAGACTCATTCCACCGACATGTAACACAGAGCGTCACAGGAAGTCATTCCTGCCTGTGGCCATCAAACGTTACAAGTTCTCCCTCGGAGTGTCAGGCACCCTGAGCCAATAGGCTGGTCCTGGACTTATTTCCACTTGATTAACACATGATTAACTTATTTTTAATTAAATATTTATGGTTTTATATTGCAATATTTCTCGCCTTTTAAATATAGACAAATGTTGTAACGAAAGTGCAGTCAGGATTGCGATAGGATATCAGGTGAATGTTCACTTCAAAATTAATTAATATCAGAATATGAGGATTGGACATTTTCTGGGGCATCCATCGCTCTCAGTTCCAGTGTCTGTGAACAGAATTTTACTTTCTGTCATCATATCCATGGAAGCATAGAATTCATCTGAGCATAGAATCTGAGGCCACAAACCAGGCACGCCCGGGATCCGCTTCAGTTTGCGTATAAGGAGAAGGTGGGAGTGGAGGATGCTATCACGTATTTGCTGCACAAATCACTCTCTCACCTAGATGGGGTCAGTTGTGCTGTGAGGATTACATTCCTTGACTTCTCTAGTGCCTTTAACATCATCCAGCCCAAGATCTTAAAGCACAAACTAACGGAGATGGGAGTAGGCTCTCACATGGTGGATTGGATAGTGGACTACTTGACAGAGAGACCTCAGTATGTGCGGTTGGGAGACTGTAGGTCTGAGACGGTGGTCAGCAGCACAGGAGCGCCACAGGGAACCGTACTCTCTCCGGTCCTGTTCACCCTGTACACATCAGACTTCCAATATAACTCGGAGTCCTGCCATGTGCAGAAGTTCGCAGATGACACGGCCATAGTGGGGTGTGTCAGGAATGGACAGGAGGAGGAGTATAGGAAACTGATACAGGACTTTGTGATATGGTGCAACTCAAACTACCTGCGTCTCAATATCACCAAGACCAAGGAGATGGTGGTGGACTTTAGGAGATCTAGGCCTCATATGGAGCCAGTGATCATTAATGGAGAATGTGTGGAGCAGGTTAAGACCTACAAGTATCTGGGAGTACAGTTAGATGAGAAGCTAGACTGGACTGCCAACACAGATGCCTTGTGCAGGAAGGCACAGAGTCGACTGTACTTCCTTAGAAGGTTGGCGTCATTCAATGTCTGCAGTGAGATGCTGAAGATGTTCTATAGGTCAGTTGTTGAGAGCGCCCTCTTCTTTGTGGTGGCGTGTTGGGGAGGAAGTATTAAGAAGAAGGACGCCTCACGTCTTAATAAGCTGGTAAGGAGGGCGGGCTCTGTCGTGGGCAAAGTACTGGAGAGTTTAACATCGGTAGCTGAGCGAAGGGCGCTGAGTAGGCTACGGTCAATTATGGAAAACTCTGAACATCCTCTACATAGCACCATCCAGAGACAGAGAAGTAGTTTCAGTGACAGGTTACTGTCGATGCAATGCTCCTCAGACAGGATGAAGAGGTCAATACTCCCCAATGCCATTAGGCTTTACAATTCAACTGCCAGGACTTAAGAACTTTTTTTTTAAAGCTATTATTAATGATTCTTTGAGTTAGTGATTTAGATGCATATCATATTATTACTGAGTTAAGTATTGTATGTAATGAGTTTTTGCTACAACAAGTGTATGGGACATTGGAAAAAATGTTGAATTTCCCCATGGGGATGAATAAAGTATCTATCTATCTATCTATCTATCTATCTATCTATCTATCTATCTATCTATCTATCTATCTATCTATCTATCTATCTATCTATCTATCTATCTATCTATTCATGTAATCTCAAACACCCAATGCTGAAATGCAGTTATAAAATTCTTTATCAGTTGAGCCATTTAACATTTTGACGATGTTCTCTGTTCCCATGGAAGATGTTCAGCAGAAACACAAGGAGACTCTGCGGGCACAAACTGAAACACTGAGAGTGAACACGATCCTGATGAGGGAGAAGGTGAAAGTTTTCCAGCTGGTTGATCGATACGCTGAGCTCACGGTCATTTCTACTGTTCGAGATCGGACACTGGTGGAACATGAGCTGCTGGCAAGAGGCAGAGACCACGAGGAGTGGAGACAGAAACACATTCACAGAGAGCTGGAAAAAATCCGGAGTGATCAGTTGTTCCAGAGCAGCTTTTCCCGGAGTAAATCCAAATCTAGGAATTCAGCAGCAGTGGCCGGAGTCCCGGGGATCGGGAAAACAACAATGGTACAAAAGATCGTTTATGACTGGGCCACGGGGAAAATATACCAACAGTTCCAGTTTGTGTTCAGTTTCAAATTCCGGGATTTAAACACCATTAACTGCAGAATAAACCTGAAGGAACTGATTCTGGATCAGTATCCTTATTTTGGGAAATTCCTGAGAGAGGTCTGGAAGAACCCAGAGGGTTTGCTGTTTATATTTGATGGTTTGGACGAATTCAATGACAAAATTGATTTTGCTGACAATCGGGGAGGTACAGAACCTCAGTACACATGCACCGATCCTGAATGCAGGCGCAAGGTGTCTGATATTGTGTACAGTTTAATCCAGGGCAAGTTGCTCCCAGGGTGTTCAGTGCTTGTGACCACCCGCCCCACTGCGTTACATTTATTGGAAAAGGCAGAGATCAGTGTCTGGGCTGAAATCCTGGGATTTCTTGGTGAAGAACGGAAGGAATATTTCATCAGGTATTTTGAAGATCTGACGGTGGCGGAAGCTGTTTTCAAACACGTGGAGGAGAACGAGATACTGTACACCATGAGCTACAACCCCTCTTACTGCTGGATCCTCGCTCTGGCACTGGGCCCCTTCTTCACACAAAGAGTCAGGGACCCACAACGAGTTCCCAAGACCATCACCCAACTGTACTCCTACTATATTTACAACATCCTGAAAAACCACGGCCGTGAGATTGAGAACCCCCGTGATGTATTACTCAGGGTTGGTCAGATGGCCTTCAGAGGAGTGCTCGATAAGAGGATTGTGTTTACTGATGGAGATTTGATCAAGTTTAATCTGCAGCCTTCCCAGTTCCTGTCTGGATTCCTGATGGAGCTTTTGGAGAGAGAGGATTCTGCCCAGAGCGTGGTGTACACATTCCCACACCTCACCATCCAAGAGTTTGTAGCTGCAGTCGCACAATTCCTGAATCCACATCCCAGGGATATCCTGAAATTTCTCACTGAAGCCCACAACACGACAGATGGGCGATTTGAGGTATTTCTCCGTTTTGTTGCTGGACTCTCCTCCCCAATGACAGCTCGGGGCCTGGAGGAGTTTCTGGGTCCATTTCCTCTTGAAACAACCTGCCACGTGATTGACTGGGTGAAGGAGGAGGTTAAACGCCAGAGTGGGAACACATGGAGTGAATTTGGTAAAAGGACCCTCCTGAACACATTGCACTACTTGTTTGAGTCTCAGAATCGTGGGCTGGCTCAGGCCGCACTGGGACCTGTAGAAACACTTTCATTCCGTGGAATGACACTGACCCCGATTGACTGCGCGGTCCTGTCTCATGCCATCGGACTCTGTGATACAATAAAACACCTCGACCTGCATCGCTGCCACATTCAGTGTGAAGGAATCCAGCGGCTGGGACCCGGGCTGCACAAGTGCCAGGAGTTGAGGTAACTTGATTTATCTCTCACTCTGAACTGTGAAACTGTCTCATTGTGTTGTTTCAATGTAAAGGGATTTGGGTTAAACTGTAATAGATCAGATTGTGAAGAATTGTGACAAATGCCCTTGGGGTCAGTCAGTAAATCCCCAAGGCGGGTGGGTTCTGTTGTTCCTTGTGAAGGGATGTTGGAGACTTCATCAGATCAGTGAACAACGGCCATTGGTTTAATGGTAGTAAATCACAGGAATGGCCATGTTTCTCGCTGCCTGTGACACGTCCATTGACAATGGTCCTTCTCACTGTTACTGACACTGTCTGCAGCAGGTGGTTCAAAGATTCACACCCCCTTCCCGGTGACAGACAAGAGACTGTCAGCAGACTGTCCCAGTTAGAAGGAAAGAAATACCATTGTGAGGTTGTCCTCACCTGCCCTTCCCCGTGTGTGACGATCACCATCAGTCCACCTGTGTGACTGTGCTCACTACCAGATACCCAGATTCCATGGACTCATCTCCTCTTCTGATTATTGGCCTCAGTTCAGACACATCTCTCCCTTGCCATCTATTTCTCATCTTGTGTGTTTATCTTTTCCCATCGGTATCCTCCTGTGGGATCTCCCTTCTCCATCCCTCTTCCTCTTGTTGGATCTCTTTTCTGCATCCCCCTTCCTCCTGTGGGATCTCTCTTCCCCATCCCCCTTCCTCCTGCACATTCTCTCTCCCTATCCCTTCTCCTCTGGTCGGGTCTGTTCCACCATTTCCCATTGATATTTCCCCATTCACAAATCTTCCTCATTGTGGGACCTTCTCCCACATTTCAACCCTGCCCCTTCCGACCCTCGGGCAATGGGACAGAATATATGGAGTGTACAGTGTCACACCGGCAGAATAAATTAATACCATTCGGTGAATACCCTGGAGCTGGTCAGTGAGGGACATTGACAGTGATGGGAACTCTGATCAGTGATTTACTGAAAGGTTTAATGTTTCCTGAAATATCCGTGTGAGAGAACTTCCCTCAGACCCACGGTTTGAATCACTTTTTCATCAATGTATCTGTTTGTGTTTAGACTTGGGATGAATGAGCTGGGAGATTCAGGAGTGAAAATGGTCTCTGCGGCTCTGAGGAACCCGGAGTGTACAGTACAGACACTGGAGTAAGTACCAGACTGTGGGAGATTGTGGTTACAGTCACTGAGTGTCTGACACTGAACATTAATGTGATCAGTAATTGTGTTACTGATAAACACTGGGGATTGGTACCGTATGCTGTCTCTCTGTATCCTTCACCCTCACTGTCTCTCATCTCCAGGCTGGGCAATGTCGGTCTCACAGCTTCTGGTGCCGAGGATCTCGCCTCCGCTCTCAGTACAAACCCATCACTGACGGAGCTGGACCTGGGTAAGAATAAACTGGGAGATTCAGGAGTGAAACTGGTGTCTGCGGCTCTGAGGAACCCGGAGTGTAAAATACAGAAACTGGGGTAAGTACCAGACTGTGGGAGATTGTGTTTACAGTCACTGGGTGTCTGACACTGAACATTAATGTGATCAGTAATTGTGTTACTGATATACACTGGGGATTTGTACCGTCTCCTGTCTCTCTGTGTCCTTCACCCTCACCCTCTCTCTCATCTCCAGGCTGTACAATGTCGGTCTCACAGATTCTGGTGCCGAGGATCTCGTCTCCGCTCTCAGTACAAACCCATCACTGACGGGGCTAAGCCTTGGTTACAACTCGCTGACAGACCGATCTGTCCCCGCTCTCCGCCGCCTCATACTAACCCTCCCGACTCTGGAGTGGATTGGGTGAGTGTTTGTATTAATGTTCAATGTGATAAAATATCAGCGGATCCGCGGGTTTTCGGGTGATATTTGTCTGTGAGTTTTGTTGAAACATTAACCCCAGTCCCCTGTTACTGACACCGTTGTGTAATCTGTTTATTTCATCTTTATTCTCCCATCTGTTTCAGGCTGACGGGGAATCGGTTCAGTGAGACCGGGGGGAAAGAATTGAGATCTCTGCAGGAACCCAGACCCGGACTGACAGTGGACATGTGAACATCTGAATGTGTAAACATCCCCGCCCGCGGGATGGGGACATCTTGGCCAATTCCCCGCCCTCTGCTTTAACTCCCGCCCTTACCTTTAATGGCCGCGCGCCCGGGGTGATTCCCAATGGTTTTAAGGGAACCGGCTCGCATCTGGTGCTATGCTTCGCTCGTTGCGGTCCCGCAGTGACGTGTTTCCGCCTGTTGTCCGGCGGGGCAGCTTCCGCCGGATGTGCGTGTTTGGGATTCCCACGTGACACCCCGGAGAATTACCCAGACGGGAAGAGCCCGGGATCCGGGGCTCAGTCTGGGACACTGGTGTCCAGGGGTGGGATTATCCCGGAGAGAATCATTTTGCTCCCTTTGCTGAGGACGGTGCATTCGGCAGTCTGGCCGATATAATGATGTTAAATGGACAAATCCCTCGGTAGTGACCCTGGATCTGCAGCGATCCCGGACACAGCCCTGAAGTGTGATTTTATAATCATCGGTTCCCCGATGCAGAGTGACGGTGAGAAACGGGACTGATTATTCAACCTGTCACTCGCTGTCGCCTGTCAGTTAATTGTGTGTGACTGTGAGTGAGTCGATTTACATTTGTCATGATGCTAACAATAAACCGCTGTAACTTTCTGACTTGGTGTCGGACATGAGTCTCATTAGAGGAGAATCAGTGACCTGGGGTTACTGCTGCCCCCAGCACCCGATGAACTGAAATAATACATGGTAAATGGTAGGGCATTGAGGAATGCCGTGAAACAGAGTGATCTAGGAATAATGGTGCATAGTTCCCTGAAGGTGGAATCTCATGTGGATAGGGTGAAGAAAGCTTTTGGTATACTGGCCTTTATAAATCAGAGCATTGAGTATAGGAGTTGGGATGTAATGTTAAAATTGTACAAAGCATTGGTGAGGCCGAATTTGGAGTTTTGTGTACAGTTCTGGTCACCGAATTATAGGAAAGATGTCACGAAAACAAAGAGTACAGAGAAGATTTACTAGAATGTTACCTGAGTTTCAGCACCTAAGTTACAGGGAAAGATTGAACAAGTTAGCTCTTTATTCTTTGGAGCGTAGAAGGTTGAGGGGGGACTTAATGGAGGTATTTAAAATTATGTTGGATAGATAGAGTTGACGTAGATAGGCTTTTTCCATTGAGTGTAGGGGAGATTCAAACAAAAGGACATGAGTTGAGAGTTAGGGAGCAAAAGTTTAGGGGTAACACGATGGAGAATAACTTTACTCAGAGAGTGGTAGCTGTGTGGAAAGAGCTTCCAGTAGAAGTGGCAGAGCCAGGTTTGATTTTGTCATTTAAAAAAAAATGGATAGGTATATGGACAGGAGAGGAATGGATGGTTATGGGGTGAGTGCAGGTCAGTGAGACACGGTAGAGAGAGAGCGTTTAGCACGGACGAGAAGGGCCAAGATGGCCTGTCCCATCAGACACTCACGGGGTCACACACAGACTGAATGACCCTCCACACCGTCCCATTGCACACTCCCGGGATGAGACACAGAGTGAATGTCCCTCTACACTGTCCCATCACAAACTCCTAGGGTCAGACACAGTGAATCTCCCTCTTCATTGTACCAGCACACACACCTTTTTTTTTTACAATATTTTTATTCAGAAGAAAAAAAAACAAGATTTACAGAGTTCAACACATCTCAACATAAAGTGTGTACATTCATATATTGCAACAAAATTGATCAAAATGTTATAGCACATCACATAAAGGTATACCACTGTAATCAAAAATTTAAAGATAGGTCATACAGCATAAATGAAATTTTTTATATAAAAAAAAGTCAACCCCCTACCAACTATCAAAGAAAAAAGCTGATGGATGATAATGGATAAATTAGAAAAGAAAACATAATCGCTTAAGAAAAGAAGATAAAAATATACATAAAAGACTGTGCATTGTTAAACTTTATAAATTGGAAAAGTAATTTAGGAAAGGTCCCCAGATACCATAAAAAGATTGTTTCGAATTTAAGACCGAGCAGCGGATCTTTTCTAAATTTAAATACGACATAATATCACGTAGCCATTGAAGATGTGTAGGAGGGGTAGACTCCTTCCATTTAAGCAAGATTGCTCTCATTGCTAAAAGAGAGGGAAAAACTGAAACCTGTAGGTTAGAAGTATTTAAAGTTATATCTTCATCTGCAATAATACCAAACAAGGCAGTAAGGGGATTTGGGTCAAATTGGACCCTAAAAAGTTGTGAGAAGGTATGGAATACTTCCCGCCAAAACGTTTCAATTTTAGGGCAAAACCAAAACATATGAATTAAAGAAGCATCAGCAGAGTTGCATTTATTACAAAGTGAAGAAACATTCAGATAAAAACTGGACAGCTTCTGTTTAGAAATGTAAGCTCTATGAACCACATTAAATTGTAGAAGAGAATGACGAGCACAGAAAGATGATTTATTAACCCGTTCAAGAATTCTATTCCATCTATCATCAGAAATCTGACAATTTAGGTCATCCTTCCAAGCTTTTTTATTTTATCTAAAAAGTCTTGTCCAGAATCAATCAGCAAGTTATAGATACCGGCAATAGAAACATTAACAAAAGGTTTTAAATTTAAAAGATCATCCAGTAAATTTTTATCAGGACCTATAGGAAAAGTAGTTAATTGGAAACGTAAGAAATCTCTAATTTGAAGGTACCTGTAAAAATGTGTTTTTGGGAGTGCCAATTTAGTTGACAATTGGTCAAATGAAGCAAGAGATCCTGAGATAAACAGGTCCCAAAAACACTTAATACCTAGTTCATCCCAATCCTTAAAGACTTTGTCAGTCATGGAGGGGTTAAAAATAATTAAGAAGAATGGGAGATGATAATGAAAAATTCGCTAAACCAAAATATTTTAAATTTAGACCAAATCCTTAAAGTTTGCTTAACAATTATGTTATCTGTTATTTTATTTGCTGAAAAAGAAGAGTATGATCCAAGAAGAGAGACAATAGAGGAGTTTTTTTTACAGAATTAAATTCTAAGGAGACCCATGATGGGCAATCTTTACGATAAATAAGACCAGAAAGTAATATTCCTTATATCGGCAGCCCAATAGTAAAACCTTACATTGGGTAGGGCTCATCCACCCATTTCTTTATTTCTTTGTAGGTAAACTTTACTTAAACGAGCTTGCTTATTATTCCAAATATAAGATGTTAAAATTGAATCTAAAGAGTAAAAGTAGGTCTTAGGAATAAAAATAGGTAAGGCCTGAAAAAGATATAAACATTTAGGAAGAATCTTCATTTTAATCGAATTAATTCGGCCAATTAGGGATAAAGAAAGAGGAGACCATTTAGAAAGCATCTTTTTCACATAATTCAATAAGTGGTTTAAGTTTTCTTTAAATAAATTCTTGAAGTTTTTAGTAATTGTTACACCTGGATATGTAAATTGACTTGTAACAACTTCGATTGGAAATTTGGCATTTGATAGATAGATAGATAGATAGATAGATAGATAGATAGATAGATACTTTATTCATCCCCATGGGGAAATTCAACATTTTTTCCAATGTCCCATACACTTGTTGTAGCAGAAACTCATTACATACAATCCTTAACTCAGTAATAATATGATATGCATCTAAATCACTAACTCAAAAAAAGCATTAATAATATCTTTAAAAAAAGTTCTTAAGTCCTGGCAGTTGAATTGTAAAGTCTAATGGCATTGGGGAGGATTGACCTCTTCATCCTGTCTGAGGAGCATTGCATCGACAGTAACCTGTCACTGAAACTGCTTCTCTGTCTCTGGATGGCGCTATGTAGAGGATGTTCAGGGTTTTCCAAATAGCTCACTTTTATGTAAGTTTATCTTATATCCTGAAAAAGAACTAAACTGGGAAATTAAAGAATGAACCGAAGGTAAAGAAGTTTCAGTGTTAGAGATAAGAAGTAAAATATCATCAGCGTATAATGAAATTTTATGAGTCATACCTTCCCTCTGTATACCAGATTTTTGAAATGCTATAATGTCCTTAGATTTTCGAAATCCTATTGCTGAGGGTTCTATAGCTAAAGCAAAAAGTAAAGGACTAAGAGGACAACCTTGTCTAGTTCCCCGCTGTAATTTAAAGAGCTTAGAAATTTGAGAGTTCGTAATAACTTGAGTGGTAGGAGACAAGCAAATTAATTTAATCCAACGAATAAAATTAGGCCCAAAATTGAACTTTTCTAAGGTCTTAAAAAGATAATTCTACTCAATCCTATCAAAGGCTTTTGCTGCATCTAAGGATAATATACACTCTGATATTTTTTGGATGGTGAATATTTCACATTCAACAACCGATGTATATTAAAATGTGAGTCACGATTTTTAATAAATCCTGTCTGGTCATGTGATAGATGGTAAAATATTTTCAAGTCTTCAAGCTAAGATTTTGGATAAGATTTGTGCATCAACATTTAATAAAGAGATTGGTCTGTATGAAGAATATTCAGCTGGATTTTTATTTTTTTTTTAAGAATAAGAGAAATAAAAGCTTCATAAAAAGATTGAGGGAGTTTACCTGATTTAAAGGACTCTGATAAAACAGAGGATAAATAAGGTGCAAGTCACGTAGTGAAAGTTTTATAAAACTCCCCAGGAAAGCCATCAGGTCCTGGGGTCTTACCAGAATGTAAAGCACGTATAGCCTCAGCCACTTCTTCATTGGAAATAGGCTGATCTAACTGTGTTAGACTATCAGCAGACAAAGTAGGAATGTTGATATTGCTGAAAAAAGCATTCATATAGGTATCATCTAAAGAAGAGTCAGACTGATACAACTTAAGGTAAAAGTCTTTAAATACGTTGTTAATTTCAGAATGGTCAGATATCTTAATACCATTATCTTTAAAAAATTCTGTGATTTGACGATTAGCTGTGAAAGATGTTAAGCGATTGGCCAATAAACTACCTGTTCTATTCCCGTGAATGTAAAATTGAGTTTTATCTCTCAACAGCTGTTGTTCAATTGGGTAAGTCAGCAGAAGATTATTCTTGGATTGGATTTCAATACGCTTATTATATATACTTGGATCCGGAGATCGGGCATACTTTCGATCAAGATCTTTTAATATCGCTGCTAGATCATACCTTTCTTTGTCAGCTATTTTCTTTCTATAGGTAGAGTAAGAGATAATTTCTCCACGAATATATGCTTTAAAAGTATCCTAGACTATAGTACCAGCAGTATCTCCCTTAAAATTTTCTTTAAAGAAAAAAGTAATATGGTTTTCCAAAAACATTAGAATTTTTTTATCAAATAACAATGATAAGTTAAAACACCAACTTCTATTTGGTACAGAGTAAACAGGTAATCTTAAAGCTCACACTCCTGGGGTCAGACACAGAGTGAAGCTTCCTCTACACCCTCCATCAGACACTCCCCCGGCACAGTCACAGAGTGAAGCTACCCAAACATCGTCCCATCACACACACCCGGGGTCAGAGACAGACTGAATATCCCTCCACACTGTCCCATCACACACTCCTCCGGTCAGAGACAGAGTGAAGCTCCCTCGAAACCATCCCATCACACACTCTCGGGGTGAGAATCAGAGTGAAACTCTCTCCACACCGTCCTATCACAGACACCCAGGGTAAGACACAGAGTGAATCACCCTCTGCATCGTACCATCCCACAACCCTGGGGTCAGACACAGAGTGAATCTCCCTGTACACCATAACAAAACACACTCCTGAGGAGAGACACAGAGTCAATCTCCGTCTAAATCATCCTATCACCCGGGATAGGATTCAGAGAGAAGTTCGCTCCACTTCTCCCATCACACACTCCTGGGGTAGTACAGAGCGAATCTCCCTCTGCATCGTACCATCCCACACTTCTCGGTCAGACACAGAGTGAAGCTCCCTCGAAACCATCCCTTCAGACTTTCCCAGGGCAGTCACAGATAGAATGTCCCTCCACACAGTCACAACACAGTCCCGTGGTGAGACAAAGAGTGAATCTCTCTCTGCATCGTACCATCGCACAATACGGGGGTCAGATACAGAGTGATGCTCCCTCAACACCTTCCCATCACACTCGCTCCGAGTCAGAGACAGAGAGAATCTCCCTCCCCTCTGTCCCATCACACACTCCCGGAGTCAGACACATAGTGAATCTCCACACTCACAGTCCCATCACACACTCCCGGGGACAGAGAAAGTATGAAGCTACCACCACATCGTCCCAATACGAATACCCGGGATAAGACTCAGAGAGAGGTTTCCACCACTTCTCCTATTAGACACTCCCGGGTCACACACAGATTGATTCTCCCTCCGCAGTGTCCCATCACACACTCCTGGGGTCAGACACAGATTGAATGTCCCACCACACTGCCCCATCACACACTTCCGGAGACAGAGACAGAGAGAATCTCCCTCCCCACTGCCCCATCACACACTTCCGGAGTCAGACACATAGTGAATCTCCCTCCCCTCTGTCCCATCACACACTTCCGGAGACAGAGACAGAGAGAATCTCCCTCCCCTCTGTCCCATCACACACTTCCGGAGTCAGACACATAGTGAATCTCCCTCCCCTCTGTCCCATCACACACTTCCGGAGTCAGACCCATAGTGAATCTCCCTCCCGTCTGTCCCATCACACACTTCCAGAGTCAGACACATAGGGAATCTCCCTCCCCTCTGTCACATCACACACTCCTGGGGTCAGACACAGAGTGAAGCTCCCTCGACACCATCCCATCACACACTCCCGGGGTGAGAAACAGAGTGAAACTCTCTCCACACCGTCCTATCACAGAGACCTAGGGTGAGGCACACAGTGAATCTCCCTCTGCATCGTACCATCCCACACTTCTGCTGTCAGACACAGAGTGAATATCCGTCAAAACTATCCCATCAGACACTCCCGGCGTCACATATAGATTGAATCTCCCTCCACGCTCTCACATCACACACTCATGGGGTCAGATACAGAGAGAAACAACCTCCTCACCATCCCATCACACTCCCTCCGTGTTAGATACAGAGTGAATCTCCCTCCCCTCCATCCCACCACACACTCCCAGAGTCAGACACATAGTTAATCTCCCCCCTCAACATCCCATCACACTCTCTCGGGGTCTGAGACAGTATGAAGCTCCCTGCACATCGACCCATTACACACACACACACAGGGTAAGACTCAGAGAGAAGTTTCCTCCAATTCTCCCATTAGACACTCCCGGGGTCACACACAGATTGAATCTCCCTCCGGAGTGTCCCATCACGCACTCCTGGGGTCAGACACAGATTGAATGTCCCACCACACTGTCCCATCATACACTTCTGGGTCAGACACAGAGTGAAGCTCCCTCGAAACCATCCCTTCAGGCATTCCAGGGTAGTCACAGAGTGAATGTCCCTCCGCACAGTCACAGCACACAGTCCCGTGGTGAGACACAGAGTGAATCTCTCTCTGCATCATACCATCCCACACTCCCGGGGTCAGATACAGAGAGATGCTCCCTCCACACCATCCCATCACACTCCCTCCGAGTCAGAGACAGAGAGAATCTCCCTCCCCTCTGTCCCATCACACACTTCCAGAGTTAGACACAGAGTGAATCTCCCTCGACACCATCCCATCACACACTCCCGGGGTGAGAATCAGACTGAAACTCTCTCCACACCGTCCTATCACAGACACCCAGGGTAAGACACAGAGTGAATCACCCTCTGCATCGTACCATCCCACACCCCTGGGGTCAGACACAAAGTGAAGATCCGTCAAAACCATCCCATCAGACACTCCCGGCGTCACATATAGATTGAATCTCCCTCCACACTGTCCCTTCACACACTGCTGGGTTCAGATACAGAGAGAAACGACCTCCTCACCAGCTCATCACACTCCCTCCGTATTAGATACAGAGTGAAACTCCCTCCCCTCCGTCCCACCACACACTCCCAGAGTCAGACACATAGTTAATATCCCCCTCAACATCCCATCACACTCTCTCGGGGTCTGAGACAGTATGAAGCTCCCTCCACATCGACCCATTACACACACCCAGGTTAAGACTCAGAGAGAATTTCCCTCCAATTCTCCCATTAGACACTCCCGGGGTCACACACAGATTGAATCTCCCGCCACACTGCCCCATCACACACTTCGGGGGTGAGATACAGTTTGAAGATCCCTCGAAACCATCCCATCAGACATTCCGGGGGTCAGACACAGAGTGAATCACCCTCGACATCATAACAACACACAGTCCCGGAGTGAGACCCAGAGTTAATCTCCCTCTGCATCGTCCCATTATATACACCCGGGATCAGACTCAGAGAGAACTTCCTTCCACTTCTCCCATCACACCCTCCCGGGGTCACATAGAGATTGAATCTCCCTCCACACTGTCTCATTACACACTTCTGGGTCAGACACAGAGTGAATCTCCCTTTGCATCGTCCCATCACACACTCCCAGGGTCAGACACAGAGTGAAGCTCCGTCGAAACCATCCCATCAAACACTCCCGGGGTGAGAAACAGAGTGAAACTCTCTCCACACCGTCCTATCACAGACACCCTGGGAGAGAGACAGAGTGAATCTCCCTCTGCATCGTACCATTCCACACTGCTTCTATCAGACACAGAGTGAAAATCCGTCAAAACCATCCCATCAGATAATCCCGGGGTCAGAAACAGCGTGAATATCCCTGTACACTGTAACAAAACACGCTCCTGTGGTGAGACACAGAATCAATCTCCCTCTAAATTGTCCTATCACACACACCCGGGATCAGACTCAGAGAGAAGTTCCCTCCACTTCTCGCATCACACACTCCCTGGGTCACACACAGATTGAATCTCCCTCCACACTGTCCCATCACACACTTCTGGGTCAGACACAGAGTGAAGCTCCCTCGAAACCATCCCTTCAGACACTCCCAGGGCAGTCACAGTGACAGAGTGAATGTCCCTCGACACAGTCACAACACACACACCCGAGAAGAGACATAGAGAGAACTTCTTTCCACTTCTCCCATAACATACTCCCAGGGTCACACACAGAGTGAATCTTCCTACACACTGTCCCTTCACACACTCACGTGATGAGACACGAAGTGAATCTCCCTCCAGACTGTCCCATCACACACTCCCAGGGTCAGACACAATTTGAATTTCCCACCACACTGTCCCATCACACACTTCTGGGTCAGAAACAGAGCGAAGCTCCCTCAAAACCATCCCATCACACACTCCTGGGGTCAGACACAGATTGAATCTCCCTCCGCAGTGTCCCATCACGCACTCCTGGGGTCAGAAACAGATTGAATGTCCCACCACACTGTCCCATCACATACTTCTTGGTCAGACACAGAGTGAAGCTCCCTCGAAACCATCCCTTCAGGCATTCCAGGGTAGTCACAGAGTGAATGTCCCTCCGCACAGTCACAGCACACAGTCCCGTGGTGAGACACAGAGTGAATCTCTCTCTGCATCATACCATCCCACACTCCCGGGGTCAGATACAGAGTGATGCTCCCTCCACACCTTCCCATCACACTCCCTCCGAGTCAGAGACAGAGAGAATCTCCCTCCCCTCTGTCCCATCACACACTTCCGGAGTCAGACACAGAGTGAATCTCCCTCCCCTCTGTCCCTTCACACACTCCCGGGGTGAGAAACGGAGTGAAACTCTCTCCATACCGTCCTATCACAGAAACCCAAGGAGAGACACAGAGTGAATCTCCCTCTGCATCGTATTATTCCACACTCCTGTGGTCAGACACAGAGTGAATCTCCCTCTGCATCATACCATCCCACACTTCTGCTGTCAGACACAGAGTGAATATCCGTCAAAACTATCCCATCAGACACTCCCGGCGTCACATATAGATTGAATCTCCCTCCACACTGTCCCATCACACACTCCTGGGGTCATTTACAGAGAGAAACTACCTACTCACCATCCCATCACACTCCCTCCATGTTAGATACAGAGTGAATCTCCCTCCCCTCCGTACCACCACACATTCCCAGCGTCAGACACATAGTTAATCTCCCCCCTCAACATCCCATCACACTCTCTCGGGCTCTGAGACAGTATGAAGCTCCCTCCACATCGACCCATTACACACACACAGGGTAAGACTTAAAGAGATGTTCCCTCCAATTCTCCCATTAGACACACCCTGGGTCACACACAGATTGAATCTCCCTCCACGCTCTCACATCACACACTCATGGGGTCAGATACAGAGAGAAACAACCTCCTCACCATCCCATCACACTCCCTCCGTGTTAGATACAGAGTGAATCTCCCTCCCCTCCATCCCACCACACACTCCCAGAGTCAGACACATAGTTAATCTCCCCCCTCAACATCCCATCACACTCTCTCGGGGTCTGAGACAGTATGAAGCTCCCTGCACATCGACCCATTACACACACACACACAGGGTAAGACTCAGAGAGAAGTTTCCTCCAATTCTCCCATTAGACACTCCCGGGGTCACACACAGATTGAATCTCCCTCCGGAGTGTCCCATCACGCACTCCTGGGGTCAGACACAGATTGAATGTCCCACCACACTGTCCCATCATACACTTCTGGGTCAGACACAGAGTGAAGCTCCCTCGAAACCATCCCTTCAGGCATTCCAGGGTAGTCACAGAGTGAATGTCCCTCCGCACAGTCACAGCACACAGTCCCGTGGTGAGACACAGAGTGAATCTCTCTCTGCATCATACCATCCCACACTCCCGGGGTCAGATACAGAGAGATGCTCCCTCCACACCATCCCATCACACTCCCTCCGAGTCAGAGACAGAGAGAATCTCCCTCCCCTCTGTCCCATCACACACTTCCAGAGTTAGACACAGAGTGAATCTCCCTCGACACCATCCCATCACACACTCCCGGGGTGAGAATCAGACTGAAACTCTCTCCACACCGTCCTATCACAGACACCCAGGGTAAGACACAGAGTGAATCACCCTCTGCATCGTACCATCCCACACCCCTGGGGTCAGACACAAAGTGAAGATCCGTCAAAACCATCCCATCAGACACTCCCGGCGTCACATATAGATTGAATCTCCCTCCACACTGTCCCTTCACACACTGCTGGGTTCAGATACAGAGAGAAACGACCTCCTCACCAGCTCATCACACTCCCTCCGTATTAGATACAGAGTGAAACTCCCTCCCCTCCGTCCCACCACACACTCCCAGAGTCAGACACATAGTTAATATCCCCCTCAACATCCCATCACACTCTCTCGGGGTCTGAGACAGTATGAAGCTCCCTCCACATCGACCCATTACACACACCCAGGTTAAGACTCAGAGAGAATTTCCCTCCAATTCTCCCATTAGACACTCCCGGGGTCACACACAGATTGAATCTCCCGCCACACTGCCCCATCACACACTTCGGGGGTGAGATACAGTTTGAAGATCCCTCGAAACCATCCCATCAGACATTCCGGGGGTCAGACACAGAGTGAATCACCCTCGACATCATAACAACACACAGTCCCGGAGTGAGACCCAGAGTTAATCTCCCTCTGCATCGTCCCATTATATACACCCGGGATCAGACTCAGAGAGAACTTCCTTCCACTTCTCCCATCACACCCTCCCGGGGTCACATAGAGATTGAATCTCCCTCCACACTGTCTCATTACACACTTCTGGGTCAGACACAGAGTGAATCTCCCTTTGCATCGTCCCATCACACACTCCCAGGGTCAGACACAGAGTGAAGCTCCGTCGAAACCATCCCATCAAACACTCCCGGGGTGAGAAACAGAGTGAAACTCTCTCCACACCGTCCTATCACAGACACCCTGGGAGAGAGACAGAGTGAATCTCCCTCTGCATCGTACCATTCCACACTGCTTCTATCAGACACAGAGTGAAAATCCGTCAAAACCATCCCATCAGATAATCCCGGGGTCAGAAACAGCGTGAATATCCCTGTACACTGTAACAAAACACGCTCCTGTGGTGAGACACAGAATCAATCTCCCTCTAAATTGTCCTATCACACACACCCGGGATCAGACTCAGAGAGAAGTTCCCTCCACTTCTCGCATCACACACTCCCTGGTCACACACAGATTGAATCTCCCTCCACACTGTCCCATCACACACTTCTGGGTCAGACACAGAGTGAAGCTCCCTCGAAACCATCCCTTCAGACACTCCCAGGGCAGTCACAGTGACAGAGTGAATGTCCCTCGACACAGTCACAACACACACACCCGAGAAGAGACATAGAGAGAACTTCTTTCCACTTCTCCCATAACATACTCCCAGGGTCACACACAGAGTGAATCTTCCTACACACTGTCCCTTCACACACTCACGTGATGAGACACGAAGTGAATCTCCCTCCAGACTGTCCCATCACACACTCCCAGGGTCAGACACAATTTGAATTTCCCACCACACTGTCCCATCACACACTTCTGGGTCAGACACAGATTGAATCTCCCTCCGCAGTGTCCCATCACGCACTCCTGGGGTCAGAAACAGATTGAATGTCCCACCACACTGTCCCATCACATACTTCTTGGTCAGACACAGAGTGAAGCTCCCTCGAAACCATCCCTTCAGGCATTCCAGGGTAGTCACAGAGTGAATGTCCCTCCGCACAGTCACAGCACACAGTCCCGTGGTGAGACACAGAGTGAATCTCTCTCTGCATCATACCATCCCACACTCCCGGGGTCAGATACAGAGTGATGCTCCCTCCACACCTTCCCATCACACTCCCTCCGAGTCAGAGACAGAGAGAATCTCCCTCCCCTCTGTCCCATCACACACTTCCGGAGTCAGACACAGAGTGAAGCTCCCTCCCCTCTGTCCCTTCACACACTCCCGGGGTGAGAAACGGAGTGAAACTCTCTCCATACCGTCCTATCACAGAAACCCAAGGAGAGACACAGAGTGAATCTCCCTCTGCATCGTATTATTCCACACTCCTGTGGTCAGACACAGAGTGAATCTCCCTCTGCATCATACCATCCCACACTTCTGCTGTCAGACACAGAGTGAATATCCGTCAAAACCATCCCATCAGACACTCCCGGCGTCACATATAGATTGAATCTCCCTCCACACTGTCCCATCACACACTCCCGGGGTCAGATACAGAGAGAAACGACCTCCTCACCATCCCATCACACTCCCTCCGTGTTAGATACAGAGTGAATCTCCCTCCCCTCCGTCCCAGCACACACTCCCAGAGTCAGACACATAGTTAATCTCCCCCCTCAGCATCCCATCACACTCTCTCGGGGTCTGAGACAGTATGAATTTCCCTCCACATCGACGGATTACACACACGCACAGTGTAAGACTCAAAGAGATGTTTCCTCCAATTCTCCCATTAGACACACCCGGGGTCAGACACAGAGAGGAGCTGTTCTGATTGCGCTGGGAGAAATCGGGGAAAAACTGCTTTATGAAGGTCTTGAATTACTTGGAAATTGGTTTGAAACGTCTCTGGAACATCTAAGTGAGCGGCCAGTTTAGTGTGGAAGCTTCGTTTGGAGTTTTTCTGCCAGTTTGGACGGGGTTCGTTGACGGCTGCGAACTGCGTATCACCCTGCTGTGGCCGCTGGCAACTCGCCAGGAAGCCGGGTCGCTCCAAAAACCGGAGACAAACGCCGTTGTTCCCCCACTGACATCGGGACAACCTCCTTCCATCTCTATCGTCGGGACTCACGTTCGGTGTAGGAGCCGAAACATCGTTTGAGACGTCTCGATTTCTCACGGCCTGGAAGTCCTGCAGGACTAACGGAGCCTTTCCTGGCGTTGGAATTTCTGGCACTGAGCCAGCAAGGTACTGTCGAGTACAAACTTTTCCCGCCAGTTACTCAACTCGCTCCAGGACTGTATAAGCAGCACCACCACCGTATCATTCTCGATTCGGACACAGAGGTAACATGCCGGACCGGTCTACAGGGAGTCGCAAGCCTTCGGGGAGTTATGCCAAGGCGGCTGCCTCTCCAGCCTCGGACAACGCCCTGTTTTGGTCGGTGAAAGTGGAACGCGGGGTGCAATGTATTTTGCGTCCTGGAACTACCCTGGAAAAGTGCGCGGAGGCTATGGAGGACTTGTTGGGGAGAAATGGTGTTTTGGCCACTGAGAAAGAGTTCGGGAAGGCAGTGTTTTATCTGAGGAATGATGAGTTGGTGCATCGGGCCCTCAGTAGGGGGATCACGGTGGAAAACATCTTTTTACAGACGGAGCTAGTGACAGCTCCCACACAACGCATCGTCCTCGGTCACGTAAAGCCTTTCATCCCCAACGAGGAACTGCTTCCCGCACTAGCACGCTTCGGACAAGTAAGGTCAGAAATAACTGCCATCAGGCACAAATTCAGGAGACGCACCCTCCGTACCGTAATCTCTTTCCGGCGACAGGTATTCATGCAGTTGGAAAGGGAGGACGAAGTTGAGGGCCGGTTTACTGTCGTGCACGAGGGGGTAGATTATCAGGTGTATTGGAGCTCTGAGCGCCCACGGTGCCATACGTGCGGAGAGGGGGGCACTTTCGGAGGGACTGTCCTCGCACCCGAAAACCCAGGGAGTCCCCTTCGGGAGCTAGTGCCCCAACTACCTCCGCTCCTGATCCCATTCCTGCTCCTACACCTGTGCCGGCCCCTGCTCCTGCCCCTGACCCTGTCTCTACCCCTGTCCCTATTCCTACGTCTGTTCCAGTCTCTGCTCCTGCCCCTGTCTCTAACCCTGTCCCTATTACTACGTCTGTTCCAGTCTCTGTTCCTGCCCCTGACCCTGTCTCTAACCCTGTCCCTATTCCTACGTCTGTTCCAGTCTCTGCTCCTACCCCTGTGGTTCAGGTGAGTGTTCCTGAGGCTACGTGCAGGGAGGTTCAGGCGAGGGACGGGGTGGAGCCTGTGCGGGGAAGGAAAGTGAGGAAGAAATCCAAACACATGAAGAAGTCGGCCCCCGAGACCGCAGAGCTCACGCCCATTTGCCCTAAAGAGCAGCGGGAGGCTCGGGGAAGTGCACAGTCGGACGGGGTGATGGAAGCGGAGAGTAACGCTCCATCGGTGAATCCCGCACCTGTGTGCTCCTCCGGCTTGAAGAGGAGAAGGGAATGTTCCCCCAAGAGGGCAGAGAGTGTAGATGAGGGGGAGTCCCAGAAAGGGGTGGGAATCCGGATGGAGGAAGTTCTAACCCTGAATCCCCAGATGTAGCCACCAGTCCTGTGGTAGGTGGTGTGGTTGTGCAGGAAGCTAGTGCTAGGCCTGTTGGCACAACTAAAACAGACCTGGAGCCCTCCACCCAGGACTGAGCAGTAAGCGCCTCCCTGGAGGCAAGTGTATTAAACAGTATGAGCGGAGAGGAGACCAGGCTCTCTCACTGTCAGCATCAGGCTGCCGGTGAATCCCTTGGACCAGAGCTGCTGGGGTCCCCTTCATGGTTGTCTCCTGGGGAGGGTGACATAACCTGCATGCCGACCCCATCAACTAATGGCCTGTAGGGAGTCCCTGGGGATTTTCCCTCCATCGTCGTAACTGTGGATAAGACTGATGCGATGGTGGAGTGGGAAGGTATGAGTGAGGTACCCGCTGCGCAGTGTGGGTTACAGGGGCAGCCACCTTATACAACACACGAGGAGGAAGATGGAGGTTCTGTCTGCAGTGAGGGGTTGGAGGGAGATTCCTTTGATAGCGAGACAATGGACACCGTCACCGCTCCTGAGAAATCCCCATTGATACCTGTGGAGGAGATTAGAAAGTTTATTCACTCCTCCGTGGGTGCAAAGCATCGGCCTAAACTAGCCTCGCTTCGCTGGCCTAGCATGCCGAGGCTGGTGAAGTCCCTGCGAGTCATCCTCGGACGGAAGGGGAAGGGGAAGAGGAATTCTGTGTCGGGGAATGACAGACGGCAGCTGAAATCCTTCCTGGATGACCTGGTGAGGGACATTAGGGTGAAAAGCAGCCTCTCTCCTTCGGGAGATGGTGGGTCACAGGGTAGCGATGGTAGCTGTTGGACCCGGAAAGCAAAGAATATTCTTGGTTTTCTTAGGGTTAGTGCGGCTGAGCGCGCCACCGCTCTCAGTGGGAAGGGTACTGGCGCTGAAGTCTAGTCTTAATGTAAACGGTAGCAGGGGCTCTCTCCGCAGATATAACAATCTCTCAGTCTTCAGGGTTGGGAGATAGGCGGTGAGTTTCCTGCAGGAAACCCATACCAACCCGGGAGAATAGTCCGCTTGGCTCCTGGAGTGGCAGGGAGGGGTCTACATGAGTCACCTTAGCTCCATCTCTAGCGGGGTGGCGATTCTGTTGGCCCCAGACTTTCGGCCAGAAATCGTAGGAGTCCAAGATGTTGTGCCCGGCCGTCTGCTCCACCTGGCTGTGCGCCTCGATGGAGTACCGCTGCATTTTATCAACGCGTATGCTCCGAGGCGCGGGGTGATGCAGACGCGCCTATTCTGTCAGCTGTCCACCTTGCTGAGTTCCATCGATCCTGGGGACTGCGTCATCCTCGGGGGAGACTTCAACTGTACCCTCGAGGTGGAGGACCGCTCGGGTCTCTAACGCGACCCAGCATCGGCGAAAAAGTTAAAGGAGATAGTCGGCTCCTTTGACTTGGTGGACAGCTGGCGGAATGTTCACCCCGACTCTAGCGCCTTCTCCAGAAGATCTAGAGAGGGGGGTTCCCGGATAGACCGCCTGTATATCTCTCGGGCTTATGTCTCTCGCGTGTCGGCGTCCTCCATGCGGCCGGTGTCGTGCTCGGATCATCACCTTGTGTGGATGGAATTTACTCCTCTGCACCCTCGGGTGGGATCTGGGTATTGGCACTTTAACAACCGGCTGCTGGAGGACAGCCGATTCCGGGATTCATTCCGAGCGTTCTGGTCCACCTGGAGAGAGAGACGGAGAGAGTTCTGCTCCCTACGGCTGTGGTGGGATGTGGACAAAGCCCACATCCGGTTTTTATTCGGGGAGTACACTAGGGGGTCGACAAAGAGGCAGGGCTCTGAGATTGAGTGGCATGAGAGAGCGTTGCTTGACCTAGAGCCCCGTCTAGGTCCGACCGCTGGAGACCAACAGCTGTGGCAGGAATACCAGGAGAAGAAGGACGCACTCAGGAATCTGCAGCTTCAGCAGTCTCGAGGCGCATATGTGAGGTCCCGGATCCAAATGCTGCAAGATTTGGACCGCGGCTCACCCTTCTTCTACTCGTTGGAGAAGTGGCGGGGAGTTCAAAAGCAGCTGGTGGAGCTACTGGCTGCTGACGGCTCCTCCATCACGGACCCCGACGAAATTATCAAAGAAGTCCGCACTTTCTATCGGTCCTTATTCTCACCAGATCCGTCAAATGCGGGGCGTGCAGTGAGGTCTGGGAAGATTTGCCAAAGGTCAGCCCAGAGGACGCAGCGCGTCTGGACGCTCCCCTGACTCGGGAGGAGCTGTCTACTGCCCTTCGGCAACTCCGGAGGGTTAAGTCCCCTGGCTTAGATGGTCTGAGTGTAGAGTTTTATCAGGCTTTTTGGAAGGTCCAGAGGGATGATTACATCCTTGTTCTAGGGGAGAGCCTGGCCACCGGGGAAATGCCCCTCTCATGGCGGCGAGTTGTCGTGGTCCTACTGCCCAAGAAGGGGGACCTCCGCCTGCTAAAGTACTGGCACCCGGTCTCCCTCTTGTGCGCGGACTACAGGATCTTCGCCCGGGCAACGGCCAACCGCCTTGGGTCAGTACTGAGACAGGTGATCCATCCTGACCAATCTTACACGGTCCCGGGCCGCTCCATCCAGGACAATGTCCACCTAGTACGGGACCTGATCCACCTGCAGCAGGAGACTGGGTCCCGGGTAGCGTTTCATTCCCTTGACCAGGAGAAGGCGTTTGACCGGGTAGACCACAGTTTCCTGGTGGGCACTCTGGAGGCCTTTGGGATCGGACCACATTTTGTGGCCCGAGTTCGGCTCCTATACTCTGCCGCGCAGTGCCTTATTAAGGTCAATGGATAACTGGCAGCGCCCATTCCCTTCAGGAGAGGAGAACGTCAAGGGTGCCCCATTTCCGGTCAATTGTACGCGATCTGTGTCGAGCCATTCCTGAGCCTTCTTCGGCGAAGGCTGACAGGCCTGGATCTGTGTGAACCGGACATGGAGGTCGTCCTCTCGGCCTACGCCGACGACGTACTCCTCATGATGACAGATCCCAATGACCTGCGGAGGCTGCGCGAGTGCCAAGAAGTTTTCTCGGCAGCATCCTCCGCTAGGATCAACTGGGCGAAATTTTCCGGACTCTTAGCGTGTCAGTGGTAGGTGGACTCCCTGCCGGAGGAAATGAGGGCTTTTGAGAGGAGTACTAGGCGTCTCCTCTATCTGGGAGTCTACCTGAGTCCTTCTGGGGAGACCTGGCTGGCGAACTGGCAGGACCTGGAGACGAAAGTCATGGTCCGGCTGGGGCGCTGGTCAGGCCTTCTTAGAGTGCTTTCCTATCGAGGCAGGGTGGTGGTCATAAACCAGCTGATGGCCTCCATGTTGTGGTATCGGATGGTCACCTTTGCCCCTCCTGCCCCGGTTGTTGCGAGAATGCACAGGAAGTTAGTGGACTTCTTCTGGGGCAACAGGAAGCACTGGGTCTCTGCAGCGGCCTTGAGTCTCCCAGTGGGAGAGGGCGGACAGTCGCTGGTGTGCGTTCGAACGCGACTGGCGGCTCTCCGCCTCAGGACTCTGCAGAGATTCCTGGACGCCGAGCACTCTCCCAGGTGGCACGTATTGGCGACTTTCTTCCTCCAGAGGGGCTGCTGTCTTCACGAAGACATGCGGCTACCACCGGCGGGCGTCAGCCGTACTGCTTTGCGGAGTCTGCCCGGCTTCTATCAGGACCTACTGAGAGTCTGGAACATGGTCGCCTCAGGCCGGGAATCCCCTCCTCTGGCGGAGGGCGAGGTCCTGGCGGACCCTTGCCCTACCTCAGTGGATGTCGTTGTGGCTCAGGTGTGTGGACCGACTCAGGCCAAGCTGCTTGTCTGGTCCAGGCCCCGCAATCTTCTCCGGAAGCCGTGTCCACACAACTTGAGCCGTCTCTCATTGATAACCACAGTCCCATTCAGGGATGCAAGTAGGAGGTATTTGTATGGGCTGCTGCTCCACACCCTCCACGTCCTTGCCCTTGTCCACAGTCCCGACATGCCATGGCGGTCGGTCTTTCCACCCGGAGGTGAGGAGGGTCCCCACTGGAAATCCCTTTACGAGGGGGTTCTTCCCATGAACCTAAGGGATCTCGGCTGGAGGGTGCTGCATAGAGCGGTGCCCTGCAATAAGTTCTTCAGTTTGTACATGGATCTCCCACCCACATGCCACTTCTGCGGGCTGAAGGAGACCGTGTACCACATGTACATGGAGTGTACGAGGCTGCAGCCTCTTTTTGCATATTTGCGTGGGCTGCTTCTCGCCTTCTGGTTACATTTTAGCTCCACCCTACTTATATCAAGTAAGGAGGGGGGCATGGAGGGATGAGGATGTCCTTGTAAACTTGCCTCTCTGGCTGGCAAAATCCGCCATTCAAGGGTCTTGGAAACGGGTGGCGGGAGGATCTCCCCGGGCAGACTGCCTGGCAATGTTTAGGGGGTATGTTCGTGCCCGGGAAAATATTGAAAAAGAACACGCGCAGTCCACGGCGACCTTAGAGGAGTTTCGAGACCGTTGAGCTCCGCGAGGTGTAAATACCATCATGGATAGAGATGGCTGCATTCTGGTGTAATGTCTGTTGTCGATAATTGTGTTTGCCACTGTTTTGTATATATTGTATAGCACCGATATTTGTAATAATGGATTTCATTCAAAAAAAGGGGTCAGACACAGAGTGGAGCTGTTCTGATTGCGCTGGGAGAAATCGAGGAAAAACTGCTGTATGAAGGTCGTGAGTTACTTGGAGTTGGTTTGAAACGTCTCTTGAACATCTTAATGAGCGGCTGGGTTAGTGTGGAAGCTTCGTTTGGAGTTTTTCTGCCAGTTTGGACGGAGTTCGTTGACGGTTGCGAACTGCGTAGCACCCTGCTGTGGCCGTTGGCAACTCGCCAGGAAGCCGGGTCGCTCCAAAAACCGGAGACAAACGCCGTTGTTCCCCCACTGACATCGGGACAACCTCCTTCCATCTCTATCGTCGGGACTCACGTTCGGTGTAGGAGCCGAAACATCGTTTGAGACGTCTCGATTTCTCACGGCCTGGAAGTCCTGCAGGACTAACGGAGCCTTTCCTGGCGTTGGAATTTCTGGCACTGAGCCAGCAAGGTACTGTCGAGTACAAACTTTTCCGGCCAGTTGCTCAACTCGCTCCAGGACTGTATAAGCAGCACCACCACCGTATCATTCTCGATTCGGACACAAAAGCAACATGCCGGACCGGTCTACAGGGAGTCGCAGGCCTTCGGGGAGTTATGCAAAGGCTGCTGCCTCTCCAGCCTCGGACAACGCCCTGTTTCGGTCGGTGAAAGTGGAACGCGGGGTCCAATGTATTTTGCGTCCTGGAACTACCCTGGAAAAGTGCGCGGAGGCTATGGAGGACTTGTAGGGGAGAGATGGTGTTTTGGCCACTGAGAAAGAGTTCGGGAAGGCAGTGTTTTATCTGAGGAATGATGAGTTGGTGCATCGGGCCCTCAGTAGTGGGATCACGGTGGAGAACATCTTTTTACAGATGGAGCTGATAAATGCTCCCACACAACGCATCGTCCTCGGTCACGTAAAGCCTTTCATTCCCAACGAGGACCTGCTTCCCGCACTAGCACGCTTGGGGCAAGTACGGTCAGAAATAACTGCCATCAGGCACAAATTCAGGAGACGCACCCTGCGTACCGCAATCTCTTTCCGGCGACAGGTATTCATGAAACTGGAAAAGGAGGACGAAGTTGAGGGCCGGTTTACTGTCCGGCACGAGGGGATAGATTATCAGGTGTATTGGAGCTCTGAGCGGCCACGGTGCCTTGCGTGCGGGGAGGTGGGGCACTTTCAGAGAGTCCACCGGGAATCATTGCCCCAGCTAGCTCTGCCCCGATTCCATTCCTGCTCCTACGCCTGTGCCTGCCCCTGCTCCTTCCCCTGACCCTGTCTCTACCCCTGTCCCTATTAATACGTCTGTTCCAGTCCCTACTCCTACCTCTGTGGTTCAGGCGGGTGATCCTGAGGCTACGTGCAGGGAGGTTCAGGCGAGGGACGGGGTGGATCCTGCGCTGGGCAAAAAAGCGAAAAAGAAATCCAAACACTTTGAGAAGTCGGCCCCCGAGACCGTAGAGCTCACGCCCATTTGCCCTGAAGTGGAACGGGAGGCACGGGGATGTGCACAGTTGGGCGGGTTTATGGAAGCGGAAAGTACCGCTCCATCGGTGAATCCCGCACCTGTGTGCTCCTCCGGCTTGAAGAGGAGAAGGGAATGTTCCCCAAGAGGGCAGGGAATGTGGATGCGGGGGTGTCCCAGGAAGAGGTGGGAATCTGGGTGGATGTTGATTCTAACCCCGAATCCCCAGATGTGGCTTCCCAATCTGTGTCAGGTATTTGGCTGAGGGACCAAATTCAACATTTCCAATTCTGTTATTGACGCAAAATGGATATTAACGTATTGATCATGACACAAATATATTTATATATTGATTACGACACAGATGTATATTCATCTATTGTAAATTATGTAAAACCTATGTTCCCATATTGTTACTGACATGTGTTACCGCTCATCCCCTTTTGTTCTGCTCCTAAAACATATTTCAATATTGTCACTGACAGAGAATTGTATAATTTATGTTCCGTGTGTTATCTGAATGTACTTGCCTGTGATGCTGCCACAAGTCAGTGTTTCTCTGTCCCGTACTTGTGCACTTGGCAATAAATTCAAGAGGACCTGAGAAATCTCAGTGAGATTTGATTAGTGTTGATCATAAGACCATCAGACAGAGGAGCAGAATTAGGCCACCCGGCCATCAAGTCTGCTCCATCATTCAACATGGTTAATCCTTTCTTTCCCCTCCTCAACCCCAGTTCCCAGCCTTCTCCCCGTAACCTTTGATGCCATGTCCGATCAAGAAGCGATCAACCTGTCTTGCACAGCTGCCCGTGGCAAGAAATTCCACAAATTCACCACCTTTTGGCTAAAGACATTTTTCGAATCTCTGTTTTGAAAGTTCTCCCCTCTATCCTGAGTCTGTGCCCTTTTGTGCTGGACTCTCCCTCCATGGGAAACATCCTTTCCACATCTACTCTCTCTAGTCCTTTCAGCATCCGACTAGTGTCAAGTCAAGTCAAGTCAAGTCATCTTTTATGGTCATTTCGATCATAACTGCTGGTACAGTACACAGGAAAAAGGAGACAACACTTTTCAGGACCATTGTGCAACATGAAACAATACAAAAACTACACTGAACTACGTAAAACAACGCAAAAAAAAAAACAAAAACAAACTACACCAGATTGCAGATCTACCCTGGACTGCATAAAGTGCACAAAACTGTGCAGGCTTTACAATAAATAATGAACAAGACAATAGGCACTGTAGAGGGCAGTACGTTGCTATCAGTTCAGTCAATGAGATCTCCCTCATCTTTCTGAATTTCAGTGAGTACAGACGCTAAGCCATCAAACGTTCATCGTATGATAACCCTTTCATTCCTGGAATCATCCTTGTGAAGCTTCTCTGGACGCTCTCCTCGGCACCTCGGTCGGTCAAATGTAAAGAGACAGTACACTGTCAAATGCAAGACCCTGAACTGTGTTGATGAGCAGAAGGATATTGATTTACAAATTCGCAGCTCCCTGAATATACCTACAGAGATTGATAAGGTTGTTAAGGAGGCAAATGGCATGGTTGCCTGTGTTAGTCGAGACACTGAATTAAAAAGCCAGGAAGTTACGTTGAAACTTTATAAAACTCTATAGCAGTATGTACAAATAATTCAGTGTCTGTGTATTGTCGCAGTGGCCACAGTCTGAGTGGACTGAGTGAGAGTGGTGATCTTCAGGCTTTAGTTTTTTGGGCTTCAACGAAGAGAGACTTCAATCAGAGAAAGAAAGAAAGAAATAGATAAATAAATAAATAAACAAACAGATAGATAGATAGATAGATAGATAGATAGATAGATAGATAGATAGATAGATAGATAGATAGATAGATAGATAGATAGATAGATAGATAGATAGATAGATAGATAGATAGATAAGTAAATAGAATCTCGAGGTAAGCTACATCTGATCAGTTAGGACAACAGAGAGTCCAGGCAGGATAGTTGAATACTCCTCTTCACCAATGTCGGGAGGCAGGGAGACCTCCACTGTTCCTGATGACTACAACTGCCAGAGGTGCATCCGGCTGCTGCTTCTAACAAACCGCGTTACGGAGCTGGAACTGGAACTGGATTAACTCCGGATAAATCGGGAGGCTGAGGGGAGGCAGCTAGGACAAATAAAGTGTTAGTTACACCCAAGGTGCAGGACACAGGAAACTGGGTGACCATCAGGAAGAGGAAAGGGGTTAAGGAGCCAGTGCAGAGTATCCCTGTGGCCAGACCCCCTCATCACTTTGGACACTGTTGTGGGGCGGTGATCTAACAGAGAGAAGCCACAGTGGCCGGGTCTGTGGCACTGTGTCTGCCTCTCTGACATGTTATCGGTTATGCAGACTCCTGCATATCAACCACTGATGAAGCTAGTCAAACGAGTTCAGAGGGAGATACAAACCTGACCAGAGGGAGGAACCCCGGCATTTCGGGGCGGTTTTTTAACCACGGACTGGATCATGTTCAGAGAGACGGCTACCTACGACGGACAGATCAACATCGATGAATATGCGAGATCTCTGAAGGGTATTGATGACGTCACCGTTATTCAAAATATCTACCTGACAACAAATCATGGCTAATGGCTGGCAATAGTCAGACAGACAGCCGGACAGCCAGACAGACATTATTGATCCCGAGGGAAATTGGGTTTCGTTACAGCCGCACCTACCAAGAGTAGTGAAGATTATAGCAATGTAAATCCATAAATAATTAAAGAATAATAATGTTAATCATGCCAAGTGGAAAAATAAGTCCAGGACCAGCCTATTAGCTCAGGGTGTCTGAAACTCCGACGGAGGAGTTGTAAAGTTTGATGGCCACAGGCAGGAATGACTTCCTTTGACGCTCAGAGTTGCATATCGGTGGAATGAGTCTCTGGCTAACAGTACATAATAGAATGGATGTGAGATCGGGATTCTGCCGTCATGTCGCGGGAATATGGCAGCTCTCATGTCTTTTCTGCTCAGTTTGATACACGGAACGACGTTCCGGGACCGAATGCACCCCGCCCCCCTCCATACACCCAAGGAACAGGCACTCCGTCTTGCCTGTTGATATGAACTGGGGTGAAGAGCAATGGCGGCGGCGGGTGTGCGTGAGGGAATGGGGAATGCGGGTCACGATCATATCAACCGGGTCCTTACTGAATAGCTGCTGCTGCGTGTTCATATATTTTTATTCAGATGTCCCCATGAACTATTTCGATTGGTGTCGTTCAGTACAGACAAGGTGGGACAAAGGGCATTTTTCTGTGTGTAATCTTCCATGTTCAGTGGTACTGACGAATTAAGTTAGTATTTGCCTTCCTCTTTGTTTATAATGAAGTTTTAAATAGTCGAGCAGAAAAAGTGAATCATGTTACATTCATGTAAATGTATTTACAAATTTCTAAATTTACCAACTTAGAAAGGGGCCAACGAATGGCAGGGGGAATTTAACTTGACAAGATGCTGGGCTTTGTAAAGTTAAGGCAAGGCAATTCTTGCATAGTAAATGGCAGGGTGCTGGCGAATTCGTAGTATTGGATGAACCAAGCCTGTGGAAGCATATTCGTTGTAACCGGTTATACACGTAGACAAGGCATTAGACTGGAAAGCATACCGGGAACGTTTCATAAGAATGTTACCTGGAACACCCGGTTTGAGTTATAAGGCGAGGTTGCGTAAACTGACAGATGTCTCCCTGCTGCACAGGACGCTGAGGGGTGGATTAACGAGATGTTTTATATCATGAGGGTCTGCAGCAGTGAGAGTGATGAGAAGGACTCTGCAGAGAGCAAAACCACAAAAACACAAAGTCTTACAGGTCGGCCTCCCTACCGAATATCTCAAGGAAATGCGATGCACGCTTCGAGGGATGCAACAGAACACTTCCCTGCTGAACAGCCGCTCTCTGTAGCAGCAGCAGAGACGAGAACAAATCTGCAGAGAGCCAGTCCCCGTCAACATAACACTTTCCAGCTGAGCAGCCGCTATCTGCAGCAGCGGCAGAGACGAGAGCAAATCTGCAGAGAGCCAGTCCCCGTCAACATAACACTTCCCAGCTGAGCAGCCACTATCTGCAGCAGCGGCAGAGACGAGAGCAAATCTGCAGAGAGCCAGTCCCCGTCGAGATAACGCGTTACAGGTGAGCAGACGCTGTCGGTAGCAGTGGTACCGAACGTGAGATGGATTCCGCAGAGAGCAAACTCACATGAACATGGAGTCTAACAGATTGGCAGCCGCTGTCTGCAGCACCGGTAGACATAGGAACGACTCAGCACGCAGCCGGTCCCCATAAAGCTGCCGGGTCAGTCAAAATCCCAGGCCGACTGCTCAGGCAGTGTGCACGCCAGAGTACTGACGTCATCATGGACATCTTCAAAATCTTACAGGCTGCCGTCCCCATATACATCAAATCAGCCGGTATGCTATGTGAGCAAACAAGAACACACACAAAATGTTCGTGGAACACAACGGGCCAGGCAGCATCGATAAGGAGAAGCACTGTCGACATTTCGGGCCGAGACCCTTCGTCCTGACGTTCACCAGCATTTTGTGTGTTGTTCTCCAGCTTTTTACCTCTTTCCCCAATCAGATCTTCCCTTCTCCAGACAACAACACACACAAAATGCCGGTGGGACACAGCGGGCCGGGCAGTATCGATAAGGAGAATCACTGTCGACACTTCGGGCCGAGACCCTTCGTCCTGACGTCCACCAGCATTTTGTGTGTTGTTCTCCAGCTTTTTACCTCTTTCCCCAATCAGATCTTCCCTTCTCCAGACAACAACACACACAAAATGCCGGTGGGACACAGCGGGCGCTGGCAGCATCAATAAGCAGAAGCACTGTCGACATTTCGGGCCGAGACCCTTCGTCAGTTTGAATTTCCAGCATCTGCAGATTTCCTCGTGTATGAGACGTCAGCATTCATTTTGTATGGACTACAAAATTAAATGCTGAGGCTTAATATAATCAGACAGCACATCGGGGATAATGAGCAATTTCGATCACCTTATCTAAGGAAGGATGCACGGCCATTGGAAAGGTGCCCGGGAAAGCACACGGCAATTATCCCGAAATTAAAGGGTTAACGTGCGGGAAGCGTTTGATAAATGTTGGGTGATATCACTAAAAATTACAGAATATTGAGAGACTTTGAGAGTGTGGATGTGGTGGAAATAATTCACATAGTGGGGAAAGTCTAGGATCAGACGGCACTGCCTCAGAATACAAGGGCTTCCCTTTAGAAGAAAGATGAGGAGAAATTTCTGCCATCTCAGTGGTGAGTCTGTGGAACCCATTGCTATGGACGGCTGCAGAGGCGGAGTCATTGGCTGTTTATAAAGCTAAAGTTGGTAGTTTTCTGATCAGTCAGGGTGTCAAAGGTTACGGCAGAAGGCAGGAAAATGGGGGTTGAGGGAAATAATAAAGCATGCAACAGTAAGCACCCCCCCCCCCGCCACGTTTCAGGAAAAAGCATCAGCGCCCACCACCCACCAAATAAGCAATAGCAAAGTCCCCAAAGAGAGATGTGCCCAAAGGTGAGAGAGCTTTACCGGATATGTACTGAGCCGAACCCACCACAGACTGTAGGAACTCACATTCAAAGGCATTGAATGAAGCCATGCCGAATTTCCGCAAACTCCTAAGAAAACAGAGGCGCCGTCGTGCTTTCTTAACAATTGCACGTGATGGGTCCAGGACAGATCCCTGAAATAGTTGCACCCACAAATTTAAAGTTGCTGACCCTCTCTCGTCCTCCGAAGAGGACTGGCTTATGGACCTCTGGTTTCTCCTTCCTTTTGACTTACTTGCATGGAGTGAGACGTGGGGCAGGGTGGAAGTTGCAGACAAAGCTGATGCAATTGTCAAGCTCAGCACGACTGCAGGAAGCGGCAGCAATGCATTGGTCGACGTAGCGGTGGGAGCGTTGGGGTGCATTACCGGCGAAGGTTTGGTACATGGACTGTTTTACGAAAATGCAGATGTATCTGGGTCCTATGCGAGTTCCATGGATACCCATTGAACTTAGAGTAAGTGGGAGGAGCTGGAGGACAAACTGTTGAGGTGAGGACCGGTTCTGCCAGACGGAGGATGGTGGTGACGAGGGGAATTGTTTTTTTTTTATATTTTGTGAAATAAGTGGAGAGCTTTAAGGCCCTTTTGATGGGGGGAACTGGACATCCATAGAGAAAATGAGACGGTCACGGCCAGAGAATATTAGTCAGTTGATGGAGAGCACTGAGAAGCCCCAAGGAATTGTTTATGAAAGTGCTTTCAGAAATACTGCAAAGACTAGACACATACTATTATAGGTTGCTTACAACGAAGACGAGGCATTACCTTTTCCCCGAGGGTGGTGTACCCGATTAATCCCCACGCGGAATTGAGACAACCATGTTGCAGGGAGTGACAGACAGAATGGAACCGAATCCGCCAGTTTGGCAAAACGACCGTGACAGGACTCGAACCTGTAATCTTCTGATGACTTCCAATCAAGCACCGAAGTCAGACGCCTTATCCATTAGGCCACACGGTCCTATTGCAGGAGAAATGTCAGGGGGGAAATGGGGAACTTGCTGACTGCTGCAAGTAGTTTCCCACGTGTAGACTGATTTCCCAACCGAGCTAAAAGTACTGGCAGGCAGTGTTTTCATCCCAGGTGAACATTCAGCCATTGTTTTCAATATCTCTACATTCATTCTGGCTTTGGGCTCTTCATTTAAATTCAATTATCTCTTTCTGTCACACAGAAAGGAATTCTCAAAAGCACACGTCACTGACTTTAGCGGCGGCGTTATACTCTGGGATTGGAATCCCAATTAGGATTGCATAAGCAGGGCCAGGAGTGAGTGGACGATCAGGGTCGATGCCATTCATTTGACAATTTCTGGGGAGCGGTTGTCAATGGTACCCAGCACAAAAAGTCTACCAGCCAGAAGGGGAACGGAAGAGGAAGGGAGAAACGGAGAGAGATGGAGAGATACAGGGGTGGTGGGAGGGGGGAGAGAGAGAGAGGAGAGGAGAAGAGAGAGAGAGAGAGAGAGAGAGAGAGGAGAGAGAGAGAGAGAGAGAGAGAGAGAGAGAGAGAGAGAGAGAGAGAGAGAGAGAGAGAGAGATGGAGAGAGAGAGAGAGAGAGAGAGAGAGAGAGAGAAATCGCAGGTTAGCTCTCTGGGGTTTACAGAAGATCCCGTTTGAGTTGGTCTGTCGGTCTGTCATTCTCCAGCTATCCCTTCCCATTGATGTATCTCCCTCTCCGTGTAGGTGGAGGTGTCTGAAAGCTACTGCCTGGTCTCTACAAGATAGGCGATAGTCCGCCACATTAAAACAGCAACCCCTTTGCTTGCTGTTCGATGGTACATTGAGAGTGTGGAAGGTGGAAAGTGCGTTCGGAGAGAATCAAATTCGACGAGGAGTAAGTGATGTAACGTAGAGCCGGATAATGTCTCGTCGGCAAGTAGAGATGAAAACGTCCGGGGGAGGCAGAGAGTTAGATCGGGTTGTCCAAGAATTAGAGGAGGATTTCGAGACGGGAGAAGTGATTATCAGTGCGGGGTTGAAAATTCGTTCAGAAAAGGTAGGGTCGGAAACGGAGGTCAATGTGAAGTACATATCACCTCCCAAACATCAGCTCGTCCCGAAAGTTTGAGAAGCTTCAACGCGTTGTGTATGTAAGTTTTTGTAGAAGTACATCACAGACGCGACACATAACATTATATGTTGCGTATAATGAAGACGTGATATTTCGCTCCGTTTCCCAGCAGGGCGGAGTAATCTGGTTAATCCCCGTGCGTGCAGTTGTTTCACATGAGGCAAATGTGCTGCAGAGAGTTGGTGACAGAATGGAACCAAAACAGTCAGGTTGGTAAAACGACCGTGATCGGACTCGAACCTGCAATCTTCTGATGACTTCGAATTCAGACGCCTTACCCATTAGGCCACACGATCGTCTTCAGCAAGAAATGCGAAACGTGCGAATTGCCGTCAGGCATTTCCGCGCGATGACTCATGAGCTGACCGATCTAAACGTAATTTTAAAACGCAGGTGTTTTCATCCCAGATGAACATTCGACTACGGTTGTTAATATCACTAAATTTTGGCAACTTTCGTTTAAATGTAATATTCTTGTTTCACTGGTTTCTCTTACCAAAAAATGCCATCCGTAAAGACGCACGCCACAGACTTTTGAGGCGGTCTTATATTCTGGGATTGGAATAAACAAAAAATGGTCCAATAAAATGAATTCGTCATTGATAGAGAGGGCGTGCTATCTTCTTCTATATTTCAGCCAGCACTTGCAGACGCCAGAACCGACCGGCCTGCGTTTGTGTCGGTGAAGGTTAGGACATTGGGATCTGCTGCCTCAGGCAGTGCTGGGTGCGCTTCAGTGTTTCTCTAGTTTAGTAGCTATCGGATTCTTACAATTGCCAATACACGAAAAGCCGTTTATTTTGGAGCCGGATGAGAATTAACTATAATATCCGTTTTCTTGAAGTCAGACAACATGATAAATAAGCCACTAGACGTATATTTACTTCGATACGGTGCTATCTCACTGTACAGCTCGAAACACGCTGTTTCTCAGAGTTACAGAGCACTGAATCGTTCAAATCTGGCATAGCACGGCTGGTAGCGGCTGAAATGCCAGTATAGCTAGTTCTGTTTTTGCTGTGGTTAGCATCTATCTCCGTAAGCCTTCCTTCCCCATGTCCATGAATTTCAATAAGCATTACAGGCAAACTAAATAGAGGTGGAATCTGAAAACAAATGTGTAGAACATAAGCGGAGATTTTACGTGCTGTGAAGAAGTTCATAACTTGGAACAGAAGAGACAGAAGAACAGACGATGTGGCCTAGAGGTTAAGGCGATGGACTGCTAATCCATTGTGCTTGCGCGCGTGGGTTCGAATCCCACCCTCGTCGCGACCTCTTTATCTGAGGAGCCATCGGTTGGAAAACATCCAGATCTACAGTGTTTACCAGATAGTTTGTTTTGTGAGTCATGAAAAATAATGTTCACAATTAGAATTAATGTTCAAATTTGCCCATAAAACAATAGCATTAGGAAAGGAATTAGACCGTTGAGACCATCGGGAATGGCTGATACATTATCCCTCTCAACCCCAATCTCCTACCTTCTCCTCGTCACACGTGACCCTCTTACTGATTATGGAACTGTCAATCACCTCTTTTAATACATCGATTGACGGCCTCCACGGCTATCTGTGGCAATAAATTCCACAAATTCCTAGCCATTTGGCTACAGAAGTCCTTCCTTATCTCTGTTCTAAATGGGCGTCCTTATATTCTGGGGTTGCTTCCTCTCTTCTTATACTTCTCCACGACCAGCAGCATCCTCTCTATGTCCACTATACCCAGGCCTTTCATAATCGATAAGTTTCAATGGCATCAGCGCGTCATTCTTCGAAACTACAGAGAGTACAAACTCATTAAACGCTCTTCATATTTCACCTTGAAATTCCCGGGATCATTCTCGCGAACGTCCTCTGGACCGCTTCCAATGCCAACATATTCGCTTTTGCATCAGCGAGCCAAACTGTTCACTATATTCCAACTGCGGTCTGACCAATGCCTTATAAAGATTCAGCATTACATCCTTCCTCCAAGGAGGAATACATTGGATGAGTGTAAATTGCATTGAGCGATGGGCGGAATTAAGCTGAAAGTCATCACTGTTGTTGAAATGGGCACTCGGGAGGCAGTCACGCACGGAGTTAAGATGGCCGGGGTCACTTACTTTAAAGAAGCTGGCAAGGAGGTACAAGGAGGGAGTGATACAAGGGTGGGAGTGACAACCCGAGTTAAAATGGCCGATAGGGTGGGTATGATTAATTGAAAATGATCACCATGGAGCCAGTTGCGTGTTGATTAAAATAGGAGCCAGGGATGGATTAAAGCCAGAATATAAAATTATCAGTGGGGAGGGAGTGACTCGCCGACATAACATTGTCACCAGGGAGGGAATGACTCGCGGACCCGGGAGGGAGGGATACACTATCAGCAAAGTGGAGGCCAGGAACGGAGTGTCAAACTGACAAGTCAGAAGTAATGGCGGGCCGACCGGAAATAGTCCCTGTCTCCTTTGTTATAATGGCCGACACGGAGGAAGAGACGGGCAGTCTTAAAGCAGCCAACAGGTAGGGAGAGACCCACCGGTATAAAATGGCCAAAACGGATGGAGTGGCACATTAATGGGCCGATTTAAATTGTTGACTGGGAGAGAGTAACGGACTGAACTAAAATGGCCGCTGATTCGCTTACATTTGTTGACGGGGCGAAAGTTCCTGTCAGAAAATGGAGACCAACGTGGATAATCCAATGGCAGAACGGGGAGGAGTGAAAGGACGGTTAGGTAGTGGAATTATAGGACAGTGAGGAGAGCGATAGTAGTGAGTGACTTATTCAATAGTTGAAGATGGGTGGGTGGTGAGAGTGCCTGCTTCCCAGATCAGCCGCTGGCTAGCATAAGATGGACGGGAGCAAATGGGAGAGGGAGGGAACGAGGGGATAATGGAGAGTGAGGAGTCGGTGACGCGGTCAGGGTGGATGGGACGGAGAGCTGAGCACCTGATCCCCTCCATGTTATTATTCCCTTTCCCCCTTTCTTCAGTGAGTCACTGCCCCACACTCACTGTCCCGTCACTCCTCACTCCGTCCCTTTACTCCTGAAACACTCGGCTCTCTGACCATTCCCTATCCTCTCTATCGCCGCCAAATTGTCCTGGCTGGTGCCCAGCGAGTTGCTCAAAGACGGAGGGAGGTTGCGAGTGGGGGAGCGAAAGTTCCCATCACAAAATATTCCCTATCCAGGATGAGGTACCGCCAGAGAGAGGGCGAGCGGTTGGGGAGGAAAATGACGGGACTGATGGAACGAGTAGGACAGTGGATGACAGAGGGATGTAGAGTTGGGAGAGAGGTGTGAAAGTTGGCAACACGCAATATCAGTCAACCAGCGAAAGATGTACAACATCGAAGTGGTGCGTGGATCGAGGGGCGTGGGAGGGTGGAGTTTTGCAAGTGACAGGCGCGGAGGAAAGTGACGACGGTGAACGTGAGGGAGTGACTCACCTATTGGTGGAGAGGTGGTTGAGAGGGTCGGCACTTCTTGTCACAAAATGGCTGCTTGCAAAAGTTTAGGCGGACAGCTGTGAGAGAGGAGGGCTATGGAAAGGGGAGTGGGGATGGGCTAGTTGGGATTGAATCAACAGGGAGAGGAATGTGCGGACGGTGAAAGTCTTTCTAAGATAGTAGGAGAATCCAGCCCAAATTGGCCGTCAGCCAGGATGAGATGGAAAGTGATAGAGAGCTTAGCAAGTGGACAGAGAGTGGAATTCTTCAGGAGTAACGGGACGCAGTGATGAGTGACAGGACAGTGAACGTGGGCAAGTGTCTCACTCAAAGGAGGACAAAGGCAATAATGGGGTGGAGGGAATCAGGAGTGACGGGACGGTGAGGTGGGGCAGTGACTAAGTAAGGGGGAATGGCAGTGGGGTGAAGCTAAGGTCAGATTTCCATCACAAAATGACCGCTGGCTGAGAATACGATGCACGACGAGTAAAGCCGAGCCGACGGTGACGGGATGGCGAGGGCGGAGTGGTCAACTCACAGCATGGTTGGATCTGGGGTGCGCAAGGGGAGGAAGGTGGTTACGAGGAGAGACCAGAATCCTTAACCGGTCTCCGAACCCCGCCCTACTATTTGGCTGCCCTTCTCACGCCATTTGCCTCAACTGCATCAGACTGTACGGTGGAGTGGGAGGGGATCGTCAGAGACTTCCGTCGAAGGCACGAGTGAAGGCGTGTATTCTGGAGAAGATGGAGACGAGGTCTGTAGTTCCGGACTGGTTGGCATGGGTGACGACAATCCACGGCAGGGAGACGCGGAACGGTCAGAGATTGCAGAGCAGAGTGGTGAAAAGGAAGGGGTGGAGAGAGGGGACAAGATGAGTACAACCATCATCACCCGGTGTCAGCCATCACCCCACCTCTCTCCCCCTTTCTCGCTTCCTCTCCACCGTCTCCTCCCCTCACCCCTTTCTTCACCACACCTCTCAGTTTTTTCTCTCCCTTTCTATCATCCCCTCTCTCTTCCATCTCTCTCCACATCACTCATTTGCATCTCTGCCCTCTTTCTCTCATCTCTCCCCACACACACCTCGTACACTGAAAAATCCTACTCACCACAGAAGCCTCTTCCGTGAATCATTCGATGTTCTTGCAATTGACGGTGGAGATGAGGACGGACATCATCAGCTCCTCGAAACAGCTTATCATAAAAGTCACCGTGACCACACTCACGGTCCCGTGAGAGAGAGAAAGAGGTCGGGAGAGGTTGGAGTGGGAGGGACTCGTCGTGGTGAATGGAGAAATGGATAGAATGAAACGCAGAGAGGGGCGGAATAGAGAGAGGTCGAGAGATACAGTAGGTGGAGAGCGAGCTGGGAGAGAGGAAGTTGGGAAAGGAGGGGGAGAGAGAGTGTGAGAAGGGTGAAAGTGAATGCTGAGACAGAGGTAGAGGAAGAGGGATAAGAAGACAAAGGGAGAATGGGGTTACAAGTGAGGAAGTGAGGGTTATAGAGGTGAGAGTGGAGTATCCCATCTACCGTGTGGGCGTTGTCAGACTGTCATGTGACTTCACGGGATGGGTCGATGTCGCCGGCTTCTCAATCTATCAATTCACGTTTGGCCTACAAATTCTGTGCGTGTGAGCGTGCTAATTTTTTTTCTGCGTGATTACGAGTCAAGCAGACCTGTTCGGCTGCACTGGATACGATTAATATTCTTACGTAAAACAATGGTGACGAGGATGCGATCTGTGACACTCGCTCTTTTAGAATCTATGTTCACATTTGAACAGTGGCCATAATTGGACAAGTTCAGTAACACTGTGTTTCACAGACAACGAGGTTTGCGTTGAAAAATTTGACTAGTTCTTCGCGGCAAACAATATCACTGAGCCAATCAAAAGGTTACTATCTTGCTCGATTTATGCAGACTGGAAACAAACAACATCGTCCGAAGTTTGATGAATCTCGATTTGCTTTCTTTGAAATTTTCTGAGGAACTTCTGAGATTAATTGTATCTCATTACAATCCTAAACCATTAGACTGTTGCGACGCACTTCCCAGCGCACTCGAACCGGCTTACAAAGTGGCGCGCGCCGGAATAGAGGCTGGTCCCAAAAAGGGCGCCAAGCCTGCTTCACCAGCAAGGGGAAAAACCCGCGCGCGGGACGGGACTGTGAATACGTGCCCCCTACAGCATTCCCGCCCGGGGAGAGCGGGATCAGGAAGACTTTAAAGCGAGTCCGCGAAGTTTGAATAAATCTCTTTTGCAACTGCAGCTCACCGACTGCGTGTCGTTATTTCAGCGCTGCATGTAGCACACCGCGAAAAGATATTGTGCATCGCGTTAGATTCAGCTCTCGTTTTCAGCTAGAAGATGAATCGTTAGCAACGTTTTTTGCTGAATTAAGAAAACTGACTGAACTTTGTGCTTACGTTGCTGTTCAAGGAGTTATGATATAAGATAGCTCACTCGTCAGCGTGATGTTCGCATTCAGCGTCGCTTATCGGCAGAATCAGAGCTCTCACTTCAATCAGCCTTTGATATCACAAATGGCATCGAAGCGGCGGATAAAAATGCAGTTTTGTTGCCAGAGTGCCAAGTACAAAGAGCAGTGACATCATCTACAAGGGCGGCAGATGGTACTGACGTTAACAATGTGTCCTTAGCTAAGAATCACAGGAATTATACTCCGGGATTTCCGATGTTACCGTTGCGCTGAATTTCACCAGAAGCCTACTGACCGTTGACACCAAGACTCATTAAGTTCTACTTGCCAAAAGAAAGGGCACTTGGCCAGTGTTTGCCGAACTCGGCCTCCATCCAAACCAAAACGTTCCACAGTATCCGATCTCTTCCTATTGATCAGGATGTGGCTCGCCAAGCTACGTTCTGGTCAGTGGTCACCAACTTCCAATTTCCACGAGTGTTGATAGTAGGACGCTCATCAATCCAATGCAAAACAGAGGTGTTGAAATTCACCGATGATGTAAGTCACCATTCCATAAATAAACAGCCCAAATATTATATTTTTATAATTTTTTCCTGGTAAACGATTGCTGCAAACAAAAGGCTCTATCTTTCCATTCGGAGCTGAGCTTCGGAACGCCTGTATGAACCGGCATTTCTGCGTGTGAACTGAAAGCTCAAAAGCGCTGGACGGTGCTTCTTTGAAGGCCGAATCTAGCCGTCGGGGTCCAGGTCGGTGATCCGAGAAAGAGCCAATGTGCAGCCATTGCTGGAGCGGACTTAGAGGCGATTCGATGTGGCAGTACAAAGGCGAGGCGGAGTCCGACCCCGTGTTCGAGACCGAGGACAGATCCGAGATTAGATCGTTTTTGAAGTGGGGCCGAATTGGAAATTTCGGAACAAGCAGAACCGAGGCGGTGAGGCCAGGCCCGAGAGATTTTTGAAGCACAAGGGCCCGGGACCGAAAACAGGAACGACGCAATGTTTGGACGTTTTAAACGACGGACCAGATTGGATGAGGGTCGGGTCGCTTCGGCTCGGTGCTCCGCGACGTTTACTCGGTGCTGCACTGAACTGAGGCAGGGACATATCCCTGAAACGGTTTTTGCAATGTCTGGCTACTTGCCTGTCAAGGGATTCACTTTCCTGAACTTCAGTCCTGAACGTTATTTGGTGAGGTTTATCGTTTGCAGCATTGGCCATTCCGGATTGTTTTCTCTGTACATTGGGGGTTTGACCGTCATCTTTCTTAACCGGTTCCATTGGCTTTCTTTGTTTTGTGGTTATTTGTAAGGAGCCGGATATAAATGTTGAAAAAAGTATACCTTGATAATAAATGCACTTCCGAGTTTGAACTGTAAACATGTACGTCTTCATCGATGGGCCAGCAGTGGAAAGGCCGAGAGGTTTCCATTTCCATTTCCCGTCCACTGCTCTGCAGATGATGAGCTGGAGAAGAGGCAATTACGAAAAAGTATAAGATGATTAATGATGTCAAAGTCTGTGAAGATATGTGATGTGCAAAAGACTCCAGAAAATTTCTAGAGATATACACTGGACAGTATGCGGGCTGTTCAATCCCGTCAGGTGTGGAGGCGCTGATACAGAACATCGGAAAAAGTCAAAAAGTGTTGTAAAGTCAGTCAGCTCCAGCAATGGCATCAGGCTCCCCCCATATTCAAAGAGCAATGTCTGAGGAAGACGGCATCCATCATTAAGGACCCTCAGGATCCAGAGCACTTTGCATTGCTGGCACCAATAAGGAGGTACCTGGTCACAAGACACTCCCTGAACGTTTCATTAACACATGATCGCATAAAGCTTACAACAATATGGCATCGCAGGAACTCGGTTGTGCCCATATTTTAGTCTGTTCCATTATCAATCTGACCCTTTCCTACTACATGGCCCTCATCTTTCTCCTTCAGCTACCTGCCTATTTGAGAGTCTGTGGAATGTCACTAACGGATACGACACTACGTCACTGAGTACAGAGCGCTACACCTACACACCACTCAGTGTGTAAAAGAAATGCCTCTGCCATCACCACAATACTTTCAACCAACTCCATCAAGTTATGCCTCCATGTATTCGCCATTTCTGCCTGGGAAACATACAGTATCTCTTGCTGTACAATCGGTCTCTGCCTCTTATAATTTTCTACACCTTTCCAACGTCACAGCTTATTTTCTGAACTCCTAAAACAAACCTCTAGCTCGCTCAACCTCTCTTCATAATCCTGGCGTCATCACAGTAAATCTCCTCTGCTCCATCTCTAATGATTCGACATCCTTCCTATAATATGACGATCAGAACGGAACAGAAAACTGAAAGTGAGGATTCAGCAGGGTTTTATAGGGTTACAAAATTATCTCACGACTCATACACTCATTCCCCTATCTAATGAAGACCAGCACAGCTTCTGCCTTCTGCGGCCAATCCAATTCTGAATCCGCACAGGTAATTTCCCATGGAACTCATGCCTCCTACCCTCCTCAATGAGCTTATCGTTGGGCGAATAGGCCATTATAAAATCCATATTCACAATCTCCAGTCCTCGGTTTTAATCAATATGTCTTGGCAATTCCTCACGGCATTCAATTATGCTCGTGAGACATGTTCTGCTCTTCTGTACGTCCTGTCGACTATCCCTAATCAGTCTGTGCTTCGGCAAATCAATAGAATACAATTGAACTTTATTGTCACGGCTGAAGACAACAAAATTGCGGTGCTGCTCCAGCCTGGGCAAAACAGATATTTGCAATGCGTGCGGTACGGATTCATTAAAACAAGACAAATACTTTATTTATATAAACAAATGATTTCGGTAGCACTCACGGGTCATTGGCCAGGCAGGGCGCAGCATTATACAGCAGAAAAACGGCCCTCGGGATGAAATTTCCGAGGCCATGGTGAAGATGTTTCCCTATCTCCTACCAGATGGCAGGAAATTAAACAAACAGTGTCAGGATCGAGTGGGTCTTTACTGTTGCCGTAGGCATCGAGAGTTCGATTTTCTCCCATCCGGGAGTTGAGCCGCAGAGATGTTTGGAGCCGTCCTAAACCACCGTTTGAATGGTTTTCAATCTGTCTCGTTGGATTTAGAGTACAGCACTGCCATTCCGTGTGTCAGTATGCTCTCTATCGCACATAAAATGTTGACCTGCTATTTTTGAGACAGATTAGCTCTCACTAATCACCTCATATAGTAGAGTCACTGTTGTGCTTCTGTTGCTAACGAGCTTTTTGCTGATGGACCGAGAGAGCTCCTCGGTGATATTCATCCCCAAAAACCTGAACCTCTGACCACTCCCCATTACGTCACCATTTAGGGATAGCGGGGCTTGTTCGAGACTTCTTGCATGTTTGAAGTCGATTACCATTTCTATTGTCACCTTAATGCTGGTCGAAGTTTGAGGTTCATCCTCTTTATATGCAGATTCATTAGTCTTTGTGATTAGGCCAGTCACTGTTGTGTCCTCTGCGACTATGATGACGGAGTTTGTAGCAAGAGCGGGAGTGCAGTGATGGGCGAAGAGAGAGAGAGTAGAGACGTGGGCTCCGTACACACCACTGCGGGCACCTGTGTTGAAGTTTTAGGGATTTGATGCGCACTTGCTTCGTTTCAACGTTTCGTTATGAATAGTGAGGACATCTAATTTCCAATTACAGGTCGATGTGCCGAGACTTGTGGAGCTCCTAAACGTATCTCCAGAAATTCTCCCCAATTTTGCCCGTCACTGAAATAAGAGTAATTGGTCTATTATCCCCAGGGTTAATCCTGGAACCTTTCTTGAACAAAATAGTGATATTTGTCAGAACCTCCCACCATCTAAAGCTTCGCACCAATTCCAGTGGGGACGCACAGATAATCACCAAACCCGAAGCAATCTCTTCCCACACATCCATTAGTAACATGTGCTATATTCCTTTCCCTACCGGGGACTTATCTACCCTCATGCTCCTCAAAATCTCCAATGCATCTTCCTTCGAAACCTTGACATATTCCAGCATATCAGCCTGTTCACGCTGCCCCCACATTCATCAAATTCCCTCTGGGATTCCTACTCTGTGCTCTACGGAGTATTTGTTTAATAGTACTGGTCCACGGGATAAAATCTGTTGGGAACCTCTGCACTGGTGAAGACTGAAGCACATCATTCATTGACGACCTCGACTACTGCCTCCGACTGCAGGCACATGTTTCTTTCCTCTTGCATCCTTCATCGCTTCTGCGCACTCGTCCTCCTGTTCTCCTCCTCGCCAATGTACACTCCTAACACTTATGTCCATTGTTTGGCTCCTTCTTGGGGACCTTGTAACTCTCCAGAAACCTCTCTGATGATCTCCACTTCTTAAGCCTTAAGCATACTTCATTCTTCCTCGGGAATGGATATTCCACATCTCGGTACAGCCATGACCCCTTCGAGTTAGCATACTTTCCCTACCTCAGTGGGACTTACCTACCCAGAACGCCAAGCAAGGACACACTAACGTTGGGCATTTCCGTGAACACATCCGTTCCTAGTTTACATCCCCAGGTTCCTGCCTCATAGCATCATGATGGGTTCTCCTCCAAAATTAAACACTTACCAATATATTCTGCTCATATCCTTGTCCATGGCTGTGCAACAGTTCAGGCAGTTGTCGTCAGTATCACCAAAATATTCGCTAAGCCTCGTATATCCGGACATGTGTTGAGAGTTAGGGGGCAAAAGTTTAAGGGTAACACGAGGGGGAATTTCTTTACTCAGAGAGTGGTGGCTGTGTGGAATGAGCTTCTAGTAGAAGTGGTAGAGGCAGGTTCGGTATTGTCATTTAAAGTAAAATTGGATAGGTATATGGACTGGAAAGGAATCGGGGGTTATGGGCTGAGTGCGGGTCAGTGGGACAAGGTGAGAGTAAGCGTTCGGCACAGACTAGAAGGGCCGAGATGGCCTGTTTCCGTGCTGTAATTGTTATATCGTTATATGGTTATCTTAGTTGAGCTTATTCTCTTCAAGCACCGGCTTTCTAAATTATTTCTAAGCTTTTTTAAATTAAAAAAAAACTACGTCACTGTTTGCATTATTTTTGCGCTACCTCTCTTACTTATTTATTTCTTCTTGTTTATTTTAGCGCTTTTGGTCGTATTGCGCCATACAGACATCTCACGACGTTTACTGGAGATAGTAAACGTGATGCTGGTTCCGATTCTGATGATGGAAATGAGGAGCCAATGATGATCCATAATATGCACCGTCATTTATTGAGACCTTATTCGGAACTACAAAAGCCGATGCCCATCGGTATTGGTAATTTTTGCCCCAAGGGTTATAGTGGAGATTTTAAGCCTTTAACGTTAACAGTCAAGGGATACTTCGATACATTTCGTACTGTCAGTGTCAATCATGCCTGCACAATGGGCTGCTGAGCTCATTGTGACTGAAGAAGCATGGACAAAGTTGGAATGAGGTGATGAAATCTGTATTGTCTACAATTACATTGGGCAACTAATGCAGAATGTGAAAGCTCCCTCTAATGTTCATATGACGTGGGGTTGGTTTCAGGATAAATCGTGAGCTGACTCAAAGCTAACATTTGCTTTGAGAGATATGGAGGGAGATGTCATTCAATTAATATCAAATAAAATGAATGTGAAGGCAGCAATAAAGTAGGTGACAGGTCATGACTGGCATTTCAATACAGATTGCGTGGAACAGCTTTAAAAACTTTCTGATTGTATACTTTACCAGAAGGCGTTATGGACTGAGCTTTCAATATTCCCTGTGGTGCCGAGAAAGCACAAAAGTAGAGACGGTACCTTGTTTGTTAACTGACTGTAACCAGCTGGAGTTATTGTGCAATCTTTGCTGCTGTTGTTTTTTTTTAAACGGGACATAGATTAAGGTATAAAAGGGCAGAGAGCTCAGAGCACAGGCGAGTGGAGCTTAGGGAAGGGGTGCGGCACATTTTGTACAACACCCGATAATGGCTCTACCAACAATCCGGCATGTAAGGATTGTTTTTTACTCTATTCTCGCAGCTTTCGGTGTTCCGGGTAAGTCGACACATCCTCTGTCTGAAATGTTATGGACGGTCCTCCATTAACAGACATTTCACTGGGTGTTGTTTATCGGCGAAACCAACCCAGCGCGGAGACACGGCAGACTACTGCTGCTGAACGGGTCGTCTCCGCTCTCCACGCTGATCCAGGATCAAGTTCACTGCCACCCCCGCCTCCAAAGTTCATCGCAGACGATGCTGCTGAAATTCAGAGAGATCAATCCTCTCCACTGTTGAACATTGCCAGCGGAAATTTGATACCGCAGATTGAAATACATTTTGTGACCGAAATTTTGGTGAATGAGCAGTGGAACAGAACGAATTGTGGAACGCTGTGGATTGTACAAACTGCCGCCGTAGCTGAACTATTTGTCTCTGTCTCTGTCTCTTTCTGTCTCTCTCTCTCCCTCTCTCTGTCTCTCTCTCCGCCTCCCTCCCTCCCTCTCTCCCGTTCTGTCGTTCTGTGTCTCTGTCTCTCTCCCACCCACCCTCTCTCTCTCTCTCTCTCTCTCTCTCTCTCTCTCTCTCTCTCTCTCTCTCTCTCTCTCTCTCTCTCTCTCTCTCTCTCTCTCTCTCTCTCTCGCTCTTTCGCTGTCACTCCCTCCCCCCTTTGTGGAATTCCGATCAAACCTTTGATTATATGTCTTACCCGTACCAGTTGGGAATTATAGTAAATATAGCTAACACAAGAATGGGGTGTCCAGCTAGAGATTTGAATTAATCTCTCCCTATCGCACCTTTAAGCTGAAAATGAATGGGATCCAAATGGCAGATATATCTAAGTGGAAGAGCTTATTTATTGGTAGACGCTTCTGAAACTCTTCTAGTTTAAGCTAGATTGTGTAGAAGCGACAATAGGCGAGTCAGTGAATTCCGATCCTGTTCACTGGGTCCTGTCCTCATTCATTGATTAAACCGAGGGAACGAGTGCATCGGTTTCACCCTGGGACTGGTGACCGACAGCGAGCGCGACCCCACTTACTCCCGGCCAGTACTGGCTCAATAGTAATGAGTGGAATCTGTCGGCTGCACATCAGCCGACCCTCCTGCAGCTACTGGGTTCAGCTCTATCACGGCTCTCATTCCCTACAGCTGGTGTCTGAATGGGGCTTAGAGGGTAGGAGTAATCGAAATGACTATCGCACGGGTAGGGAATGTAGGGCGCAAGGGAGGTATGGGGGAAGCTGGTGATCTCTCCTATTTTTCTGAGTTGTGATGGCGAATGAGCAGCAGTGTTGCCCCCTCTCGGTTACATCGCCAAGGGAAATCGAGAGCATTTCACCAGCAACTGAACCCAGAGCAAATGCACGTTCAGCTCCTATCAATTTTTGTTCTCTGAATTGGGAGATTTTCTTCTGTCTTGGAACATATTGCGGCGGTAATTTTGCCGATCACTGTCGGAATAGTATTTTCACATTGGATTCTGAGAACAATTCTCCTTTCCCTGTTTGTAACTCACAATTTCTGACTCTTTCCCTAGCTAACCTACTGACGATGGTGGTCCTCTCCCGAGGGAATTGCGGCCTTTCCAAATGTATGTCCCACTACATGGTCGCCATGGCAACAGCAGATCTCCTGGTGATGATGGTCTGTGTAATTGCGTATCATATCGTCATGTACCAGTTTCCATTCTCCTTCCTGTCCTACACATCTGCCTGTAAGGTCGTCCTGTACTTCACGTCGACCAGCCTGCAAACCTCGGTCTGGTACACTGTCCTGTTCACAGCCGATCGGTTTGTAGCGATCTGTTGTCAGAAGCTTAAAGCGAAATATTGCACAGCGAGAACAGCTGTTGCTGGCATTATAACCGTGCCGCTCCTGGTGCATTTACAGAGGGTCCCGTTTCTATTTGAGTCTAAACCTGTGCGTATAGTTAACGGTATTCCATGGGGCTGTCAGACGAGCTCGTGGTTCAGGTCGTCAGTTGCGGGAGTCGCATTCTCCTTTCTGCAGAGTATGTTAACGGTTATATTACCTTTCGTTCTGATAGCCCTGTTTAACTGACTGACAGTGAGATGCATTTTATTAGCCAGTAAAGTACGGCGCGGACTGCGCGGTCACAGCAGTCAAGCGCAGAAGGATCCCGAGATGGAAGGCCGCCGGAAATCCATCATTTTACTCTTTAGTGTGTCTGGCAGTTTCATTCTGTTGTGGCTGACGGTCACCGTGAGCTTTATGACCACCCGACTCGCAGGGACCGCGCATTATGACGGCGATTACACCGACTCTGCCTATGTCGCCACTGAAGCCGGCTATATGCTCATGTACCTGAGTTCCTGCACGAACACCTGCATTTATACAGCGACCCAAGCTAAGTTTAGAGAAGACATGCGGCTGGTGTTAAAATCCCCTTGGACTTTGTTTTTAATATTGGTTAAAAAATACAAATAAAGCAAAGCACATGCTCCTAAATGTCGAAAGTTCATTAACCACTAATTCTCCGCATCGGGCATCCGTCATTGGGTCGCGATGTATATTTGGGTTTTATGTATAATGGGTCGCGTCATTCAATTGACTTGGAATAAAATAACACTCCATTTCCGTGCAGGTGCGTCCTTCATAACCGTGACGTCATCAACAGTCCAGGCACCTGATCGCTCATTCACTCGTTGCGCTTCAAAGCTGCGTTGACGCTCAGGGCTCATTTGGCCGCAGCGTAACTCGGGTAAAGGTGGAGCAACCGCAGTGACCTTTATACTGGTACCGGAGATACGCCGCGGTCACGGCTGTGACAGAGCCACCTTCTTGTAGGTTGCAGCGGGGAGTCATTATTACATAGATTCTACCCCAGCTCAATTATGGCGACCAATGTCAATCCCCAGAGCCATAATACAGCCCGTATCCCTCTCTACCTCTGTTAATCCAGACACGTTTCCATTATTTTATTATCACCTGCATCCAGCACGTCTGCTGTAGACATAAACACGCAGCACCGGGTGAAAAGAGAATATCTTCCGATCTGTCTGTAGTTTTAGCCACTGCTGACGAGGGAAAGACAAAGTTGTTGGCTATACACCTCCTCCTAATTGTATAAACTTCTACAAGGACCCTTCACTTTATTTTCTACTTGAAACAATCAAACTTCTCCTTATAGTTTATCCCCTTCCCCACAGACCAGGAAACAATCTGGTAAATTTTGATCCACCATCGCTCAGTCCTTACAACATCCTTCCCATGGCGTGGCACACGTTGCTCTCAGTCTGTTTTAACCAGTGCTCCGTACAGCTGTAAGACCGAGTCTGAATTCTTCCACTCAAAGCCTGGGTGAACAATGCACGTATAACAAACAACCCTTGTATTGTCCACTTATCCCACTGCATTCAGAAAGGTATGACCTAGCATTGCAAGGTTACAACTAAAAGTGACCCTGCAAAGGTCTGTATGTCGTCCCAGAATTTTATTTCACCAAGTGCATTAAGTTTACATTTTGGTTCACATACTGTTTTGCAAACAATAAAGGACCCAGCAGCAAATCTACACTCGCCGCTTATTGCCGGCGTCCGGGAAGAGAGAGGCACGCACATAGTACCATTTGCATCCACTTACCGAGATAATATTGTGACTAGTTTGCCAATTCATCTCGGCGTCCCTGTATCTGCCATGGGAGCCTTCTTAGAAATATTACTGAAGTCCATCCAAACTCCACCTACCTTCCTGCTTCGTTAAATCATCGAGATTATTCCTTTAAAATCTCAGTTATATTTGTAAGATATGACGTCCCCGGCACAAGACCACCCTGACTCCTTATTCGCTTAGATGAACTGCCTTCTGAGCTGTATATGCATAAAATTTCTTAACCAGATTTTTTCCCATGACATTCCCACACTGATACACAGAGCTGTGATCTCAATATTCAAGAAATGAAGTGATAAGGGGAGCAATGTGGAATTGCTGATGAAGCTACGTTCTGGTAACCAACTTCCACTTTCCTCGAGTGTTCACAGTAGGGCACTCATCAAATCCAATGCAAAAAAGATGCGCTGAATTTCACTGATGATGTAGGTCACCATTCCATAAATACACAACCCAAATATTATTTGCCGAGCAGTTGCAAGAAGGTAAAATGGATTCCCAGACACTAACGTATTTTGATATTGATAAAGGAGTTGAAGTCTAAGAAAGCACGCTGAAATGGCAAATGATCTACTCCTCATAAGACGTATGAAGGCTTTGGCCCGGAATTACGTTTGATGGCCGAAAATTGATGAAGGCATCGAGCACATTGCTCGTGCATGCGACCTATAAACGCTCCCATTTGCCAACCAGTTGGCAAATTTGCATCTTCCATTTGCATTTGACAACCAGTCCCTGGAGACGTTTACACGTTCACTACGCGGATTCCCTGGTCATCGCCGATGGGAATTTTAAATAGATTGAGGACAAAGCGGTTAAAACAGGGGTGTCAAACTCATTTTAGGTCACGGGCCGGATTGAGCAAAATGCAGCTTCATGCGGGCCGGATCAGTCGGACGCGTGCGAACGCAGCTTTCGTTGCCTCCGTTTTTTCAGCCTGCTCTCATGTGTCTCAGTGTCTGCTATAACTACAAAGTGTTTCACTTTACAAATTCCGTTTCTTATGAAGAAGACTGGCGAGCAAGACTGCCGAATAAACACTAAAAACCCTGAAAACATGGTGCCTGAATAAACTCATCATTAGCCATATCATACGCCATAGGCGCTTCGATTACTGGGGCCAGCTTTAATAGTAATTAGATATTATCTCGTTGGCCAAAGATAATTCCACCGCGGGCCGGATTTGGCCCGCGGGCCTTGAGTTTGACATATATGGGTTAAAACTTCGACCGGCCTTTCGACGATAAACATTTTACGTACACTATTTTGTACGCATGGTATCCCCGATACTGTGATAATTGTCCCGCGTTTACAAGTAAGAGATTTTAACTATTTTACAAGGCAGTGGAGTTTGATCGCAACATACGCCCATTTATCACCCATCTTCAAACGGTATGGCTGAATAAGTTGTTCAGACTGTCGAACAAGGGACACAAAAGTTGAATGGGGACATACTCCACTGGATCCACTGGCTTCTTTTCCGAATGCAGGAAAACCTCACAAACCACCTCACAGGGATTTACGGACAGCAAGCTCCATTCCAGATTAGATTTATTGCGACAGAACCGGAAGACCGGGTAAGAGAGACAATGAAACGGCGGTCCGATTGAAATGCCGTACATCGGAACTTTGAAGTGGGAGATCCGGTTTACGTTCGCTGGAACCCTGGATGAAAGGAGAAGTCGTGGTGAAAGAGGACAGGCAAGAAACTTCGGCACGTGAGGATGATAGTGCATGCCGCCGACATCTGGACCACAACGGGAGAAGGTCAAGTGAATCCCTCGTTCCACAGCGATCTAGTAAACAAGCCAGTTTAGCCCGGCAACCTAACGAAGCGAATCCCCAGTTGAAATCACGGGATTCGGTGAATCTCTCGAACCTGGGTTTATTGGATTGCGCCGATCAGAACGAACCAGTAAACCGGAGGAATATTATCAAGCTTGTTTCGCCTAAAAACATATAGAACGGAGAGATGTCCAATCCACGGGGCGACTGTTTATTGGTGTGTCATGTGACATGACGGGATTGGTCGATTGATCAGTTAACGTTTGGCCTATAATTCCGTCCGTGTGATCGTGTTCATCGTGTCGTTCAGCGTTCATCACTTAGCTTATCCACCACAGACCATTTAAATGCGAGGAACACCAACTTGTTTGTAGGGTAGTTTCGCTCGGAGAGTGGCGGAATCCGGATGACAGAAGTAACAGGTCTTAACCCAATGCCCTGAACCTGAAACAGACGGCCCACTAACACCTCTTGGCTGGCGTCTGTATGTAATACATACTGCAGCCGAGGCTTTGCAAAACACAACACAGACGCTTACATCAGCGGCTTTTTCAGCAGCAAAACCTGCTCAAATTTCTCAAAATATATCCGGAAGGCTGAGATAAACTTCATCAGCATCTTCTTACGTTCTTCTATCGCAAAGGAGAGTAAACGGACAGAAGCTGATTCAAAGGTCGACTTTCTTGCAGTCGTCCTTCATGAAGCATTTTTGGTACCCACAGAATTGAAGGAACGAGCGCAGGGCGCTCACAGTCTGAGGCCTTGTCCACTTGGTCACCGCCTGTGTCTTTGACTAATCCGCAACTACTCCATCCCGTGAGAATATGTACTCAACATAACTGACGGACAACTTGCAGAACTGGTACTTGTCTAGTGGCAGTTTTAACCCTCGAGCTTTCAGGTGGCCAAACACCTTCAATAGCTTCGCCTCGTGTTCTTCCAGGGTGGAACCGAAGACAATGAGATCATTCAGGTACACCAGGACCTCAAGCAATTTCATGGCACGCAGGAATGTAGCAGGGGCTCCTGATATGTCCTGGGGAATTATTGCAGACTGAGGTAATCCACGTGGACGTATGAATGCGGTCTTCTCCTAGTCAGCCTCACTCATGAGCATCTGATAATACCCACTCCTGAGGTCCAGTATACTGAACAGTATCGCTCCACGCAGTCAGGCCAGCGCTTCCTTGAGTCTCCGACCAGTACACTGGTCTGCGACTGTGCGTCGGTTCACAGTTCGATAGTCATCAGATATTCGGGCCTTCTCATTCTTCTTCCTCATTACCACTATCGGGGTCGCATAGGGACTGCTGGACGTTGTGATAATCTCAGCCTCCTTCAGCTTCGCATGTACAGCGAACGTCCTCCATTTCGGCGGGTGCGAATGGCCGAGACCTTTCTCTGAATGCGGGCCCTCTGTCACTCGAACGGTGTGGCGAGTGCTCATGGAACAACCTACATCAGACTTGTCAGTGGAAAAGACATCTTGGAACTTCAACATGTTCTCTGTCAAACTCCGGGTTCCAGAGAGTCACCAAAGTTGGATGACTTGGCTGTGAACCTACCATTTCCTGGAGATATTTTCTCTCCTGCTTGTCCCATGGGGAAACTAGACATTACAGTCACAGGAAAAAGCTGTACCATCCGCATTCCTCACCTTCCTCTCCGAGGTGTTCCTGACAATCACTGTCTATCTGTACAACCCACGGACTTTGCTGTTCGGGACTCACCAGTACCCCAGCAGGTAAGCGAAACTCCTCCATGGTCTTCCGGGGCATCCAGCAATCAGCCATTCCGGGATATTTGCGATTTCTAATCACTCGAGCGACTTCTCCAGGCCTAGCACGACGTGCCAGGTCCGGGTGTACCCCACAGTTCCTCGTTTGTGCTCAACATCCAGACTGGGGTTTTTGTTGCCGTTCCTCAAAAGCGGCTCTGAAAACTGGGTGAATCGGCAAGGTTTTCAGAAAGCTGTCGCCAACTTTCACCTTCAGGTTCCCACTAGCCTCCGCACAATAGGAGTATCTGTTCCCACAGGAATTGAAGCTTCGCTCATCGCAATCGGGTCCGGACCTGCCAACAGCAAGTTATCATGGACCTCACCTACTCCCAGATTTGCCTCCGAAATCTCCAGCTTCAATGACAGGTAACCAGCATACGGGTAGTCATCAGTACCAAAGTCCCAGAGCTCTAGGCACTGAGCGGTGTCAATGGTAAATGCGTCAAATGCCAGTTGCAGAAGGGTCTGTATAGCAGAAAAGCTGAGAACTTGCGTCGTATGTCTCCAGCATAAATCCCTCGATCCGTAGGGATACACTGGAGCTTGGCGCCACTAAGCCTGCAGGAATAGTGTTTTTCGCTTCAGTGTTTCCCTTGATAGATTGATAGGAACGTGTTCCGAACGAGAAGCCAGGATGTTCCCTCACTGGATCTCTCCGAAGTTCCCCGACTTACCCGCACTTCGCAGAAACGAGAGCAACTTGTCTTTAAATTCTCCGCTCTCAGCTACAGGAAACTCGGCTTCCAAACTCGGCACTTCACATACACTTCTCTCTTCTCTGAAACCATGGACGGCCCATGGCCCCGCCTCTCCGGATACTATCATGGTACCAGGCAGATCCACTCCCACTACGTCTGCGCCAGTCTGAAATAAAACGAAATATTTGCCTGCTGTTTGGTCTAACTTCCCTTCCATGATTGTAAACTTTCCTAATGCTCCAACGGTACTTAAAACCCTAAGTAACAACTCATCTGGGCTGCGTATATCCAGCCCGGTCAGAGCACACGCATCCATTTGAATCGCTCCAACACTCAATCCCTGCGGCGTCCATACCCACGTGTCTGAATCACCTTTCCGGACCTTAGTTCAACACAGGTTTATACACAAACTCACTCAATCAACTCTTAGAGCAATGGCACAGCGTTCAACCAATATAATCCCAGAACGTAACACTAGATGCTAGACAGAGTGATACAGCATGCAATTTGGAATGCCGCAGCATAACAACAACTTGATAAAACATCTAGAATATTGTGTAGATTTTGATGCTACCATATAAAAGAATTGCTTTGGAGAAAGTGTGAAATCCACGATAAATCTGCCTCAGATATGAAGAGAGCCCGTATGAGCTGAGTTTATTTTCCTTTAGCCAGATCTGATAGTGATGTATAAACCCATAGAAGTGTGACCTATAATAAGAGGGCACGAGTTAAGGTAAGGAGTAAGAGGTTCAGGGAGAATATTAAGAAGAATTGTTTTCACCCAGTGACAGATTGATAACGATACTCCCAGAATGAGATCGCCTTTACTGGGCATCTCTGGAAATGAAGCTCGTTCGCCTCTCGGTAACAGCCACTCGATTCCGCGACAAAATACGACTTTTCTCAGCCTTCCTACCCCTAGGGTGTATAGGAGTTTGTTTCGCCAAATCGCTGGGGTTGCGACGTCCCGCCCACCCGATTCCCTGCTTGTCTGAACGCAGCATTGTCTACTGCACCAGCATTGGAGGGCCGGCAGGAAGTAACAGATCGCACACTGCATACCGTTACAAACAATGATATCTATGAACGTCAACTTAACCAGAGGGTTAGTGAAAAAAAGAAAACATAAATAAAAGGGCCTGTTATAATTCAACAGTCAAATGTGCACAGGTTGGAAATCCAATCTTGCAAAACAGCCATGGTCACCGATCGTTGGTAGACTTCCGCAATTTGTCTCCATCGAAACGCGTTTTCGCCACTGGATCACATCCTACGACCGATTCTCTCCACCGTCCTGCATCCTCTCTCCAGAGGAACGAGGAAGAAGACAAACCTTCGTGTGGCTCACAAACTGCACCAGTCCCCGTCCCCAGCGTTATTTAGAACCTTCTCCCAGTCCCACCATCCTAATTAGACCAGACACGTTCCTCAACGTCTATCTTCAACGATAACCTAAAAACGGCTGAAAACAGAGCAAACTGCTCCTGAGATAAGCTGCTAAAGCGAGATACCTACTGCACAGCAGTGAGCATGTGAACCGGGGCGTTCCGTAATGATCGTCGAGGAGGGGAGCGCTGCGCAAAATCAAACATTTTATTCTCAGCACGTACAAAGGGTTTCGACAATTAGTGCCAGAATGCTCCCTGATTTACCTATTGTAATCTGAGGTTCTATGAACTGTCAAAGAACCCCTGCTCCCTGCTTCTGCATGTTTCACTATCTGAACCCGAGAACAGCGTGCTTCAGATACAGCTCACTTTATCCTGATGCTTTACTGTGCCCGTGTACTGATGCCCCATTACGCAGTTCATCTCTGTTTAGCAGCTTGATAAGCACTTTATCTTTTCACTGAATTATGTTCTGAAGTCCAACTTTCAACATCATCTGATTACTCGGTAACATTTTTAATATCTTTGCTAGGACTTATTTGCATTACATCCTAATTTGACACAATGGTTTCCCTTTTCTCTGTCTCTGGGACTAAAAGCGACGGCAACGGTAGAGGATCGGGTCTGTAATGCAGGGGGTCGTTGTTTTGTATTTCGCGCTGCATTCTTGCCAATATCTGTGTTTGCTGTGAGTACGGTAACAGTAACAACATCAATGGTCTGCGCCAATAACGTCAATGTTAATGTATCACAAACAAACACAAATCACCTGAACAAAGTAACTGTGAAACGTATAAAAAGATGCGTCATCGCGGAAAAGCAACAAGGCAGTTTATTGTTTAATTAGATTTACTATCATTGGTATTTGAGCAAAGACTCCACTCGCAGTGTGAGAGCGGAATCAGCGCTCATGAGGTGGACTCACCCACAGGATTACAGACACCTGTCGTCACCAGCGATGCGCAGATAATGTCCTGTCATTACACGCAGTAGTTTGACAACATCGCATCTGGTGTTGCGATCCTATCATCGGCCGTCTCTTGAGGCTTCATGATGCTGAGCGTTCGGTTCCATGAACTCAGAGGCGTGTTATTTCCCCATCGGCATTACGGTTCGCTAAAGCAGAGATATCATTGCTAATTAGCGGTAATTAACACCAATCACTGTACAAGCTGTTTTCATTGTCGGTAACTGATTATTCTATAAAAGAATGCCAGTTCGTGACTCAGATACAGTTAGAACAGAAACACGCAGATGCGGTGGACTCTCAACAACGTCTGAGCCGTGAATATTTCACCCGATAAACGCTAAAGAAATTCCTTCCTGGAAATTGTTATACCTTTTTGAGTTTATTTCCTGGCGCTGTCTTTCATGGAAAGTAGAAATTGGTAACATTCCGAGCAGAACTGCAAATTCTAACAGCCTACGATTAACGATGCTACAAGACAGGACTGTTTGTTACACAGTGATTGTGATTGTCGGTATTCCCGGTAAGTACTTGTCAGTTACTTATACGGAAGCGGACCTCACCCCGCTCTCAGCTACTCCTGGTGTTATTTTAATCCGTGTTTATTAAAACAAAAAGCCCATGCCATATTTTTATTTACGGGGTGACTTTCTGTTTCTCACTCTCATTCCATGTCAGAATTGTTGTGTAGGCGGGCCGCATTCATATGGGGTTGCTCCAAAATATCCCGAACGCTTGAAACAATTTGTAGAGCCAGAGCTGTTCACTGATCACCTCATCTGTCAGCACTCCCTTTCAGATGTTCAACTCGTCCCCGTCAGTCCCGAAAATGCTGTCTCGTTCCTCTCAGTCTCCTGCTCTGTAGCTATTTTAACCTGTGTCATGCGGACTTGTCAGTGGAACTGCCTGCTGTCTTCTCATTGGTGACGTGAGACTTCGATCTGTACAGACACAACACTCACAATCCATGTCAATAAAAATCTCTTGTCATTAGCGGACCATACTCCTTAGAACCCGTTCACCTGAGCGATCGATTGAGGTTTAAGCTCACAGTAAATAGCTTCGATTTCAACTCGCTGAGACCGTCTGCCATCGCTTACTTGTGTTGAGTTGTAGTTCATGTTTGATGAGCATAAATGCATGCGTTGCAGTAAAACTAAAAGAAAACAAAGAAAGCATAGGTACTTTGAGCTCAGTAAAACAGGGAGCTATGGGTAAGCCTTGATAATTGCCAAGGGAAGGACATGATCGGTACAGCTTTGTGGACCGAAGGGACTGTATTGTTCTGCACGTTTTCTGTGTTCTGTGTTCTAAAACGGGGGATCGTTGCTGACGTGCAAGACCGTGGTTTTGGAATCTGGCCTGGCAATCGTATTACAACCGGGGCTTCCCTGGCTCTTCTTCTGAAGAATCTCTGGCGCTTCCCTTGCTGATGTCACCTTTGTATAATTCTCCGTCCGCACATTAGTTACACGACCTTTCTCCTTGGAGATGCCGTGCTTGGAGGTTTGGTGACAGTTCCGGCGTCGTCTTATAGGGCAGGCCAAAATACACTAAAGGAGGGCAGGCAGGACGTTCAAAGATGCAGAATGGCCGGAGTTGTAGGGACAGTTTCGGCCGTGTGTCATTTTATTCCCTCAGGCAGGTGATTGGCAGATGAGCGTAAAACACTGATAATGTATAGGTACAGTCACTGTGTCCAATCAGCTTCGCTCCATGGGCTTGCGGAGTCACGAACTATAGGTTTAAGGTCAGACGGCAGAGATGTAGTTGTATTTCGAGGGGTATTTTATCACATAGAAGATGGTCTCTGTAGGAAGCAGCCTGGCAAACGAAGTGGCTGATACAGGGTCATTAACAATATTAGACACCTGGACAAATTCATCAGTGTGAAAGGTTTATGGAGATGCGATCCAAGCGTGGACAAAGGGGACAGGCTTAAATGGGCGGAATGGAGATACTGGGCCGAGGTTCCTGTGCTCGACTATTCTCGGACTCTACTTATAGCTGCTACAATCATGAATGTGAAGAGATAATGTGAACATCCTCGACTGTAAAGTGCTTTATGCTGCGGTCAGCTGGTGAAAGAAGCCATATGAACACATTTTATTTACTTCCAGTGACACAGCCCAGTAGAAACGAACTATGGATTTTATTGCAAGCAAACAAAAGATGTTGGTATGACTACACAAAATGTGGTTTGACTTTTAATTCTTGTCTTTGGTCCTTTTTGTTTTACTGTAGTTAACCTTATGGCAATCATCGTTCTCTGCCGAGGAAAATGTGGTCTCTCCAAATGTGTGACGCGCTACCTGGTGGCGATGGCTGCGGTGGATCTAATGGTGGTGATTATCGAAGTCCTGTTCTACCAGATGGGTTAAGTATACAGACTATACAGATTCCTGGGCAACGCTCCGTTCTGCTTTGTCCACTACGTCCTGTGTCACGTGGCCGTTGACTGTTCCGTGTGGTTTACTGTCGCTTTCACTTTCGATAGCTTTGTGGCCATTTGCTCCGCTAAATTTGAAACAAAATACTGCACCCCCAGAATTGCAGGCTTGGTGATCGGTCCATTATCTATCGGTTTCTGTTTAAAAAACATCCCATTGTATTTTCTGTATATATAAACAATAGCGTTGATGGTGACGGGTAACTGGGTCTATTTCGGTAGACCCCGGCTTCTTTTCTCGGGATCGTTTGCGGGGTTTTATTGGGTGGACCGTCTGTTTAATCCGCTACTTCCTTTCTTCTTCATTTTGACCCTCAATGCTCTGACCGTCAGACAGATACTGACGGCGAGCAGAGTCCGCAGGGGACTGAAGGGACGGGGAAATTGCGGGGAACAGCGAGACCCGGAGATGGAGAGTCGGAGACAATCCATCATTCTGCTCTTCAGCCTGTCGGCGGGTTTCCTTCTCTGTTGGGCGACAACCACTTTGGTCTTCATTCTCATGCGATGCCTCTACGCAGACCTGGAAATGTCCATTCGGCTTTTTCAGGCACAATTTGCGGGTTCTGTGATTCAGAATTTCAGCAGCTGCACGAATACATTTATCTACGGAGTGACCCAGACCAGATTCAGAGAGCAGGTGAAAGTTCTTTTGATCTCCCCCGCTATTTTAGTTTTGAAACATTTCAGATGTCTATACCGCTCAGTTGAAAGGGTCAAGTAGTTCTCCCATTTCGAAAATAAATCCACACCTGCTCTACAAGCGGATTAATAAATTGAACTTCCTGAAAACGTCGCTGTTCCCAACAGTTCTGCCTTTACATTATTTCAGGAAATGAAGCATCGTTTTTAATATGTATATATAGATTAGAAGGCTTAGATATTTCCGTCCTGTAAAATGTATTTTACCTTGCACATCAATCCCTCTAACATCCGGAATCGAAAACAAAGAGATTTACTCTCGGAGTTGCCATTATCTAAACCTTTGGAATGACCCGGCCGTGTTTGGCATCCCGGCATCCCGGCATCCATTCTCTTTCCCTTCTTGTCCGGATTTTTCATTTTATTTACTGTTCCAGTTTGCCTCCTTTACCAGCATGTCACCGGGAGATTTATCGATCTTTTCTTCGTCTGGCTGAATCTTAAAAGATTGACTGAACGACTAATTCTGCCTCCTGTAGTCTTAATCTATACTGGAAATTATTTTGATTCCACGTCACATCACGCCAGTTTCTCAAGTCTTCAACACCTACACTTAGATTTTAAACTGTAAACCTAGAATCAAAACAGGCATTCCCCGATCTTTTTTTTTCTCAACCGAATTTTCCTTAACAATTATATGGTTATATTAGGAATATGGACAGGAAAGGAATAGAGGGATATGGGCTGAGTGCAGGTCAGTGGGACTAGGTGAGAGTAAGCTTTCGGCACGGACCAGAAAGGCAGAGGTAGCCTGTTCCTGTGCTTTAATTGTTATATGGTTATATGGTTAAGTTATTGAAATATTTTTGTGTGCTCGTGAGTGACAGGAAGCTCGATGCCTCTTTCCCATCCGATCACATTCACTCCGGTCTCTCTCTGTCACGCTGCATGTGTTATCAGGCTGTGGTGAAAAGAGGTTGACATGTCTGGAAATCCAGACGTCTGTCCTTCTTCCGGTCAGACACTGACTGCCGAAAATATCAAGAACAGTACAAATTGTCTAAAAGTAGTACTAAACACAACTTATTTTAAATGAATGTAATTGCACATTGCACATTTAGACGTTAAAAAACGTAGAGATTTTTGATCCTCATTATACGAAGGATGTCAGAAATATATTCAATTCAATTCAGTTAACTTTATTTTAAGGCTATCTACCCAGTATTAAATCAAAATTAAAGTGACGCGCTGACAGTCAACTGTACCCACTTAAACGGACAATTTAATGCCATTCCAAATCACTTTACACACACATCCCAATCAGTAGAGCAACATATTATGATCGAGCCCCGACGGTAAAATTGCCCCTGTGTGTAATTCGGAAATTCTGGAAACATACTGTGCAACACAGAGTTGCTATCTCACTTCAAAAACATTGAGCTAGTAACAAGTCGTTAGCAATTTCCTGAATAGCAAACTTATCTCGAAATTCCTCAATATCTCGTGCCGATTTGCTTCACGTTTCCCTCTCCAAAAACAAAGGTTCATAAAAGTTAGGTGAGCTGTAGTTTCAGTTTAGTTATCGCTATTAGAATGTTTATAACTTAAGGTGTAGTGAAATCAGGAATTCACCACTACTTTTAGGTGCAATCAGTGCTTGATTATTGCTCTAAAGTCCAGAAAGGTTAATTTGCGCTCAGACAGAACTACCTTCTGGAGGCCCAGCGTCAGCTCTCAGACATCTTCTGCTAATAACCTCTCGAAAAGGAACCCACCACGGAGCACCAGGCCTTTGTCCCCAACTCTATTACCAACCTTACTAGCTCTGGGGATCAAATTGCACTGCAGCACCCTCATAGTTCCCGTAACCGGCGTCTCCCGTTTCTACCTCATACCCAATACCCACAATCGACCCTGTTCAGGTAAACACTTTGTTACAGATTGTTCTGCCCCACTGAAATCATATCTGTATTCCTTGACTCAGTTTCATTCCCCATGGTTCATTCCCTTCTTATACACATCCATGACAGGTCACAAGTTTTGGATCTTTTCAATGTTCTCTCGTGCACTGATACATATCATATTATATATACCATCGACCCCCAGTTCCTATATAACCCTATCCATCAGTAGAAAGTTCCCAAAGCTCCCCATTTCTATCTTTCATTCCACGCAATGACTTTCATTCCACCATCTCATTCCACCATTGTCCTCACTCTCAATAATTTCTCCTTTAGATCCTCCCACTTCCTCAACCAAAAGGTGTAGCCATGACGGGGTGTAAGGGCAGATGTTGTGCTTGTTCCAGTTGTAATGATAAGTGTCAGGAGGAAGATCAGTGAGGAGGAACAAGGGAGTCACACAGGGAGTCATCCCTGCAGAAAGCAGAAATGGTCGGGGGTTGTACAAGGATGGAAAGATGCTCGGTGGTGGAAGTTACGTACAATTATGCGCAGAGTGTGCGTTATGGTGTGGTAAGGGAGAAAAAGAGGAACTCTATCCGTAATGGGGCGGCGGGAGGATGGTGTAAGGGCAGATGTGTGTGAAATGGAAGAAATCCGGGTGAGGCAGTGTTGATGTTGGAGGAGAGGAAGCCCCTTTCTTTGAAGAAGGAGGACATCTCAGTTGCGCTGGAATGAAAAGCCTCAGCCTGAGAGCAGATACAGAGGGGACGGAGGAGCTGAAAGAAGGGGTGGCTTTGTTTACAAATGACAGGGTGGAAAGAGGTACCGTCTTGACTGCTGTGAGTCTGTAGGTTTATTAAATATACCAGTGGATAGATTGTCTCGGGAGATGGAGATAGAGCTGGAGAAAGAGAACGGAGGTGCCGGAAGTGGACCGGGTAAATTTGAGGGCAGGGTGAAGTTGGAGGCAAAGTTGAATAAATGGACGAGCTCAGCACGAGTGCGGGAAGCAGCAACTATGCAATCGTCGATGTAGCGTTGGAAGATTTGGGGAACGTTGCTGCTGTAGGCTTTCAACTATTCCCGGTGATCTATCCAACTTGATGTTTTCCAAAAGATCCAGCAGATCCCCTTCCTTAAAATCTACCTGCTCAGGCTTTTCAGTCTGCTGTAAGTTATCCCTGTGGGACTCTCAGTACCAGTAACTGTGATGTTAACTGTTCAGGCTAACAAAATGGCTTCTCCGTAATGTTACAGTGCTGTAACGGGTTTCTGTATCTGGAATGTTTGGATTATAACTGTGGATAAGAGGTTGAACTAACCAATGGAGAATTGTCATGCTATCTCGTATGTGTGAGCTGAGAGGGAGTTCGCGGTCTTTTCCGGGAGGCGAGCGAGGAGGACGGACGTGTGAAGAGCGGACACAGCGGTTCCGGGGCGGTGGATACTGGACTTCGGCGGTTCGCTTCGTGGCCGAACGTCTTTGTGGATGGAACCGGAGGCGTGAGCTCCAACGTATTAAAATATTAGATGCACAATCTGATAAACTTACTGATTTGGCGCCTTTCGGTTATCTTTTTTCACTAACTCTTCACTAAGAAGTATAACGTTGCAATTATCTACTCGCCTTTGGTGTATTGTCTGGCATTTATTTTGCGAGCGTGTACTTTTTAAAAATAGGCTCATCAGCCGGTGCTAATGCCGGTTTCTGTGGCGTGAGACTGCCCCCACTCCGGACAGGGCGCCAGCCTACCGAGAGGTTAGCCCCCAGCAGTTTGTCAGTACCCACTTTCTGCTGGGTGGACTGAATAAGTCCCTTGCTCAAGTAAATAACACATTGCCTTGGATGGGGCTCGAACTCAGGACCTTCAGATTGCTAGTCGAACGCCTTAACCGCTTGGCCACGCAGCACACCGGGGAGAGGGAGTGGCATTACACCCTATTTACACTGACGTTTTGCACTATTGGCGGGGCGACGACGGTTTACTTTAGGCGAACGGGGTTAAATTGGGGGCACGGATACACCTACAATCGCCAAGATCATTTTTCCGTAGTGAATACTGAAGCAAAATACTCAGTAAGTGCCTCCGTTGTCTCCCCCGGTTCCATATACTTTTTTCCACTGTCACACTTGATTGGTCCTATTCTCTCACTTCTTAGCCTCTTAACTTACTTTTAGAATGTCTTGGGGTTTTCGTTAATCTTGTTCGACAAGGCCTTCTCATGGCCCCTTCTGGCTCTCCTAACTTGTTTCCTGAGCTCCTCCTGCTAGCCTTATAATCTTCCAGCTCTCTATCATTACCGAGCTTCTTGAAACTTTCGTCAGCTCTTCTTTTCTTCTTGACTAGATTTACCACAGCCTTTGTACACTTCTTCGGCTTCTCTGCTCCAGGACGAGTGATAACAGCTTTTCCGGTCTAACCTGCGTCTGAGGTTCCTTACCGGTGGAAATGTTCCCAGGAATATTCTCGGCTACATGACGGAGACGTCCACATCCATCCTAAATTGACGGAACCAGAATTGGGAGCCACAGTCCAGCTGTGCCCAGCCCTGCTCCAACATCTTCCTGCTTCTGCCTCTGGGCTTCGAATTGTCCGATGTCCCTCACTCCCCACTCTCTCAACGAAGCAGTGAATCTGTCCAACGCATCACAATCACATCGCTTCTCGGAGTGAGCAGTATCTACAGGAGGCGCCTCCTCAAGAAAGTGACGTCGTCATCAAAGGTCCCGTCACTCAGGTCATTCCGTCTGTCACAGCTACAGTCAGACAGGACCCGTATGCGTGTCACGTGCTTTTGTCGTCATGCGGTAACTGTGCATTCCATTACAGAATAACACAGCTATAAATTCCAATAACTACAGTATGTACAGAAATAAATTAAATACACCGTGCAGAACGAAAGAGAGAAATACAGAGGAAGATTTCGTCAGCGGATCGATCTCCATTCTCAAATCTGATTGCGGATAGGAAGAAGCTGCTCCTGAGTGCGTGTGGTCGAGTCCCTGTGCCCTCTGGGCGAGCGAGGGGAGTGGGGTGAACTCTTTACTGATGGATACAGCTTTTTGAGGCATCGTCTTTTGAAGGTGTCTTGGGTGCTTGGGAGGCTGGTGCCTATGATGCAGCCTTGCGAGAAAACATTTTCAGCAGACAGATCTGATCCTGTGCAGCGGCCGCTCCATGGCGGACGGTGATGCTTTCAGTCAGAATGCTCTCCACGGTACATCTGTCGAAATGTGCGAGAGTTCCTCTCAAACTCTGAATGAACTATCGCTGCAGTCGTGCTCTCATTGAGACTGCATCAATATATTGGGCCGGAATGGATCCTCAAAGAGGTTAACACCAATGAAATTGAAACTGCTCACTCCTTCCACTTCCGGTCCGTCACCGAGAGGACTGTTGAATGGTCCCTCGACCTCTTCTTCCAGGACACAGAGGCTGGGGGGAGATCTGGCAGAACCTGGTAGAGTTATGAGAGGCCTAGAAGGTGAATTGTTGTGGCCAAATGTTGCGGAAAAATCTCAGGAGCAGCAAATAGAATAAATCCGGCCGACTCCGAGAATTGTTTCAAACTACATGACTTTATTACATGATATGATGGAGCGCCTCCTTCCACCTTAAAGCGGTGCTCAGGGGGTCTGCTTCTCTGGCAGACCCAGTTCATTATATAGACACAGCGTAGGTGACTAACAACACTTACGAATAACATTGCTTGACTGAGAACTTAGTACTAGGTTGTAACAAACAACGTGACTTTGAACTTCGGACTAATTTTCAACAAACAAGAGCATGACGTCAATATGGTGCCATAGCATTCTTGTTTACACTTTAGCAAGTACTGAATTCTAAGACTTGCAACTCAGAGCTCAGCTAAATTTTAAGAGCATTCATAAGCGATTAGGTTAACCTCTGCATATCCAAAGAGTCTTAAGTTCTTCCACACCAAAGTGGAAATATCAAGTGGGCGATGGTCTGTATTTAACGCGAGAGGAGAGTAGCTTAGAGGAGATGCGCGGGGCAAGTTGGTTTGTTTCACAGATAATGGTGGGTGCCTGGAAAATCTGTCAAGTGTGGCAGTCGGTAATACATTGTTGTTTACGACGTTGTTGGCGTAACTCATGAACACGCAGTGAATGAATGGAGATGGGTCATGTACAGTCAACAGAGTTTAGTCTCATTCCGTATCTTGTTCAGCGCAGGAGCAGTGAGTTACAGGGCTTGTTCCTGTTCTCTACTGTTCCATGATCCCAACATGTCCAGGTGATGTGTTCACATTGTGATATCAGTCTGTTCATCATCTTCTGTCCATTCACCCCCATTCATCTCGTTCTTCTGCACTAATGGGTGTAACATAGAACACTGTATCCTGCAACACAGGAGCAACCCTCCCGCGCATTATGTCCCTGACGGGGGGGATCGGAAATTCCCGGCTGTGCAGTGACGTAATCAGTGACGCACAAATTCTCAGGATTCTTCCATCAACCGCGTGCTGCAGTGAGCAGCTTTGGATGAATCCAAATGTGAAACTTGATCTCCCCTCGCATTCCCACTCACAAACGCTTTCAGTGCTGCACGGAACAAGGCTGTCACAACTTTATCAATGAAAAATGCATGGCATACTGCAGAGCAGTCTGAAGCCGTCAGATGAACATAGAAATGAATATCATATTATTTATGAGTGGGAAATAACTCTGGATAATTCATGGTCTGGTGCACATTGAGGAATATGTGACAGAATCGGCAAACATAAGAGTTGCGAATACACGGCGAAGGAGCAATTTAGAACTGTGAGAGAAATGTATACAGCAGGGGTGATTGATAAGTTCGTGGCCTGAGGTAGAAGGTGTCAACTTTAGAAACCTGGTGCATTTATTTTTCAATGAGTTATCATGAGTTATTAGCTTCAATTTTTCTGCATAATCACTCAAGGAGCTGAATTTCAGGTGCATGTAACGTGAACTGTATAATTCATCACCTTCGAACTTAACAATCACCCCTGCTGTGAACCTCTGGAGGTCCAGGACGGCGACTTCTACAAAGAAGGAATCCGTACGCTTCACGACCGCTGGACTAAGTGTGTTAATGTAGGAGGGGACTATGTTGAAAAATAAACATGTTTGGTTTTCTAAAGTTGACTCATTCTACCTTAGCCACGAACTTATGAATCACCCCTCATAAATGCTGCTCAAACAAAAAACTCGATGCCTCTATGGGTTTTATTTCGATCAGTTTATTAATTTAGTTATGCACTTGTTTGATTAAATTAATTAAAATATTTATTTTCCTTACTTTCATTCAACATTTCAGAGATTGTTTTGTCAAACCACAGAAATTTTACGGATCGGCTGCTGTTCAATTGGTTCTATGGGTTTTAGCAAGAATCGCAAGCAAAATAATGCCGGGACGAACGGTCTGTTTGCCGTATGCCTCTATTACACAGGATGTCCTGCTCCATACAGCCGTGATCATTCATCAGTGCACTGCCTCTCTCACAATTTTAACATAAACCAAATGCAGGAGACTCTTGTTCTAAAAATAGCTCTGGGAATGCAATATCTATTTTAAGAGTATTTTCTGAATTTGAGAAACAGCGAGAAAGAAGGAGGATATATAGACCCGCTCACACTGAATCAGAGTCACACAGGTGCAGGACTGAGTCGACACACGAAATACTCGAACAGAGACTGACAGATACAGAATGAAACCCACACTCTCACACTGTAACAGAAACTGACTGATAAAGAATGAAACCCACACTCTCACACGGTAACAGAGACTGACAGATACAGAATGAAACCTACACTTTCACACTGTAACAGAGACTGACAGATAAAGAATGAAACCCACACTCTCACACTGTAACAGTGACTGACAGATACAGAATGAAACCCGCACTCTCACACTGTAACAGAGACTGACAGATACAGAATGAAACCCACACTCTCTCACTGAACCCGAGAGTGACACCTACAGAAGCCCACACTCTCAGTCTGTACCAGGGACTGATTTCTACAAAATGAACGCACCTATTATGCGATGGTCTCTCTCCTGTTTGTTGATTGTATCTGCACTGCTGCCGTTCTCTGTCTCTCGTCTGTATTTTATGTGAATTGCAATTCAACCTTCACTTCATTTTCGGCTTGAAACCTACTGCATCCTGAACCCTCTGCTCTCCGGCAGACTGAGCTACTACCCTCTGTTCTCTATTTACTGTTCATTTTTCTTTCATGCTCTTTTGAATATCGCTTTCTGCAATAAGTCGTTTCTCTTTTTTTCTGTCCCTTAATCTATCTGCAGACTCTGCCGTAAAATATTTTGTTTAACGTGTTCAGTGACGAAAGAGAAATAAATGAACAGGGACATCAGTAAAGAATTTAATACATTCGCAGTAAGAGATGGAGCGAAGGAGTGAGAGGGGGATAGGGATAGAGCGTCAACGAGATAGAGAGACAGATGGAGGAAGTGTATGTGAGCGAGAGAGATAGAGAAAGTCTATATGTGTGTGTGTGTCTGTGTTTATTATGGTTTCTAAATTGAATTTACTTCATGTGTGACCTTATTTGGCGATCCTGTATTTATTTCTACCAGGGCACAGCGTAGATAATCCCAAATACACTGGTATATTATGTTAAAGCAGGAGATGATGACATCTGTTTACGGAGTTGAATCTATAAATGACAGAAACTATTATGCCGGTATTTACTGTTGGTAAATCTTACTGTTTGTCAGGTGGATTCAACAGCGACTTTGACCGTCACCTTACCGTTTCAACATCCACAGCACGAATAGGAAATTGTATTCATGTACTTTATAAGATACACTATATAACAGGTATTTCAGTACACATAACCGCATATACATATACACTCTCACACACACACACATGGACAAACGAACAAACAAATAAACACACAAAGACAAATACACATACACACAGATAATACAGATATAGAGAAGATAGTTTAAAAGATAAAAGGAACTGTAGACAGCTCTGGAATTCAAGGTATCGAAAGTAAATATTATACTAGGGAAGCTGATGAAAATGAGGTAAACATTGATGTCGCCCAGGGCTGATGGGGAACTGGACAGAGTGTCTGTGTACACAGCGGGTATGTTTTTTTATCTGGTGGCACCTAGTAGAATCTCGTGTTTTTTCTGCATGAAACAATTTGGAACATTGAACATAGAACTTAGAACAGTACAGCACAGTACAGGCCCTTCGGCCCACAATGTTGTGCCGACCCTCAAACCCTGCCTCCCATATAACCCCCTACCTCATTGGATTATTCCAAATGTGGAAACTGACCTTCCCTCACACCCTACTCACAAACTTCCTCACTACAACACAGCACAAAGGCCGTAACTATTTTGTCAATAAAACATGGAAGGCATGATGCAGACAAGTCTGAAGCTCACATAAGAGAATCAAAATTAATATTGCATTATTTACGAGTGGGCCATCACTCGAATAAACTAACACAGTTGCGCAGATTAATTGTGCAAATGAACTGGCAAACAAGAGAGCAGAGATACTCGGTGAAGGTAGCAACTTTGAATAGTTGAGGGAAACTTATTTGTATACATGCTGCTGGAACATGAAACATTCTGCATCTATGGGTTCTATTTCTATCAGTTCATGAATTTACTTACGCACTTATATAATCTCACTCTCATTTATACACTCTCACACTGTAACAGAGACTGACAGATACAGAATGAAACCCACACTCTCACACTGTAACAGAGACTGACAGATACAGAATGAAACCCACACTCTCACACTGTAGCAGAGACTGACAGATGCAGAATGAATCTCACACTATCCCACTGTTACAGAGACTGTCAGATACAGAATGAAACACACACTCTGACACTGTAACAGAGACTGTCAGATACAGAATGAAACCCACACTATCCCACTGTTACAGAGACTGTCAGATACAGAATGAAACACACACTCTGACACTGTAACAGAGACTTGTATGTACAATATGATATGTATACTCTCACAATAAACCAGAGAGTGAGAACTAAAGAACCGCACATTCTCAATCTGTACCAGCGACTGATATCTATAAAATGATCCCCACACTGTCACTTTGCACCGGAGACTGGTGGGCCCAGAATGAACACCCCCTCCACTGTATACCGGCGACAGGCATGTGGAGAATAAAACCAACACTCTTACATTATCCCTTTTGTCCATTGTCTCTGTACTGCTGTCGTTTTCTCTCACTAATTCTGCATTTTATGTCAACTGCACTTTAACCCTCTCTTCGTTTTCACCTTGTGGCCTACTGCATGCTCAATCCTTTCCTCTCTCTGGTAGACTGTCCTATTACTCTGTTCTTCCCATTTATTGTTCTTCTTCTTCATTCTGCTGTGAATAATTCGTGTTTCTACAACATGGCCTTGCAGCTGTTTCAATGTCGCTTTTGTTTCTTCAATCCTTTAATCGAGATGCTGACTCCACCGTGAAACATCGTGTTCAACGCGTTCCGATTGGGAAGAGAAAGCCATGAACTGGGAGATCGACAAAGAATTTAATACATGTGCTGACATTCATTTGCCTGTGTGTGTGTGTGTGTGTGTGTGTGTGTGTGTGTGTGTGTGTGTGTGTGTGTGTGTGTGTGTGTGTGTGTGTGTGTGTGTGTG